>NC_079162.1:37051924-37680771 GCF_947563725.1 Argiope bruennichi | reverse complement strand
CAATTTTAGACAATTTTCTCTTTCTGCTATCTATAGCAAATTAAATGTATAAGCCAGGCATAAAATTTACATTCGATGAAAGACAGCTTTTTCTTACCTTTAGCTACATTGATTATCCCAATTCTTCTAGACTTTTCGCAGACAATGTCTGCTTTGCGTCAATAAAAATCAGTCTTCGTTCCATTAAATCTACTTTTAGAAGTCCATTCGAAGTACACTTGCTCAATGAAACTACTGATCTTTTGAGTTTATCCTATAACTTTCACGGCCACTTAGAAAGTTTTATCTCACTGGAACAAAAGCGAAATAGAAGACTATTATTTAATAAAATGGAAGCTCTATTCTTGATTTGTAAAACAATGCATTTTTGTGAGATGAAACTGTTCGTATTCGGAATTTCAAATAGCAGAGGCTCCTTTTTAAATTGATATTTAATACAACAACATTTATTCGCAGCTTTTGTAAGCCAAAGCAAGCGAGACAACCAGTTATTGTTTAATGGTTGGTGATGAATTTTGATTTAAGGGTTGTTAATAACATAACAAGAAAAGGATTTGCAATTTTAGAAAATAAATGTTACCATGAATGTTCTTGACATTTTTTTTTAATTCTATGTAGAATGCGTCAGACGTAGAAGCGATTGTAATTGCAAATTAAATATGAAGTAATGGATAACTCATGCAATAATATAAAAGGTCTTTGCATAAACTAAACAAACTCGCGATTAACAAAGCTACAAATTCCACTCTTGCGAGTATTCTGAGAATTTAGAAATTAACTTTTTATTTAGAAAATAATTATAGCTCTTCTTTTTTACTCCTTTCTGGATATTGCAATTTGACTGAACATTTAATTTATAGACGATTGAAAACTCCAACATTCTATAACGAAGGGAGATTCTGAGGGGGGAGGGCAATTTACAATGTGATTGGAAATTGATTTTTTCTGTGCGGGTTGAAACGCTAATATGTTCTTGATGCGATGTATATTTGTTCCATATCCACTATATAAAAAGCGATACAGTATGAATTAATGAACAACCTGAATGAATAAAGAATTAAAAAAATAACGGATTCTTATTTCAGAAACTATAAGTGCCTTTTATGATTTATAATTCTACTCTTTATATATATATTGTAATGTATTTTGATTAAAGCAGATATACTATGAAATATAAATTGCAAATGTTTGCTTCTACAAGTATTAAATGAATTCTTCAAAAATAAAATATAATTCAATTAAGTAAATTCATATTCGCATTCTATCTTGCAAGCACTTCATATTCAATGTAAGTATAAGTAATTCATATTCCATGCATACAGAATTATACATTAACAACCCAAAGTGTAAAAGAAAAAAAAAATTGCAATTTATCAAAACTTCAGAATGCACTAACCAAGCAGGTCTGAAATTTTAAATTCTAATTTTTCTCCCTTTCATTTTTTAACCTTCCTTTTCTCAACACCTCATCTAATTCCATTATTCACGAATTTTCTTTTTTTTCCATCAGTCTTTCGGAAATTAGTAGTCTCCTTAATAAATCACTGGTAAAAGGAATACCTTAATGATGACGCGAAAGCCTTGTCATCGCATGCTAAACAGGTCTCCAGTAACCCATTAAGAATTCGACGTCAACGAATTCAAATTACTTGATGTTGAAAGGCTCAAGCACAGCATGCCAGCTCTGATTACTTGACCAGCTTCACATTCAGCTCACAGGTCGGCTACTGAGGGAGCCAATATTGATTTCTTTCGAAAGTAAATACTGGTAGAATGTTACAGGGTCGAAACTTCATTTTCCACTTCCTGACGTTGATTACAATTGACCTAAGCACGAGGCATGGCATTCGCCGAAGAAAAACGATACTTTCTGCATCGGACACGTCGTGAATGCAAAGCAGAATTTCTCTCTTCTGTTAATGGTTTAGGATAAATATCTTAAAATAAAGTTGAATTTGTTGTTGATAAATTATAGGATAGGAAATTTCTTTTTTTTAGAAAAGTCACGTAAATTAATGCGAGTTAGAAGAGAAAGCAACAACTGAATAATTTTATGTTATCATTTCTGGTTTTTCAATGTAGTAGAAACATAAATTTTGATTTTTTTAATTCGTTATACCAATTGGCAAAACAGTGACCATCCTTGGTGTCTAGCAGAGTTTTAATTGCCAAAATAGACAGTAGAATGTTCGAAATCTTTCAAAATCCCATCATGTAAGCGCGCATATGTCACCCTAAATCGTGATAAAACGCCATCCTACTTGTGTGGTATAAAACATCTGTACTTTCTCAAATGTTGGCCAAAAGGCCTTATTGTCATTTCTATGTTAGTCGTTAAGAAAAAATATGAAATTATGAATTAATTTTACATAATTTCTCTCTTTTGATTTAAATAAAACATTTCACTAACCTGGAGAGGCTTTTTACTGACTGCTCATTAACAAAAATTTTTTTGAATCTATGAATATTTTCTTTAGTAGCTATTGCTAATGGAAATTCCGCTTAGTATATAAATCAAAAAAGTACATTCTGGTAACTAAACTTTATATGAAATAAATCTTTTTGACAGTAGTAAGGAGTTTAGTTATTTATAATAATATATATCGTTGGTTAAACAGTTCATAATAAAGTGTCAACTGAAAATCTTTGATATGCCAAATAATATTTTTGAAATATTTTTGATCATGATAAATAATTGGTCAAACTAAACCTGTCTTTATTTATTTTGATCTATTTCTGTCATTTCTTATAAAGAGAAACAGCATTAAATATTATTTACAATATATTTCTTACCGAAACGTTTTTTCTTAAAGGAAGAGAAAATATGAAACTTGCCAAAAGTAATGTATCTATAATTCATTTTGTAATATAAAGTATGTAAATTACGTTTATATTTAATCAAACTTAAAAAGTATTATTACTTCAATTACTATTATTTTATTTCTAGTTCATTATATGGGTTGAAAGAAAGAAGCTTTTCATTGACTTTCAAAGCGAATGCCAACCTTCAATTACAAAACATTTAACACATGTTGTAAATGATTAAAATCTAAAAATCCTTTCGATGTCTTTTTAAATGACATGGTTTAATTTAGATTAGGTGCATACATTTTAGATCGACATTCTGTATTTATAAGACAGCTTTTCTATAATAAGCTGTTTCAACAAAATATAATATCTTTAACTAATGTATAGAGTTAAAAATAGACAAAAAAATGTATACTCACGTTAATTTCAACTTCATATTCATCAGACACGTCATCTGCTAATTCATTCTAGGCCATAAAAATATAGTAAAGTTAAATCATAGTAACAGTCATCTATTTTTTTAAACAAGAAAACACCTTTTTTGGGCATGAATTTTCGAAATTTTATAGTGTCCAAATGTCAAGTAATCGCTGTTTCAAGCTTCCCCACCATACAAGTGAAATAATTTGTAATCCCAACAAACTTTTATGTGCATGAAAATACCGTTATATGCTGTGAATTTTTGCATGCACATACTCTACTAACCACAGCTTGGCTATTTCGACCCGCCTAACTAAGGCATACTGATTAAATTTCATTGACCGGATCACTGCGATAGCATTGTCGTGAACTAAGATTGAGCCCTGAGTACCATCACCGGCGAAGATACAATCCTTCCGGTAGGAAGCATGTCTCGCCGTCCAAGGAGGTAGCCGGCATCCACTGAGACACGTTCATCATACACGTCATCTACTAATTCATTCTAAACCGTATAAATTTAGTAAAGTTAAATCATAGTAATAACCATCCATTTTTTTAACAATAGAACCCGTTTTTGGGTATGAATTTCGAAATTTCATAGTGTCCAAATGTCAAGTAATCGCTGTTTCAAGCTTCCACACCATAAAAGCGAGGGGATTTGTAATCACAACAAACTTTTATGTGCATGAAAATACCGTTATACACTGTGAATTTTTTCATGCTCATACTCTACTAACCACAGCTTGGCTACTCCGACCAGCCTAACTAAGGCATAAGGATTAAATTTCATTGACTGGATCATTGCGATAGCACTGGCGTGATCTAAGATTGAGTCCTGAGTAACATCACCGGCCACGGTACACGATACCGGCCTCCACTCTTTCTGTATTTACCAGAGTATCGAGAACCAACTAGCATGCTGGAAGCTTCTCAACCTCGAATCTGAGGTATTCCCTTGTGGGTGACACCTTCTATTGCAAAATCGCAACCTATATAGCGTACTGTAAAATCTCGATTCTTTAAAACTTGTTTCCCTGCTTCCTAGTTTTGTGAATCTATTTTTCTTTCAATATATGATATCGTTTATAAGGGTTATCTAGTACTTTATTGAAATGTTTAGACTGAATAAATGAGTTTTATTGCGATTAAATTTCAGATTGATTATTAATTATGGATTTTAAAAGGTGACGAACATCACCATCATTCCAAATAGAAGCAAATCAAAGAAAAGGGTGGATTTTACGAGAGAAATGGAAATAAAAAATATTCCTCTGTAAAATAGTTCACGATCAAGCTAAGCTAAAAAGGTTTTTTTTAAAAAAAGGGTTAAATTGCTATAACTAACGTTAATAATCTTTTATGAAATACAGGAGTAGGGTATTCGCTATATATTTTAAAAATCCTTAACAGTATAATTCTATTGAACAATTCAAAACCTTTTCTAGGGAATTAGTCTCCAAAATTGTTCATTGAATCTTTATATTTGTTGGATAATTGACTAATGAAAAGCGAAAAGGTTGAACTTTCAAATGCAAGGATTTAATCTTTCCGTTTATGAATTATTTTAAATTAAATATTTATTTCATGAAATAGATTGTTTTCGCATATTAATATAAGAAAATTGCACATATAATCATGGTTGAATATTAGAATAAGATTTGAAGCCCCTATTTCAAACAAATGCTCTCCTCTAACAAAAGCGAGTTTTGCAGAATTCACATAATTGGCAAATTAAATCATATTTTCATTGTTTGAAAGGTCTAATTATAAGGAGCGAGATAAGATGATACGTTTTCAAAATCTTAAAAGCTTTGAAACACACCATGAGTTTCTTACAGGTTGTTTGTTCTTATATATGCTAATATTTAATTTAATCATTGCGTGGATTAGAAATCAAACTCATTTTATTAAATAGCATCTGATACTGAAATACTAGTTAACAAATAATTTTTCTTGCTATTTTTTTTATCTGAAAAAGGTATTTTCTCAAACGTCTAAAAAAAGTTGTATTTGAAATGAAGTTTGATTTCAATTTTAAGAGCATTGCACAAGTTTGATGATGAGAATAATTAATTAATTATTAACTGTGTGAAACGTATAATGCATTTAATATGTAAATATTTAAATAAATGCCAAAAACAGAACTATTTTAATTAAATGCGGAAACATTCTTTAGTTAAATGGTTAATACACATTTTACCTATAAAGGTGGTTAATTTAATTTTTTGCAGCCAAAATTAATTTTTAGAAAGTTATTTGCGTCGTTTTATTAATCATATCACATTGTTCATCATGAAACGCAAAAATTTAAAAACAAACCTTTTTTAAGTTTAGAAAATCTGGAAGTTTTGACATTTGTTTCTTCCCATCTTCATTGTCGTCGTGTAATTACAAAATATGGCGTGTGTGCAAATGACACTAATCCTTGTTGAAGGCATTTGGGAGAAAATTAATTTGTTGCTTCAAAATCACTAATCTGGCAAACATATTTTTTCACGCGGAAGTAATTTTCAATTTGCATTTCCATTTTTATACAAAAAAATAATACTTTTTTTGGATTTAATCCTGGAATGGAGTTGAATATTAAGTTAAATTACATCAACATTTAAATGTATCTTTTAGCGTCTTTCTGTAATTGAAATTTCATTTTAATAAGATAAAAATACTTTTATGTTTATTTAATCCCTGATAAATTTAATCAAACATTCACCTTGCAAGGAATTAAATTCGATGTTTTTTTTTAACACCACATAAATACAATGTTGGTTTTTTAAAATTTTATTTGTTTAGATGATATCTTTTGCTTAAAAGAAAAGAACAATATAGTCTCAGAACAACATTTCTTCATAGTTTTATCCAAGAAAAGTAAAGAAAAAAATATTTTATTACTTTCTTAATCATTCGTGTGTTTTTCTTCTTAAAACTCTTCATCACAGCTTAAGTTATAAAACTTTAAAAACACAGACACGGATAAAATTATTTTTCCTATCGAGACGTATTCAATGCATTTTTAAGAATTTCTTTTCCTTTTAATATTCAAATTAATTAAGGGGAATTATTTGTCAAATAGAAAGAAAAATTTGCATGATTTTGAAACAAAACTAAGAAAACGAATATATATATATATATATATATATATATATATATATATATATATAATATTACATAAATCATAAGGAAAAGCTCAGTGAAGATTTATATTATAATATGATTTTTTCAATCAATTTTCAGTTTTTTTTTTTTGCCCATTAGATCTCTTAAACATGTTGTTTCTCTCATAGACACTATCTAACGTTTTACAAGCGAAAATTCCTAAATGAAACTTAATTTGGAAGATAAAAAAATTCCAAATAAAAATTTTTAAATCCAGGATTCTCAAATAATATTTCTTTAAAAAGCGTACAAAGAAATTAATTGAAATCCTTATTTTGATCAGACATTGCCTTGTTTTGGGCAGAAAATTTTATATTAACGTATTGAGAAGTACATCACCTACTTGTAAAAAATAAGATTATATTACTTCCAAAGTGAAAAATGTAAACGGCTTTTGAAATTCTAGTGTCTCCCTAGTGAATTCTATTGCAAACTTTTGTTTCGGTCTTTATAAGTGATACTGAATTATTAAATAAAGCACGTAACGGCATAAATTGAATCTATTACTAAGCATACTATTTACAATATAATAATTTCTAATGGAAAAATGCAGCAATAGAACTAGATCTTGGATGCGTTATATTTCAAAATGTGGTATTTTTGCCACAATTGAAATTTTTATGTAATGCATTGTGAAAATTTTTATTTTATTTTTGCAACAATTGAAATTTCTCTATGATGCATTGTGAACATTTTTATTTCAATATAAGTTTTTCCAGTTTTTTGGCTTAATACATAACTATTCCTAATGTTGTTTTTTTTCATCTGCAAATTGACTTTAATATCTATTTTAAATTAGCAAGGATATAAGCAAGAATGTAGAATATTACATTCTAGCTTATTGTAAGATGAAAATATACACAAATAGACTGAGAGATATTTATTTTTACCATTGAGTATTGCTTGGGTAAATTTTAACATCGTCATTGTATTTATTCTGAAAGTTATTAAAGTTGTCTTCATAATTCAAGTTACTCTTCAGAAATCCAAGAGTTAAAATTTTAATGATACGATAAAGGTTGTTTTGATAATTACAATATTTGACTTTCTATTATTGTCCTTAAGTTATTGACCTGAAAATGTGACATTATGATACTTTAGAGTTCCACAAAGATATATGTACTGGGTGACACCAGTGGATTTAATTAATTTCTTGGATGCACAATGCATTTCAGTTTATACAGAAGGTTTCATGCAAGGAATTCAATGCTTGTGGGGAAACTATGCGAAGAGTCTTGTTCCTCAAAGTTTCGAGTATGAATGGCTCTTGGGAGAGTAACTTCATATTTCAGCAAGATAATGAATTTTAAATGAGCCAAGAGTGAGTTTATTTAAAACAGTATAGAGACTGCGAAATGTTGGACAAGCTTTCTGGGCATATGTATTGTTTATGAAGTATCTTGCGTGTAGTTGTAAAGTAATTAATGATAAACTAATGCTTATTTATTAGACAATATCTTTACTTTGATCGGAATAAACACTCCTTACTATTATTAAAATAGATCTTCTTGTTTCTTTAGAAAGTGTATAATAAAGCACATATGATTTAAAAATAATTTATGTTTAAAATCTTATTTGTTGGATCATTACATTATTTATATTAGGTCAAGCTGTGCCTCGATTCCTGAATAAAAGGCAAGTTTAGTAAATTTTCTATTTCGCCTTTCACTACTAATTACTTTTTACTCATTAATCTTATATTCATAGTCATTGTCAAATAAGAAATGAAAATACATGCTAACAAGCAGTTAATCAAAATACTTTGACGGTTGGAGTTATATTTATTTAAATACACTTTTTATACCTGAGTTTAAAAATTTATGTAAAAACTAGTGAAGATTAACAAGGCAGTTTTAATGGAATGCCATGAATAAAATGAAACCAGTATTTGAAAATAAATGGGAAATTTAAGTTAAAATATCCTTCCAAATTTTATTTTTAATCTTATTATAGGTAATTAAAGTACATACATCGCGCATCAAGATAGAAACTTGTTTTATACAAGGCAATATTAATATTTACATTTTATCATTTTATCGTAATTATTAATTTTTATTATTTCATATACATATGCTGACACGTTTTGCTGTCAATCGTATTATTTTTCGTTTCTTCATTTTATTGTCTTAGAGATGATTCATACAATTGTAGTGAAAACAATCTTCATATAATAATCGTCATTGATCGTCTAATTTCTGCAGATATTTCATGAAACAGTAGACTCTGAGCTAGAAACAGGTATTATTGACAACTGCAAAAGTATCTGATCAGTATCAGCACTTGGTTGTATGTTGTGGATCCGATTGTGGCATTTGCAGTATTTGATGTTTGTCGTGTTCATATTTGTAGCATTTTAAATTTGTAGTATTTTAAAATTTGATTTCATTTGAAACTTGGAGCTGGTATTTTCTGAATTACCAGAATCCAAAATTATATTCCTGCGAGGATTGAACAAATAACAAATTGAGTTTCTGCATTAGAAATTTATTAAAAATTCATTTAAGGTCAAATTATAAATTGAATTGCATTAATATTCACTTTCTGGAGGCACCGGGGAAGGAAAACTGCGTAATTAGCAAAGATATAAACGAATATGGCCCAAAATCAGTATCATACAGATTACTTGAAAAAGTCAAAGACTCTAGACAGAAACAGTATTATTTGCTTACAGAAATGTATTCCATAATTCCAAACATAAAGTGAAATAATAGGCAAAGTTTCAAACCTTAAAAATTAACCTGCTGTAAAGACACGAAACAATTCAATTTTTTTAAAGATAAGACTTATCAACGTTTTTAAATTTCATCTTAAATGAGAATATAGGAATGTTGTTTTTTTTAATTCGTTGTAAAATAAGACCTGTTGTTTCTTTCACGCGGTCTCAGATTTAGATATTCCTTTTTCTATCTCTCTACTAAACAGATTAGATATAATATTTATAATATGACATGATATTAACTGATCGGCAGCATGATTAGAATGTCAATGAATTAATTCCATAGAAAAGAAATTTTCAATGATTTACTATTCCAAAATTTGGACCAAGCCATAAGTTACTGGTAAAAATAAGAACTCACTGCCCTCAAGGAAAAGTTTTAGAAGAGATAGAGAGCATTTAAGGACAAAAACTATTATCTCAAAATGAAACAAGATTAATATATTAATGTCATAATAGTAACATTTATAACTCACTAATTCCACAATTTGGTTGCATGAATTTTAAGCAGAAACTAAAATCTAATTCTGGCATGTAAATCATTTCAAAAGAATAACTTTATTCGTGTATTCAAATGATTAGTATACGTCAATTTATACATTTAATAATGGCGAAATGTATTCATTTGCAATTCGATACTTGACTGACAAAACTGTCTTAAAAATTAACAAATTTAATTTTAAATACAATTAAATTCCAACTACTTTCTTCTCAAAAGCTTCATCATGTACAGTGAAAAGACAATAATGAACTGATTTCATACTTGAAAAGGTCAAATTTATTCAAAAGATTTTTAACAACTCTATACTTCTTAAGTTCTCAGTCAAAAAGATTGAGACTAATGAAAACTAAAAATATTTTACTGCAAACGTTCACGATCAGTTTGGCGACCGATCGAAAGTTAATTTGTGTTGCACTTCCATACTGAAATTTAAGAAGTATCAGTTTTGTCGAGAACGATTGATTACCCACATTATCATGCTGCAGAAAAAAGTTAAAAGATTGAAAGTCGAATAAGAAAGAACTTATCGAAGAAGAAAGAACCGAAAGCTACTGGAGAGCCCTGAGTTTAAAATTCTTGAAAACAAAGGCCTTTTGGCTATGCCTGAGAGTTTTTCTTTTTTCATGGCAAAATCTTCTTTTCACTTTGCATTGTTCGAGAATGAGCTATTTGACTGCTGGGGGTAACGACGAGTGACGTTATTAAACTTTTCCTCAACTTATTGGTTTGCTGGGAATGTGCTAAGGACACACGCAGTTAATGATGTTGAGTGAAAATTGGATTTTTTTGTGAATGTATTTCATCCTCATTTTTATCTCCATTTTATTTTATTACATATTGTTTGTAAAAGTAATAGAATGGACTCGCCATCTTACTAAAGTATGATTAGAATGTTTAATTACACTTTAAAAAATTTTGTATTGATATTATATGCAAAGTGATTGCAATTTATTTTGGGCTGTTCAGAACACCAACTAAAATGTGGATTGATTCGGCAGTTTGTCAAACAATTCGAAGGATGCATTGAAAGATTCTTCAAAATAAATAAACAGTGAATAAATAACTCAAAACATTTAATAAAAGACATGCAGGTGATAACTGCGGGCTATTTTAACATTTTCAAGTCTTATGGTACTTAAAGCTGCTGTTTTCACTTTTTGAACTATTCACAATACAGAGAATAGCATTTCTTTCACAGAATGTTTCAGCGCATCCTTTGAATAGTATATTTACAAATTTTAGAAATCAATCTGCGTTTTAGATACCACTATAGAGTCCTCTGAATATGTCAAGTTTAATTTAGATAATCCTACATTTCGTTTCAGTTCTACAGTACACTCCCGATTATCAACGGAATTGGGTGGGGTGGCCGCCGCGGATAACAAAAATCGCGGATAGTACAAAAAAGCTAAAAACGGGTATAGCAAAAGAGAAACAGTCATTCCAACTTTGAAAAATCATTTTATATACAATAAAACGTAAAATAAACAGCAGGAAATTTTTAACTATCGATTAATATTTTAGTATATCACTCAAAGCTAACCTAAAAGGCATTTTGTTAATGAAAACAGAAAGTGCTTTGCACTTACGAGAGGCGTCAAGGATACACAGAAAAATTAATACATATGTATTGTTTTAATACTCTAATGTATTATGTAATTACAAAAGCATAACTGTAAAACTGCACCTTTTTGAAAAAATCAGTCAAAAAAAAAAAAAAAAAAAAAACTTTGTGCGGCAGGCGCGGTTAACCCGCACGCGGATAATCGGGAGTCTACTGTAATTAGTAGTTGCAATTATTCCATTTCTTATACTAAATTGAACGTAAAATTAAAATAACTTTGTAATTTAATTCAAAACGGAATTAGACGAAATAAACTGACAAATGTTTACATACCTAAATAGCTATTATTTTCTATATTCCACCTGTGGACATAGTTCCTTTAAGTATAACGGACTAAATATAATATTTGCATATGTTTTGTCGTTTATTATTCCAAAAGAAATATCAAATACAAGCTAAATTGAGTTCGTAATTGGAAGCGTACCTCCTAATCAAGCTTTCATCAGACGTAGAATCGAACAGTATGGTAACGCTTATGTATAGGATATAAGTGTCGTAACGTATAAGTGTCAATTTTTAAACTTCTAGCATCTAATTGACTTAAATACCCCTTCTTTCTACAGCTTGGTAGGCTACTTTGAAAAGGATCATAATTTTTTTAATGCAAGAAACGTGCATGATATATATTATTTCTTTATGCTTAACAGTTTTTAATTTCTAATATTTTATTTCCTATTTCAGTTTTCAACGTCCTCTCCAGTCCCAATCCCCAAAATGGACCTTGAATTGAAAAATAAATATAGATTTTTCTAATGGATCAAAGCTAAGAAAGTTTATGTTTCTGGGCCTTGCTGTTGTGAACTTGTAATTCCCAACTCTTATTTCTTCCTCTCGTGGGTAACAATGTTTTAAAATAACAGCCAATTCTTCTAGAACTTATAGAACACGTGTGTGAAATTTTGTTCGAATAAGTCAAGGAGGGTGGAATTTCTTTTAGTTTTTATAAACACTAAAAGGTTCATCCACAGAATAACTGCCACCCAGAGGAATTTTTCTCTTTATTGGGCAGCTGTAAAAGCAATGTCATAAAGAGAGAGAGAAAAAAAAAACGGAAGTAATTCTATTTCATCTTATTCAATTTGTAGCTTATAGTTCTGAAATGGAATAAATTTTCAGTTACTAATAGTATTGCATTAAAGGTAGAAATAATTTTAAAAATTGCCATATTGTCAGTAAAATTAAAAATAATCTCGATATAATGCAATTCCTAAAACCTAGATTTGCATATCTTTTTCATATTGGGATTTCGCGTATTATACTTTATAAACTTATTTAATTTACTGATGTATGTAAAAAAATTGCTTTCAGAGATTATTTGTCTCTTAAAGTCAATTAGTATTTTAGTACATATTATAAATATTATCAAGTTTATAATAAAAATAATCGTATTACGAAAATATCCAAGCGTTTTTGCTAGGAAGAGAAAAAAAATATAAAGTCATGTCACCAACAAAAATGATATTGATTTTGATTTCAATATTATGCGACTTTCATTATAGTTCAGCCCAAGATAAATAGGCAACAGAAAATGTCCATTAAGAAGATTCCTGTTTCTTTCTTTTAGACAAGATATCTAGAAGGCATATTTGGGATTCACTTTTGTACCTCATATGTACAAGGGTGACGCCTGTACTTGTGGCATATAAGGAATATTTTATAGCTTATAGTTTAAAAATCCTTTAATAAGAAAATCTGATAATGAGGAAAAATAATAATAAAAAAAACTGTATAAGTAAAAAAATAAAAGGAAAATATGAAGATATGTCACGGACGAAAATGATATTGGCTTTGATTTCGACAAAACATGGTTCCCATTGCATATCAGTACATCTTTCTTTGCATTAGACAAGATAGCCAGGATAAATATTTGTGACTCGCTTTGTACCTGAATTTGTTGCTTGAAAGTGGATCATATTTAATGAAGATATATATATATATATATATATATATATATATATATATATATATATATATATATATATATATATATATATATATATATATATATATATATATATATATATATATATATATATATATATATATATATATATATATATATATATATATATATATATATATATATATATATATATATATATATATATATATATATATATATATATATATATATATATTATATTGTTGTTGTTTTTTAAATATCCATATTTTCATACTTAATTTTCAGGCAATTTCGAAAGCTTCATTGAATTGAAAGGGAAAAAAATGTCAGGGAAAAATGTCATAGGAAATAAATGTCAGATTTCACATTTAATAAAATGTCAATCGTTTGTGGAAATCCCGAATTATTTATATTTTATAGTTTCGCTTTATTCTAATATTTGAATTTTAAAAAAAATGACAAACCAGGAAATCAACGAATATATATATATATATATATATATTTTACTATAGCTATATTTACTTTTCAGTCAATTTTAGAAATTAAGAGTTTTTCACTGTGTGAATTTTAACAAACAACCTTGTTACCAATTACGAATAACTCATTAAACTTCATTCATTTTCAATTATACGATGTTTTATGAAAATTAATCGGGAAATAGCCTTACATATTAAAAATAAAAACTTTATGTGCCATATTAACGATAGGTTTTGACGTGTATTTCAACACATGGGAATATTTTGTATTCTTAAATTTGTTTTTTTGTGTTTATTCTGTCTGATTTGATTTCAAGAAAATGTGAGACAGATAATAATGGTATTTCATTAAATTATTTATTTTCCTTTGATATATTGCCGAAAGGAAAGTTTCAATTTATATTTTATACATTTTCATATTTAAAATGCGTTTTTAGTTTTATTTCATTATATTGCATAAAGTAGCAGCTCAGCATTTCATATTCTTCTTATACAGAGTCAAATTATTAAGCATAGATTCAAAATATGCAAATAAAGTATAACTTATATTGAAATGAAAATGCCATTATAGCATTTGAATATAAGAAGTTCATATTACAGTTACTTTAATATTTATATAATTTATCAGAAGAATAAAAAGTTTGTAAGTTTCCATAATGATACGCATAAAAAATATATATAGTAAAATTTCTGATTATTATATAATAAAATCATTTCACATTAATTAAAAAAAATCAGATAAAATTAGATTCATATCATTTCTTTTTACTCCAATAGTAAAGGATGTACATTTCATGCTGAAGGGTTTTTTGTCCTGATGGTATCAAAATATTACTAAGAGGGAAAGAACTGATTAATCAAAGCCGGGCAAACGTGTTTATCTTTCTCTTCAGAAATGGACTAGGAAATAATTGTCTTCGGGAAGTGTTCTCGTCTCTCTAAACAAGACACAAGCAATATAGAAAATCCGTCCACTTAAATGAATACTCAAGTCTTGATTTCAGAATATTGCTTGATCTCAATTTTCAACATATGCTCTTTTCTTAAAAGTCACATTCAATGTATGTACACTTCCTTATTCGTGTGTATCTGTATGCTGATATGTACATGGAAGAAATGATATAAATTAATAATTTATAGGAAGAAAATTGATTGAATAAATGAAGCCACACAACAGCTTTGAAAGGCTAGAATAGATGAATAAATAATTCACCGCAAGATAAATAGTAACAAGGTTTCAACAGGCAAGTCTAAATGAAACTAGAATAACAGAGAAGTGTTACAGAAACCACAGTTGATTTTCTTAAAGATTAAGTAAAAGTGCAGTTTTTTTCTGTTGAAGAAACAGGAATCCTTTCAGATAATTGAGAAAAATTTGATGCTGTATAGTCGATACAAATATTTAAAAAAATCTTTGATGTCATTTTTTAATTTTTTTCCTCAGATATATTTTTTTCTTGTAGCGCTTTATTCTAATTAGATTTCTAGATTTGAAATAAACTGATCACAGTTAATGACCACCAGATTTAAGAATCTTTAATTGCTGATAAAAATGAATAGACTTTAAAGAGGTATTTTATCAGACTAAGATGAATTGAAATTCAAATTTTATTCAGCGCAAATCATCATTCAAGACCTCTAAATTGCCTGTGATCAACTGTTTGGAGTTTTATTTACTTCTAAATGATGCCGTAGAGACTTGGAAAGAGGAAAGACCTTTCCTCCATATTCTTAGACATCCCCCCCACCACCAAACTTTCAGATGAGTAACTTGAATACGTTTTAATGAATTACAGTACGCACGCAATCTCATTACCTCAGACTGGAATCTTTCATTTTCTACGATTTCATCTTCAGGGTACTTCATAAATGAAAAACATCGAGCAGATACATGCATTTTCAGACTTTCGGAGACATTTATTTCCTTTGAAAGGAATTCAGTGAAGAATATTCAGAAGGAAGATGGTGGAATCTTTCTTCAGAAGATTCCATCTTTTTCGAAATGTATTTGCAAAGTTTAAAGATATTTGGAAATAATTGTCGAATTCCCAGTTAATGCGATTTTAGCACGAGTTTAAATCAATCATTGAACCTTTTCAGAACTTGCTGTAAGTCTACAGATAAAGTGTATTCAAAAAGCCATTCTAATCAAAATAGCAAATTTGCATGTTGTTTATAGTAGAAAAGAGATGGAAGTATATGAATTGATACGATCTTTATCACTGATTTTCCAACAATTACGAATAGAAGCCACCAATAAGAAACACGGTTCGTCAGAGAAACATTCTATTTAAAAGTTCTGCTAATTCTACAAGTAATTGTAATACAGTTCTCGTAACTGAACATTCGTATAGCCGATGCTGTAGTATATGCTGATTATCTCCAAACGAGATTTTAGTATAACCCTCCTCCTGGTCCTGGTCTTCCTTGTGTCCTGGTTTATCCTGTCATCAGTGTGATAGTTTGAACGTTAGCCCACATGCCATCATGTGCAGAAACAGCTGACGATGTGCGAGTGCGTTTGGAATCCTTGCAGAATGACAGTCCATTGACAGCTATTCAACATCGATCAATTCTAAACTACATACTATTAGTTATAGTGCATAAACTGGGTACAGAAATCGATAAATTCACTTGTTCTCTTCTGTGTAGAATTTTGAAAATTTAGCTTTTAAAGTGAGGAACTACGCATATTTTTAGTCAGTAATTAATATTCCATGAACAGAATTTTCTTTCAGCTGTTTCATTATTTATTATAACCTGCGTATGATATTAAATTTAAATATTGATGCTGAAAAATTGACATAGATGAAATATTGATGCAGATATTTATTTGTTTATTTTTGACGTTACTTTTTTAAATATTAAATTCGAAGCAGAGATTTATTTAAAATTACTTCAATTAATTTGTACTTTCAGAAATTGGAAGAGATAAAAATAAAGCCAAAATTTATTCTAGTATTTTCATGACGAATCAATGCTATTTTGTGTATGATTTTTTTTCAATTAAAAATGTCATCTTCCAATTAAAATTCATAAAATGCTCTCTTTAATCACCATTTCATTCTCATTTTAATCTCATTAAAATCTCTCTTTTCATAGCATGTCTTCATTTGGATTTATATACATAAAAACAAAAAGCTATAATAATTTTGACATTTTACTTTGACTTTATTTTTCAATGATTATTAAAAAAGAAGCAAGCAGTTGCAATCATTATTTTTCAGCAATTTTTTTAATTCGCTAAACTAATTGTATTTAATTAATTGTTTTGAGTTCTTAAAGCCAATGAACCCTTAAAAAATAATTATAATTGTTATTTCCGAGAATTGTCCGTTTTTGACATGTAAATTCATATTAGCATTGTATTATCTGTTCATTTTATTTAAAGTATTGTTAAAATTAAATTATTATAGTGACTCTTCATTTGAACATCAGAACCTACTTAAGAGCGCTTCGCTCATTACAGTCTAAAATAAAAATTTAAGAGAAATAAAACATCATTATGCAAGTCGAAAAGCAAATAATTTATTTTTAAAAATTTCTGGCTAGGTATTCAGAAAAATTAATTTTATAAACTACAGCCAGCATTTATGGTTCACAGAAATCTTAGTGAAGAATTTGTTACCGATTTGATAATTATAATTTTGATTTATTGCGAGTTTATTCTATGTGTAAAAAGTTTGATATCTTACACTAGGAAAAATTTTATTTTTTAATAGTTTTATATAAATATACATAAATTATTGCAGGATACGTGGAGCATTCTAGCAAACATAACAAGTATCAAGCAAATAATCAATCAAATGTGAATATGTTGAAAATAATGAAAAAGAGGAAGAATTATAAAAGGTGCATTAAATATTACTGCAAACTTTATGAATTAGATTTCTCAGAATTTGAAAGATATTCATTCTATCCGAAGTCATGTGTATAGTCAATGTGTATATGTTTCAGATACAAGTTGACTATAATTAATCATAGAAAGAAGAAAATTGATGCAAATTTATCGCACTTACATGATTAAACTCACTATCATTCAAATCATATGTCACATTCTAAATCAATTGATAATCGCTCAAAATTTACAAGAAACGTTGACTTTGACGCACCTTTTCTGCGAATTTGACATCAAGGAAAACATTGGAAAAAAGGGAATTGAAAGGAATTCACCCGAAATCACAGGAATTGAAGCTCTAATGGGTAAATATGATCATTTCAGATTGAAAAAGGCTCAATTTAGACGAGCCAGATGGAATTTATAGCTGTTGGGAGGATGATAAAAAAGATTTTTTTAATCTTCAACAGGGAATGGGTTCTCTTATGGCAGTTGTCCTTTTTTGTTGTCGTAAGGATGTGATGAAGAGCAGAAAATCTTTTCAATCTCAAGACGAACATTTACGAACAACAAAACAGCAACCGATCTTTGATTTTAATGGGAAATAGTTATTCAGTTTCTGAGCAAGAATTTTATTGACAAATTAGAATTTATAAGAAAGTTTATGAAACTTGTGTACAAACAAAAAATTAAAAAAAATGGATATTTTATTTCTCTTCGTATAATATTTTTTTAAAAAAATTAATAGTTGTGATGTCACCTTCAAGACAAATTTTTATATAAAGAAAATTCATTATTGAAGGAAATGGGATCTCCATGACCTGATGGTGGAATCTCGGCAGAATTAATTCCCTCGGGACTATACAGCCTCCCGACTGAAGTGACGGTGTAATGGTGTGGAAATTTGGAAAGTGGAGCCGGAGAATAGTTCAGAATTACTCCATAGATCACATGACCGACATCGAGTCGACGTTAAAGTGTTATCTCAGTATGATTTCATTTTGCGACCCAAAATAATCCTATTGCATTTTTATTTGTGACTATTAAATATTGTTATTAGTTTAATATAATATAGTTTCATGACATTATGGAACTATATTATATTAAACCAGCGAGTAAAGATTGAAATACATTTAGATAAATGGTAAATTAGCATACATAAGGAAATAATATGTCAAAAACACAATAATCTGGAGATTTCTTGAAGAAAAATGTAAAGATTTTTTGAGGAAATTTTCCCCATATTTTATGGATATATTTAAGTTTTAATAATCTCTTTTATTATACATATTGCAAAAGGTAGCAATAGATATTCAGATAAGAGCTTTTTTTCTATAGGAGTTTTTCAAGAGATGCTTCATACGTCCTTGTTGGTCTGTGGTATTATGGCATGTATAGCAATGCAAAAGAAATCAAAAAATTCTTTTAAAATAGTGAATACTTAGAATATTCAATTAATCAGTTTTAACCAGTATTATCAGCACAGCCAAATACAGCTGTTAAGCTCATAAACACCAAACAAAAATATCAACAACTAATTAATCAATTTTGAATTACAACAATTTTATAAATTTTTATAATAAATAAAGATTACAAAATCAATTTTTATCAAAATATCTTGAGGGCACTTTCTTAGGCAATCTTAAATTTATCGGAAAATTTAATAGTATCCTGAAAAACATCTTTCCAGAAATTTTAAAGTTATATTGTTGACAACATCTTTGCATTTTGCTTCGAGAGTAAATGATATCTTGATTCCACTAAATTACTTATTTATTAGAAATTATTCAATTCATTTTAGCTTCTTGGTTCCCCTTCTACTACCCACTACGACCCGGTTATTTTACGCCAGTAAGCCAAAATGTTTTCAAAAATGTTAGGCTAATTATCATAGCAACCTCTCCATGATAAATTCTGCATGATGGGATTTTCGTATCGATATCAGTTCTGGCATTTGAAATATCTAGCATCTTCACAGAGTCATTTTAATTCTGACATATGAACTTTCCAAAGGATATGCACACTGAAGATATTCTTATAATGAGTAAGATTGAAACATTTGCATGAAAAAATCGATTCAAATGTTAATGCTATTTTGCCGCATTTCAGTCGTAAGATCTGCAATCAGAATTCAGAATAATGAGAACAAAAAATCCCTTAACTTCAAAATAATTGCTCTTTCTTGACTTAATCTGCTAATGATTTATGCTTGAATATTTATCTAATAATTGATTCATATAAGAAAAAAATTAATTTCTAAATTGATAAATACTGAATTTCAGCTTAATTGATACATTTGAATGAATTATTGCTCTAATATTTTGCGAATCTTTCTGTGTCACCCTAGTAGTACACGTACATTGCATATTATTAAAGAATAGTCACAAGATTGTGTATTTGAATATTGAGTAATGTAATATCACAAAACGTTGAACAATATTCTGTAGAAGGATGTACTATTTGTACTATTTTTGCACAGCGTAATTATAAAGTAGTTTTGTTTTCACTTATTAGCCAAATTTGGCTAGGATTCCCTTAATGGATGAGTATAATTTTGACAAAAATGCAAGAAACGAATTAAGGGAATAGCTGAAAGTTTTTATATTAAGTGAATAAGCATGTTCATATCAACTTAATTTAAGATGAAAATACTAAAAATTTGTTGATAAAAATTTTCTGAAATGATGTCTTGTTATTCAAAGCAAAGATATTTTATAAGCGTTTATACGAAATAAAAAAATACGTTTGTACTTTGTATGTAACAGTATGTATCGTTCAAGTTGTAATAACATTTGATAGAATTAATATACAGGGTAATAATAAAATAACTTTTCCTATTTGAAGGCACCTGCATCAGAAATGGATAAACTGATACAAAAAAATGAATTGATTAATGAAAGATTATTTTCTGTTGTACGTGATTTATTTCTATCTGTGCATTTTCCATTACTCAAACAGTAATAAAATTTTGCATAAATCCTTTACTGTGCTCTTACTGTAAATTTACTGTTAATTAATTGATAAATTTCTCTATTCATACCTCTACAATATGTATGTGAAATTTGGATTATTTCCTTTGCTTTAGCTACAAACAGCTAAAATAATAAATCGAATAAAGTTATTGTATGCCAACTAAATACTATACTTCTAATTATTTTCAGTTTTCTAATCAATAAAAGTGATGAAGTTATAAATATTTAGTCACTACTTTTTGTAAAAAAGAAAATTTTCCGTTTACAACTATGCGTTAAAATTCGAATCCACTTTCCAACAACTTACATTTGATTCTTTTAACTGTTTTTTTTTTTCCTGCTATAAAACCGTTTCTGATATTGTAGTTTTTAAAAGACTATTTGAAGTCTGTTATCAAGAAAAGCACTCGAGAGTTAAAGGTGCGGTCAAACCCTTTGGATGTAGCAATAAAATCTGCAGTTATTTGATTTTCAAATGTAGTGTAATCGGGTACAGTATGCTACCGCTTCCAATGCAGCATAAGCGCAAAACGCGAAAAATATGCGAATAAAATGCATCATTCCCTTTCCAATGGGGCTCGAAATGGCATTTCTGGCAGATTCCCCTATAGGGGCAAAAATAACATTTTCATAATATACTCCACATTTTTCGTCACTAATATTTTGGGTCTATGTATCTCCCCAAAAAGTGCCTATGATTTCGAAAGAGGGATTTGCATGTGAAAAGCATTTAGGAATCGAAACTCGTCTGTGATGTCTTTCCTGGATTCGTTTGGCGGCGGGGGAAATTCACGGAATTGTATAATAATTTCCATTCTAGGGAATATCAATTTATTTCCAGCTCTATTGGGATGAAAGAATTATTTTCAGAAAACTCAATTGTTGGCTGCATGGAGAGAATTTTAATAAAAAATGTGGAAAAAAGCTATGAAGAAAAGCTTAATCGGAATATTTTGAATATGAGAATGTGTAAAATCCCTTACATGTTAGGAGAAAAAATGCAGCACAAGTCAAGCGAATGAGCATTGATAAATTTACTGAAATAGTATATATTAAATGAAAAAGGAATTGAAAAATCAGCGTTAAGGATTTTATTTCTTTGCTTACTTATCTAATATTTGAAATTTTTTTTACATAATTTTCTTATTGAATATCCTAACTTTCTAATACTATCAAAGCTCTATAGAATCCTTTTAATACAGGAGCATTAACAAAAATAATCGAAAATCCTTTCCCCTGTTTCCATCATTAGAAGATAAAACGTTTTATTCTGTTTGACATTATTATTCTATTCATCTTATTTTGCTTTTCTTCTATTCATCTTGTTTAGATATAAATCTAAGTCTTCTTTATGTGGCGATACAATAGAAGTGGAAAAATTATCTTCTTAAATAAGTGACTAGAGATTCCATAGATTAGCTACGCGAGGATAGTCAAACCCTTTTGTTATGGGATAAAATACATTGTTGAAACAAGTCTCGATAAATGACAGAAAAATTATGTAACAGTAAGACTCGTTATCATGTTCAATGAAATTGAAGTAATTTACTTCTATAAAAAATTTTGTACACGGGAATATACGCTTTGTACACGGGAATATACGCTTATATATGCTTACCAAATCACAAGAATAAAATATTATTTTCGAACGAAATATTAGTACAGAAGCATGCTAAAGGTATGAGATTATTCTTTCAAAGAGATCCAGTTTCTGGTAGCATGAGATATATATTTTCGAATAACTCGGTCGAAACAATATACAAAGAACATTAATAAAAATATTATAAACTTTATGTTTTATGAAATTTTAAATCTGTAAACATGAATAGACAGAAAGTAATACATATTCGTATTGAAATTGCTAATTATAAAAAGCTATAATGAGTCATCTCAAAGCAATCTAAATATAAAAATGTGGATTAGTTTCATGGTATAGCGTCGAATAATAATATCAATTATGCTTCTAGTATTAAAAATTTCTTTTGAATTTCATGTGTTAATTAGCTAACTACTTTTTATAGCCTTTTCTAACAATAGTATCGTTCATTATTGAAGAGATTTAAAAATTAATATTTATTTCAGAATAAGATTGATTACATTTTTTTACTTATACAAAAAAAAAAAAAAATCATTCCCTATACACAATGACACAACTGCTCTAATAATGAAAAATTTGTGTAAGAATATTAAAAGATGAATTATCTTACGCAAACACAATAACTAATTAATTGACTCAGGTGACAATATATTTGATAAATGTATATTTTACGGTGCAGGAAAAAACACGAAGATTTCTTTTTCAGAAATATGAATTTCATGTGATAATTGTCAATTATTAAAATTGAATTGGAATAAAAACTGAAAAGAAGGGAATATTGACTAGTCTTGCTGAAAATTGTCTTTTTATTTATTTATTTTGCCTAAAATATGAAAAGAAATCCAGACCACAGCTTTTATTCTTTAAGTTACCATGAAATTTTGCACTATCCAGTGCATTAGAGAATTATTGAGCGCACAACTAAATTAAATTGAAAGTTTTCATGGAATGAAGCATGATGTCTGTAACAACTCATAATACAGGGTGTTTATTTAGTCCCGGACCCATTTTGATGTTTAATAACTCATAAAATAATAAAGATAGATTAAAATTAATAGCATAAATGGTTAAATAGACTCAAAAAGTTTCATGACCCTTGTCAATGAACTTCCACGTGTGCCCACTTCGTCGCACGGAGAATATCAAGTCGATAGTCAATTTCACGCCAGGTAGCGGCAAGCATGTCGTCATCCACATAGCTTATTGCGGTTGTAATTCTGGCTTTTAGGTCATCAATGTTCGACACTCTCCTCCTGAAAACGTTGTCTTTTACAAACCCCCAAAGGAAAAAGTCCAGCGGCGTTATGTCAAGTGATCTGGGTGGCCAAGGAATTGGACCTTCTCGCCCAATCCATCTTCCTGGAAAATGGTCATTCAAAAAAGTACGAACGACGGTACCCTAATGAGGTGGCGCACCATCTTGTTGCAAAAAGACATGTGGTTGAAGCTCTTCTAGTTGTGGAAATACGAAGTTTTCCAACATGTCTGATGAGACCGTCTTTTCTGTAAAAAAGAAAGGCCCAATGACTCGGTCGTGCATCATTCCGCACCACACATTAACCTTTGGAGAATCCCTTTGTGCCTCACGGTATTCATGGGGGTTTTCAGACCCCCATATGCGCACATTATGGCGATTAACAATGCCAAAAACATGAAAGGATGTTTAAACGGAGAGCATTATGTGCTTCAGAAAATCAGCATCATCTTCTATCCTCCTTAGCATATCTGTTGCAAAGGCCATCCTCCTAGGCCTATCGTTCGGTTCCAAAACTTGAACAATTTGAACTTTGTATGCATGCAGTCTTAATTTTTTCTTAATAACCTTGTACACCGTCGAAATTGGCATATCCAATTCTGTTGCCGCTGATCTCACAGATATTCTAGGATTGTGTAAAAATGTCTCTCTGACACGCTCAACATCAAAATCACTTGTGCAAGGACGTCCGGAACATTTCTTATCTGCGATACTTCCAATTTCTAGAAAATTCTTTTTCCACCGCAAGATGCAGTTTTGGGATGGAGGATCTTTTTGGTAAATTCTTCTGAAATTTCTCTGTGCTTGCACTATCGATTTCGTTTCTATGAACCACCATAAAATCTGTGCTTTCTCTTGTGGTGTATGCATTCTCCTTAATATCCGCTCGAATAAAACATCACATACAAAAGTACTACATAGAACAAACACATCAAAAGTAAACATAACATTGCAATAGTTGCCAAAAATGCAATTAATAAGCAAACGATATTTAGACTGGGAAATGAAATTATCTGAAATTAACCACACGCGCAGACGATATTTACAAAAGTAAAAATATTCAAACCTGAAAAGGAAAATATATGAGTTATTCCATCAATAAATGTCATAAGTTTGTTTATATCTTCATTATTTTATGAGTTCTTAAACATCAAAATGGGTCCGGGACTTTATAAACACCCTGTATATTTACAAAATATAATAATATTCAAAATGAGATAGTGGTACTTCTGATTTCATATCTAGTATTTTCTCGATTTTTCGACCGTAAGCATTTGAAAATCTGCGGAAATATTAGGTGCTGTGACATGCTATTAAATGGTCTTGAACAACTATTCTTTAAAAGAAAATTTAGAAATGTGTTTGTAACACTTAATATAAAAAAATAGCCACATAAAAAAATAACTACTATATAATTCATTTTTGACAGTTTTGTTATATGCTCTATGATTACCCTATGATTTTTTTACGTCATTTGGGTATTTGATATGAAGTGTTCAACAATAGTTAAAGAATATGAGTGTGTGATAAATTAAAATACATATATGAAAGCAAATTTTCGGGGTCAGGGGTTTGCTCTACTACTTATACATAGATTTTGTGTTTTTATGATTAATGTAGAGCTGGTTGTGTGTATTTAAGCCAAGGAAAGATGCTTTCTTGTCCTTTCTTATTTATTTTGCACACACACACATATAACAACACATGGACGATGACTTCACATATATAAGGTAACACATAATACTATATACAATTAAAGTAGAAATTGCCGCTAACAAAAAGCGAACGAATACTTCTTTTTGCCGCTAACAAAAGAGCGAGCGGTGCCTACTTGCACCAGTTTCCCACCAACTCTCAGGGAGAAGTGTTTACAAAAACAGCTTAAGTGCGCCTCCCCCACATTCCAAACATACATATGGGTTAGCGCATACTGCGCCATCTATGTTCAGTATTAATCTTTACTGTATGAATACATATACAAAGAAACAAAAATACAAATAAAGTAATTAAATAAAAACAAAATATTATAAATAATAAAATCACATAAACATACTCCCACCCATCAAGAAGTCATTCTTGATGCACAGGTAAGATACACAGTTTAACTATAGACCTTTTAAAAAGCCCTTTCAAAGTTTTTAATGTAACTACTCTTATGGCCCCATCCTTACCAGGATGTATAGCTACAACCTTACCAAGAGGCCATATTGCTGGGGAAATATTGAGGATCTCCCATTTTTTTTGTTTTGACATATTACTTCTAAATCTACAACATACAACACAATTTAATACACATTTTTTAAACTATTCTTTTAACATTTAATATCCAAAATGTTTGGCGTAAAATACCCATTAACAAATGACCACATGCATGCAAATTTAAAATATGAAATTGTACAATCAGAATACTTAATTTATGCTGGTTAGGTAATATGATAGGATGTTTTGCATTATACTGCAAAGATGCATTTTGAAGACGCCCTCCCACTCTGACCATCCCGTCCTTATCAATGAATGGACAAAGTGCTGATAGTGGGCTTTTCTTTGGCATTGGTTAGTTTGACCTTATACAATTGATTTCAGCATCAAAAAATACAGTTTGAACATATTTTACAATAATATTACGAGCAAAAATTCTTTCCTTTGAAGTTATAGGTTCAATTATACCTGTAGAATTACTAACTTTACCAGTTTTACAATTATTTATAAATCTAATACAAAAACATAATACATTAATTAACTTAGTATATGACGAGTATTTTTCAATTAATGAATCTATTAAGTCATTTTTCAAAATTGCAGCAAATACACATGCAGTTTTTTTTCTTTTCCTTAAGGACAGAGTCCTTGTTTTTGAATACTGGTTGCTTTGGCCAGTCAGCCTCAAAATAGATGGAGGTATGTGCCGTCAAAGGAAAATCCAGCAGATATAGGATCCAGAGGTTGGTCTCCTAAGGATCTGCCAGACTTTCGTCTATGGTGGGAGGGCCCTACTTTCCTAACATCATCAGAGGCAGAGCTGGTTGTGTGTATTTAAGCCAAGGAAAGATGCTTTCTTGTCTCTTTTCTTATTTATTTTGCACACACACACATATAACAACACATGGACGATGACTTCACATATATAAGGTAACACATAATACTATATACAATTAAAGTAGAAATTGCCGCTAACAAAGAGCGAACGAATACTTCTTTTTGCCGCTAACAAAAGAGCGAGCGGTGCCTACTTGCACCAGTTTCCCACCAACTCTCAGGGAGAAGTGTTTACAAAAACAGCTTAAGTGCGCCTCCCCCACATTCCAAACATACATATGGGTTAGCGCATACTGCGCCATCTATGTTCAGTATTAATCTTTACTGTATGAATACATATACAAAGAAACCAAAATACAAATAAAGTAATTAAATAAAAACAAAATATTATAAATAATAAAATCACATAAACAATTAATGAATAAGTGATAGTGAAATTTAGAGCAGAAAAGAAGATTCACTATTGTAAAATTTCGATGAGCTCTTTGTGTTCCTTTTGTGTAAAATGTTGATGTTTATTTCAGAGTGAATTTTCTATTTTTACATTACTTGTTTCTAATATTAATAATGGAAAAATTATTTTGAATGGGTTTGTAAAATATTAGTTAAACAATGTAACTGTGAAAACATTGACGGTGAAAAAAGATTTTTTAATTGATGAAAACTATAAAAAACTAAATATAAACTATATTATAAAAACAATATATATATATGTTATTTACTATTTACCAAATTGTAAAATCCCACTAATGTGATTTTTGGCGAAAATATCAAATGTTTTTATTTAATATTTCAAATAAATCGTTTAATCGTTTAATTTTTTATGCGTTTACTTTGTAGAAGTTATATTGCATTTTGCATTTGCATTACATACATTTTAATGATATTTTACACTTTCAAAGGCTGTTTTCTACAAAATTTTGGACAAATCGTTTGTTAAACTTCTAAACTAAAATATTTTTGCTTTATTTCTCTTTTTAGCAAGAAAAAAATCCCATATTTTTTGCAATTTTCAAAACATTTTTGACTTCTTACCAATATATTCTGTTTTACAGGCCATTTTTCAATTTAATTTAAGAAACAATTCACAGATATAAGTAATTTTCAAAAAAATTCACTCTGAGCGTTTTTGCATACCTTAAGAAGTAACATTTATTATAACATCCATTCTATAACTGGAAAGAACTTGCTATAGAATAGTTGCTTAATATCCAATTTTATTAAAATACATGTATTTTTATACCTCTATTATAATTCTTCAATGTTTCTACAAGTTATATATTGCTGAAAACAAAAATATATAACCCTCTTAAGAAAATAAATATCGATTAAGATCAGAAAAATAATATCGATTACGAATAAAACAGAATAATCATGAAAAGTCTAAAAATTCTCTGTCTCTTTAAATATTCCAAATCAAAGCATTTAAGAATGTTTTTTCTCTTCATAAAAGTTGCCGAAATCCTTTTGATGGTGATAAAAAAAAGTCGTATTCTTTCCCTTTTTTCGTGTGAATTAGTGGCATATATTTTTAAACAAGTCCCACGTTAACCGAAAGAGTATTTTTTTTTAAATAAAAAAGTGGTTTTTATTTCTTATACATTTAGGATCTAAGAGCTAAGGCTTTTAAACAGTCAGCTGGGGTTAACTGTATTTTAATGAGGCGGAACTGAAACAACGAAAGTTATCGTGCCCACATCAGATTTCTGCTTTAAAAAAAAAGGGAAGCCGAAAGAAAGCCGAGATCACGCAAGCAGCTTATGACATATTGGAGCAGAAAATGTATTTTTACGTTCAAAGTAAGAAAAGTGATAAATTAAAAGCCCGGATACGGTTTCTTAATTCTGGTGATTTTGGATTGCATTAAATTGAGAAAAAGATATTTAGTTATTAGATTTACTTTAAATGATTTACAGATCAAACAAGATTGCCAGAAGATAACTTTTCAAACAATGGGATTTTCTCTACGGAATAAAGAAGCCATTCTGGCGTGTGATTACAATTTATAAGAATGAAGGAATCTATTTTATGGAGTAAAAGAAATAGCAAGAAAAAGTATTTCTTACTTAGTAAAAATAGCAATAGAGAACTTTCCTGGAGTGAATTCTATTTATATGATTTTCTTTTTCTTTAATAATTGTATATGCCATCATTTACATTACTTGGCTTTTTTGTCAATTTGCTTCTGCATGATTCTTTCATTTTATTTTTATGAATAACATTTTTTCTTGATTATGATGGAATTATTTGTATAAAAAAAGATTCTTTATTCTTCGTTTGATTAGATATATGATGCAATCCATGATGATGTTTGTTATTCAGCTTTTCTTGTAATTCAGTGCTATATAAATATAAAAGAATCGCTGTTTATATCACATCCTTAGAAATTTGGAAATAAAACGTTCAGCTCATTTTGGACATAAAGAAGTTATTTTATATTAAAAAAAAGAAGTTGTTTTTAAACATGAATAACCCACAATAAATGCACAAGTGATTTAACTTCATTGTAGAGAATTCCAGTGAAAGGAAAACAAAGTTATATTTTCTTTATTGTTGCTTGCTAATTTTTTATCTTCAGCGAAAAATAATTAGACTCAAGTCTACTTTTGAACAAGGAATAGAAACTGCATCAATTAAAATACATTAAAGAAATATACTGAAACTTCATGAATAACTAAAAAATGTATTTTTTGAAACAAATTTTTAAAAAATTATGCCGTGGATAGAGACCTAATTAAACAAATTCCGTCATAAAATAGTAACTAAAAACAATGTCAAAAAACTAAAATTTGATTTCCTAGTAAAGACAAAAACATACGAGATATTTCTAAATGATTTATTTCCTTATAACGTAAATATTATTTTTCAGAAAATTTCAAATTGTACATAAACTATTCTTAAAAGTTATTCTTCGTACTACATAATAAAATTAGCATTGCATTGTGAGTATGTGAGGTGATTGGTAATATCCAGTTGGTGAACAGTTATTTTCTTTTTAAATTATTTTTTTATGAATTTAGTCTCATGCATTTTGATGGACTTTTATTTAATTATCTATTAATTTATTACTTATTATTAATTATTTAATTAATTATAATTTATTTAATATATCGCATAAAAATCTGCTCGGAGCGTATGAAAACAACTTTGATTATATCATCTATTCATAACTATTCCTATCTCGTCCAATTTCTTTTCGTACTTAAATATAATATTTTTTGTTACATGTTATCCAATTTTTTCTGTAACCAAATGCGAGTACAAAATTATTTAATGAACTGTGTCATACGATATGCATATACAAATATACTTTTGTCTTGAAAGTTAATATTCGATTCATAAGAGAAGTTACCCCACGAATAAAACGTGATGCGATACCAAAATGCGATACCAACATCATCCATCATTAATTTCGAAGCGACAGACACATAAACTCACCAAAACTTCGCATATATAAAATCATAAAAGAGTTAATTGAGTCACGTGAGTAATTGGCACAGTTGGCAATGGGTCCAATACCTGGATTTTGGAATCCATCAAGCATATTGCAGAAGTAACAAACTTAGTCAATTTGCTATATGTTATTTATTTATTTGGGGATTAATGCAAAAACGAATCGATGTAGAGAAAAATGTGACACTCCGTAATTATACAAAAATGCACAATTTTATGGAAAATACCAATTTTAAGTTCTACGTACATTTGCCAATCAGAACTTATTCCACAATGCTGTAAAAATTTAGTTTGTATTGTTAACCTTCTCTCGTATGAAAGGAGAGACAATTTATAACTCCACGTTCAAGCATATAATAAGCCGAGACGTAAAACAAGAAAATATCACTGTCTTCAGGGATGCATCATTAATTTCTAGCTTTTTGCAAACATGATATTTTAAACAACTTAACTGAAAAGTTTTATAAGAAGTTTTGACAGAAAAAAAACGTAAGCATTATTAAATTGCAAAATGACATTCCAGAAGACAGAAGTTAAGAAAATATTTTGAGGAAGTTCATCTATATTAGAGCAAATATAGGTCAACTGGCAACGAAATAAAAATTTATTTTGTTACATTTTCTTTTCTTTGTCGCTACATAATTCCTCCGTATAAACTAGAGATTTATTTTTCATTTCTTCAGATTATTTTTTTTTTTTTTTGCTTATTTGTCTTAAAATCTTATAAATTTAGTCTGGTGAAAAGAATTACTTCTTATCCTCTCTCCTGATGAAAACTGCTTTGCGACTATTTTCTGATAATCCTGTTTCCACCAAGCTATTGAAATTTTACTTCTGAGTCCCATAAGCTTATACATGAAAATGCACATCTGATCACAGCTTATACGCGAAAATGATTTTGAGAAAAACTCTTTCAATATTTTTTTTTCAATTCGTTCTCAGGAAACATGCTTCCAAGCTCTGGCTGAAAACGAAAACATTGTTTCGACATTAAGAACAAAAAGATAAATGTGCCAAAGACAAGCTCGGCCGTAAGTTGATAAAAAAAGCAAAGGAGAATTTTCTTTCCTCATCTGCTGACTTGGAAATAGCGTCTGTGAAATCAGCGGAGCTTCACTCTTCTGTCTATTCCACTTCACTGGAGAAAAACATTTTCTTTTTGATGAGATAGCTCATTTTTTTCTGCCTCTTTCTGCCCATAGACGCGACAGAGAAATTATTTTCTTCTGGACAGGATCTTTACGGATCGCGCAACATCAGGACTGGCGCACACACATCAGATGGGAGCTTTTAAAAAGACCAAATAAAGTTCGAATTTTTTTCAGTTATTAAGAGACATAAATGTAGGTGATCTCGAATTGCATTGACCTGCAGAAGTCAATTACCGAATTCTAGGTGCAAAGCGGCTTGAAAACACTCTGAAGCAATCAATTACTGTTGATAGAAAGGATAAACATACTTGCATCGATAACCTGCAGAAATTTAACGAAGTTATCCTTATACTATATATTCAGAATAACAATGTATAATATTTATAAATGTTTACAAATAAAACTGTACTAATGAAGTTCTTTGTCATTTATAGAACTCACATAAGCTGCTGGCCATTTTTCTTAAGTCCATTTTTGTCTATTTGTACAACAGATCGATAGAATTGCAAATGGCACTAAGCTATTTGGTAATGGCTCTAAGCAAGTTATTTGGTATTTGACTGTATCCTCTTCCAATGACTGGTCTCAACTAGTTTCTGAACTCTAATATATGATCTGTACCTATTAATATCATGCTCATATATCTTCACAAAAGGATATCTGTCAAATGGTATCTAATGAGTAAATGTAATAGACGGGACTCAATGTTGCCTATTTGTCAAGATATTTTGATCAGACTTCCCTTAAGATAAGTCATCACTTCTCGATAATTATGTAGATATGCTCTGTTCTACTGAAAATACTACTCGTTACTCTAAAATATCTCCAAAAAGGTATCATTACATTTATTCTTGTGCAAGTTTAAATATACTTCAGCAGTCAAGGTATTATCAAAAAGGAAGCTTCATTTAATCTATACGATCAATACCAAGTTAACAAACTTTTGTGTTGTCAAACAAGCATCATCCATTGCAAAGTATCTATAAATAAGACGATTAACTGAGCATCATTTATGAAAATGTATCAATTTAAAGTAATAATTTCAATAGTAAAAACTATTGTTTTAATGATTTATAATAATGAAACTAATTATAAATAATAATATTCCATACTTTTATTAATTAATCTAGGTAAAAAGCTTTGATGATTAATTGTTTATGCAGTAATTATACAAGCGCTAGTTATACTTTTTGGGTCTCCCTTTCCCTGGTTCTTTACATTTAATTCTCAAACTTCGTGCTAATTTATAAAAGCTGGTAAATGAGTAGAAAAATTATCTTGACTCCAGTTAGCAATTTAAAATCATTAATTTAATTTAACGAAGAAAAATAAAACTCATAAAAATGATACATTGCATTGAATTCTGCCTATGCCTCTATCTAGTAATACTGAATAATAAAAAGACACTTTAAAAAAAGAAAATAAAGCTTCAGTTGTCACAACAATTGTGAGACCTAACTATAGCTGAGTTCTGAAGCCACTAATACTTGATGGTCGATTACCAAGTTCTGGGAGCAACACAGGTGAGAAAATTTCTGATGCGATCAATTGCTGATACTAGTAGAGAGGAAAAATATTCTCAGATCCGATGCTTGCTGGATATTATACTCTGTGTAGTCTATATTTAAGGTTAAAAGTTGATGTTAGTTTGTAAAAGCAGATAAAACGATGTACAAGTATCCAGTCTTCAGTTGCTAAATTATTAGCTTTATTTCAAAAAATGTATGTATATAAAAATGTATGCAAGCGTTCTATTACATTCTTGAGTTATATTATTGTATTTGATTTATATTGACGTTTATGCAACTGCAGAGATGTACAGACAATTATTTTATCTGTTGAAAAGGCATGTGGGATTCATTGGGTGAGTTTATTTTAACCCTTTCTGCGACAGTGGGAAGTATGCTTCCCACCAAATTTATCAATATTTGTATGAAATTATGTAGGTTGGCATAAGTTCTGACATTTTTTTTTACAAAGACAGAAACTGAGATGCTTCAGTTCTTTATCTTACACAAAATGATGTGTCGTGATTTGTTACTTAATTATTAATTAACCAAATTAATTAATTAATAAAATTAAATTTATCTAATAAGCTAAATGAATCCCTTTTCTTATTCTAATTTCAAGTCTAAAAATATTTTAACATAATATGACTAGAAAAAAATGGCCCTTTAAAGGGTTAAATAAGATACAGGAATGCATTAGATGCAATCAGTCATATTGCAGTGAATTTCAGTTCATTATGACAGAGAACCTCAGAAAATTTTTGTCTAGCGTCTAATTGATTCTAACAACTTTAAGTAATTTTGAAAAATATATTGGTATAAAAGAATTAGATACGAAATTGGAAGAAACTACATGATGTGAAAAGAAGAAAAATTGAACCCGAGACACGATGCAGTTTGTTTGTTTTTTAATTCGCCTCGTTATATTTGTCAACATAAACCAAAAATAAAACAATGCATCCATAATTGGTAGGCACAGAAATTCCAAGATTTAAGCTCGGGGCATCGATACCTCTCCAACCTACCTCTTCGCAAAGCCAATGCTCAAGACATGATCGTCGTTTCGAGCGTGCCGAGTAGGTCTTATGGATGGTTCCCCGACGTAAGGTTATTTCTCATATCAGATGAAGATGAATATATAAAAAATAGACCAATCAAAGAAGCCCCCTCATATTTCATACCTATTAATCTTCTGAAATAATTTCTCTGTTGTTTAAGATCTTAACTGTTCTGTAACGTAGTAGGAAGTATTTTGCTATTAGAATGCTCAATGGTGTAATATAAAATGCACATACTGCTTCTAGTTGAGTTTTAGACAGCTTTTAAAATTATTCATAAACTTTATTAATAGAAGAGGGAATCTTCCAAATTTGTAAAGGAAATCGCTTTTTATTTTTAGATGCATCAACTATGAAATTTATCGCTTTTAAAAAAGTAAACGAACTTCATTTCACAATAATATTGATTTAATAATAATAATATTGATTTGATAATTTAATTCACTTAGAGTGAATCAAATACCAAAAACCTAAATATGTATTTTCAACTAGCACAAGCATGTGGAAGGTATTAGAAACTCTAATTATATTTTTGTATAAAATATTAAATTAACAGATTTATGTTAATTCATTTATGACATTTTCCCCTTGTTAAGTATTTAATTCGCACAAAAACACTCTAATATAGAGTTGTTATTTGAGGAATCAAAAAGAGTAGAAATTACTAATTACTTATCTTCAAATTGTTACCAAACCAAAATATAACAAACAACGTCTGCAATAGTTTTATAATTTCTTTCAGTGAGTAGATTGTGACGATATTGTTGAACAATATTTTTTAATCATTATAATGTGTATTATTTGGTATTGCATACTAAATTTTACATTTAATTAATGAAAGCCTCATCTAAAAACAGATCGATGGTGATTGAAATTTAATATATGACGCTCAGCCCAAGCAGTAAATCTTTTGAATGAAAGTAGTACTTTCTTCAAACTACTCTGTAGATGAAAAGCCATCACTTTGATAAAAGCATGCAGAAAGTAACGTTGAAGGTTTTATTACAGAGATGTGTTCAGTACACGTTTTCCTGTAAGTCTGAATTTAATTATAGATCATTGCTTTAAATTTCTTCGCAGAGAATGAGGCTGCGTAAAATCCTTAAAAATAGACAAGAAAAAGTTGTTGTGTTACGTAAAGAGTTGTTGTGCTCATTTTAAGTATTTCTCTTATCTTTCATCAGAAATGTTTCACCTATTTTGGAGGCTAAAAATTAAATAACAAGACTACCGTTTGTCGAATTCTGAGAAGATAATTGAAAAGTAACAGCTGATGATACTTTCAAAGTTGAGTTCGAAGTATATTTTAACATTTTTTTTTTCAATTTTCGGATAAATGTATGAATACGGAAGGCGAAGACAATGTAGATTAAATTTGAAAAGGTTTCATAAGATAGATGATTGCAAGTTCAGCGTAAAAAATGCAAATAAAATGAGTTTTCGCAAATAATTTTAAAAATTGCTCCCATCAGAATTGTATAGATTTAACGATTCAATACACAAATTCATGCTAGGTTAACTCTCTTAAACTATAGAATTAATTGCAAATTCTAGCTCTTTAAAGAATCACTTTGTAAAACGCCCCTTTCTGGAAATATAAATTATTTGTAATATATCACTTATTCTGAATAATATCTAACTGTTTTAAATTTCCACAAGTTAAAATATTTAGAAACATGTTATAAAAATGGAGACAACTTTCCTTGACTAGATTTTGAAGTTCAAAAGAAATAAAATAAATGTGATAAGCTTAAACAATTTTAAACTTTTTGTTCTTTATAAAATTACATCAGTATGTAGGATTATTTGTACGCTATTCTTGTCTAAATAAAGGAAAAAATACAAAAAATAAAATATTTAGTCGTCTGATAACATATTTCTGTAAAAGATTTGAAATCTTAAATTTAACTTAAATTTTTCTGCCCATACAGATAACACAAACCATTTCTAGTATTTTTATCAAAACTTTTTTTTTCTGTTATAAGAAGTGTATATAAATAAGTAAACAAAAAGAAAGTCTATTTTAAAACGGTTGTAACGATCTTTTAGACAGACTTTTAATAAGTCTTTTTCAAAAGGAAAAAAAAGCAGTTCCCTGAGAATATTTACGTTTCGAAGAGAAAAAAAAAAAAAACGCAATGAAGAAGCTCCTGGGCTTTCTTCGAGAGAAATAATTCCCAGCTCGTTAAAAGCAAATACCGAAGTTTTTCTTTCAGAACTAGGAACGAAGTCCCGGATGGCATAACGACTAAAGAATCAGGCGAAGTGTCCTAACCATCGATCCTCACTGCTTGTTCAGCGACTGAGCATCAGCTGGCACATCTGAAAGGAAAAAAGGGTAGGTGAAAATAAAAATTCTGGACCTATCCGCTGCTGCATAAGAGTGCAATAGCCTATAGTCGAATTGCCGGCGAGTTCCTCCTCTCCTTATTTATTTGGGATACATTTTTTCCTTTTGCTTGATGTGTTGAGTCCTACAGCGTTATTTCATTTCTGGTGAAGGTTTTATCCAACAGAATGAGGCCCATCTTAATCAGTTGCAGATGGAGCATTTCTAACTCTTTCCATGTTGAATAACATGGGTGTGAGAAATCTGTGAGGTGCTTACAACTCAGACCCTTCACAGAAATAGATGCTATTAGAAAGAAATGTGAAGCTTGCCTTTAGCAAAGATACAAGTTAACAAAGATTATATATTAAGAAAGATACAAGGATCAAAACATAGTCTATGCTTGTCTTTACAACTTAAATTTATATGTATCACCATGCTCCTCAGACATAATCAAATGATTATAAATAGGTTGTTATGCATTTACAGTGACATAAAAAATTACATTTTCTTTAACAAAATAATAATAAGTTAGTAATGTGCTTATTACTGGAATCCTTCATAGAAATATAACATTATCATGAAACTTGTTTCTAACCAGAAGTTTTGTAGGATTAGTTCATATTTCATTCATTTCATGCCGGGATAAATAAAAAAATATTTTTCGTGAACATATATGGTCATTATACATTTTTATTGCATGTAAACATCAATAAATTATCATTAATATGTCGTTATTTATTTATTTCTTGGGGAATTTTAAATTCAGTAACATATTAGTAAAAAATATCTTACACAATTTAGCTAAAATCTGACAAAGAAATAAATTCTATTTTGAAAGAATGTTGGCTATAGCAGCAAAGACATGCATTAACAAACAGTAGCCTCCATGTCAATTCAATCTTTTCTAATTTAATAAAAATATTAAGAAAACCGATTTTGGCAGAGATTCCTTGAAATATGTAATTAAATATGATAAATATGATGGTCCTAAAATATATGATTAGAAGCGTTGCGAAACATTAGCGACGAAAATCTCTTGATGAAACATACTCCATCTCTTATATAAGTACCAAAAATGAAATATGAGCAATGTCTATAATGCTGGGTTAAAAAAATTGTGTTTTTCATTTTTAGACCAAGAAAGTATCATGAAATAATACACAAATATTGATACAAGTATCAAGATAATCAGAGAAGGTTACTTAAGTTTGTTTTTATATTTCATAATACTGTTCCATAGAATAAATATCGTCCTTAATAAAATCAATGAACAGAAAAACTATTGCGAATATTATTTTATTAAAAAAAATAAATCCTCTTGAAAATAAATAGGGATAATTTTCAAATTTATATTCTCACGAAGTTGTAAACGATTTTTTGCCGGATTTTAACAAGCGTTCCAGGAATAAAAATATATATCTGAAATTATTTTTAAACAAACGGTATAACACTGTAAAAAGTTTTTTAAACTTTTAGTATTATAGAATTATAAGAAGTTCTTTCTATTTAAAATTTTTTAAAGAAATTTCACAAATTTAATCAGAAAGAAATTCTGCATAATTCTAGTGGAGAAGAGGCATGCTTCTGCATAAAGAAATGCTTCATTTGCCAGTACTTCGTTTGCCAACTTCTCTTCATTAAAATTATGGCCAACTTTATATTAAAGAAGTTTTAAAAGCATCTCACAAGAAAGAATGCATTTGTTATGTCGATTTTCTTTATTCTGATAACTGAGATTTACATTTTACCGTAGGAAATAAATCATATTTAAAGTAATAATGATGAGAATCTATTAAATTTCAAAATATTTATGTAAATGAGGCATTTTGCCATAAGGCTTTCATAAACACACATATTAGCGTGATTATTAATAAACAACATACATATATATACAAGGTATCCCAAAAAAAGGCGGAATGCAATTTAGAAAAAAGAATTACAGATAGAAGAATGGAACTTTGTATGTGTTTAGATTGATAAAAGGAAAATATTACATTACTTGACATATTTTCGCTATGTATGTAAGCCTTATAAAAATTAAATTTCCTAACTTTTTATCTTTCCCATATAGAGGTCAAAGAATCTTCGTGCATTTTTAGAACCATATTTGATAAAAGTTTGCAATTGAAAGTATATGTCTATTTGCAATAATTTAGAAAATAGATCTTTCTTCCACTTTTTCAGGACACCCTATATATAGCACATATTTTAAAAACAGATGATGGATTCAAAGAAAAATATCTAGCCGATTTACCATTGCCAGGCAAATTTTATCCCCGAAACTCCCGTGTCCGTCTAAACGGGTTGTTGTTCTGTTAATAATATCTCAAATCTGCCATTAATTAAATATCATTTGGGTTTGTCTCTCCTTCATCATGCATGTTTCTTTCTTGCTTAAATTCCGTTCCTTTTAGTGGGATCTTAGTGGGATCTTTATAACTATTGTAGTTTTCGGATCTCTACTATAACTTTGTAACATGAACATTCAAATCAAAACTAATCACTAAAATCGTATTTAAACAAATAGTTATCCATTAAATGAAAAAGTACACTATACATTACAAAATTAAAATGAGCGCTGAAAGAAAACCTTAGCAACAAGTTCTAAATGACATTAAAATGAGAATATAATGAATCAGCATAAAAGTGCAGACTTCTCCTCATTAATCTTTGGTAAAATGTAGTAAGACAAATAGAATGGCAAGTAAAGCAGTCAATTTATGCATTAAAAACCCTAGCCGATGTTTTTGTCGCCAAAACAGAAGTTCGAATTTGTGCTTCCTATAATGACGCAGACCAAATGGCAGGGAGATATTTCAACTCCTCTCAGCATTATAGACGGCGGTGGACGATGTACCACAGTGCATATATATTGATGGATACAATAGTGACCAATTTTCAATATTCGGTGAATGCAAGACGATAACAAACTATTTAATAATAAAAATTTAAAGATGGAATTAATATATTTTTGAATCAAATTGTATTGGATATAGCACATGATGGTACGTATCTGCCATCCCATACAGTGCAAAAGATTTAAGTTAAAAAAACTTCACTTGACCAATAATTTACACAATTCCTGATATCGAAAACTCTCCGATAAGCGTAAACTAATGTTGCAAAAATAAGGAACGCCGTGAAATTGAATAAATGGGATAAGGCTAAGTAATAATGTAATAAATTTTACATATAGGATATATATTCAAATCCTATAATTGGGAATGTTGCATATGCCCAGAAGTGATTGATTGATATTATCTTTTATCAATACCTGATAATCGCTATCGATTAATCAAATAATGAAGAACCCTAACTGTTCAGCAGCTCATGAAATAAATATGGCCTGAATAGGTGTCTGCATATTATATATTTTTGTAACGCATGTCCACACCACAAAAGATTTTTGTAAGCGTTTTAGAGAAGCAAAAATTCTCACATACTGACAATGAAGGAGTGTCAATCTAAACGGAAGTCTGAGGTCACTCCAGTTGCTGGATTGGTTGTCAGTGTTGAGGTGAGCTCAGAACATTCCTATAAAGTGGCATCTGTCAAGAGTAAGCACGATTCGTTCCCGAATGGTATAGAAATAAAACAGGCTTCACTTCGAACAATTTGTTTGACTTTATTCTGGATTTGTGATCACCATCGTTCTAAAGTGGTTAAAAAAAGTGGTTAAGTTATTTTATTGTATATAAAATAAATTATATATATAATAAATAAAATAATGGTTTGAATTGACAGGATTCATTTATTGTACATCACAAAATGTGTATCTGGGATTATAAAAAGTAGAATCAATTTTTGAACTTTCAATAACCAATTATCAAAAATAAATATTAGTGTTTCCTATGAATCTCTGATATTTAATTGGAAATGAATCGAAAAGGTATATGGGACATAAATATCGTAATGAATTTTGTGCTGAGGAAATATATAAAAGGAAGTAACAACAACATTTAGAAAGAAAAATAAAATTTTCCATAAACACATTTTTTGTAGGTTTGAAAAAATGCAGTTTTAGTGACTAAAATTCATTTAATTTTCAAAGCAGTTTATTTCAAAATTGTTCGACATTTAAAAAAAAAAATATTTGAATAAAGGTCTTTGTTGCTTTCAGATGCTATTGATAATCTTTTTTAATATAAATATTAGTGATTTCGTAAGAGCAAGAAAATGAAACTTTATGGAAACTATGAGTTTATGCGAAACGTAATGATCAATAAAGCTGAAGTACAAAATTAACTCTACTTCCCCGGCTTCCAGTATAAAAACTCCTGTATTTTCAGAAAATAGTTGCTCAACATGACGTTTATGAAATGCCTACATTTTATGCTGTTGCTTGAAGCTAAGAACTAATCACTATAACCCGTCATCATCGCTCTTTGAAGTAAAAAAAAAAAAAAAAAACCTTAATGTAAGTTTAATTTCCCAAGTGCTTTCAAGTTGAACAAGCTGGAAACTAGGAATAGTATTGCTCTTTCTCTTATTTAATTCTAAATATACTCATAATGCAACCAAAAATAATTTATATAATTCATCTTAATTTAATTTAATTTGTCAAAAACCAATAATTTAACATCAGTATTTCACATTATACTACCTCTTAGTATAGAAATATTTCATTAATAAACTAAGCTATTCATTTTTGTTTAAGTTTTCAGATGGAAATTAATTTAAACAAAAAACAAAACAAAAAAAAAACTCGTTGCTAAGGATAACTCAAAAAAAAAAAATAGTATAAATAGTTTTCTCTTTCTCTTTTCATGACATTTGTTCCATATTTCACATTCAGAGATATTTTGTTCAAAGCCGCCAGTTTAAATTCTACATAATTTGTAATGAAATGCTTATTTTTGAATGTGTATCTTGCGATTTTCAATAGATGGGAAATTTAAGCTTTAAAGAATTGAGGCATTTCAATTATAAGCAAATGGGAGTATTGTAATATTTATTATTTATCATTTATGATTTTAGAATTCTTCGGCATGAAACGGAAGCATCGAAAATGATTATTAATAAATCAATATTCATAATATGGACACACAATTGTATCAAGTGAAATTTAGTTAATTCATAGTCTTAAATTAGAAAACCTAAAAATATTTAATCCCATATTATGAATTAAATTTCATCAAAAGATTATATTTAGAAATAATAGCAAATCCCAAGTTATTGTTATCCATTTAAAATAATACGTTGCAACACAATTCTTTATTCGCATGATCATTTCTGTTACTAAAGTACATTACGTAACATGAAGCATATCGTTTTTTAAATCGTGTTTTTGTAATTGCTGTTTTACGTCAATGTTATTTATTTACGTCACATAAAGAAATACGATAGTAGTCCTTGCCTCTTGTCCCATTAAATTGTTTACGGATTCTTGAACTACTTGTTTTTTAAGTTTCAATTTCTAAACTTTAAGCGAAATATATTGTTCTTATATGACTCAATAAACTCGGAAGCTATTTCGGTTTATTTATTATATGGATTGCAATTTTTCTACATCTCTCTATTCTCTCCCCGAATGACAAAATAATGTATTTAAAAGTTTCTATTTTTGATTTATTACTCGTTTGTGACTGAGGATTTTGTAATCGGATTTCCTATAACTTCGTGATATGTTTATATTAAAATCCTGTATAATTACGTATTAGATAATTGAATATATTTTCTTACAACTGTTTGGTTGTGATTTTAGAAAAAAAAAATTCATATTAATTATAATAAATGAATGCATTAAAAACTATAAAGGACTGTATAATTAAAAAACAAACAAACTGTAGTCTTTATGCAATCTTATAAAAGGCTACTTTTCAATTTTTGTCATTAGATTTATCATTCCTTTAAACGTATGCCTTATACTTTATTTTCAGTTATCTCACAAAATAATACAGTATGTTTCAAAAATCTTACAATTAATTACTAACTAGTGTAATTTGTTCCAATCGCTCGGATGAAAGACGCAAAGTTATTTTATAGTGTTTAACTTGAAAAATCCAGACTTACATTGCATGCAGTTTGGAAGATATTAAATATGACTTCTATCTTTTTTCGATTCAGTGTTACAGAAGTTACATATTTCTTCTGCCTTCTAAAGAATTCACTAATACCAATAAATGCTCATCTTTCTCAAAGTTTCCTAATTACCCAGAACGTAAAGACATAAATCTGAAATGATCATAACATTTTAAGTAGTTTTCGTGTATTCACAAATTCCTGTAACTACAAAAAAGTGCAAAATCAAAAATTAGAGGTTTACAAATGCGTGGATGTTTTGTGGATTTAGAAGCAACATTAAGTTATTTCAAATCTGTTTACCACTAAATATTGTGTATTAAATTTCAGAAGAGCCTAAACAAACTTTCAATGAATGAAGAATTTTGCAAATAAGTTATCCTAAAGGAAAAATTAAACTAGTACATATTAGGGAATATTTGACTGCTCCTTAAAACAGCGAATTTTCCAACAGAGGATAAATACATAACCAGAAAAATTGTCACAATGCTGATGAATAGCATTAATGAAAAAAAAAACAAAAGAATTTATTATTTCAATTACAGTCAAAATTTTAAACGATGACTAATTTATAACTGCTTTCAGAAGAATCTCCAGGAAATTTCCATCGATTTTGTTGGTGGTTTACAATGACCAGATATCTTATTTTTTAGCTCAAAATAAATCATTAAGCTGTGAAGATATTGTGAAATTTGCAGAAAATCATATCGCATTCAAGGTTTAACTACCAAAAAAACCATGCAACCTGAAAATATAAATCATAATTTACAAAAAATAAAATGCATTAAATTTTTGAATACAAGATTTTGCGTTAATGATATTGTCTTTATAGTAAGAATGATTAAAGTTTCACTGTCATATAAATATAATAAGCAAATTGCAAAAAGAATTTTTCTAACAAACTTGAATCAGAAAAGATGCTATATTTTTTACTTAAAAAATTTATTTCTTAATGTTTGATCCATAATTTTCTATATATTTAACTGATATTTTTTCCGAGCATTCAATAAGCTGCAAATGATTTACATATTTGTACCCAGTGCTTGGAAAAGTATTCTTAGTACACTTTCATAAAGAAAGATTCAATATGTAACTATATGTTTCATAAAATAAGCAAATATAATTTATAAAAAAATCAATTTACAGCAAATGATTCACAAGTTGATTTCTTACGCATTTTTAAAAATAGAATTAAACTTCTTATATAACTTATTTCTGACGTTTACAACTAGTTAATCTATTTTTTTTAATAAATTTGCTAAGAACTTTTTTGAATAATCTATACACGTCAGCTGTTTAACACTTTTATTCTTTTGTACACAAGACTCAGAAAGTGTTCCGCCTGCAAAGAATATACAAGATGATTTTTAATTTATGCTACTACTTCTCATCTGTTGTATCATTTTTCTAACTTAAAAGAAAAGACTACTGCGAAAAGTAGACTGATCATATGTTTAAAAGCATTGAAACCGATGCTAATGACAAAACCACTTCCATGAGACAATGTATGGAATATAAATGTGTTTAGTGTGGAGCAGCTAGCTGGAAAGAAAAGACAAGAGTACAGTGAGCTTTTCAGCAGCCAAGTCTCGTCCAGATAGGATTGCAGACAAGTTATTAGACTTCCAGAATTTGGCGCCAACTCGCTCAAAGAAACTACTGCCCAATGTTTAAAGCCAGACAAAGCAATTGGTGATAAAAAAAAATTTAATACATTTTAAAACTCTTTTTTTTTTTTGCAGAAAGTTATAATATTCTTTAATTTATTTTTAAAAGGGTTTTGCAATGTATTATTTATTTACTATAATTTTTGAATTAATTATCGAGCTATTAAATTTTTGGTTATTTTTTAAAAATCAAAATGTATCATAATAAAAATATTTAAAATTCGATTAAATGTTATTATCACATAAAATGAAAATAGATTTCAGAATTAAGTATAGCTGCATATCATATTATATAAATTGTTGACTACATTCCGTTGCACATACGGTATTAAATTATAACGTATGCGAGTATTAACGGGAAAATTAAGGAGCCAATATTCCTATGTTTTACAGGCTTTAACTTAAGGTAAAGTATATAAAAGATTTTAGAATATTTGCACAAGTCTTCAGAACAATGGAAGTTGTCTTTCTTCTTTTAAGTACTATACGACAAAGTGATTACTTAAATTCAAGAATGCCTTTTTTTCTAAAATAGTTTGCAGACATCTATTTTAGAAATGTCCTGGTAAGTTTGAAAGATAGTGAAATGGCGGGAACAGTTCTTGAATCAACAAACTACTCCAAATATCTGCACTAAGCAGGTTGGTTGATGCTTGTCCTCTGGTCGATTTTGAGCCTTTGTCAATCGTCCCCCTTCGAGGCCACTTAGAACTAGGTTCTTGAGAGAGACAGCGGATAACTGATAGCAATAACGCTGTTTTTGTCTATTTTTTCCTTCCATACTTATTCTCTTACAAAGTGCATGAGTGTATTTTTTTCCTCTTTACTTCTTTTCTTACAAAGCGCATGAATGTATTTTCCCCACAATACCTATTTTCTTACGAAGTCCATCAGTGTATTTTTCCCTTCATACTTATTTACTTACAAAGTGCATCAGTGTATTTTTCCCTTCATACTTATTTACTTACAAAGTGCATCAGTGGAACGTAACTTATTCAACGACATCAAATATATACAGGATTAGCAATAAATAAGTTACCCACTTCAGAGGGCTCTAAAATGCTTTCTAGTGGTCCAAATAAGATAAAATTTGAACTACAGATTATTCAGATGATGCACTTTACATTTATTAATTAAGAAAATTAGTACAAAAATTAACCAATAGATGGTGCAATAACACAAATGACATTTATTTTCATATATTGAAAATGAGAAACATAATTTGCGTTACAGCGCATGTCTATTATCATTTGTCTTTGGACAACAAGAAGGCGAATTCTGCAATCACATTAGTTTCTTCTCTGTTTGTCATGCTCACATTGCAAGAAAAAGCGCTACTGCTGAAACACTTCTACCAGAACCAACAAAACTTCGTTGCAGCTCTAAAGGAATTTCGTCGCATGAAGCAGATACGAAGAGGTCCAATGTCTCCAGGTGCCGTACACAAGATGATGCAGAAATTTGAAAAACTGGGCAACTTGGCATTCTTCCATGTAGAGGACGAAAAAAATTCTGTTTTCCAGCTTCGAAAATGTTGCGTCCGCGTTCGTTAAAGCCAGCAGTCAGTCGGTGCATAATAGTGTGGATTTGTCAGTTGTTTCCCGTGCTCTGGATATGCCGTATTCAACTGTACAAAAAATCGTACGGCCAATTTTGCATTTTTATCCATACAAAATTAAGTCTGTGCACCTGTTGCAGGACAGAGACTTAGAGGTTCGTAAAACTTTTGCACTTTAGCTCCTTGCTCGAATGGTGGTTGACACAACTTGGCCATGGAACATTCTGTGGAGTGATGAGGTCCACTTTTGCCTCAATGGGCAAGTTAACAACACCCGCAAATGTCGAATTTGGGCAGAGGAAAACACTCACGTTGTTCAGGAACAACCCTTGCATCCTGAACAAGGGACAGTATGGTGTGATTTTACAGCTACCTTTATCATCGGACCTATTTCTTTTTAGAGATAACTTCAAATGGAATCCAAACCTGTTCCGTCACAGGACAACGGTACCATGATATGCTGAGGAATTTTGTAATCCCAACTCTTTTACAGAGTGGATGCCTTCAAGACATTATTTTCATGAAACGCGCATAACCTCAATAATCTGTAGTTTCAAATTTTATCTCATTTGGATCAATACAACGGATTTCAGAGCCCTCTGAAGTAGGTAACTTATTTCTTGCTAACCCTGTATATATTTCAATTTCTAAGAGTAATACACAAAATAAAAATTTGATTCAATACAAGGGCCACTGCAATATTCATTTTAATCCTGAATAATGAACTATTATTTCCGCCTCAAGGAGTAAATTATTTTTTGACATCACAGAATTTAATTGACAAATTTGTGCTCATTATAAATTGATATTTTATGCTAATTAAACAGAAGCCAGGTTTTAAAAAAAACATTAATAACGTGCAAACATGTTCTTCCTGTTTAAACGAAAGTGAAGCCTCCAGTGTAAAGAATAAGCATCTCTTTATTTCATACAAAAAGAGAATTATGGTAGTAGATAAAATGTGTGACAATATCTCAATATCTGTCACAAAATAATTGATGTTTTATATCCTGTCCCACCTATATCCTCCAGCAGTCAGCATTGATCGTCTACCAATCAGATTTTTTTTCTCGAGTGTATGGTCTCACAAATAAGTATAGATTCTCCATTTCATACACTAAAATGAATTTATCACAAAATGAAATGTATTTAAAATAAGCTACTGAAAATGAATATTTTTGAAATACGTTTGATATAAGTTTCTGCAATAATGAAAGTGAAACTTTTTGAAACAATGTGCAATTATATCTTAAATTTGCATTATTAAGGCATTCAAGAGCGATTTTATTAAGCTGTTTTTTAATCATTTTGATTTAATAGTATTTTAAAAAAAGATTTGAAACCTTCCATAGATTCCATGTATTTTTTATATCAAATTAGAAAGTGATTTGAAAAAGAAAGTTCATTGAATATGCGCTCAAATTGAAGTCATTCAAGTCATAGAAAAATTGGTTCAGAGGAGCTCCTTCAAAATACATAACAAGTTCGGCTGCAGTGGCTTCTAAGATTGAATATCCACCATCCATGTACTTCAATAAAAGTCTAAAGCAGCAACATAAAATTTTCGTTAAAAGTTTAATACTTGTAAAAATACTAAAATGCCTATTACAGGATATAATAAGCGAACAAACAAAAATTAGAAGATGATAATGACTTAATTATCCAAATTTTGACATTGAACATCACATTTGAGTCACAAAATTGACTATAATTATAAAAAAATTTCAGTTGAATCACTAGTAGAAGAACAATATAAAAAATTTGATCTGCAAGACCCGTTACTTATTATCTGTGAGAAATCATTATTTTTCAATTCTCGAAATGAAATCTATTAAGGAAGTGTTAGCACTTGGGAAGAAGTAAATTTATTGTCTGTAGAACAGCGATTCTCAACATGGGGGGCGCGCCCCCCTAGGGGGGCGCGAGCACACTAGAAGGGGGGCGCGAGAATATCCAAGAAAAAATATTATTTAAAAACATTGATTAACTGACTGAAAGGAAAGCACACATACACATAGAAAACAAAATACATTTCGACATATTTAATAACTTATTAAAGTAAAACAACTTACTAAATCAAAACTTACTAAATCAAAACTTACTTAATCAAAACTTACTAAATCAAAACTTACTAAATCAAAACTTACTAAATCAAAACTTACTTAATCAAAACTTACTTAATCAAAACATACTAAATTACAACAAATTTAATAATTATTAGTGACTTCCTGGGGCCTGTCTTGCAGAGCAAAGTTTTTCGAAGGAAGGTTTAATATTAGAAATAGCCACTCTCAGTTCTGCCGAGATCTATATTTTGTCTTCAAAGTAGCCAGTCTTCAAAGTCTATGAAGTTTTCTTCCTCATCAATTGAGAGCCTTTCAGAAGTCTTATGAAATGGATCCCTAACTCACTCGTAACTTGCTATCAGTTTGTCGTCAGCAAGAAAGTACTTTTTAAAATTCTTTGCCAGCATGGCTAAATGATTTTCAGTGGTTACAAAAATAACTTACATTTTCTTCTTCAGCCTTGTATGTTTTAGTACAATCATCCACATTTGCAAACATTGTTAGATTTCTTTGCTTTAAATTTCTGCTCCACAATTCCAATTTTCCACAAAAAGCATTAACTTTATCACTCGTATCCAACATATGTGTATTTGCTCCTCGGAGTTGAAGATTCAAGTTATTTAATTTCTCGAATATGTCGACCAAGTAGCTCAATTTCATCACAAATAAATCATCGCGAAAATTCTCGGCCTCCGGTATGTTTTCTTCTTCTTCTAGGAAAATGGCGATTTCTTCTCTTAATTCATAAACATGTTGCAAAAATTTCCCACGTGATAACCATCTTGCCTCGCAATAAAATAGTAAAGCTGAATGTACTGAACCCATGTCTTTACAAAGTGCGGAAAATATTCCCGATTTCAGGGGGTCTCATTTTTATATAATTTATTGCGGTTACAACCTTAGTTAACACAATATTCAGACCAGGACTCATTTCTTTCGAAGCCAAAGCTTCTCTGTGGATTATGCAATGTGTCCAAACCCACGGAGGCGATTTTTGTTTTACAAGTGCTTATATGCCTTGGAATCTTCCGGACATTGAACGAGCACCATCGGTGCATATTCCGACGCAATTTTTCCATTCTATGTTTGCCTAGTTCATAAAATCATTTAAAATAGCAAATAATGCGAGGGCCGGTGTTTTGAGTTCTATTGGTTTGCAGAAAAGTAGTTCTACTACTGAGCTATTATCACAAAATCGAACATAAGCAATTAAATGAGCATCTTTATTACTATATGTTGCTTCATCAAGCTGTATTGAAAACAATTTGTCACGCAACTTCGAGGAAAGCTGACACTGTACATCTACAACTATATCACCAATTCGACGAGCAATAGTATCATTTGAAACAAGTGCGGACTGCAATTGTTTTGAAAAATTATCTCCAAACATAGTTTCTACAATCTCAATTGTTGCTGGCAAAATAAGTTCTTCAATAATGGTATGAAGTTTTTTACATCTGGCTATTTTATATGAAACTTTGTAAGATTCTATTAAAGCTTTTTTATTCACAGACAAAATTTCTTTAAAAAATGATTTTGGCTTTTTATATGATTTTAATTTTAATTCTAAGAATTCTCTGGGTTTGTTGACGTACTCACTATGAAGCGTTTCCACATGTCGTTTATTAGGTTTCATGCTGCCTACGGCCAACATTTTTGAGCAAATGATACACAGGGGCCTTTCTTCATTTACTTCAGTATTGATAAACCCAAAATTTAAGCATTCTTGAGAATATTTTTTGTGATTTTATTTTCGGAACCACGTTCGTCTGTGTACTTGTTGATGCTTGACTGTCGTCTAACGCTGGCTTACTTTCGCTTAAAAATTTATCCATGAGTCTGCATAAATCTGCTGCCATAAATATTTGATATGGTGAATTACAATTAACATGAAAACATATATAACATACACATTCACTATATATTCGATATCGATAGAAGGATCGACTCGAATGAGTTTGGCTGGAATTGAAACTTGCGTTATCAAACATTTTCCTTCTTCCTATGAGAAAACATCTGCGCATGCTCGAGATGGTATCGGTCGTGCTGATTCTCTTCCACAAACATTACTTTTTTTTTCTCTTTTTAGTCATGCTTCTGTTTTATTTCTTTTATTATTTGAAAAAAAGTATTCCCAGTTTCTAAATTTAGCTCACACTGTCTAGTTTAACTTCCTTTAAAAAAATTTTCTACTTTCATATTCTTTTAACGTTATCTCCCTATTTGGCTTTCATTTCAAATATAATATTTAAATTTTCCCCACTTTCATTCGCTTCATCCATTCACTGTCCACTTTGCAAAATGCCAGATGTGTTTTATCGCCAATGTTGGCTAGCTTTTACTCTTTTATTGGCAGTTAATAAAAAATAATTTAAAAACAGAATACAAAATACTCAATATACATTATCATTATATACTTTTTATTGTAAGCGGAGGGGGGAGATTAAAATTATGATTGAAAACTGGGCCACGAATACTGAAAGGTTGAGAAACGCTGCTGTAGAAGGATAATCCATTCTTGAAAATGCAAGAGAATGTTCGGCGCAGTCATGTAGTCAATGATGCTTACTAAAAAATCTTCAAAAGTTTAAGAAGTCTGAATTAGTAATAAATAAATCTAGTAGAGGGAATAAAAGAAATTTAGTTCGACTAATAAGAAAATCATTATAAGGAAAATACGAAAACAATCCTAAAATCAGAACTGTGACAACTATCACAATGACATCTACAGCAATCGGAAAGAGTGTTTCAATAGAAATAATTAGAAAGGTACACAGAATCAGATAATAAGGAATAAGTCGGTCATATTTTCGTTCCTTTATTTATAAGAATTCTGAACTTCTTATTGCTATTCGATCAATACCCATTTAAATATCTTTTGTTCCAAATAAGGATTTCAAAACTTTATTTATGTTAAACAAACATTAAACTGGTGAAAATAAAAGCAAAAACATTTCTTTCAAATGAAAAGTATAATTTTAAGTATAATTTTTAATGCATATCTTACTGAGAAAGAGGGTCTATGTTTTTAATCACCAAAGTTCTAATTCCACCTGTTCATTGAAACACCAGGACGTAAGCCTCCGATTGATGAAGACATGAATGCAACATATGTATAAGATATATTTAAAATCCAAGCTGTTATTAAAATTTCAGAGTGAGCAATCCTGTAATATGAATGAAATAGATTTTGATTATTAATGTTTGATAACTCAGGAAAATGCTCTGTATTAAAATTTTGAAATACTCCCAATACCGAGAACATACATTTTAATCAACCATTTCAATTTCTCGTATGCGGAATAGGGGAAGTTTTATAATCGTTTAGAGATTGGACTTAAATATTTTGATGAATCTCCAACTTTTGGACTTTCATGAAAATGAAAAATCATTGTTTGGTCTGTCCACAAATACGTTCACTTGAAAAAAAAAGGAACGTATGAAATTCATATATAATCTTTACAGTAAAATTGTAAATATTTATGATGCTCTGGACTGAACTGGCTAACAAGAAATTTGTCCATCTGTTTCCATGTCGTCTATATAGTACATAATAATAATACGTTTACAGATTAAATCAAATCCATTTGTGATCTAAATCAAATTTTGGACCAAATCTGTCACTGTAGAATGTTTATTTGTCCGTCTATTCTTGTGTATGCAAATGAGAAAACTGACAAAAACACATCATTCTTATGAAATGAAATTTGATCTTTTATCATAACAAGATATCCGACATTTGAACAAATTACGAAACTTATTAGCTTCGTAGTTTCATTAGAATAGGCCAAGTATAGTTAGAATAGCTTTCGGTTTTAACGCAACGCTGGGACTCTTTCGGGACTGACCTCTTAATTTTCAATTGCATTCAGATAGCGAGGACGGCACTGGTTCTATCATCCCCACTTTAAGTTTCTGATCTACATCATTAGAGAGTGAATTGGCTCCGACAGATTGAGCGTACACCAGACCAGCTTAAATGGCTCTTTTCCGGTAAAATCGGGTCTCGAACTCAGATCTCTCTGGTTCCCAAACTGGGACATTACTTGCAGGACCTCCCCCCTCCCCCAGCCGGCGAATAGGCCAAAGAATTTCAGCATGCATAATTAACTCCTTTCACTATATGACGAGCCTTAATATAAAATGCTTCAACTTGTTTGAGTGTAAAAAGTAGAAAAGGGAAGCGGAGTATTCTCCATTCGTTATGTGTTTTACGTAATTTAATTTAATAATTACATTATATAAAGACGAAATATAGAATATTGTCATAAATAAGGATTTCATTGAAGACACTGTAAAAAATTTTTTTCCATCTTAAGGTGATCTTTGATCACATTCGGTCTCCCACAGAGTTACATATTTTTTCATCCCTTGTTTATAATAAACCAAGTCAGCATACAGTTCATGATATAGTACCTGAGGAATGCTCAACTATGTCTAGTGTAATAAGATGTACCACAGATAATCTCTCTCTCTAATATATATATATATATATATATATATATATATATATATATATATATATTACTCTGATACTTATTTAACATTCCAAGAATATTTCGTTAAAATTAAAATACAGTTTGAAATAATTTCTCATTTCTGAACACAAAGCTTGGTAAATAAAATGTTTAGCAATGCAATTAAAATGAAGATTAAAAACCAAAACTTGTTAGTTCAATTTAATTTATTTCACATTCCATTAAGAACATGAAATTTTGAATTTGATCCACGTGTATTTGAGAACGAATAGCATTAAATCTCGAGATGTATTTTAAATTAATAATCTAAGTAAAGAATTCTTCTTTCATTTATCCTTCTTCCTTCTGGAAATATTTCATTCGTCTGCAGAATAGACTAAATACAAATATTTTCCCCTTCTACAAAATGCTTGACGATTTGAAGAATCCTTGCAATAATTTTCTTTTCTTATTCACTTATTCGTTTCTCGCTGAGAGAGGAAGAGATATTTGTTGAATTAAATGGATTCATAAATATCATGAACACTAATTTTGTTGAATTTATCAATTAAATTTTAGTAATGTTACGATATATTTATTTATTTATAGTTGGGATTTATCCTTTAAATTGGAAGAAAGATTCTCAAGCTCTTCATTCTTTAGAACGTATTAGAATTTTGCATTCAGTTTGGAATCATCCTGATTAAAATATGTTTTTAAATCAAATTATCTAGCAGTTTGGGAGAGTGTAATTTATAAAATGAAGTTGGATCTTTGCTTAGGTAACTTTTTAAATTCATTTCATATTTCATTCATTCACAATTTTAATAAAAATAGCTGACACTTGATTATTTCATGAATTTCTTGATTTATTTTGAGAATTATTTTCTTTATATCCGTTTATTTTATAAAAACAAAAATGGAAGTATTGTATCAAATATTATGAAATAAATTTAGTAAAATTTTGTTTAAATGCATTTATTATTTTTTTTCCATAAAACTATATCAATAAATGTAACTACAGCTATATTTGAATTACATTAAATAATGCATTCTTAAAATGCGTCAAACACCTTCACAGCTGGAAAAAACTTCAATGAAATGAAACAGTTCAAAATAGTTTATATAAGCTTATTCTCTTGTATTGCCTTTACGATGAGGAATAAATTCGAGAGATCCAAAATAATTTATTTTTTCACACTGTCTGTTCATAATGCTCACCTACCAAATTTTTATTGTCCTGTGACAATAGACATAGTTCTAAATTAAAGAGTAGAGAATATATATATATATATATATATATATATATATATATATATATATATATATATATATATATATATATATATATATATATATATATATATATATATATATATATATATATATATATATATATATATATATATATATATAATTTTAATATTGAATTCCACTTAAATGCGTTAAAAATGATAAACATAATTTATGAAATGAACAGCTGTGCTTACAAAGCAAAATTTGTTTACATTTCACAAGCATCATGCACCATATATTGTGAAAATATTTTTCATTGCTGTCTTAAAAGAGTTTATCTATTTAATCTGCTTTCATCCCGTCAAATAGATTGATTCTAGATAAAGGTGCATTTTAAAATAAAGTACTAAAAGTGTTAAGTAGTTTTCGATAAAAGGAAAAAGGATTATATTCGTTTATCTTTATTTTAAACACAAATATTCCTCCTATGTTATCTCAAAGAATAGTTTAAAGTTACCTTTATAATAATTTCTAAGCTACCATTACTAAATTTTAAAGAGTATTCTTCGTTTTTAGCAGGCATATTTAGAAGCAAATCAACTTGTTCAATTTATTTAAAAAACTTTTGGTAGCAAATTTAATTATCATTACTTGAAAAGATGAAGCTCAACATTAAAAGATAAAAGGAAATGCCGAAGATTTCTCATGGATATATTTTATTCTTTTCTACTTGCAGGCATTTCTTTTTCTTAAATTATACTATCATTCAGTGAAAAGAAAATGGAAAATATAATACAAGTCATTATTTGAAAAAAATATCCTCAGTTTGTATTTTAATTGTTATAGGATTGAATTACCATTAAAGTAGTTTTACAAGAAAAATGTTGAGGAAGGAAAAAAATGAATTCTGACTTTTCTCAATTATTTTCTTGCCAAAACATTTTAATGATCTTTAATCAAAACTTTTATTCATTATTTTACAGAAATCTCTTAATTTACTCCTATTTTCCTCGCATATAACTTTTTGATCTCGTCATAAGTTCATATTATTATTGAGTTTTCTAGTCATTTTTACATCTCAAAATTTAACATTTAGTGAATAAAACTTTTCTCTGCCTGCAAAGTAATCCTTAAATTATATTTCTTACATTTTGAGATTATTTCATTCATCCTTAAGCATAATAACGTTCAAATATTTTTCCTTGTAATGATTTTATTTTAAGGAAATAATTTATATTGTATATCTATTTTGGTATGGGACGTGTTTTCAAATATATATTCTTTATTCTTATCTGTAAATGACATGACTAGAAAGCTGTGAAACATCGAATGCCTTCTCAAAAGTAAAAAAGACGGTTTAAAATAATTTTATTATTATGATCTATGGACAAGAAGGAAATCCTTAAGCTAATATTCTAATCACAGCAACAGCTATTTGGTAGTGAATATTGACATGAACGACAGCCATTTTAAACTAACTAATAACTAAAGCACATAACGAAATTTTAGATTCCATAATTTTCAAACCTTATTAGCTTTACTTCAATAGTTTGCCCTATTTTACTATACGCATTGCTTCTGAGTGATGCAAATTACTGTCTGGAATAATTTTTCAAATCCTGGAATGAAAGATGATAGCAAAATGAATGCACCACTTTCATTAACTCTTGAGTTTGCATTCTTTTCTGAAAAGGAGACTTGTATTAAGATTTTAACGCTTCAAGATCGAAATTGAAATGAAATATTAGCGATTGATTTAATTTGCATTTATGTTTTTTTATATGGAATCTCAGCGTTATATTATAATATTAATTAAACCAATGTTTTATTTTAAGAGTTTTCCTGTGAACTTAAACGAAATTTTATTTTAATTCTATATTGAATTCGATGGACTTCACAGCTTTTAAATCGAATGCTTTCTATAACAAGATATTTATTTTTAACTATCCTTATGAAAAATAAATCTTAAAATTGTTAAAGGTAAGCATGTCCATATAGGAACAATATTTATTTTTAGGTTATGCTGGAAGTGTAAGTTTACCAATATTATGAATTTAAAAGAAGTATTAAATTGTCTTTATAAATGGAATACTGATGATTGATTTTATAATAGTTTTTTTATGTAAATATTTCTTGATCAGTAAAGACAATCCAATTAGGTAGTAATTTTATTTCACACATCTGCATAGTTATTCCCATTGAATTCAATCCATATTTTTTTCATGAAACAATTTTAAATTCTTGGTACTGTGCTAATTATAGACGATACAGGCATGTGCAGATATATATGATATGCTGATAAACAGGCATATCAAAATAGAATAACTCGTACCATCACAGCCAACAAAATATAATTTTTCAACCAATGTAATTAATGGAAGAGAGAAAACTGACAAAGTACACAGTGGCTGGGCAATTTTCTTGTCAGTTAATAATAAGCGCGGTTCACCGTCTCGAACAGTATGTCCAGATGACACTTCCTGGCCATCCTCGTGCCATTGATTACCCAATATCTCTTTCGAATGGTGTGCTTTATAGGAAAGCAGTACGAGGAAGATGTGGGCAAAACACCCTCTTTCTGACAATAACAATGGCGAGAAAGAAAAGTATACGACAAGCAATCGAAGCGAAAAGATTAGCTAGAAATGTAGGCAACAAGAAGAAAATGCAACGGGCCAAGAACAACGTTTGTCGCGGATTCATTCACCCGGGTGGGAAAATAGTGCAGACGTTAATGGAATATTTGGGTGAGATGAAGCGAACCTGGAAATCATTAAAGGTAAATTGAACTGAGATCTAAAGAGAAACGCAGAGAGAGAGATAAGTGGTTTGCCCACCAGAAAGAGCTAGTTTAGCACCTAATTAAGCCCATGGAGAGTAGTTACAAGGTGATAGTGCCACTACCCAGTATAGAAGTAGGATTCATAGCCGTAGGAAAAGATAACTTCCCTTCTTCCTTTATCTGGAGCCACATTAACAGTTTATAGTCAACCAACACACTTTCCCAATTAATCGGAAGAAGGAAAAAGAAACATAAATATTTTTTTTATGATGCGTTTCATTGAAATAATGTTCAAGATATCGAAAATCGATAATATGGTCTAGAGTGTGTGAGCTCCCATAGCATGAATTGCATCTTAAATGCTCAATTGAAATTTTAAATTGCGTTATCGTTGTCGTTTAACATTATTGGTTTTCGGATCTCTAAGGAGAGATGCGGGTTTTTATTTCAAAGAAATACGTCTGGAGTAAAACGGAGATAATGTAAATAAGCTACACTCATAAAGCCAATAGTACTAATAAATGTCTTATTAGTACACTTTCAATTCGTATTTGGCAAAATATTCATTGTGTATAAACATGCATAAATTCAATACTGTTTATATATTACGGTTACTTTTTAATAGCTTTCTTAACAAACTGTGTATTAACCTGCGATATAATTTTTTTAACATGAAACAGAAATTTAACTGAATTCGGACAATTCATATGCAATTGATTTGTGATATCATTCTATTTGAAATTTAAACGATATATCTCCAAGCAATAGTTACTATTTAATATATTTTATTACTAATTAACTATTAGTAGCATTATAATCTGGTGAACCGTAATTCACTCAAGGGCAAGAGTTTAGTTTATTTTTTCGTTCAAAAGATGTACAAAGTTTTGCTTTATTTCTTTTCGCTGCAATTTAAAATAATTCGACTTTAATGGCAATTCTAGTTATACATATTCGTAGCTATTTCCATCAAATAAAATTTTATTTCTAAATGCTTTCATAATTTCAGTACATTCTTAAAATAGATATTTTAAACAAAAAACAATTTGCCACTGTAATAATTGTTTATTTTAGAAGTTTATTTTTAAGATGGTACTAAAATTGGCATAAACAGAATCATTCGTTTATTATAATGAAATTCATATTGCATTAGGATGCATTAAAAATTCATGTTGGTTTCTAGGTTTACAAAAGTATATTTGGTAATTTCAATTGTCAATAAGTGCTCAAAATAATTTTGAAATTTAAACAATACTATAAAAATAATTAACAATCAGAATAATACAATGTCACATAATCTTGACATTGAAAAGTCAATCATGACAGAACTACAGCTTAAGATGCCAAAATTTTGAAAAAACAAATTAACCTGAAACGTAAATAATTGCGTTATTTTTTTAAAATTCTTTAACTAATTCTAGGGAATATATTCATGTTAAATGTTCTTTTTATATAAACCGAAAAATTCCTTCGTAATTCCCAGTAGCTTTTATTTTTAAAATTTGTTAATAACTTTGTTGTTCTAATTCTTGATGTCATAATATTGGAAGTAATCTATTTTACAAATATAAGTAAGTAAGCTCCTTTAATGCTTATTATGGTAAGATATAATTACTTTATAAATATATTAATATGAATGAAGAATGTTTTGGAAATATTTATCTGTAATATGCTGCTATTGTGTAACAATTTGATAGAGAATATATAATCTTATTATTATAAATATCTGTCACTTCATCCGCACCCAAGGAGTTTATGTATCCTAAGGAATAGAAATACTGATTTAATTATATTAAAACTTATATTCTTAGAAATATGCATATAGATCAATGAAAATATTACACAAGCAATCGCGTTTATGAATAACAAATTGAGCGTAACTTCAGAAGATAAATAATATTTTATGGATTCTTTTAATAATTCTTTGTCTTAAGAATGCTCCAAATTTATCTATGCTGTAAACAAATGCACCATGATTCAATGGTCTAATCAGATTACAAAAAATTGTTCATCAATGGCCGTAAGAATGTCCACAATGCTTTAAATTCCTCCTTTTGCCCTACCAAAATGTCTCCAAAGTTTTTCAGAAATTCTGGAGCAAGTTTTTTAATTCTTTACGCTCATACCGTCAATCTAATATATAAAAAGGAAATTTTGTTTGTTCGCATCTAATGCGCTGCCGTACCGTTCAACCGATTGCGATGAAACTTTGCCGACTTATTGCTTGCACTTGCACAAATGTTATATTTTAAAACTGGCAATTAACAAAAGACATAGAGTAAATGACAAACGGCACATGTCATTTGGTGTTAATCGGATATATATCAAACAAAATAAAACTATTTTGATTGTTGCTAACCTATATGAATGATTTTGCAAGAAACGAAGCAACTAATTTTAACGGAAAGTCGATTGGAGAAGATGTCCTCATTCCACACATTCCCATTATTCCCACCAACATAGCTTTTGATTTCAAGTGACGACAGTTCCCCATTCGACTTGTATTCTTGATGAGCGTCAACAAGGTGCAAGGTCAATGTTAAGGTCAAATATGTGGATTGAACATAGAAAATCCATGTTTTTCACATGGCCAGTTGTAAGTGGGATGCTTACGAATCGGACAGCCAAGAAATGGATTTATTTATTTTTTGCTGAAGACGGAAAAACAAAAAATATTGTCTACCCTAAAGCACTTGAATAATGAAGTAAAAAAAAATAGAATGAATATTATTTCTACTTCTCCTTTATATATCATTAAATTTAAATAAATATATTCATTGCCGATAAGAAAATAAATACCATTCTCTTTGTCATCCTTAATTAAACAAGATAGCTATTTTAAATTTCAAAAGATATTTCCAAAATTATTTCATCTGCGGCAGCAACGTGCTTGGTACCAGCTGGTTTTATTTATAAAAACAACGAAGTTTTACGATACTTTAAAATTTATACTTGTAGCAATTTAAAACTAAATAAATATGGTATCTTTATTGAAGGCTCGTTTATTTAGAACTGCTTACATTCATCAGAAAAACATAAAATTTTGGGGATAAGTTAAAGAAACCATTGGAAAAATCACTCAATGAACTGGTACACCATAAATGAGCGTATTACCGCAAAACTGTTCAGTATAGTGCAAGCTTTCTTCCAACACAAGACATTATTCGTTATATAATTTTAAAACATTTGCGAAAAACTTGTACTCTGACAGCTTATCACTCAAAATGCCATTGATATTACGAATTATCTTTTATAAATTAAATTGTCTTACCTCGCTCCAGCTCTTTACCAGATATTTCGGAGTCTGAAGAAGCTTTGAACTGGTACAATCAAAGTTAAAGAATTCTGGGAAATGGTAATGGAATATATAGAAACAGAACCGTTACCTGTGCATTTGGGTCAAAAAAAATCTAGTTTCTGCAAAGATAGTAGCTGCTGTTCAAGTAAATAAGGATGGAGCTTTAAACTCTGATCCACATCACGTCCTCTATGCATTAAAGGTGACATATAAGCATTTTTTCAACTTTCCATAAGATTCTAGTTGTATATTCCTTGATATTATAGGCACAATCTTTAACTATCGCTATAATTGTTTCCCTTAGATTTTGACGCATGGTTTCTGTTCCCTCAACAATTTCTTATTCGGAAAGTCATTTTACGTAAGAAATTGCCACAAAAAAGCGCTTTCATTATGTGTGGTCTCAACTATCTCTAGACCTTCCTCCATTCGAGTTTTGGCTTCTGATGTATTTTCATCTATTTCACAAAAATTAAGAGCTTTACCTGAACATGGAGCAGCATTTTATCGTACATGCTGTAGTCCAACATGAATATATTAAAACGTGATCTAAATACGTAATATATCAACTCTTTATAGTGACCATATTTTAAAATATTTTTTCCCTGATTGTTTTTCTCATTTTTTATGTAAATTAATCTTGAAGTTCCAGATTATTCTTATATATAGTTTCCGCCTTAAATGGCTCTGAGTAAGAAAATTTTAATTATGAACAGCTTTTTGAATAATTTATGGTGAACTGGAATTCAATTAATACTTTAATTATTTTTCTGTTGAATCAAATGTTGCATAAATTCATAGCCACAGGTGTTTTAAATTCATTTTTATATTTAATTATCTTATTTAATTCCTAACCCAATTCATCTCCTGTGTATCCTCCCAATTCCTCCAATTTATTCATAGTCTATCTTTTTGATTTTGGAATAGAGAATTTCTGTTAAAATAAAACAATGCTAATAGAATTTGAAATTTAATAATTATGCTAACGGTGAAAGGGAAATAAAATTAGAACATCCTATAAAGAATTATGGATAACTACTTAAAAATGACATATTTTATTTAAATACATATTCCTTTTTATTTTCTATCTGTGCATATAATAGAAACTCCTTTAATAAATGCCTCACACTTCTGAAGTTATTATTCAATATGTTCTCTATACTCCATGAGTTTAATGAATTAGAAATTAATATCCTGAGTGTCTGCTATAATTTAAATTTCTCATCGTGTCCCGATATATAGAATATATAATTCTACTTAATCATTAATTACGGTGGAATAGTTCAAAACACCTGTCTGTATTCATAGAAAACTTCGAAACACTGTACGAAATTTTATTACATAATGAATGCAATAGCGTTTATTCATAAAATATTAGATGAATATCTGGAAATTTATTTTAGATTCTTAAGGATCTTTCTCAATGGAAATTGAGCTGCATATATCGAAGAAGGCAGTGACGTAGATATCTGAAAAATAATATGGAATTTGAAATAATCATTTTGCAAATATATATAAAATTAGATGCAAAAATTTATTTCATCGAAATCTTTCTAATAAATTAATAATAACTCCGATAAATTACTGACAGCATAAGTAAGATTTTTATGAGTTTTTAAATATTTTAGTCAGCTAATAATGAACAAGAAATGTATGGCAACTTCTGTGGAATCGAAAAAATGTAATTACATTCAATTTGAATCAATGATTAAATCTTTGAATAACTGAAAAATCTTTACTTAAAGGATTTATTTCAGAAAAAAATCCTTCACTCATCAGTAAATTAAATTTTTGCAATTTAAATTTCATTTTATTTCCCTCATTCGTTTTTCTCACAGATATTGTTGCATAGCTTTAAATATAATAAAAAATCCTTTAATATGTAAATGATTATTTATCCAATTCATAGAGTTGGAACTAAAGAATAATTGCAACGATTCACAACTAAATTGATAAAGAAATTCGAAGCAACAGAATCAAACATAGGAAAAATCACCGAGGATTTCGAAAAATGATATTCTGAACACAGAGCTTCATAACTATATATGATTATTGAAAGTTATTATCTCAGTCATTAGGATATTGCACCGATCAGCATTTTGAAAGAGGTCCAACTATTTTTTAAAATTATTAAAAATAAATAAACAAATAAAAGAAAATTGTAGTTGGAGTCCTATAGAGGAAAATTCCCTTTTCCAATCACATATCACATTTGTATTAAATATAAATTATAATAAAATAAAAATAAAACTTAGCATAAGAAAAAATAAGGAAAAATACACAGAAGAGACATAAGTCATGGAATAGCAATATGCAAATATACAGATAACAGTAGTATTGCATACAAAATGTATAAATTGTCAGTGGTACGGCTTTCATATCTATTTAAGGGACTGATGTGAAAAGATCTCAGAAGTGATTATGGCCACATGACGAGAATTAGCAGACTTTGAACGCAGAATGGTAGTTGAAATTAAACGCTTGAGGCATTCCATTTCGGAAATCGTTAGATAATTTATCCTTCCAAGATCCTCGGTCTCAAATATATGCGGAGAATACCTAATTCTGGACATAACTTTCCAACATGGACGACGCAGTGGCCGACCACTTGCACTTAATTACAAGTACCATCGACGTGTGCTTAGAATTGTCAGTGTTAACAGGTCAGTCAGAGGTCAGTCCGTGCAGAAAATCTTACCCATCAACACTTTCTAACTATGGACGTCTACAGAGGAAGCATGACAAAGAACATTCAACAACTTTTTGAGTCCATGCCACCTCGAGATTCTGCACTTCAATGGGCAAAAGGAGGCCCAACACGTTATTAGTAGGTATCCCATGTCTTTTATCACCTACCTCAGTGTACATTGAAAAAGCACTAAAATAAAAATGAATCAAATAGCAAAATTCAAAATGAATCAAATTATTCAAAAGAAAACTACAACGGTTAGTAATTTGTATATTATCGTTGAAGGAAGGAAAAAAAAATCTTAAATCCTATACAAAGTAGGAAAGAACAATATGGTTATAAACAAAATACTGTTTATAAGTAATCAACGATCTATTTTTATTCAAGATTATACAATTGAATACAAAGACGATGTTTGAAAAAGAAAACCCCAATATAATTTTAGTTTAGTTAAAATTCTGATTTGAATAACTTGAGAGCTGTTTATGAGTTAGTTATGAGAAGTGCACAGAGAATGGGAACAAAAATTCTATGTGAATGCCCAAGATTCAATTTACACCAACAAGAGAAAGTTTAACCATTGATGGTAGATTTAACGTGCACTAGGCTCATATACACGTTGAATATATGGTGAAATTGTATTCGAATTGTATCTATTTAACCTACAAGTAAAACTACCCAAAAGCTAATATAAGCACAAACGGGAGTGGTCTCTCCTAAACTATCTCGTATATTCTTCAATAAAAGTCTTATCTTTGCCCCTCTGTATAAGATTGGGGACTTTTAGTATGGCCACCAATACCATGCATGGCATTCGTGAATGAAAGTTACGAAATATAGGTCTTTGGTGTAAATCTAACATTTTTCTCGAATCTATCGTGAGAATCTGTGGACATCTTTTTGCCTTCCTATTGACTTCAAAACATGACATAAAATTATAGTTGTAGTCGCAAGAAAACATACTAAATTTCCTTGATTAATATCATTGTGTTTATGATTTAATTCGTTAACATGCATGCGAAACTACAAGCCGATAGAAGGTATGTTGTTTTGTAGTTTGACGGATTTTGTTCAAAATGTAATAAGTATCTACATTTTAGAGACTAAATATATGTGCCAATTTTATTTACCTTGCTGCTTCCATTTTGTAGTTATCAAGTTCACTTGTATACGATCAGCCAGACAGGCAGACTTTCTGTTAAAGAATTTCGTTAAAAGGTTGATGGAACTTTAGAAATTCTGTCGTAACTCTATATATCAAATTTCAACCGTCTAGCTAAGGTTTGAACTGACATAATGCCAAAAATGTGCTTTTCTGACATTTTTCTACAATTACAATATTTTCTCTATACCTCAAGTATACTCTTCTCTCGTACACTTCCTTTATACGAGAAACTAAAATGAGCAAATGATGTAATTAAGTCATATCTTGATAACAGAATTTAAAATATTACGGTAAAATTTGTTATGAAACCCAAATTTATAATACTATTCATACAGAAAGCATAATGATTCAATCTGTAAAAGATGTAACTTACAAAATATACAATGGGTCACTAGGAAACCGGTGAGAGAATGTTTCATTTAACATTAAGCACAAAAACATTTTGACATTTCTACGAGATGTAATTTTAAAAAAAAATAAGTAAACTATAATCGTTTTGAGTTTGGCTAATGAATTATTAAAATAATAAAAATAACTAAAGAAAGCTTAGAACAATAAACAAGTGATACCGTGATGACATATTTCTGAAATAATGAATGAAAAAAAACATGCATAAAATATTTAAATTTCTGATACTATTAACTCATAAAAGCAATTGTTTATTATTTGTAAAATTAGTATTAAGTGCTAAAAGGTCTCAAGTTAGTAAACAAAGTAAAAGACAGTAGAATAATTCTTTGAAGCAATTACCTACCTCCTTTTGTTTTAGATGCGTAATTAAATTACAAAAGCAACCCTAGGAAATAAAAGACAATGTTTGAAAACCGAATATTTCAGATATATATCTAGATGACCCAAGTAAGAAGGAAAAAAAAAAAAAAGAAAACTAAATCAAATATTCAAATTTCTAATACCATTCACACAGAAAACGTATTGTTCAGAGTTTGAAAAGAGAACCAGGGAGCTTAAAAACTACCCAGAGAAGCAGAAAAACAAGATACTGTTGGAAGTCATATCTCACTTCACGTTCGAAAGCCTGCTAAAGTGTCCTTAACATGACGTAAGAGATGAAGGCGGGAGATAAGCTTAAATGGGAAATGAGTGGCCTACATCAAGAGCAATGAATACCGATTTTAAAACTTCTAGTCTTTTACCGAGTTACACAATGTTGATGGAGCATTGACTTCGAGGGATGGTTGATAAGAGGTACGGCAGGATGAGAATATCCCGGGAATCATGCGAAAGTGCCCCTTAAAAAACACTGTTCCACGAACCTGCTATCTTCTTGATGGATAGGACCAGGAGGGGGTTGGGGGGCAACAAAGTCGTAAAGAACTTTCTTTGTCGTAGATAGAACTTCCAGATCGGACCTGTAATTTACAAGCTGTGAAAAAAAAAATTCCTGTTGAAAAGAAGATGCAGCAAAAAATAACCCAGTCTTCTGTAAGAAATGAATTATATCTCTTGCTTGGATACGAGTTCAAGAAAGCAATTTCGTTTGACTGTAAGTATGTGTGTGTGAGTGTTGTTTTTTTTCCCTTTATTTTTTACTATTACGCTCGTGAACTCGACCGAAGTTCTACTCTATTATTTTCGAGAAATCATGATATATCTATGACAAGAATGGAATCACGGTCTTATTTGTATAAAAATAGAATGAGATTTCCAATCCAATTTCTGGTTTTCTTAAACTGGATGCTATGAAAGGAGCGAGTGCCTATGCCCTATACCCATTAATATTTATCATGTAAGCACACAGGAATTCTCAGTGTATATATATATAACTTTTCTTTTAATGATTTTATTAAAATTGAAATTATGCTTTCTTTAGGAGTATTTTATTCAATAGTTAAGTATAGTTTCTAAACAGTATGTAATTCGATTCTGAAGACGACAGTTATAATAAGATAATAATAATTTCATATTAGTTCCGTTAATTTTTTTTCAATAAGTGTAATGATTTTTTATTACTTATCGCTTCATATAAGAGTAGATAAATTGTAATAATTCTAAAATGATAAAAAAAAATCCAAAGTACTAATATTTCATGCTGAACTAAACTATCTTCTTTTTTATTAATATGTGATTTGTAAGTTAGCGCATGATTTGTGCATAAAGTTTAGAAAAGATTAAACAAAGTGTTCCACAAAATGTTGCATGTGATAATTGAGTAGTAATAATATAACAAAAGATAGTTTGCATATCAAAATATTGATACTCTAAGATTTTAATGAACAATTATAAAGCTATTTGTGGGCCGATATAAGCATTTTTATTTGCTTTAGATCATGCAAAGATAAAGTACATTATGTAGATCATTAATAAGCAAATTGCAAATCACATCACAAAAAAAGAGCCTATTATTATGTCATATAAAAAAGCATCATGAAAAATTTAAATACTGCTCAATTTGGAGCAAAAGATATTTTGAATTTAAAGTATGATTTACTTTTCCAAAGAATCTAAAATTCCATTAATAATGAGGAAAGTAATCAAGGATTAATAGCTTTTTCAACCTATCGGAATAATTTAAAAAATCATTTTCATTATAACAAGTATGCTTCTCTCTCATATATTATATAAAATTCATAATACTATTTCGTAAATAGAATTTTAATTTTTAAAAGTATTTTTGCATATACTTTCATAATTTGTAAAACATGGCACATAGAATGACTTTATAATATAATTATCCAACACAAAAATAATGCTCCAGGCACTCCGAAACCGCTTATTTTTGGAATCTAAAAAATTATGTAGGATTTATATTAAATTTTCATTGTCTACCGATAATATTTTTATCTAGAACGCTGTGTTATTTTGAGTGTATGTACCTTAAGCAACAGGATAAGAATAATATACATAGCATTTTGTAATTGAAGCAGAAAAATAAACTAAAATAATTCTAACATTTTTCAGCATTATGTAGGAATGGATTTATCATTTAATCTTGATTTGTGAATAAACGTTTTAATAGAATTTTGAGCTATCTTAATATGTGGAATTATCTTAGTTTGTATATATTGTAATTTATTGTTGTTACAAGAAAATAACTCAGCTCGGAGTCCTTAATAATAATAATAAAAATTCACTGGAGTCGTTAAATTGAGAAACAACAATATGTTGTAAAGGAGACTAATTTTGAGATGTTTTATATTAATAAGTGTTTGAATATTGCGCCAAACAGAGTTAAAGGGATAATTTAATGCAAAAAATTAATTTATGGGAATATATAAAAAATACAAGATACAAAAGAAAATGATTTTTTGTGTTTTTTTAGAGAAAGATCATAATATTTATCACAAGAATTTGATAGTACTTTTTTTAGTATTTTAATAAGGTATGTATCGGCCTCTCATTGTGATGTATAACATTGTGTGTATGTGCATGTATAACATCAGTTATGTATCATCTTAACCAAATTATCCAGAAGAATTTTGCTTCATTTGTCTAAGCCTTACAGTGAGATCCTTTTTTTTAATCAAATATGACTGATTGCGTTCTGCCATGTGTTTCCCAAATGCATTCTGTTTATGTTATACGGAATTAAAGTCTGGTGATTAAGTTAGTATTCCATTCAGTAAATCAATTCACAATCAAAAAGGTTGTCAACAAATTCGGCAGAATGACAACGGGCATAAACATCCATGTACATGAAACAGTTTCCAATAAATTGCGCACTTACGGCACTATATTATCTTTAAAATATATTTATGCATTCATAACTCTATTTTCTGCCATATAAAGGGACATATGCCTATTTAACAGTCGGTCTTATCAAATTGTACACCATTACCTCTTCTCAACATCTGAAATATTGGGGGAAGGATATCTTTTCTGTATTCAAGACACATGCAATAACGCCTTGAATCTGGCAATAACGAAATCTACTTTCATCCGTGAACAGTATGCTTCCACCCTGCAAAACAATCCAGTTGGTATTTTCAAGACATCACTCACGTCATATCCTTGTCACGAAAATTCTTAATGGTTTAGTTTAGTTTAGTTATATTAACGCCCGTTGTAAAGAAACACTAGGGCTATTTTGGGACGGACCTCGTAATTTTGAACCCGCGATGAGATGACGAGGACGACACCTGAGCTGGCACCAAAAAATTCTTAATGGAATATATCTAATTGGTTTTCAGATAACCAAATCAACAAAGCTGAATATTTTATTGATAGTTTGGTTTGATATTCCAGATTTCATGTTTGTCATTATGTCTTATAGGAGTTATTTGACAATTTTCGTCAAAAAATTCTTAATGGAATATATCTAATTGGTTTTCAGATAACCAAATCAACAAAGCTGAATATTTTATTGATAGTTTGGTTTGATATTCCAGATTCCATGTTTGTCATTATGTCTTATAGGAGTTATCTGACAATTTTCGTCAAAAAATTCTTAATGGAATATATCTAATTGGTTTTCAGATAACCGAATCAACAAAGCTGAATATTTTAATGATAGTTTGGTTTGATATTCCAGATTTCATGTTTGTCATTATGTCTTATAGGAGTTATCTGACAATTTTCGTTGACTGTAATTTATACAGAATATCCTCGTTTGTAGTAGTTTGGACTGATTGATCCGAGTTATACTATCTAGTAACAACTCCAGCTTTTTAAGATATTTTCCAAGGGATCAAATAATGCTTTTTACAGTTCCGAATTCATTAACAACGTTTCTGATTGTTCAGCCCTCTTCCAATTCGCATACGATTTTTCCAGCATGAACGTGTTCTTATTTTATTAGATAGAATCATCTGCATGTTTTCTTAGTTTCAAATAATTGCTATAACAACAAAAATAAAAACAAATCACGAGCAAATTTCCTAAACTATTTTAAGTATTTCAATAAACTTCTAATATAATGAAATATAATAAAGTAAACTAATTGCTTGCATTTTTGAATATCAAAGGATTGCAAATAAATCCTTAGATTAATAATAACTACATTTAAATTTTAGCAGCAAAGTTAGGTTAATGTAATTAGCCACAGTTAAAAAAAGGCATTTACTTATTGGTTTGAATTCTGTGATGTCCATGCATATAAAATAAGAAAAGAAAAACAAAATGTAACAAGAAATAAGAAACAAATATTTTCCTTGTCTTCTCCAAGAGTTGATGACTAAGATAACAGTGAGTGGCAATTTGACATTGCTTAGACAGCTGCGAGCGACAAGAGGGCCAATTAAAAATTTAAATACCTTTCTTCACTGCTTTGGGTTATGGGAAGTTTTTCATGAAATTAAATATCCATTTTAATTAGGTATTTTTAATATTTACTACACAGATTATCTTATATTGCTGCTTAACATTTAACATTTATCAAATTCATCCGTTATTTCTAATTCTGTTAGAATCATATTTAATATTATTTAATGTAGCATTTATATACAGTTCTTTCACCATATGATTTTTTCCAATATAGTTTTTGCCATATTGTCAGTTTGAATCTTCATCAACTACAGAAGCATTTCTTTCAATGTTCATTGACAAAAAATTATTTATTTATTGCAGGATTACAAATAAAACTAAAAAGCTTCAATGGGCTTTGGCTCCATCATACGTTTTTTCTCTGAAAGTAAGTAGTGTTAGACATTAAATTTTCCATTATTGAAATGAGAAGCTATTGCAGGAAAAGGAATAGTTCAAAGGCAAATACCCCACAAAAGACTTTAAATTATCTGAAATCTTCAGCAACATGGCTAAGACAGTAAACATCGCTGCTTCTACAGCAAGGGTGTGTGCTTAATCAATTTTCAGGCACTTCCATGCTACGTGAGTTTAAGAAAGAGAAACGTGCTCTGGTTTGAGAGTTCAGGGATGGGTAGCAGTAACTTGGAAGTAACGAGGCAGATTCGGCAGTAATGTTTATTCTAGTCTGTACAGAACAAAGTGGAAGTGCTGATGATAAGAATGAAACTATTTGAGAACAAGAATTATTTAGATCGTGATCAGCATATGAAAAAAACGTAAGTTTATGATATGCGCATGAGTAAAATGTACAAGAAGCTTCAAATTTAAGCTATTTAAACGAGAATTTTGAGTATTTCTTATTTCTTACAATGCTTGGTTAAAGTAAAAATATATTTCAGATCCAAGTTTTATTGAATATGAAAGACAAAAAAAATATATGAATCGAATACAATATAAATAAATTATCATAACACCTAATTTTTACCTTTAATAAACAATACAGAATATTTCACCATTTTCTTATTCATAAATTTGGAAAAATTTGGTAAATATTTGAAAGATTTTTTAAAAATGTTTAATTAGTATTTTCATATTTAACATAAATTTCTGGATAAAATAATAAAGTTAAAAAAATCATGAATTTTTTTTTATTCTTTTTGTTTTTCCTTTAAAACATGCTCAAACTTTTGGAAAGAAAACAATCCAAATAGTGAGATTTATGATATTTTCTTCATTTTAGAAAGACACTGACTAATATATGTATCCTTTATATATGAAGCTTTTTCAATTCTGCTTTCTAAATGACATCCACACAGGTATTTATATAAAATGTAAATATTTATATATATATGTATATGTATAAATACATTTATATTACATATATATGTATAAATATAATTCAAAAAATAAGCATTATGAAATAAAAAATTATTTCTGAAACAATCTAAATAATTTCAGAAACGAAACTAAAAAATTATTTCGGGATCAAACTAAAAAAAAAATTAAAGTTAAAAAAGTAGGAAAAAACACCATTGTATTTTGAGAGCGCAAATGCAGCTACTACTAAAACACAGATGAATCTAGACTAATAAATAATAAAAACCAAGTTGAAAGGGAAAAAATAGAATCAAAATTAAACCAAATAAAATAAGAATCCTATATATGTATATATATATATATATATAGACTAATAAGTAATAAAAACCAAGTTAAAAATAAAAAAAACAGAACCAAAATGAAACCAAATAAAATAAGAATCCTGCCTGAAGACTTTCTCAAGGGTCACCCTTCCTGCATGAAGACTTTCTCAAGGGTCACCATCAGGCAGGGATTCAAAGGGTGACCCTTGAGAAAGTCTTCAGGCAGGATTCTTATTTTATTTGGTTTAATTTTGATTCTGTTTTTGTTTTTATTTTTAACTTGGTTTTTATTACTTATTAGTCTATCTATCTATCTATCTATCTATCTATATATATATATATATATATATATATATATATATATATATATATATATATATATATATATATATATATATATATATATATAAAGGTGCACATTACAAAAAAAACAATGCCCAACCCTTGTAGCTCGATATATTTTCTTCTTCTATTTCCTTGGCATATACAAAAGTTATCACTAGATATCTGAATGAAGAGATCAAAATTCTACTTCAGATAATCTAATGAGAATACAAAAACATATTAACTCAAAATACATACTATATTCCACTTGTAAATTGTTTATTAATGAAACGTAAAGATGAAATCTCTCATCGATTCTTCTGTTATTTTTCATTTATTTGTTTATTTTTTATATTAAGTACATATCATATTATTACTATATTAAATAATTATTACAAATCATAAATTTCATTTTGATGTATATGGAAAAATTACTCATGGTGAAAAAAAAATGCACATATATTTATTAATTATTCACTCTTAAATACCTCTTTGCAAAAAGGAGAAATTCAGAAAATTTCCTTAAGTGCTAATCTTAATAACTACAAAAAACAGGCAAGTTATATACTGCTGCATTGACACCAGAAAATTGAAATCCTCAGAAGGTAATGTTATGATACTTGTCTCGGCAAATGTTTCCTTATATGGAAAAACTGACGACAGTAGTTGCTACAGAATTATAATCGAATTTCATAACAGGCTTATTAGGGTTGAAGGCAACAATAATAAAGCACGCTGAGAGACAAAGAACCATTTTGATCTGAAATACATCATGGCAATCAGCAGGGATGGGATCACAGGCCAAATGACATTTTTCTGATTAAGGCCTTCAGAATACATCGGTCAGCAGAAATGGGGCAGAGTACAAGAACACGATAGTGACAGTTTTTTGCTGGGTAGGAAATCCACGATGAGACAACATGGGAAACTACAAGAGGTTGCGGCGACATGTGGGCCAGGAAATGTGTTCTCATGGGAAACACTCCTTCAGAACTAATTTTCTAAGCTTTTTCCAGATACGGGAGTGCATCATTCACAGGATTGGCAAGCGTCTATGAGTATAATGGATATGCCAGTATCAAATAGCCTAAACTTCAAAAAACTTAATTTTTTAATGACAGACGGATCGCACCGTCTTGTTTCTTAATGAAGTATTATCGGCTGTGCCTATTGACTTTTCAAGTTTGCTATGCCCGGCTCATTTTCAATATGTCTGTGTTTAGATCTGACTCTCTAATCCGTATTCCGCTCTCAATGATCTTCACATCCGAACTTAGGATAATTTTTTTAAATCAATTTTCATATTTCTGACATTATAAACCACTTACTAAGTAATCTCATTGCCATGCCATTACTATATTCATCTGTTATGCCCGGAGGTAAAAAACCTCGCGTTGAAGCACTCCGTGACACTCCCCTCAAATTGACAATTCTGTCATTAAATTTGATAAGTACTCAAAGTACTTTCAGAAAATGTTCAGAGTTACAAAGAACAGATACTTTATCGCCCTTTCGATGGGAATTCACAAACAGTCTAATATATATATATATATATATATATATATATATATATATATATATATATATAAGAAAGACAAGCATGCGCTAACATTTCTGCCTTGAGAGAAAGATAGAAATAAACGGCTTCCCAAAATATTTTTTTTAAAAAAATGAACTCCTCTCTTTATTTGTGAATTTAAATAAATTGAATATTTTGAAATCGGATATTTCTTAACGTTAATTTCTGAAGTTTAATTTTTTTCAAGATCATGGATTGAATTAAGTGCAAACTATATATATATATATATATATATATATATTGAATTAAGTGCAAAAAATAATATCTGCGTTTGCATTACAAGTGTAAATCGAAACAGTAAGTAAAAATTTCGAATCCACTCAAAAGTTTAAGTATTTCAGTAAGTAGTTAAGTATTTAAGTAAAGTTTAAAAGGTAAGTATTAAGTATTTAACAATTTCATCAACGAAATTGGATATCACAACATCATTTCAACAAATCATTATCTAAATTATTTTACAGACAACCAGCTAAATATTTCTAAATTTTTTTTCTAAGAAAAAAACATTGACTGAATAATTTTATTGCTAAACAAAAAGCTCATTTAAATAATCAAAAGACGTTAGAATAAAAAGCAATATAAATAATAGTTGAACTATAATTCTCAGAGAAGTAAGATAAATAACGTTCATTTTATGATAATATTAAATGACTCAATTATTTCAAATGACATTATCTGTAAACATTAGATATAAAATGTAAATTAATCTACTTCTTAAACTAAACTTAAATAGCTAGAAAATCATTAATAGCATTGCAATTCATCGTTTTTCTTAATATGCAATACATGTATCAACTTGGTATCTGCTAAAAGTTCAATTATTGCTAATGCTAATGATTGTTAATTTATTTCCGAATTAGATTTTGCATATTAATAGGTATACAATATTTTGTAAATAATTCGCATCCTTTCTTATAAATCAGGAATAATCTTTTACTGAATTCAGTTTAGTTATAGAAAATATCTGGAATCATATAATTGGCAAGGGTTTAATAAACTTTATTTGAACTTTTGTCTTAAAAATTTCTAGATTTAACTATATCAAAAGAATGCCAGAAAAACTAAAGGGAAGAAAAGACTTAATATTTTTAAACATCGTAATTAAGTAGACTGGAAATAGTTAAAAATACGTAACTATGCTAAAAGTATTTCTTTTATCTTAATGAATATAAAAGGCTTAAAACGACGCAAGAAATAGTTTTAAACTCTCGCATTTTCTTTTTAAATGAATTCCTACCTAAAAGTGTCGTACACTATTATTGTACGGTACACGAAGAATTCTAGTCGTGGTCTTTCCTATTAGGAGCGAAATTTTTTATAATGTGATATTTTAAGCTGGTGACTTCTGAAATCAGCTTAGGTTTCAGAAACACGCAAGATTATTTCCTTTCCCAGAAATGTCATAAAATATTTTGCGCCAACAAAGTAACTGTAGAAGATGTCGGCAAATATCAGTTCTGATTCTGAAGCAATTTGAGTAAACGTATTTTGTAAAATTTATAATTTGTGTATTTAAATTTACAAATCAATAACATGCTTAGGCATTAGAAATACAAAATTTTGTAAAAAGAATAATATTGTACGACTATTTATTCTTAAAATTAATCGCATTATAAATTAATTTCTACTTAATATTACTTTGAGTACTTAATGTTTTACATCAGTGTTTAACAATTTAGCCTACATTAGTGGAAATGAGCTGCATGATCATAAATCAGCTAATGTCTTTCTCAGTAGCAAGGTAGTCATTATTCCCACCCCCACCCCCATTCACCTTATTTGCGAGAATGACGATAGTTTCTCCTTATCCCTTATAATAGCAAGGAACATCCACACTTTTTATTCAGGCATCATAGTAATAGTGAAAAGAAGGGGATTTAAAAATTATTTATATTTCATGAAAATGTTCAACAGCTTAAAGTTTATTATTGAAACATTACTGTTCATTAAAATAGGAAAACGCCTATGAATCATAAATATTTTCTTTGATAACTGGTTAGATTTTCTCTCATTAAAGTCATAGGAACAAGAATTCTTCAATATTAATCAGACTATAACGCTGTCTGGCGATGAGGAATCTATATTTATTTACTTATACTAAATATATTTAATTGCTTTTATCATCATTTTTTCCGAATTTTTCAAAACTTTCACTATATTTTTTACTTATTTCGGGGATCGGCATGGATACATATCATTCTTTTTAATAAGAAAAGCCATCCATGTCATCATGCATATTATCTAGACATCCGAATGGTAATTTAAAATAAACGGACTTACGAACTCAAAAAACTTTTTTAAAACAATGAAATAAATTAATTTCACATATCATGTATAATAGTTGGTTATCTCTTTATCTTTTCATTTTTCTTTTTCTTTCAATGTTTAAGAAATAAAAAATATATAGAAATTCATGCGAAGAAACTAAAGAATTATCTGTTATATATATATATATATATATATATATATATATATATATATATATATGTGTGTGTGTGTGTGTGTGTGTGTGTGTGTGTAATGATATTTTAAACTCTTAATTTAATCCAAATTAATTTCCAAAACTTTATCTTAATTTATAGCCCATCGTAACTTCATTCTAAAATATTCTCTTACTTCGTGATCCAATTCCACTTTTGGTTTAATTAATCCCTTTGTAAAAATAATGCGCCATCAGAACTACGTTTCAAATGAGAGTGATAATTCGGTATCCTTGAAAAGGTGTCAAAGGTCATTCCTTGGCGCGTGGCAGGAAATCCTATGTTATATAAGGCAAGTCATCATCTGTTCGTCCCCTTTTTCCCTTTTCTTACTTCTGTGTGTGCCGCGATGCGTTTTCTTGTATATAATCATGCCTGCCACTCGGAATAGAATAAAACGTAATTAAAAATACGAAGTCTCTTCACTGTTTCGAACCTGCATTCTATTTCAATCAAAATATGTTATATATATATATATATATATATATATATATATATATATATATATATATATATATATATATATATATATATATATATATATATATATATATATATATATATATTTCATATTCTTTACTGATCTCAGAATTATTGGACCTTAGTTAATCGAACTCTTTTCTGTAAAATACGACTCGTATTAAAAATAATATTTTCTCTTTCACTAATTTAGTTCCATTATTTATTCTTCTATTCTAAGTACAAAAATTCGTTGTTTCAAAACGAAAAGAACAAGCTTCTTCAAATACCATTCCTTATTTACATAGATTATATTAGATTGCAGTTTTTGTAACAATGCCCAAATAAGAAACACTGGATTTGTACAGAAGAAAGAAATAAACAAAGTTTAGAAGATGTAGAAACATGCACAGAATCCTGAAAATTGTATCTTGTCAAGGTTGTCAAAAAGAGAATTTTCACACTCGAAATTCAAAAACAACTTTTAAGGGTATACGTGTGAAGTTCGCGAATAATCTAAAACTCTGAAACAAAAAGTTTAGAAACGAAAAGGGGTTTCCATCTTCTGTCATACTTAGCTCAGAGACAGAAACGATTGATTGTCAGGAAAGGTGCTGAAAGAAAATCATTTGTTTCTTAGGCATTTTTTTCTGTGTGTGTATGTGGAAAGAATGTCGCAAATGCATTCATATTTTGAGCTTCAACAGTTTACTTTTTCTAAAACTCGATTTGAAACAAACTTCTTTTAAAGTTTTAACGGTAAAAATCCAGAGAAATGCAGAGAAATTTCTTTATTTCAGAAGTACTGAAAAATAAATATTCACGGATCGTTATCCTATTCAAATTTTAGTTTATACAAATTTTAAAATATAAAGGGATATCCCCTGAAGAATATGAATGGAGAAACATATTTAGAAAAAGGATTATTTCAGAGCAAAAAAAAAAAAAATGTTGTGTTATTTTTAGCGGAAGTTCTTTTTTTTCCACTGTAAATTGTTCACAATAATTTTAATCCAGATATTTAAACCAGATACATCTGAATTAAGATGAAACGAATATCCATAACATCTTTACATATAATTTAATTAAAAAGTTTTTTTCTATAAAAATTGTTTATTAATTAGGATGTAATGAATTATGATTATCTCTAAATTAATTTTTCGAGTAATTATATATATATATATATATATATATATATATATATATATATATATATATATATATATATATATATATATATATATATATATATATATATATATATATATATATATATATATATATATATATATATATATATATATATATATATATATATATATATATATATGCGTCAAATGATTTCTCAGATGCTCCGGGAAAAAATTCAATACATTTTAATTCTCCAGGGAACTATTTATACATAAAAAAACTTTCTAATTAAAGCAATCTCCTGATACTTGATATTTTTCAAAACATATAATGGCATTTTACACCAAATATTTGAAACTGTCTATATAAATATTTTTCCATGCCCCAGTTGCACATGTGGATGTTTCTTGTTTTCTATCCTGTTGGTCCAACAAGCTATGATTTATTTATTTCTCTGTCATAAGTATTTTTCAAAACATTTATATTGATTACAAACTAATGTAGGTTTCAAATAATGAACGATAACAAGAAATAATTTGGGCAAATTTTATTAAAAAAAGTTATTTTTTGCATAAATAGTGTTTACCGTATGTCACTTTCTTTGATCACAAAGGCAACTTCCATGCAGTAAATAATTCCATTATTATGGGAAAGATTCTTAATGACTGATTTCAGCTCGTTCACTATTACAGACAAAGAAGGTGTTGAAATGGAATATCGTAATATTCTAGCGAAATGATTCAAAGAGCAATTTTAGAAAATTTAAATAGTCGTATGTTAAACATGTATTTGACTATCATCGATTGCTCATTCATGGATATGAACAAACAATGCACTTTTACACTATTGATTGCATTTTTATATTCCAAATAAGTGGAAATAGGCAAAAATGGAGAGAAAATGGGAAAAGTGGTGTTTTAATAATTACCAGAAAAATCTACAGATGAAGATAAATAAAAAAAAGAAACGCATAGTTGCAAACGAAAAGAAAAATATATGAAAAGGCTCAAATGACAAATCTTGGTTAAGGAAATTGCTCAGATATAAAATTAGAGCTCAAATAGTTATAAAAAATAGCACTAAAATAATGTACAAAAAAAAAGAAACATTGAAAAAACAAAGAACAAAATCAAACACAAAAATAATACAGCATCCATTGATTAGATATCTTCATAAATGGGGAATAATGATAAAAAAATTCCGTATATTGGGACCCAGGGAAATTCAAAGAAAAGTCTTTATGCAGATGCAAAAGATTGGAGCCAGAGCTGAAAAATAAATCTAAATATCGAAGTATTTATATAAAAATGTCTGTCAAAAAAATTCAAGGACATAGTCCCTGAAAATGTCCTTGCCTATAATGAAGGGATCTATCGGTCTTTTAGCATTCACTTGTATTGAAGTAGATTATTTAGCTACAGATTAGCTTTACAGAGTCTAGCGAGAAACAAACTACCAAATGTTCATATGATCAAAGTTAATCATATAAATCAATAGCAAGTAACATTTGCATATTGCAAGCTTTAGGCTTCTTTCAATGCAGGGTTTAACATTTTCATCCTATTGTTACTTACAAGAAAATTATTCATAAAAAAGATTACATTTTCGAATGGTAAATTCTTAAACATTCCATATTTTTTTTAAAAAAGGAAAAGGAAACAATCGCGACATTTTAAATTAATCAATGATCATGATTATGGAATTATGAATGTGAAAATAAAAAATATTAATTATAGATCTATAATACATAAAACATGAATGAATTTAAAACATTGACTTGCTACTTTTTAAGCATCTACCACTTTTAATTATCGGCAAATTAGGTCTTCTTTCACAGAGTATCCTTGACTTCTTTTAGGATGCAGATAACAGAAACGTTTAGCTAACGGTACAGCTTAATAATATTGTTTGCCTAAATTGAGTCTCATTTGTTCATCACCATTGTAAAATTTTAGATGATAGTTTTTATTTGTGAATAAAAACCATATTTTTATGTTACCCTTTGTACCAACTTCAATAGCTTCTATTTTTTTTTTCTAAATCCCCAAATCCTATGACCTCAACAGACTTACTTGTTCAATAATAATAAAAGAATACAATCACAAGAAACTTTGGTAAAGAAGAATGGTAATTTTGCAAAGAAAATCAGAAATGAATCGAAAAAAAACCCCGCATATTTTTAAATTGAATGATATACACAACTACTTAAGTAAATATTGACATCATTAATACTGCCGATTCGGTGTCGGGTCAGCTTTCATAGCGATTCTTCCAACAATTTCTACTGAATGTACGTGATTAGTTATAGCTAGTTTTCCCATCCCTTTGTTAAGTGGCTCATCCGTGTCTGTAGGGAGAGATGCAATCACTGCTAATACAATCAGAACCGGCAGGGCGTAACTTGTAATTACAGCGCACGAATTTCCCTTGTGCTTTGTTGATACTCCTCCTAGAATACCAGGAACTCCCTAACACCTTAAATCATCGATTTATTACTCTGAAAAGGTGATATTGAATGTGAAGAAGTGAGAGGAAAAGATCTGATAAAACGCTTCTGTGGAACTTGTATGTATTTCCCGTAAACTATAATTATGAAAGCAAATTGCTGGTCTAGCATGGAAGGGATGGACTTAGGAAGATTCCGTTTAATAATTGGAAAATGTTTTTAATAGAATGATTTTTTTAGAATTGTTTGAAACTGCTGAATGATTAACGTATATGCCAAAAAAAAAAAAAAAAATAACGAAAATTATTTGTTGGTTAAAAATATTTTTTCTATGCTCGCTTAATAAATAGATGACTAAATAGATATTTTAAATCCTTTACATTTATAAATTTTCAAACGAACTGTAAATTTAAAATTTAAATCGCATTTAATGAGATTTCAATCATTTTCGAAATGAATTTTAGGTAACAGATGAAATGAGTTTGCAAGCAATAAAGAATTAAAAATATAAGTAAATTGTGCAATACTCTTTTTAGATTTTTAGATATATTTCAATCTGGTATTTTTTGGAAATAGAAAAACTTATGATCTTGTTACAGATGAGTTATCGAAGGTAAAATTATGTGTTAAATGATAATTAAAAAAATTCGAGTTGAGCAAGTAAGTTCGGAAAATAATTTAATTAAGGTTATTAGAAATATAATCTATTTTTAGAAAATTGAATCGATCGTTAAAATAAAGCTTAATTTTGGAATTTTTTTTTAGTTTTGACGTACCAGTTTTTACATGGCTTTTGGAAAGTTGGAAGAAAGAAAAAATAGATGATGGGAAAATTTATTCTTGATTTTAAAATAAAAGAAGCCTTTGTTATTTATTTTATTATAATTAATTAAATGAAAGAGAATCTTTTTTATGGGGGGGGTCCATAAATTTTCACAAATCGAAGACAAACTCGCAAATATCTCAAAAATAATACTTTTTTCTTCTCATTTGTGTCAGTATTTCAGTTAAACAAATTTTATGCTGAAAACTAGTTGACCTTCATATTAATTATTTTTTTTTATATTTTAAATAAATTGTTTTATTTTTTTCATTCGTATGTATTTAGGATAAAAATAAAAAGTGCAACAACGTGTCTACAATTTAGACAATATCTTTAGTGTAATCATTGCAATCAAATTTTGCATAAATACCAGACAACAAGTTTTGAAATCGAAATAATTAAACTTAAAATAATGAAGCATAATGAGCTTTGAAATTATTCCCTCCTTTATGCTTCATCAGTAAATCTGGAAGATGAAAGTCTCCTTCGAAAGTTGTGCACCAATTACATCCTTGAAAAAATTTTCAGAATCGAATGAAGCGCAGATTTTCTGTTCGTAATTATTTAAGAATATTATATCATTAGTTTATCCGTTTCAAAACAAAAACGACTTTCCAATCTGATCAAATTGCAATTAAATAATTTGTTTTAATTTTATCAAATTATATTATATTGAGATATTTTCTATGGAAATTAAAAAAATAATAATAATAATTCCTTAATTTGTGTTGACGTATTAATCAAGCAGAATTTCCTCCTACAAATCTTTCTGGAGTCAACTTAAAGAACTTGCTCTGTAGATAATATTTAAATAAATTAAATCAAATGACCAATCATACATTACAGAATAATACTTCTTTAATTTCATATTAGCAAGCAATAAAATATGAATTAAAAAAAACTCAAAAACGGATAAAACGCTATAGTAATATCTTTAAAGAAGGTTATTAAATAATGTTTGAAAATTTTCCCTTTACGTGTATTAAATAGATAAACAAAACAAAATACTCCCCTTAAAAAAATATAGATCCATGTAAAATTGGAATTTTATATGTTCCATTTTTAAAGTTTTTATTCGGCTTCATTTCATTTAAATCCGTATAGATACTGCTACTATACTATTCTCTAATACAACAAGGGACGCATTTATGCAGCTTTATAATTGTAAAACTTTGACCTCCCTAATTGTAACACGTTGACCTATAATTGTCCCCTATAGACCACGGACCAATAAATTCACATTCCCGCCACGCAATATATGCGCCACCTTTATAAACGCAATTAATTCAACGGTGATGGTTTTAACACTGAGGAATACAAAATCGATTAACTTAGAAATTTAGGAGAAATTTTGTACTCTTGTATGCAGTTCCTTCTAGAACTAATTTTCAGTTGTCCCAAGTTAATTTGTAAAACGGAGCAAATGCAATCCATATCCAGCTTCTTTTTTACGCTAAGCAGAAAATTTCAAATCAAGTGGAAATTAAAATTCTTAGTGGAATATATAAAGTAATCTAGTTTCTTTTATTTTAATTTAAATTAAATTAATCAGATTAAATGTGTCTCAAATTATAAGAAGCAAAATTTCTTTTTCCAATGAATAGAATGAGTTTTCAATTACTATTATCAAAAATCAGTACTTTTTGTAATCTGATCGCTTTTCACATTCTCTCATTTGAAGCATACGAAAACATATGAAAGTGCAGTTATCTAAAAACTCAAACGTGAGATTTTGACGAATCTCCACATTTCAGGCGACCTTGAGTCAGAATTTTTTTTTTAGAATTGTGTCTGTGTATCTCACCATGAACATAGTAACTCAAAAATGCTTTGAGCTAAACAAATGAAATTTGGTATATGGTCTTTATACCAAATTTTTAGATTTTGAACGAAATTTGTCCAAAAGAAATCTGTCTGCTCGACTGTCCGTGTACATGACTACAAAACATAATGATCTTGGTACGAAAAATTTGGTACACAGGCTTAACATGTAATATGTAGATCTCTATCAAATATGAAACCAAATCTGAGTATATCTTGACTGTTTATCGGTCAGTACTTTCTCATGCATGTAAATGAGAGAGCTCGGAAAAGCAATAACTTAAATAAAGGAAATTTAATATGTAATCTTGCGAATACAATTTTAGTTCTGTGTCAAATTTGGGTTTCCATCAGCAGGTGAAATGGATCCAAAATATATATTTGGTTTTCTAAGATTTGCGTATTAACCGCATCTCAGCAATTTATCGTCAAATATCACATGCTACTTTCGTAATTGTTTTCTTCACACCAAAAGCCATGCGGTTAGTAATGTCCCAGTATCGGGTACTTTGCTATATTACGAAATACACACCCCTCATGCGCGGTACTGAAAATAAAAATCTGAGTACTAATGGTATTCGCGATCTTTCCAAACATCCACAGTTATATGCTGGGGTGGGGAGAGAGATAACTGCTGTATTAGAAAATATGCGAATTAGTTTAGGAGGAGGAAAGATACATAGTGTTACCAATTCGTAGTTTTGAAATGTCTTCAAAGAAAGCATCCAAATGTCCCGGTTGCCCACTTACTCAATCTTTTCAACATTTCTTCATTCTGAGAATATTTGTATACTAATCAGAATATTTATTTAATTGAATCACGTCCCGAAGAATTAGCAGACAACAGAGTGTCAACTCGAAAACAAAAAAGAAAACACAGACATAACACTACAAAAGTATCTTTAAAGAGCTTTGTTAAGTGTATTCGAAAATTATTCCTTTATTTGTGTTACATAAATAAATGAGGCAGAAAATCCTCCTAAAAACTTTGTGGAGCCATTTAAAAACCCGGACGGTTGTTCGGGTTCGATTAAAGGGGAGACGATCTTCCACTCCCGTCACGTTGCATTGATTTCCAATAAGGCTGGCGACGTCTTTTCGCCAAATAATACCGACAAAGTGCCAAGATAGGGAGGAGCTGAAATAATGGAAGAGCTGTTTTGGAGTAGAGAGTCATAAAGGGGAACTTTTTTCCAAACACAGAAACAACATGCTGTTGATTTACCATGGCAATTTTTATGACCCACCACCCTGGACGTTTGTGTTACAGCCCGTTTAAGCTCAAAAACTAAATAAAATTCCAAAAAGAAATTAAATCTTTTATCACTTGTAAAACATGTGTGTGTAAGTTTGTCTATAGAAATTTACTACTGACAGAAAAAAGTGTCGCTATACGAAAATAATTTGAATGATAGTGATTAATTCTTTTATACGCAGAACCGAAATTTTTCAAGCGTTTTTTTCCTGTCGTGATAAGTCACTTTAAAAAATTGCAACTATGCATTACTATTCTTTAAGTAGTTCATATATCATTAAAGTCTTCTAAGCAATTGCCAAACTATTTTGATAAAAGACAAAACCCTATTCATTTCTTCTTTTAAAATAGTAAATGTTCCACTACTAGTAAATAGGTCTTAATAATTTAGTTAGTATATTTGCATATTTTTTAATATTAATAAAACATAAGAATTTTTACAATTCATGATAATTATTTAGAAATTCTCAGATTGTAAAGGTCACTATAAAATCATGTACAATGATTCTCAGTATCAGTATTAATCAAACTGTATCAAAATATCATATATTGTTCAAGAAAGAATTATCTTAACTTTGGAAGGAAGGAAGCGGTCATTTTGATCTAAAAACGAGTTTCAAATGCTCATGTTTATTATTCTATTTCTTGTTCGTTCATTGACTTTTCCTGATTATTCATAATTAATTTGGGAACAAAGATATTTGATTTTATTTGTCATTATTGATGCTACAAATAAGTATACCAAAAAGGCTGACAACAATCGTTTTGACCACTGGAAAATCATTATAACCTTTATTGTATTTTTTACTGTATTTTACATTACCTTTATACTTTTTTCTTGTTTTTCAGGAATCTGAATGTGATTTCAAATCTTGGAATAAATTAAAAGATGGGAGTAAGGTAGATTTACACTTAATAGCCAGGTATAATTCTTTTTTCGCGTAATAGCATCTACTTTATTGCAATGACTCGTGTTACTCTTCACATTTTGTCTCTCGCTGTTTCAAACACTTGATGATGGAAGGTAAGTAAAACTTCTTTAAGGTGTATGTACACACTTGAAACTTCGAAAATCGTTCAAAATATCGAATATTTTTTACTGCTACAAAATATTCTCTGATTCTTTAGCTTTCAAACGATACCAAGATGTTGTCAATATTCGAAATATTTCTCGAGTTATAATTATTTTTCTTGAGGTACTTTCACTAAAAACTCTAGTTTCGGTGTTGTTTAAACTCATTTTATGAAGAATCATATTTTTCCACTATGTTGCTTCATTCAAACAGTCATAACTCAAGAAGAAATTAACCAAATACAATTATTTATATATCAAATCAATTTGTATGAAACAGTGGATGTTTTGTGCCTCAATCAAAGTTATATTTATAGAAATAAATTTTTAATAGCTATTTGAAAATTACAGAAAAAATCCCGTTTTTTCTATTTATCGTTGATGAAAAAATTGTTAAAAAAACTATATGTTTTTATAACTTGATTGAGACAAACAACATAAAAACTAACATCAGGCATAATTTCTAACTAAAATTGTGTGTCTGTACAAATTAGAATTTAAGATATAATGTTTAAAAAATATGCTAATTAGCCCATTCAATATTATTTAATTAATTAATAATTAGTGTAATATGGTTTTTTCTCACTGAAATCAGTTTAAACATATATTAATGACCTACTGTAAAAAACTGGATTTTTAAAGTTAAAATTTAAAAAAAAAATCTTCTAGTGTGTACGTACACCTTAAAAAAATTTCAATTAATATTTTGCGATGCTTGTCTTGAAACTAAACGTTTTTCATGAAACACGTGCTTAGAGTAAATTCAGAAAAGTCATATCACTGTTTGATCTGATGTCAACCAGGTCTGAAAATCATCAATTTGCTCTAAAATTCGAAATATGGAACGCGCTGGCTGAAAATTGTTTTCTTTCTTATAAAGCAAGTCAAAATATAACGGAGATGAATAACTATTTGAAGCTACGGTACACTGCCCATTTACGCAATTTTAGCTCATTCATACAATATTTAGGAAGAAAAGCAAATAAACTTATTGAATTATTTGCCAGTGGAGCCCATCGTGTTCGCAGAGTTATTTCATAATATTGGAAGAAACTGTGCAATTGACGATTTTTTTTACATTGTTAAAAATTGCCAACACTTTACAAATAAAAGGACTTAGCCCTGCTGACATTGTGAAATGTACAAAGTAAGAAGTATTCTGATCATTCCTGTTTTTAAACCATAGGAGAACTGCATTCAAGCAAAATTCTCAAACCCATAATATGATTCTGATGGCGTAACAAAAAAGAAAATTTGATTAAAATATAAAATTTAACCACAAAATATAATATGAAAACTTGCTTTAATAAATAAATTTTCAAAAACATGTGGTTATGGATGATTGAAATATTGCGGTCAAAATGATGGGCGCTTGGTCTTTCTAGTTATACGGAATACGCCGCTTTTCTTGTGTTAAATTTTCCAAAATCATATGCAACACATTTTAACATTGTATTGTATAATATACTCTTTTTCCTTATAAGCATACAGTTTTATAATTTATTTTATAATGTTTTAGCTTAGTTAACTTTGAATTAGAATTAGTTATAACTTCTTATTGATTAGTTGGCAGCACTGCGGCTTCTTAAATAGCTCAAAAGAAGTTTATTCAACTTAATTCGTTTCATCGGATAAACTTTTGCATTATCGTCAGTATCTGTTAAAAAATAAAGTAAGCGAATTGTTCTGATTTTTGTTTCTCGATTTTGCGTGCACGCTCAAATTTAAATTGTTTACAAAAGAATGTTTATAGTCCTACAATGAAGTTTCAGTATTTTTGGAATCTTTTAACAAACATAAATTCTGTGGTTGTAGACATTCTATGCCTTTCAATCATTATAGGATAAGAAATGAAAGAATGACCAAACTTCAAAAATGTTAATATTTACTAGAGTTGCTTGACTGTTTAATATTTTCTACAATGGTTATTCAAAAATATTTATAAATAAAGGCTAAAGTTTTGCTTAGGAAACTATCAGGAAAAGAACTACAAGCTAACAAGATAAAACAAAATATAATCGACTTCACTTTCTCACAAAGCAAGAAATTCTCAATCTGATAACGGTCCTTAAAACTATTTCAAAAATCAAAAGAAAAAGTCTTCAAATTGTAAATAAAGTTAGAAGAATAAGAGGCTCAGAAATCTTAAAAACATGTGTCATTTTGTATGGGATTTCCAAAATATAATAAGTACCAAATACAGAGCTCAACTCGAGAAGAAAATGCTGAGTTTCAACTTCACTGAAAGAGATGGCATATGATTCTAAGATTAATAAATAGAAAATTTCGGACCAATAGAAAAAGATTTTTTTTTAATTTACCGCAAAATTCTAATTGTAAATTTAGAACTGAACACAGAATTCATAATTAAACTCTAATTCAAAATGCTTTGACGAGGCACACTTGAAAGAAATGCCATTCAACATGAATTAATAGGCGAGATTTTTTTTGAGACCTTTCCTCTTACCTAATTTCATAAAATAATGTCGGTTTAGCACATCGATGTATGTCGAATAGACTTTAGCTTTCAGTAAGGTCTTTAGATAGGAGAACACGAGCCTGTTCAAAATACTACAACCGAAAGGCCAGATGTGCACAACGAGTCATTTGTATACAGAAGCATGAGTTCGCAAATGTTCTACTCCTAAAATGTTCGCTGTGACAATATGGCAAAGAAAACAACATGCCATAGAATGCTTGTTGGTGCGTAACTCTAGAAACGCTTCCTATTAGAATGTTCGATAGCTTCTGCTTCAAGGCGTCTTGAAACAAGAAGAGGATAAAGCACTAGTGTTCTATAACGTTAATATTGAAGTATTGTATATATCTTATTTTATACTACACTTGGGTTCGTAGATTCATTCTTTATGCCTATGCATTTCTCCTTAAAATTTATGTAAGATCTTTTGAATACCCTATGCATGAATAAATATTTTTAAAAAAATCACTAATATTAATGGACAATCTTGATCATTTCCCGATTCATAGAGCTCGTATTTTGAATACATAAGTAAGTTGCTATCTTCAGTTAATTAGAGAATATGTGGGTATTAAAATGCCTTTATATGAAGTTGAATTATGTTTTCCAGTGTACATTTTTCAGTATTTAGTTTTTTTAAACTAATTTTAATTTTCTAATTTTCCGTGTTAAAAATTCTACTTTTCCGTATATCTAATTTTCCGCGAGAAATTATATAAATGTTTATTTTGTGAAAACAATAGCAAAGTATTTAGAGTAAGTGAAAGCTAAAATTTCAAGTGAGAATTTACTTTTTAAAATTACATAAATTAAAATTGAAAGAAGAAGCTTCCGTTTCAAATAAATTCCTAAAAAATTATACTTGCATTATTTAAATAAAATGTATTTTAAAACATTAATGAACTGAAATTCTATCAAAGTTCTGGTAAAACCATGCAAAAACGAATTAAAACAAACAATTAAACATTTTGTATAACTATTTCCATCTTTGAAGCAAGAATTAATATAGAATTTAAAACAATTCTTCCTTTTGTGCAACAGATACAAATATTTCTGATACATAAAAGCTTTTAACTTGTATGCTCTGTTTGCATTTCTATGTGTTTTACAATTTATTCATTTCGGAAGGCTTCAGTAGCACGATTTTAACTGATAATTAAAGCTTGTGTTAACCTAACAGAAATCCATCTACAATTTCATTGGCTTTTGTTGGAAACGAAGTGAAATTTGTCCTTTATGAACTGATGATGTAGATACACAATTTCTATCATTCATATAACAATGAACTCTCTATTTCGTTCTCCGAAGGTAAAACACAATACCAATCGCAACAATGGGGGAATGAAATAGGAAATAATAAAAGATTCTGTACTATTCTGGACACTACAGAGACCTCTTCTAGAATACAGTCACATTATTTTCTCTTTCTTCTCTCCATGTATTTGATCACCTTCCCCAGGCAGCTAGCAGTTCGTGTATGTTGTAGCTCTTTTCTTTCCCAGTCTCTTCCTATCAAGTACCAGTTCGACGCTGACATTTTCTCTGCAGATTTTCTGTTAGCATTTTTTTTGTTTTCATCTCGGCTTTCCATTTTTATTCAGAATACATTTCTTCAAGCTTTCGAAAAGTTCATCTTGCGCTGGTAATGCTGCTAGTTATAAAAACTGAGAAATACTTTTCTGTATGGAAATATTTATCTCACGCAGTGCGACGCACATAAAAACACGAAATAGAACGTAAAAAGGAAAAGGAAAAAAAATTCTTTTTTTTCCCTGCCGATTTTTGCAGGCTTTTTTTCTCTCTCTTGTTTCCTTTTTAAGGAATGGATAGACTTACATTCCAAATTAGTAATAGGAATAATTTTAAAGTTTAGACGCAGTTAGTAGTTCACGCATCTTGTAGTTCTTTTTTTTTCCTGCCATTTTTTCTCAAATACTAGATGGTCACAGAAATTTTCTCTGTCGGTACTTTTATTTCTGTTTTAGCTATGCGAGTTTCATTCAAAATTCGTTTTTTTAATGTTTTTAGAAAGTTCATCATGTGCTAAAAGTTCCAAAAATTGTGTAACATTTTTCGTAATGGAATAATTTAAATCAAATCCAGTAATGCAAATACAAAAGCGAACTAAAATATTCAAAATGAAGAAAAAGGACATTTCTTTTTTTAACCCTTTTTTCATTTTTCTTTAGATTTTCCTCTCTTTTTTTTTTATTTTTCTTTAACGAAGTAAATAAAGATCGTTATTGTAATCGTCAAAAAAAAAAAAAAAAAAAAAAAAAAAAAAAAAAAAAAAAACGATCTCCAGATTTTGAAGAATTAACACGTTCAACACGTGTTCGGATAACCGAGTGCGAGTGAGCATGATAAATGCAAAATCTAAATAAAAACTTTTTTTCAAATGTTTGGTTCTAAAAAGTATATAATTATCAAATTTTGTTACAAATCTCTCAATAGTTTGACCATCTGAAATCTGGTATGTGATTTTGCAATTACAGTTTGTAGTTTGTGACTTTATAGTTTTGTGAAATTGTAGTTCTGTGAATTTATGAATTAGTATCAGAGTACTCTTCTTCGATAAATTGTTATCCCAGTAATGGCAGGAGCTAAAAAATTTGGCCAAGATTGAGAAATGAAATCTGAAGACATATTATTTTATCAATGATTTACCTCACATTCAAATCTATACAAATTTGAATTTGAATCGTCTGCACTTTTAATTTATTTTAAACTAGCCGCCTTTGGCGACCAGCCGGTTCGCCAATCTTAATGTTCGTTAAAATTTTAATAATTAAATATTTTATGCAATTTCTACTTTAATAGCTTCTTCATCAAAATATTTTAAAACTTCAAATTTTGATTATCATATAATTCATTCATAATATTATAAAGGCCTTCAGTCATAACGTAATATGTATCTCTCTCATTTTCTGTTAGCACCCGTAGAATTTATGCTTTAAATTAAAGTGGAAAGAATTAATCTTCAATTAATATAATAATATTTTTTACTGAAACAAAGCATTTTTTTATAATCTGATTACTGAAAATAGAGTCATTCAGCGTTTAAACTTTTTGGGCACTAAAGAATATCTTTTCAAATTTATGTAATATCTCAAAAGTTGGTCAACAAAATTTTCTTAGATTCATTATGAGCAGATCGATTAATTAACAATGTTTAAATTTAAATGCATCAAACACTAAGAAAATAAAACGAATCGTTTAAAATAAAAGGTTGAAAACAGGTTTTAAAAAAACTACTTAAAAAACGATGTACTTAAAACTATAAGCATATACAAAAAATATATAACTAACATAAATACAATTTACTTACAAAAGCATACAACTAACCCAAAAATAATTTAAATCATCCATTGATAACGTTGTCATGGCAACAATCAGAACAGAATGCGCATGCGTGAATTTTCTTCGCCGGTTACGTAACGCAAATACGTGATTTTTTCTACGCCAGTTGGGGTAACGCTATGCGGATTAGAAATTTTTTATTTCCTTTATTCTGTTTTATTTTAATTCAAAAGTACTTCAGAATGAATCTGAAAGATTGATTTATTAACAATGTTTAATTTTAAATGCATCAAACATTAAGAAAATAAACAGAACCGATTGAAATAATCCGCCGAAAAATTTTAACCCTAGCCTCATTACTGTTGAGGGAAATAAAAAACTGAAGCCTTTCTCGTTTGGCGCTGGGGATAATGGAAGATTTTTTTGGCGGAAAAGTTGGCGGTGGGGAAAATGGAAGATTTTTTTGGCGGGAAAGTTAGTTTTTAATTAATAATTAAAATTCTAATTAAAAATTCGAAAAAAGAAACCCCAGGTGCACATTCCCAACCTCCAAAGTATACATGTACCAAATTTGGTAGCTGTATGTCAAACGGTCTGGCCTGTAGAGCGCCAACACACACACACACACACACACACACACACATTGAACTTTATTATAAGTATACATAATCACATAAAGAATGTATTGATTAATTTATTATTATATATTGTTTAGAATTACAATGCCGATCAAAAAATTGTAAAATTTCTCATTTTTAAACTTAGTTTTGGTATTTTCAGAAACTATTTTAAATTTCTAAGACTAATTTAAGTGATGATTACGGGATTCACTTTTGGATGTCTTAGAACCAAAAAATATGAGCGTGATACTTTTTTAACCGGTACTTGTGAAAGTTTTCGTTTAAATATTTGGAATATGAAATTTTTGATTAGAATATAGAGAATGAGCTTTTGTATATGTTTATTTGCGTTCTTTTCACTCATTTGTACAGAATTTTACTGCTGGTTAAATTAGAAACTCCGGGAAAATAACTTTATCTCTATAATAAGTCAGTTATCCACAATAATTGTTATGTGAATACCATTATCCCTGAATATTTTTTGTTTACTTTGTGGTAATGGAGCTAATTCTCGTTACCTAATGAACAGAATTGCTTGTACTAACATCTAAATTGCTTGTACTATCATCTTACATTCTGCTGTTACATCGTATTATTATTTCTTCCGTATTATTATAATAGTTAAAGAATGAAACTGTTGAATTGTGTCATGTGAAGATGATTTACTTCACTGAACTCAATAAAGCATATGAAAACGATTAATAAAAGACTGAAAACGTTTTCATAGATATTCACAATGATATAATTAGTATTATTAACCCAATCATTTTTCTTAAGTCAGTCATCATGAAAATTCTATATTATATTGAGATAACTTCCCTAGAAACGGATTGGACTTAGTGATAATGTGCTTTATGGCATGTAGGTTATCTGAAGTTTACACTATACAGCGTTCTTTATTCTTAATAATAAGTTTATATAGTTGTAAACAGAGATGAGCGATTGGAGAACATGCCCTTAACCTTTGTCCTATGCCCTTGCTACTGTTAGAAACAGGAAGCAAGCTGGATTTAGTTGATAAGCTAATCCCTTCCTTATCATTGAGTGGAATTTCTATGAAAGATATAGGAATGCAATTGCATTATGGAACTCGGACGAATATTTTAAAATATTTATTAATATGAATCCACTTTTAATACGTATTTACTAACACTGTACATTCCACACATCTCTCAACACACAGTAAAGAAAAATATGCATATATTACTAACATTTAATAGACCTACATAACAGTAGTGGTTATCATATAGATAAAATCATATAATTCCGAGCAAATAGCCTTCGATATAGATGTCAAGTTAAGTGACTAGCTCAAAGCATTGAAAAAGACCTTGAGGAAAGAATGTTTTAAATCTTATAGTAAAAATGCGAGAGATAATACGAATTTAAAAATGAATGTATCTCATAATTTAAATTCCGAAATGTATTTGGATTAATTGATAAATGAAATCAATCCAGACAAAATTACTGAGACAGTACATACAGTACTGCGCAAACCATCTAACTCCTAAATACACGTTATCTTAAACAGTATGTTAAATGCCATAAAAATAGAATTGTCAAGTCTCATTTGTAGTGAACTTGAATCTATTCCATATATTTTAATGTCAAAATGTGACTATTTTGAACATATATGGCAGATTTGGGCAAAACGGTCATTAAGATAAAGACTGCTTTCCATATATCCAGAATATTGCTATACGATATGATACCAGCTATTAGACTGTAAGAATTATCAAGCAAATCTAGCATCTAATTTTGAACGAACGACACTACCAAAACTTTCAAAATTTTAGTTACCAGTTAAACATTAATACCAGCCGGCGTCCTGGCATAGGGGTAGCGGGTCTTCCCCGTGATCTGGGCGTCCCGGGTTCGAGTCCCGGTTTGGGCATGGTTGTTCTTCTGTTGCTCTATCTGTGAGATGTGTGAATGTGCCCTCCTGTAAAAAGGGGTTGTGCAAGCGAATGAGTGATGTGTGAGTGGCAAAGTCGTACTCTTGGTCCTAGTTGGCGCTGCTATAAAAAATAAGAGACCTTCCCCCTCAGGCTTAAATCGCTGTGTTCGTAACAGCGGGCTTGTCAGTGGCAAGTGCCATAAGAAACAAACAAACAACAAACACATTAATACCATGTATATCACCGAACTAAGTTGCAATGATTGACTTGTGATAAAACGGAATTTTCTATATGTATATAATGTTATTTCTATAACATAAAGGGAGAAAGGTATGACATATTCAGTGAACGGAATCTGAATACGGAAATCCTAGATATATATATTCGTAATATATATGACATAAAATCTCATATTTTCTTTGCAAATAAATCATTTTTCTGATAAAGATATTTCTCACGTAGAAAATCGAAAATCTTAATATGCAGAGAAGACGCATTGTCTCAATTTTATAATGATTGTTCCAAAAGTTGAAATAGTTTCATTACCACAAATTTTCAAAATGCATCGATAATATAGTCTATAACAGATATAAATAATTAATTCTGAAATTTAGTGAGCTCCTTTTATAACTGTCTGTGAAATTAGAAACGAGAAAAATATCTGAGATTGAGGTACGAAATAGATAACTTAAACTTGTTTAATCAAAAATGAGATAGCTGAAGGTTCTAAATTTGCACGCTGCAAGCACAAACGGTATTGAATTAAATTTATTATTTTTTTTTATCAAAATTAGTATTAATTATTGTTTGCTATTTCTACATTGTAAGATAGAAAAATCTTATTTAAAGAAGCGAAACAAATCTTTCACATGATTTCATTAAGAAAAGTAATGAGTTCCAATTATGATTAAGATAATTATAATCAAGACATAAAAATTCCTTTATTCAAATTTTCTCGATTTCAAAAATGTATACATACATGCGTACATACATACATACATATATATATATATATATATATGTATGTATAATAAAAAGGAAAAGTTATCGAAATGAATATCTAGTAAAAAAATTAAGCAAATAATCCAAAGCAAACCAGAATAAAAACAAAAAATGCATGCAAAGAATGCCAAATGAGAAAAAAAAAAACAAAAAAAAACATGAGAAATTAAAAAAAAAGAATGTGATAAAATCTATATAACATAAAGGATACGAATGCGCAATATGCTACAATTCCAGGAAAGCTGTGCAAATAGGGTGATAATAGCAATTTTTTCGCTTGACTTGTCGATAGTCAGGCCAGAAAACGCCATTTGTCTTTAATGACGTTTCTTTTGATTCCATTCCCTTAAGACGCAATTAAAGATGTCTGACTGCCTTGTTCTACCTTTTATATTGTCATTTGTTATTGATCTGAGTTACATATATATATATATATATATATATATAATAGTTTGTCCATGCCACGCTATGCAATTCCCTAACTAGAGTAATTTGTATTGAATTTGCATGAAAGAGGGATATTTATTACATGAATAAATTTAGAACATGAATAATGTTTTCTAAACAATTAGGAAATAATGTAGAGAAGGTTAAATCTTCATTTGCATACAACTCTTGAACTATTGAAGATAAAAATGACGATATGCATTGAACAAGTTTTGCGCAAATTTATATCTGTATATATATATATATACATACATACATTACATCATTTTGAAGACTCGATAAATCTAATATAATGGGACAAAATGTCGCAATGTGCATTTGAGTTTTAATGCGCATAATTCGAGGAAGGCATAGGAATCTCGTGATTTAGCTTCATTTCTGGATTTGATTTCACGAAAGAGTCATTATGTGTATCATATGAGTATCATATCAACATAAAATAATCCACTTTGTGGGCAAAAACTTTTGAATTTTAGAACTGTTACATTTTTAGAAAAAATTTAAGTTGTTTGTTATTTGAGCAAAAGTTAAGAATATTTATTTAGGTCAAAGTATTTAGAAATTATTATGCTTTTTCAAACAATAAATGTATTTTCTTTAGTTAAGTGAGTTGCATGTTTCCAATTATAATAAACGAGATGAGTACAAAAGTGATAGTTCCATTTCCTCAAGTTGTGAAAAGAAATGAAAAATATTCATATATATTCAAATATTCATATTATATATTCAATTATATCGACATTTTCTAAGAAAGTATCATATATAACTGCAAAATTTTAGAATTTATTTATAGGATAATTTTATTTGCAAATTTTTATAGTTTTTTTATGAACACTCACAAATGGCTCCCCATTTTCAAAAGCAAACTTCTTAATAATTGTGAATAAAATTATAATCGAAATAATACAGATATTGTAGTGAGTTTTGTATATATTTTATAAGTTTGAAAATAAAAAAAAAGAATAAAAGCACAAAATAATAAATAAATTAATGTAGTTACTATTCATATATTTCAGGCTTTGGTGATGAGATGATGTTTTATAAAATATTGAAATAAATAATGAAGTAATCATTTTTTTAAAAGAATATAATATTTTATGCATAGGGAAAGACAAGACATTGGAAATGTTTGACGAGGAGTAAGAGAATCTAATATTGATAAATAAAAGATAATTTTCCGTGAAATTCTTATTGTGTGTCATTCCTTTGTATATTCGAATTTTTTTATCACTCGAACATTGATGAAATTTGGCATAATCCGTTTTTTGCGCATTTATTGGGAACAGTTTCGTTCCGACAGCACAAAATTCTCTCATATAGAAGATTATTCATACCACATTTTTTTATGAAATTCATTTTCCCATATCATCCGAGTCTATATATGATATTTGGTTTCATTGGTTCATTGCTTTTAGCTACAGATGCATTCAAACAAGGAAAGCTATTTTATGGTAATCTTGAATATAAATGGAAATGATACGAAATGAATAACAATTTTGAATAAATGCTTTGTTAAATTTAAAAACTATTTTTTGTTTTATTAAAAGAGAAAGAAAGAAAAAGAAAAAAGATAAAGAAAACTTAAACTAATATCAACTTTAAATATGAAACATATGTAATTCGCTAAAATTCCTTTTAATTTTGCTAATTCTAATTAAAAGAAATAATAAAAGTCATAATTATATAGGAATTTAATAGGATTAAAGGGTATAAGGGATTATTTTCATAAAGTTTTATTTGGTTAAATATTTTTAAGAAAATTAAAACTGTAAATCTTTATTTAAAAACATTATGATTTAAAAAGATAATAACTTTTTATTATAGAAATCATCTTTCCTTAGTAATTAGTTTTCTATTTTAATATGTAAGAAACGTTTTTCGTTTAAAAATTGAATAATACATTTCATAAAGAAATAATAATAAGTGTTCACATTTACCGTATTTAAAGAAAAGATTTCATGTATTTGAAAACTAATCGATTTCATAAATGCCCTTTAAAATTTTCAAATATTATTAAATTTCATGCTGTTGCCTTGCATTCAACTCACAGATAATTTAAATTATTAAAATAATTTATTTATGAGCATGGTTTTATACTGAGGATTGGTGCCAACTTTAGACGCGATCTCGATGCCTTGTCCGGAATAAATACAATCGAAACGGCTACTCCAACCCACTCGAAGGCACACGGAAATCACCGGACCGCCGCAACAGTAACACTGATGGTAACTGTGGTTGAGTCCTAAGGGTCATCACCGGCCACGGTACAACCCTTCCCTTGGGAAGTACGTCCCGTCATCAATGGGAGGCAGCCGACCCTCACCTTTTTCTGTACCCACCAGGGTGGTGAGAACCAACTACCATACCGGAAGCTTCTCCTCCTCAATTATGAAGTGCCCCCCTGTGAGAGGCAATCGAAATGTAAAATCACATAGATTGCCTATCAAGATAGTATAGTTTACTACATTCAAACTGTTTAATTAAAATAAAGCAGTTATAATCAAATCAAGCAATTAATAAAAAAATGTAAAGTATTCTCACATAATGAAAAAAAAACTATGGAAAGAATAGCAATATAAAACACCAGAATATTGAACAATAACTATAAAAACAATGGCTCTAGCAAAAATGTGTCTTTTCTACCGCGATATTTCATTGATAGTACTTGGTCACTACTGTATAGGGCCGGTGGTGATCAAGTAGTGGAATTGATACTCGTATTCGGAGTTCTGGACCTGATTCCAAGAGATTTCCATAAACGTGTGCCTAAACACATTAATCTAACAACAATTAAACCATATTCATGCAAAAGTTTCGAAAGTAAGAATCCAATTAAGATGTTACCCTCATAATTTAACTGTGGCTCGAAATATCAAAATCTTTTCAGACATAGGACGCTTGCAAATAACTTGGCAAAACAATTCTGTATTCTTTTCAACATAACAAAAACAATTGTAATTATTATTTTAAATTAATATTTATATACCAAGGGTTACTCCAACAATTAATTGACGATCAAAATTAAATCACTTTATTTATGTGTTTCACACTAAGATAAATAATCAGAAACCCACTAACAAATATTTGAATCTTAAATGTTTCAACAAATCACAGTTTTCTATACTTGCCAGCGTAAGGAAAGTGCCAGTCACTTGGTTTCGGTACATTCTTAAGGATCGACGAAAGAATTTAGTACTAAGTATCATAATTAATCCAAAAGTATCATCAGGAGTATTTAATTTTCAGTTTTCACTCGGATTAAAAGACATGGTGACATCAGCTGTCGAATAAGTAAATTAAAAGTCTGATAAAAGTAACACGGGGAAAAGAAAATGTAATTGACAGAAAGAGCTTGAAGGAATCTTAAATTAAATACTGGTGATAAGAAGAATCTTTTGATTTTTGTATTTTGCTAACATGCCGCTTTATTTCATCGCCCCTATTTTGCTACTATTATTAAATGCTTAAAATACACTGTAGATTCTTTTTAATTAACATCGTAAAAATAATCAGATATATTTATTTTCCCAAAATTAAATTGAATTTTCGAAAGAAGGTAAAAGAATTATATCAGTTAAGCATTCGAATTTTAATAAAGAATTATCAGAATAAGGAGAAATAAGTAAATTGGAAGATTTTTATGTTTACAGAGTGAAATAACCATACTTGATGTTGGGAAAAAAATGCATTTTAAATCATAATAATAAAAAATAATGTGTTCTGTTATCTTATCATTAAAAAAAAAGATATAGTTAAGTGCCTTTTTCATTTTTCGACAGAAAACTGCAATAAAAAGGCTGTAAATGAAATAAAGGATGATATAATTCTTTTTTTTCGTTCGGCATTCAATAAGGTAATTCAGTTTTTAAGCGCAAGCATTTTAAATTGTTTCTTTCATTGAATTTTCACCTTTTATTGATTTTCAATCAACAAACAAATTTTTAGTTTAAATTTTGTATATTTCCAATTCATTTCTTAAAACCATGAGATTTGATAATAAGTGACAGGAAAAATATTCTTTTTACATTGGAATTTTATAAATCAATGTCTTTTATCTAACAAAATTAAATTTAAAACTGTAGCAATTAACTCAGATTTGGTCTTTATTAGTTGAAATCTTCATTCTTTAAATTTATATTCAGTATCGTTCTTGCATTGATAAATATTTAGAATACAAAAATAATAGGCAAGTTTCTTTAGTTCATGTTATTGGCAATAAATATTTACTATTTTTTTATAAATCATATTCAGGAAAGCTATGAAAAACTCTTCTTTTCGAAACAACATGATATTTTTGATAAACTGTATGACACTTTTATGCACTTTGAAAAATTATTGACAAAATAAATATCTATTCATGAATGCTACTGAAAGGAAGTAAAGATCCAAGAAATTATTCAGAAGTGATTTCTTTCATAGCATTGTTTTTTGAGAAATGTGGCTCCCATATATGTGAATAATGCATACAAATCGATACTTTAGTAAACTTATTTTATCTAACATTAAGCAATAGTAAAATAAGTTTTTAAGTTTTTGAAAGTTATTGCATTTTCTTTTACATCCTTTATAACATAATTTTAAAACAAAAGTGTAAATTATTTATAAATTATGAAATGTCTTTTTCTAATTCGTATTTATACATTTTCATGTCAAATTACATTGCTTATTGTTTTCAGGAAGTTTGTAAATTGTTTGCTGTTATATATAATTTATAAAATTAATATAACTTTTGAATTGTTTACTGTTTTAACATGATCATTGCAAATTGAGACATTAAAACAAGCTTTTCAAAAACTTAACCAAAAGTGTGCAATATTCAATGAAGTAAAATTTGTTCAATGGAATGTATATTCCACTTTAAATAGTATGATTATATATTCGAGCGTGCATTGTGATTTTTTTTTCATACACAATATTAAAAGTGATGGATTGTATACATTTCAAAAAAGAATTTTGAAACCGTAGAGTGTTTTTTTCACTAGAGTGCAGAGAATATTTTTATCAATATAATTATTACCAGATATATATTTTGGTCAAGGAGATCTTTTTTATTCTAAAATCCTCGACCGGCATCTTAAATTATTTTAAAATCAAATCAAACTAGAAATATATTTCCAAAATTAATATCTGCTGTTGAAATACTTTTAAGTAATTGAATTTCTTAAGGGATTTGTGTATTTACGTTATTGCATGACTCAATAAGCGAAAAAAACAGAGGATATGATACAGGATCATACAAATTATTCTGCTTTGAAATAATCCGTGTGTAAAAACTTAGACTGGATAGAGAATGTTATATTGTTAATTTGTATGACACCAGATAACATGACGGAATTGAATATGAAAGTTATCTGTCATCTACGTACTCCTGCATGACGCTATGCAGCATTACATGTGTGTTTATCAATTTAAAAGGCACTTATAAATATTTTTATATTAATAAAAGTTTTTAATAAAATAAGTAAATATAGTTTTTCTGGTAATTGAAATTTTGTGGATTTGGAACAATTTATAATATAATACGAAGTGATATTAAATCTACGAACCCGCTGTAGCGTTCAATAGATCCGATAATATTTATTATATTATAGCAAATGACAGTTTTGTAGAATCTACCATTCATCTACATGTAACATAACTTTTACAAATGAAAGACAAGCATGAATGAAAATAAGAAAACTGACAAAAAGAAGGAAGGGAAAAGCGTGATCTGGGGAGATATGAATGTGATGAGTTTGACTCAATTAATAAAGAGTAGAAGCTCAAATAAGCTCAATAAAGATAGTAGCTCAAAAAAGAAGTAGAGGCTGTAAAGGTGGAGGAAGCGTTCTCAAATCATCCATGGGAAATTTTTTACAAATCTGTATATTTTGGTCGATTAAATTAGAATATCAGAATGAAAAAATGTTATTAGTATTCATAACTGAATGTAATAGATTTGGAAAGTATCAATTTGATTGAATTAAAGTTTATTTTTGTGGTGAATGATAATTTGAGATTTCATAGAATCCGATAAAAGTTATTCTACCAAATCATTGAAAGAAGAACTGCACTTTCTTTTGCTAAGATGAACTACCAATTTTAAAGTGTTTTTGTAAGTATTATTTTTTTCTTTCTGGTGTCTCATATAATTCATTCATTTTTAGTTTTGTGAAGATTGATTTTTCGACTCTTTCCCTACGACATCGGGATAGGATGACTGAAAATCATAGATTAAAATAACTAAATATTTATTTCAGTTTACATGCGATATTCCAAGAAATAGTGTATATTTGATTGAGAAAATGGGAAGAAAGTGGTACATTGGGGTATTTGTAAACGAGCGATAAAATATATTCAGAGACAAAAAGCAGTAGTTTTTCATTATTTTTAAATGTATTTCTTTCAAGCAAGTTCATCACTATAATCAGGAAGCAGAAACATGCGTACCCAATTACTTTATAATCTCCAGGGTAATTTGGAACATCCCGGAGTAATTATGAACATCGTTGTAAATGAGACTATTAAAGTAATAAATAAATTTATTTGGAAAAACACGATTTGTTTAATCAGTTCTCCACCATATGGTTATACACTCATATAAATTATAGACTTATTTTATAGCCCTTAGGATTATTTCAAATTAGAAAAAATGAAAATCTCCAAAATTCTTCGTCGGCTATTCCTATATCACGGAAGATGAATTTCTCAGCGTGTTTTATTAAGGAGAGCGATGCCATCTAGGTGCAAGATTATTAGATATCATATCAATAGGATAAATCTGAAATTCCGTAATCTGAGTTAAATATTAGGGCTATCCAATGGAATGTCTTAAATTCTCTATGATTAAATTTGCCAAAAATGTACTTGAAGAGAATTCATTTCAAAATCTTAGCTATTTCATTATCTGCTTTAAAATACATTTGCGATAATGTATCAAAATCTGACATAAACTTAGAAATGATATCGTTATGAACATATTTTTTTTATTTTAGTCAGAGCAATTTAATTCTTAAAAATGGTCAGTTTCTTGAGAATTTTTCTAAATTTAGCATAAATGTTATATGAATATTAAAATAGGTATATAATATATAACAGAAATAAACAATTCCCGGATTTAAATCAATCAAACTAATATCATGACCATTTTACCCATGGCAAGCAAATAGTCATATGATTATTTAGTTTCATTCTGAAATCTTTTTGTGTTATGCATAGAGCGAAAAAAGAAAATGTGACTTCAAATAGAATCCTCCGACATGATTTTGACATGAAATTATATGTTTCGTAGTGTTTCTTTCGTATATAGAACGAGTTTCTTTGCAGGGAAGTACTTGATCTGGCTATATGCTTTTACTGGAGAGAACGTTTGCGAAAGAAAGACGTAGGAAACAGTGCACCTATTCCAAGACGCACAAAAGGACAGTGGTTCAGAGAAAGAGAAAGGATTGCAGGAAAACAATAACGAAAGTGATTCAAGGGGTGGAGAGAATGTTGCTTTACGTTAATAAAAGGAAATTCTAAACAGCAGTAGAAAACGTTCGTTAGGTATCAGTGCTATTTTTCAATTGGTGTATATAAATACAGTTTTCAGGATCGTAGTAATATATTTTGAGCACTTAAAAAGTTCACCTGCTGTGCTGATATTCCTATTGCACAAATTAAGCTTCACTTTTAGTGAAAAATTATCTAGGTTTTGATATTACACGATGACAGATTTTAGAGAATGGCACACATAAAGAGATGGATATTACATTATGCATCCTGGGTGCAGCATAGAGCGTTCTAACAGTTTTTATTGTATAATTTAGTACTATCAAACATGTATACAGGTGATAAAAGCAGCCTTTGCTAAAAATTACATAATTTCTAACAGAAACTTGTAAAATGTTAAGGATTTTTATGTAATTCTTATAAAATCCACTGAAATATAAATTAACTTTTCCTCTCTATATAACAGTTCCATACATTCTGACAAGCAATGGAATTCCAAGTTGAAAGATATGTGTGACACTTCCTCGATCAGAAATATACTGGTGTGATTTTTAACTCGATTATTGAATTAATAGAAATTCATAAATAAAAAGAGATTTAGAGTCTTCCTACATTAGAAAGAGAAAGAGTCTTCCTACATTAAATTATTTTAGATATCAATATAATACGTAGTTTTTTATTAGTCCGCAACAGAGTAAACATGAACAAAGGAAAATAGTGCATAAAAGAAAAATTGCAAAAAATTCACTTACAAGCTTATTTGTGTACAGTATATGTAACTATAATACAAAATCATATATGAGTAAACCCCGTGTTTCATTATTCGAGATCAATGGAATATAATGTATATATTTAAGAAATGGAAAACTTAATATTCATGCAAAATTAAATAAACATTTATTTTCTGATTGTTATTGACACAAAAAAATATTTCATCAGTAGTATAAGAATAACGATGGTCAAAGAATTGCAAAATTCAGTTTCGTCGACATTACATCGTTCAGATATTTTAGTGATCAAAACATTTGAAAAAAAAAAAGATCTTAATGCGTACGCAATCAGATATACTTCAAAAACAAATTTCTCGGATCTCATCGTTTTAAACAGACATAGTCATATTTATTCGATTTCTTTGCCTTTAACATTTTCATTGAGAATGGCTTTAAACTCTTTCTATTTGTGATATCCTTCTAATGTTATTTTATCTGAAATTTTAGTCCTTTTAAAGTTCTTCGAAGCAAATAAAATCTGATGAGATCTGAATTCTTCTTTTATTCGTTGACTTATTTTTTAAGGCATGAAGCAAACGAGATTATTTTTACGTATCAATTTTTTAGATGTCTATTGAAGCTTATATAAATTTGATTCGTTAAAATAAAATGTTTTTAGGTAAATAGATATATGGTTGTATTTTGCTTCTACGTACAAATAAGCAAGATGTAACTTTTAATAAATTTTATCTTATCTTGATTGTTTTGGCTGAAAGATTAAATTCTTCTTAAAATATATTATTCTTATATTCTTAAAATATATATTATTCTTATATTCTTAAAATATATATTCTTCTTCTCTTCTTAAAATATATTATTGAAATGTAGAATTTTGTATTAAATAAATAAGTTTACAGTTAGCATTAGATTAAAAAACAACTCAAGTGTAATTAAAAGTGTATATATGTGATATTCTCTTTATTTTAAAATATGAAATTAATATTGTTAGTTCAGCTTGAAAAAAAGAGATAAAATTCTTTAATGAATTATTGGAAATAAAATTCTTGCGAAAGCTATTTTCATGGAATTCAAAAGCAACATTTTTACATACATTTTTTTAGTTAAAAGTTAGAAAGATTTGTCTGAGGTTCTTTATTTTTCTTTTTTTCTTTTTTGCTATAAATCTGTTATATTATATTAAATTCAGAGAAAATTCTAAATAAAAAATGATATTTATTTGATATAGACTTAATAAATTGAAAACAAAAAAAAATCAATATAGCACTTTCTTTCTAATATTAAATTTAAAGAAAAACTAATAAATTAAAAAGTGTATTAATCTGAATTGAAAACATTACGTATTCGTATTTCGTAAGTCACATGATTTTTAAATGTTAAAAGAATGAATGATGACTTAAATTGTGATGATAAAGTACGTACATTTTAACAATTTTAAAAAAATCATAGACTGTTGTACAGAAGAGTTTCTTGCATTTTCGAGACAAAAGAAATGTATTTAAAGAGGTAAGCAATTATTTTTTGAATTTATAAGAATGATAAACATTCTGAAAATTGGAAAATGAAAGACGAACTATTGGAATTCCTGAAAATAATTTAATATTAATGTATTCACGGTACAGCAATATAAAAATGTCATAAACATGAAATGTAGATATTAACTTTGCGAATATATTAAGACATTTCTAATCAAAAGGATTGAACCCAAAGATATTTGCTTAAATGTGAAAAATATAATTAAATTCAAAATATAATTTTGAAACCTCATTACTTCTAGATAAAACTGACAACTATGTTTTATTTTATTTTTTTTTGAAATTGTTAAGAGTTTAAATTTTTTACATCAATTGCAATTAATTGCAAGTTTATTGTCTGAAAAATATTTTAAAATCAGAATTATAAGTTTACTGACTTTAAAAGATGTTGGTTTCAGAAACAGTAAGTACTCAGATTTCCCAAAATCTATATCATCTATAAAATCTATATCAAATTTTAAAAACGCCGAAATTTTCAAAACTACCTAAACAATTATAGTACAAAATGAACAGATCGTTTAATATTTAACCACATCAGAGAGTCTCTTAAAATGGAGCAATATATTTTCAAAAAGGTACAAAATTATTTATAAAAAATAAAAAAAAAAATGATTAGAAGATCTTTTAATGAGTTATATTCTGTAAAGAAGTTATATTCTGTTAGTTAAATTCTGTAAAGAATCAATGTTTTGGCAAATTATAAATAATTCGTGATATGAATAATAGAAAAATCGTTATATCTGTACACACATTCTTATCAATACGTACCTTCAAAGTTTTCTTGGGGAAAAAAAAAAAAAACTCCTAGGTTCTGCTCTGAAGTAGTCATTACATTTACTTCATTCCTTTATCATGTGGGTAGGGATGTACCTCTTAGGCTAAGAGGGATGATTATTCTTTGGAAGACCTTTTACTGGTAGCAGGAAATGAAACAGAGATATCCCAATGGTTCGCCTTGTTGTCCTCTGGTGACGGAGGATTCATTGTTGCAATTAGGTTATCCTGGGGACTGAAGCAGAAAAGTCTAGTCTTTAAGTGGGTAGGTGTTATGTAATTCTCCACGGACAAAAAGGAAAATAAAATGATTCTTAGATTTCCAATAGAAACGTTCCTAATGGGAATTTACGTAGCTGGTGCCACAGACAGATAAGGGGTAGTGTATTTAGTGGCACTATTTCCCTGTCTATTGATGGTCTCATATTCGCCTCGACTAACTATCTAAATGTATCAACTCTGAATTTATACGTTAGTAGAAACTTTAGATGTGAAAAAGCTTTGCTAATTCTTTTCAAATGGTAATTTAACTATTAGATTACTCACCTATTTCCTTAGAGTAGTTAAGTAATTGCAACATTTTCTTATTAGTTGCAGGTATGTATCAAAAAGTCTATCACATGTAAAATTTTTGTATTTCAGATACTTAATCAAAACGGTGTATGATATGTATATGATGTTTCCAAACAGTTATTTGGGTCTTTTTATGATTTTTTATTCTTTAATCGCAATTGTTATGTATTAAATGACGTCTTTAAATAAAATGTCTAAGCATAAAAAAAGTCACTTTTAAAATATTTACCCCCAGTTTAATTTTTTTCAAGTTCAGGAGAAATATTAGGAAATATTTCTGCACTGATAATTACGATACTACTGATTACTAATAAATTTCCAAAAAGCTAAGAAATTTATAACTTAATTACTCATCCATCGAAAAGCAAAGTCCCAGTTAAATAAGTATATATAATTTTGAATTAATAATGTCTTAATAGATAAACTTAATTTAATAAAAATTATTGTAATAATTATGACATCATCGACTGTACTCTAACAGAAAGTATTGTATTCTAATTCTAGGCAAGCTGATAATGCTTCATGCATAACATTTTTGTGTTCTATTAAGGTTTCTATCATTAAATAACTGTAATAACAAATACTTTTCCATTGTGAAACTAGATCTTCAAATCAATAAAACATTTTTCTTGTTTTCTGTACGACAGTTTTTTAAATACAGTATTGCTAGAAACTACTATAAGGATAATTGTCTAAATTCTAGTGTTGTTGTTTTTTTAAATTTCGAATGAGCATTTTAGTATTTGTACTGTTACCTCACTCTGAGAGATAAAGGCAAACATTTTTTTAAACAATGTCATTTGAAATAACATCCACGGATGTTGAGAGTTTTTAATATATGTAACCCCAAAAAATAAAAGATAAAATATGCACATTTTAGCATTTTATTTTAATATTTCTGTTAACGATGCAGTATGCACTTGATGATGGCACACTGCTTGGAGGCTCACACTCATTCCTTCTTTTGGGCGTTGCGCACCATTATTGCTTAGAAGTTAAAAGTCTATTTTATTCAAATTCTAATGGCAAATAACTTTTTAAAAAATGCAAATTAATTTATAACCTTTATTTTCTGAGTAAACATTACCTAGTTTATTAATTGATGTGTATTTTTGAAATAGTATGAACTAACAAACTAATTCTGTCAAAACAGAATTAAAACCAGAAGATAACCACAGAAGACTGGAAGTCTTATCATAATGCAAGAAATTGCAGCATTTGCTTTTTTGAAATTTGTTAATAAGTGTTTATGTAAGAACACCTTTTCTTATGCTAGTAATAAGTTGTGTTAGCTCAAGTTCAACTTATAAGAAGCATTGAAATTGTAATGGGTGTCCAAATGAGTTCCAATGACTTACATCGACTTAAAAGCCTATGTTGAAGGTAAGAGACATTAATGATTGCTAACGCTTTGCTTTTAAATGCTTTATTGGAGTATTATAAATAGCTTTCTCCAAAATAATTCACGATAAAAGTATATGCTACTTTTATGCACACTTATCCAGCTGCCCATTTAGTTTGCTCCGTCATTTAAATCAATAAAATCCCAGTTATAAAATAATGCTTCATAAAATACTTGCTAAAACAAGCTACTTTCCACAAAATAATATGAAACTTAGAGAGTGGATAACAATTATTATATTATGTCATCCTTTCATAATTGTATTATGATAAAGTTTGAAGTACATTTTTAAGTATTCAAAATTATTAATATTTTTTAAAAATAATTTTTAATCGCGCCTTTGTGAATTCTATACTCTGTTTCACCCTAACTTGGCAGTAGTGTATATTCTAGGCAAGCCGAATCGCAGTCGTTGTCAGGGGAACTGGGTTACTTTAAAGTACAAAGTTACTAGAAATGCAGATCGCTGGCGAAACTTTATCTCGCAAATTTTTCGCCAAATAGTAAATATTTATTTACTTTATTATATTATCACTTTATCGGATAATTAATTGTTTCCTTATTTTCATTATTTTTTCAATATTATTGATACATTATTTTAATAAATCATTAATGTTATTTCCTTTCGTTTCATCGTTTCTCAAAAGAAAACCCTAAATCTTTCAATATTCTGTAAAGCTTAGTTCGGCTAATGTTTTTCGGAAAGATATTTGTATCATCGTTCACATCTTTTAAAACTTTATTTAATGTTGGGATCTCATTTCTACTAAAAAATGCATGGATTTTTCGTCAAATACAAGATAATGTAAAATTATCATATTTTACAAGACCTGAATGTTTACCTACTGAGCCAGGTCACTTCTTTCCAGGGATACTTAAAGGACTGGATGCCTTTATTTCTTTTTTCAAAAGGAAAACTGTTCATTGCGAAACACCTGTAAGGTGCGAAACTTTATCGACGATTTGATTGATAGAATCTTGAGGGTTTTCTCGGAGTCGAGAATAAACATTTAATATGTTTCTGCATGCTGCACTTTTTGTTGGTTTTACTCGTCTTGAAGGTGTGCACAGCGTAGTCGTAGTTTTTCTCTTTTTCAGACATTTTAGAAGTGAATAAAATGACGAATCGAATAAATATTCAACAATGAAAACTAATAACTACTAATGTGATTAACAGTATCAAAAATATCAGCTGGTAAAAAAGAGAGAATAAAAAAGTAGGAAAGATGATAACGGTTGCGAACTGAATGAAACTGAGTTGGCGGAGACGTAAAAGAAAAGCGCGCCAAATATTTGACCTTGAAGACCGGTTCTAGCCAAAGTGGAATCTTTTAGTTTTATTCGTTCGCTTTATTTACAAAATACTTAACAGATAAGCACTTCTAACTTGAGAATAATTTTAAATACATACTGATAAAAAAAGGATTTATGTAATTTATGATATTATTTGATAAATTTCCGCGCATTTTAAGTATTTTAGAGTCGGAATTGATGGGGAACTCTTTCCCAACGCGGAGCGTCACATTTTCTGCCTTTTACAATACTGCCAAGTTAGGGTGAAACAGAGTATAGCATAATTTTTCTTTCGTAATTTCAAATGCATATATGAAGCAGGGATGTAAATGTTTCATTCCAATACTATAAATATTCAGGAAGATATCGACAATGTAGAGGGCTAAATTTTAGTTACTTTCTAAAAAGATACCTAACGAGAGTTTCTCCACAAATTGATATTATTTAAAAGTAGAGCTTGAAATATTGCCAACCAATTATTCTTCCCTTTATAAACGTGTTCATATGTCTTTTTAATGGAATTATTTGTTTGTTAGCGGTTTAATAGCGGAAGAACCGTAATTGGTTATACTACGCCTTTTTTTGGAAGCCATTCTACTTATTAATTGCTTACTACACTTCTTATTTTCAAAATTTTATCTTACGTGGCCTTGCCTCTCTACGTCATTGTCAATCGGTACTTTATATATATCGATGACGATTTAGCTGTTTAGACTATACACAATGATAGTATTTTATATAACGTATATCAAAATGTGCGATATTATAATTGCAATAACAGAAAATATTGTTATATGCGGAATAATATATATTTTTATTAAATTTTGCATAATATACTGTAATTACAATTATTTACTTAATTTATAAGTATGCATAGGTGTTTAGTGTTAGCTGTAATTATCAGAAGATTTGAATTACAAAGATAACAATTTGCGGGAAAGTTCTTCATCATGTTGTTTTTTTAAAGAGCACCTGGAATTCATCTCTCTGTAAAGGTAATAATAATAATAACCACTAAGATTCAATAATTTGTAAATCTTAATGGTTTTGGAATGTAATTCTTAATGTTATTGGATAGTTATTCTTAATCATATTGGACTGTAATTTTTATATATGTTGGCTCATGTAATTGGATACGAAAGTATGAAGGAAGATAAGGATATGTTTTTCAAAATCGCAATTAAAAATTATTTATTACAAATAATAATATTTTTTCGAATATTCAGCGTTTTACTTTGAATTTTATATAATCCTTTGCTATCCTATTGCCACATAATCTGTAATGTTCGTATAATTTGGTAGAAGACGGTGTTTTATAAGCAAAGGATATAAAGGAAATTTTGAAATTTCTCAAAAGAAAAAAAGCTTTATATCTTCCCGAATAATTCTGCCATATTTATAAAACTTCTAGTAATTATTGTTCACAACAAAGAAAACCACGAATAAAAATAAAATTATTAACAAATTTTAGTGAAATGATCCGCTAAACGCCCATGACCGAATCTACAAAATGAAATGTAATTTCACATCATTATACAACTAACGATTATCTACAACATATTGTGAACCATTGCATCCATATTAACTCCAAATTCTTTGCATTTCACGAATTATATATAATTTTCACGCAAGAGTTTATTTATTCAGGAACCACCTAAACCAAGAATTGTGTAGCGTGTAGAGTATTTCTTTAAGAAATCTATATCAATTTCGCCCTAAACTTTAAATAAAACGTTATCCATCTCATAGGTTAAGAATTTAAACAGTTTAGCATGCCAGGAGATGCGAAAGTCAAAAAATAAAAATGTTTATTGAAATAGGATATCTTCATGCATTTGTACAAAATTGCAAGCACCCATTTAATCTGTAATACTAACTTTGTAAAAAAAATTATGTATAGAAAATTAAAAAATTCATTCTATCATCATTTTTCTGCAATGACTTATCTACAAATCTTAAAATTTCTTGGAAATTCAAAGCGCGGTATATTCCATTAAAAACCTGCGTAAACTTCAGTCCAAAATGTGTTTTTTTCTGGTGTACCTGAAAGGAAAGACATTTTATTAGAATTATATATCAAACGCCATGCAAAAATCAAATTAAGGTATTAATTTAGAACTCGGATTTACTCATATGTTTCCACTTGATTCCTTAATGACCTCATAAAATTGCAAATGATTCTTCCCATTTGTGCAAAAATATTTTTAAATTCAATCCTAATTTCAATTTCGCTTATTAATTACTAGAAAATAGCGCTCCCAATTAACATTTTTACCAAATAATGACATCGTTTATCAGGCGTTAAGTTCTTCTGAGAAGCAATTAATTGTAAATTCACCGAATGAATTTAAAAGTTCTAACAGAAGTCATAATAAGATCTGATTTTTCCATAATAGTTAGAATTCAGATAGTTTCTGACGGTAATTTTCATTTTTATATATTAAGGGGTATCTATTTATTGAAATTGATCACTGAATAAGTCACAATTATTTTAAATATCACGGCGAAAATTAATTAGTTGAATTTAACGAAATATAAAATAACAGAATTTGATTTAAAGGAAGGATTGAGGCAATTTCTTTTAATGGAAAAAATTCTGATTTCGTTTAGAATTACTCGAATATAATGAAATTTCAGTATAATGAAAATTTATAGAATCAATTTAATATTCAGTAATATTGAATACTTAAATAATAAAATTGAAACAAGTAGAAACTCGAAACCCTAATTGTGAAGAGTCATAGCTTATTCACTTTTTGTGATTTGTATATAAATAAATAATCAAGCAAAAATTCCTTAACAGAATTTCGAAATTACATTTTTTATTACTTTTTACTTTAGATAATCGAGTCCCAGATACAAAAAAGATGTACATGGAGGTTTCGATAACACATGAATTCTTTCAAACAATTTATTTTAAGAAATTTGAGTTTAAAAACACCTTGATAAATAAGCTGTTTTCTTTTATCTCATGTTTGATATCTTTTGTCATTTTTTTTGTTTCCAAATAAAAAATAAAAAGAGATATTGCATCAAATCAAAAACAAGCCAGTGAAAAACATTTAAGTCATATATAGAACTAAAAATAACTTGTGTATCAATTACTTGCTTTCCTGCTGTGTATAATCTCTCTAAATCACAAATTATTGCAGCTTAATTGCAAAAGATAGACGAAACTTTAAATAATTGACTAAGCAAAAGAGATTTAATTCCATGGAAATGATTGTTTTACTCTTTCTTGATATTCATAAATTTCTATTTTTATTGATAACACGCCAGTCAAAACGTTTCTCATACTACCACTTTTTTATTTATTGCCTCTTTCATAACATTTCTTTATCAGTTTGCATTTACATTAATTTAAATGTTCGTCAATCTTTATTTATGGAAAATATATCTTTTTATGAATAGATAAAATCGAATTTCTACAATTATGAAAATTTGGCTAAAAGTAGCAATTTTTAAGAAGACTAAAGCAATTAACAAACAAATTAGATAAAGAATTTGATACTTTCAAGAACTTTGATACTTTCGTAGGTTGTCGGAAGAAAATCGATAGTTAAAAAATTGATGTTAGAAGGCGCTAATTCCTTGTTCTCTGTTCGTTTGCTTGGGTGTTGCTTCTAATATTAATATATTTAATAATATACACTTCATTTCATTTTTATGCTTTCTTTCTAGAGAAATAAACTAGAAAGAACTTAAAAGCAAAATTTGTGCTAGTCTAAGACTCTTACTTTATATAAGTAGTTTAAATAGTAATTATCCTTTGTCATAAAATATTGACCATGTAACATGGAAAATGCATGTTTGAAACAATGGTCACATAGTTATAGTTTACAACAGAAAAACATTATTTTTAATTCCCACCCACTGTCCTTCAAATTTTAAATCAATTAAGGAAATCATATTAATAGTTATTATAGAGCTAAAAAATAGAATAAAAAACAATGCATTTTTAGCAAACGCAGTGATAATTCATTTACCGTTATAGATTTGTATCCAAAAACTCTTCCAATTTCATTTAATCATATGACAAAATTAGTTTGCTGCCAGAGTTTTGGGAGAATAATTTGGTAATGAAATAAATCTTTAAATGTATTTGCAGGAGTTTACTATAAATTGCGAATGAAAAACTGTTCGGGAAAAATGTTTCTGAAAAAGAAAAAAAAAGGCAATGTCAATTTTTGAAGGATTATTGAAACTAAAACAAATAAACAAATTGAAGGAAATAATATAACCAATATGTTTTTCCCTTTAAATAAAAAATTCCGATCTAGCCCTCTCCTGATAATTTTAGAAAAATATCAATAATGCTTTCTATCACTCCTCATGGTAAATGTCATATTAATTATCATTGATTCCTGCCTTAAACGCACATCTTTGATATCATGAGAAAGAATTTTATTTGTTAAGTGTCCATTTTTATTTATGTGTAGAGATATTTATTTATTTTTGAGATATATTATATTCTTCTCCCGCCGATTACTTAATAAAGAGAACTTAAATCTATATTAACAGTTTTCCAGCTGTTTAATCAATTAGAAGCAAGCTTGATATTGAAAATTATATTTTAATACACATGGTTGTGCTTTCTGTAAAAAAGAAACATGAAAAAATAATTTATTTGTCATTTAATAACATCATTCTTTCAAAGATACAAATAAAATACGAAAATAGGCTTTAGGATTCAGGCAACAGCCTATTTTATTTGTATTTCTATTCATAGTTTGTTATCTGCTTGAAGTGTTATGTAATATAAATAGAAAATCTAGACAATATATTTGGATTGGATTTGAAATCGGCCATTAATGAAAATCAAACTTCTTAACTGAAATAAAAAAAGTAGTGACTCATTTCTTCTATTTACTTTTGGTATGATAAGAGGGGAGAATGTTGTATCTTTTAACGATGTTCACTATAAATTTTTTATTGGCTTTGTATGTTTCCTATCACTATCGAATTCTGATATTAACTCTCCTTAGTTTTGCATTTTTTATATTTTTTAAAAACCCCAAAATTTTTTTTTATCATTTTTAATTACTTTTTAAAACCCTTTTCACAGTGGACAATAATACAATATAGTGCTGTACCTTTGACCTGGCATGTTGTATCTTTGATCTACGCTAATTATAAAAACAAAAATAAATGAAAAAATTCCTTTTATTCACATAAAATGATACAATAGTTATTTTTGATTAAGTTCCACGCTTTTATATATAGAAACAAGTTATTCACATGTTTTCGTAGTTTTTAAAAGGTTTACTAACTTTAGATATATGTACTTTGCTTCTTTTCAACGAATGAGAAAAATATTTACTGAGCTTTATAATTTGAAAAATATTTTCTCTGTTTTCAGAATTTATCTTTTGTCTGAAAAAACAGAGTTTTCTTTGCATGTCTTTCTGTTTTTTGTCTTTTTTTAATTTTAAGAGCTCAAATGATTTTAATAGCTATTTAAATCCTAGAAAACTAACCTGCCTAAGTCTAGTTTTTCAGGATTTTTTATTTAACTTTTAAACTTTACTCGCTCCTATTTTTCGCTGAATCTTAGGTAAAAGCCTCAAATCTTCATGAGATGTAATTAAGTATATCAATGGGATAATTAGGCAGGAAGTACTTTGAGACAGAACCTGTGTTGATGTAAATGCAATGGCTGAATCATGCATTAATTTTGGATGAATCCTCAGCTTGTCAGTTACAGAGGAAGACAGAAACTAATCATGAGTAAGCAAAGTTTTATTGAAGTAAACAAAAATTACAATATGGAACTCTTCCATGGTATTGTATTACCTGGGATCATATATTTAGAAAGCCAATTTAGCCATATTACATTATGTAAAAAACTAGTACTATTATTTGGAGTTAACATCCAGTTGTTCGTTGAATACTTATAAGCTTTAAATGAGTTAAATACAACGGTAGTCACGAGAAAGAAAATTCATGATAATCCCACCGTTTCTTTGCCATTCAAACAACATAAATAGATATGTATGTTCCTTGGTTATCAAGGAACAACAGTGCATTCTTTTCAGGACTTAATTGAATATTATTGATGAAGTGTTTAAATAGTTGAGGGAAAGTTGTTTTGTAAAGTAATCTGAGTATAGAAAATTAATCTAAAAGTAATTTCGTAGGAAAAGGATCGTACATTAAGAGTAATCAAATGCTTAAAATATTGGCCAGTATTATTATATCAAATTATAAATGGAAGTATGCTTAAAACTCAGGAATAATTTAATTGATTTTTCCTTCAAGAGTAAATTTCAAATCCGAAGAAAAAGGGAAAGAGAAATCTCACTTCCGGATTCTGCAGTATACCCACCATTACGATGATTTTTAAGACCGAAATGGAAATCGTTCGCCATAAACCGTACGATCATGTGTAAAAATACAAGAGGTGTTCAAATGAAAAGGTGCGAAATGACACTGTGGGTATAAATGGATATTTTATTCAAAGTATACACCATAGGCCTGAGCACAACGATCCCATTGAATAACGAGCTGAAGGATTCTCTGTTCCCAGAATTCCTGTGGCCGTGACGAGACTCAGTCCTTCACAGCGTCCTTGAGTTCGCCATCAGAGTTGAAGCGCTTCCCTTTCAGATGTTTTGTCAGTGGAGCAAATACATGAAAATCGCAGGACGAGATGTCCGGGCTGTGGGGTGGATGGTCGAGCTGCCCCCACTTGAACTTGGCCAGTTCCGCATGTGTGACTCTGGAGACGAGTGGACGCGCTTTATCATGGAGCAGAACCATACCCTCCGTGAGTAGCCCAGGTGTTTTGTTCTTGATAGACGCGTAGTCTTCGGAGTGTCTCACAGTACACATTGGAGTTAATGGTTCTGAAGAAACATCTGGAAGGGAAGCACTTCAACTCGGACGGGAAACTGAAGGACGTTGCGAAGCACTGGGTATCGTCACGGCCACAGGGATTCCTTCGGTTCGTGAATCATCGTGCTCAGGCCTATGGTGTATACTTTGAATAAAGTATTCATTTATACCTACAATGTCGTTTCGTACCTTTTCATTTGAACACTTCTTGTTGATAGGAACATACATAAATTACGATATATCGTCACGATTGTTAAAATTATTTTGAATTGAGAATTCCTCATTTTCTTTCAATACAAAACATAGCACTTCTTATCTGGTCAAGGGAATAAGCAACACATCATGATGGAAAAAGGAACAGCAATTTACAATTTCACATTTAAACCTCTCTAACTCATTTTTGATTTTAAAAAAATAAAATTTGCACAGAATAAGGTTATTGTCTGTCTATAATATTCATACACTAATATCATTTCTTAATTGTATGAGAAAAATGATAATCGACAGAAGGTTGTGGTTTGCAATTCTTGCAGACATAATTCAAATTCTTAATCAGCGAAAGCGATATATATATATATGTGTGTGTGTGTGTGTGTGTGTGTATAATCAATGTAAGCATTTATTTCAAATAGCAACATGTTAAATAATGTAATAGATGGTTAATATTTGTGCTAAACACAAAAACTTTTAGTTTTGTTGCTCGTCACTGAGATAGGCAGAAGTGGTTTAAGTTCAAAGAGATAATAATCTATCCCAAGTTCTAAGCTATGGAGTATATTTCAGCTCAGAGTATTAGAGGAAGTCAGAATGCAATAATTCAGAGGTATGAAAATACAAGTTCGATTACTTTTCCTACCTATTCTAAAAAAATATTTTCAAAGAAGTATCAGATATTTTTTTATAATTTTAATAATTAAATTTTTTTTTAATTTAACTACTTGCTGCTGCAATATGCATATACGCACATTTCGTTACTACAAAAATGGGGCACTTCTTCTAGTTATTATCTGTGTTATTATAAAATGGCTTTGAAAAATATCATATTAAAGCTATCTACATAAATGGAAAATTGTCTAGATGATCGTAATCTGAAATTTTTAATGTAGAAATGAATCGTCCTTGAATAAACTTCGCAATGAAGAAATTGCTTTCTCAATTATTATATCTTACAAATAAAATTTGAGTCATAAAAAGAACATTTTCAGAGTTCTATTTAGAGAATTGATTAAACCATTCCATTTTATAATATTGTTAAAGTGATAATAAAATGAATTAATGTGAACGTTGCTTTAAATTTCAATACAAGGAACACATCATCACGCATTTATATGGTTCATTCACTTTGCAGCTTCTGTCTACATCTTCTTCAGTCTTCATTCAATTTATTTATAAAAGTTATCTATCTTGAAAGGGAAACCATGGTGAGAGTGTAATGCTAAAAAAAAAAAAAAAAAAAAAAAAAAAAAAAAAAAAATCAGAAAAAAAAGGGAAATTCTTTCACATGTAGAGAAGGAATAAATAAAAATGTGGCACGGCAACCAATGAAAACTTCAAGCAACCCCACAATGGGAGGGAAAAAAAATCTTTTAGGGGAACCCGTTTAAAATGAGTTTCTTGCTAGATATAATAATTTCATTACCCTAGTCGGACAAAAGGTTCTGATTGTTTCATACCCATTCATTCTTTTTTTCCCCTTCCTTTCTTCCTGTACATTACGGCGTTGGAAGCCCCACTCCAAAATTTCCTTTTACCGCTGGTTATTATCAAGCATTCACATCATTAAGAAAGGTCAAGAAAAAAAAATAATATTTCTGACTTTCCTAGTGTAAAAGATGAGTCTCTCTGTCCTTCTCACATTCCGGAGGAAGAAGTGAATGGCTGTGCTCAATATTTATTTCCATGCATAAAAAGAGCTCGCAGAGTCGGTATCTATTGGAATTTATGTTATTTTTCAACCGAAATTGTTTTCTTTCTTCTTCTCCTAGATCCTCCCCACATTGAGCAGAGAAACAGAATGTGAAATCGGGATCTTCGCCTGGTGAGATTTGCTTTTGTGAAAGCAATGCATCATCTTTTCTGACTAAACGAATAGCAACACCAGAAGACGGAGAGAAGGAAACAGTAATAAGAAGAAAAAAGAAATATATATATATACACATTAAAAAAAGTGTAAATCATCGGATTCTGTCAGACAGTTCTTTCACTTTGAATTTAACGATTTGTTTCCTTCTCGCCCCAGCGGAAATGTTGAATTCTTTGGGGGTTTTGTTAATAATAATATAACAATTTTGGTATTTCCCCTAGTTCTTTTGTTGAACTTTTGATAAAAATGAGGTTTGTGATAAGTGCATTTCCAGCGAACTTTAAGTCAAATGATTTTGTCATCAGACGTCTTTTAATAGGTAAGAATCTGAAAGTAAATAAGTATTAACTTATAACTGTAAAAAAAAAAAAAACATGTGTCAAATTATCACATTTTAAATTTTATATTTTTGTTATGATAGTAGAAAAGTTTAAAAAAATCAGGCTCTAATATTTAATATTCCTGAAGTGTTGAATTTAAAAATATTTGGAAAATCATTACAGCTTGGTCTTGCGAGATTTCGAGGAATGTTATTTCTTAATGGTCTCCATTTATGTGGACTTGGTACATAAATTTTCGTTCGGGGTAAATGTTTTTTTTCAATTTTGATTTTCAATACACTACATAATGATTATATTATAATACAAAATATAAAACAATTTTAGTATTTTCTGAACACAAGTAAGTCTCTATATCCATTATATTTAAAAATATGGATACTTTGTTTGATGTGTAGAAATGTTAACTTTATACAGTTTTATTTTAGATTTACTTCCCTACTATATTTGAATCGAAAAGCAATTTATGTATTTCTCTCAAAATTTCATTGAGAATCTATGAATAAAATTTTATTACACTCTTGAATCACTGCTTTGTTATGAACTGTTATGGTTTTTTTTTGAATACATGTTTTAATGCAATTTTAAATAATGTTGTTGAGTAGTCGTTCTTTGGCACGCGTATGAAAATAATTAGAGCAGTCATTGCCATTATTATAATGTCACGCTTTATTCAAAATAAATAAAAAAAAATATTTTGCAAACTATTCAATTGTTTAAAATTCTTCTTCTCTTTTCCTAACTACTTTTCAAACCTACAAGTGTATCTTTATCCATAAAATGTATTACAGATATGCCGTCAGTTATGCAATAATGCAAAATTAAGGGAGAAAATAATCTTTTCAGCTTTCAAACCAAGGAAAGCAAGATTACATTTGGCTTCTAATAAAGATACATTTCATTCTGATTTATTTTTTCTGCTTTTGGACAATAACACACTGCTTGTTTATTATAAATATGATACCTAAAAGATCTACCTAAGGAAGAGCGCAGTATTGCTTTGAAAAATTTATTATTTAAATTAAAATTGTTATTTTATTAATAATTTTAAAAAAAATATTTTAAATTATTTTATTATTAAATTATGCTTTTAAAAGTTCCTCAAAATGATAAAAAATAAAATTTTGAATTTTTATAAGTGAATCTATTCCTTCAACATCCCCAATGACGTTATTTGTTCTTTCAAAGTAGGAATGTCAAGGAACATGCTCTTGACACGCAACGCCTTTCAAGTAGCCCCATAAAACCAGAAATTGTCCTCGGCCTGAAGAAACCCTTACGCCCTCGGCCTCGCTGCACATCAAGAATTACTGTTGTTCAAACCTTTTTACCATTCCTCGTAAGTTAGTTATGGTCATCGGTCCTTTACGTAACTGTTTTAACCGCCGGTATTCACGAAGAGCAGCACTCACATTTTCATCCCGCTGATAGAACAGCTTAACCAATAAGGCACGTTCTCGTAGTGACAACGCCATCTACAGATCGAAACCGGATACTTTAATGTATATGATAGCCAAATTTTGTTATATTTCGTCCAGTACATAACACGCTACAGGGCTCCGAACACTTCCTGTTATTTCTTGATCCCCCTGTATAATGGAAAGTGCATTTTAAAAGAACGTAATAGCTACAAATAGAGACTTGCGACATCTGAACACACTGCCTCGTAGTATTTATTTTTATTGAATACTGGAGACACATGAAAGCCTTGAAATGTCATATTTTGCAAAACTTTATGTGTAACATATTCTGAATGCATTAGTTCAACTGACTTTGGTTATTTGTAATTATAATACCACATACCATATCATTTATTCCTCTGACATCTCGTGATTAAAGTGCATCTAGAATATGTAGCTACTTTTTTGAATTATATTTGTCTAGAGGCTGTCTGCTGTTATCCTATAAATTTCTAAGGTTGAGGAATGATAGTGGAGATAAATTTTTTTTAAAAAAAATAATTCTATAAACATTATCAAAACTGTCACTTTTCATGAAAGCTAACAAATTATGAAATATGCAAGTTTGTTTCTTGAAATTAATACACCTGAAGACTTTTTTAAAATCCAACGTGATATTCTAACAGTTGTCTATTTCAATACATTAAAATATTTAATATAATAAACATGTGCTAATTATATGACTTAAAATAATAACAAAATAAATACTTGCTAATATTTCCAAATAAATTATTTTAATAAAAATTAAAAAAAAATTGAGTATTCTTGAAATGTTATGTATTTGTTTTCGATATTTCAACTTTCTTAAAAATTATGTAAAAAAAATATTTCTGATTTTCCTAAACTGTGTTAGCTTTGAATGTGTTAATTAAAATTTGATTTAAAATATGCACGAAGCGTTCTATTTTTGAATTAAATAAAATTCATTCATTTAATTTTCTATTGTATTTTCTTTAATGCATCATACATATATATATATATATATATATATGCGTTTTAAAATACGATTTATTTTTATGCCATGTAGAAAAAATACCTGCTATAACTCAATTCTCCACAATTTTAGCCTGTTACCATTTTAAATCGCCAACTAAACCTACTCATTAGTTTCAAGAATACGAAGATAGTCGTCGAAATTTATTCAGGATAAAATACGCCACATTCTCTACCTTGAATTTCAGAATTCGAATCCAGTGAGCCAAGCAGAAATTTAATGGATCTTTCCGACGTCATATAAAATCATATATCACAAAAGAAACAAATCATGCATGTTTAAGCAGTCTGCTGGAACTCCATAATGGATCTGCTGTATTGATATGAAAGTGTTTTAACCGTCTATATAGCTTAGAAAAGAATTCTTAATGCACTTCTATCAGTTCATCAATCGTGTCATTCGATAAGGCAAAGTGTAACTGTATCCGAGGCATTTCTATGCAAAACGAAGATCATTCATGCTTTTTGGAAATCTGATGTGTTTTCACTCAGATATGATAAGAACGTAAGCGACCGGAAGTCATTCAGGAAAGATAGTCGAGAAATATATAAGGGTAACTTCAACTATTTTGTAGAAGAAAATTTTCTTTTCAATCATGAATGTTTCAAGGTTAGATCAATTGGATTTTACCATCAGTTATAATAACCAAGTATTCAAAACTAAAATAGCTTTTTTTATGTTTGCTTAATTGATATAAAAATCCAGTGAAAAGCCATTTGAAGATTTTATGGAAATACAAAAATTGACAGATATTGCACTTGTATTTTCATTCAACAAAAATAATGTTATTAATCGTAAATTATCCCGTAAATTATGCTATAAAGGTTTATTAATTTTCTAATAAGATATCGATTATATATTTAATTTTTGGATATCGAGGTTTATTAGTTTTCTAATAAGATATCGATTATATATTTAATTTTTGGATATCGAGGTTTATTAGTTTTCTAATAAGATATCGATTATATATTTAATTTTTGGATATCGAGGTTTATTAGTTTTCTAATAAGATATCGATTATATATTTAATTTTTGGATATCGAGGTTTATTAGTTTTCTAATAAGATATCGATTATATATTTAATTTTTGGATATCGAGGTTTATTAATTTTCTAATAAGATATCGATTATATATTTAATTTTTGGATATCGAGGTTTATTAGTTTTCTAATAAGATATCGATTATATATTTAATTTTTGGATATCGAGGTTTATTAGTTTTCTAACAAGATTTCGATTATATATTTAATTACTTCAAAATTATTAAATTTTAAATAATTTTCATGGAAATAAAAAAAATGTGAAAACACGGAAAACTATATAAAAAAAATTATGTATAAAAATGCTAAGAAGGATTAGATTCAATGATTTTTTTTATCTTGTAAAGTGTAATTGGTAATTTTCTTACTTCTTTGTAATTCCAATAATAATAATAATATTAAAAGAAAAATTGGTGACCAAAATATTTTTTTTCAAGTTAAACTTATAGAATTTGTTGTTTTCACAATAACAAACAATCGAACGGTATATATTTGTTTAAATGTCTATTCTATTCAATTCCGCAACTATTAATCTGCTAACTTTTTTTTCTCTTTTCGATACTAATTCATTGATTAAGATTATTCTATACAACTAGTATACTTAAATACTCTACAGCTAAGTTTATTTCATTCATTCACATCATATAGAAGGAATTATTATTTAATAATATAACATTTTTTTAATTGTACTAACTATAGCTATTTAATAATACTGAATAGTTTAATATTAATTTCATGAAAGTTAAATTTACCTGAACAATATGCAAAGATTTTGAACATAAATCAGTTGTGATAAATGTTGATTTTTTTGCCTCCTGAAACTGTTTTATAGAAATATCCTTCAATGCACAAAGAAGCTTCACATCCGATGAGTTAACTACTACTATACTGATATACCTAAATATATATATATGGCGAGGACAAAGAACCTATTCGAATACGAAATCCCGACGATCTATTCACAAATAAAGCCTCGCATCAAAAATTCTCATTTGATAAAGAAAAATCATAAACGAGATTCAGAAATCTCGATTAATATTTAAAAATTAAATACAAAAGCGAAAAAAAATTGCAAAAAAGATATCTGCTAAAAACGAAATAAAAATCGACAAAAGAACAAGACCGAATTTATAACAGGACCGTTAACGACTATATCAAATGCCTATTGTTGTTACTGCCAAGCTAAATATACTTAGCCACTCCCTCATTCGTATTCGAAATTTAATCCAGAGCTTGAACAAAGGCGCAATGAAATGGCAAAGATTTATGATAATTTATTTAGAAATATATTTAATTATAACGTAGAATATCACACATTTTATATTTAAATATTAGAACAGAAGAGAAATATGGTTACTCCCCAGTATCTTTAAATCACATAATATTTCTTTTAACTTTTGAGAAAAACATTTCTTTCGAATATTCATGTACAAGAACTTAAAAAATTAACAAGAATTAAGAAATTTGAGATTTAGCTATGCAGTAATATATTAACTTTTATATATATACAATAAAAGATAAGTAGTATATACTTACAAATATGAAAGTCTGCCAAATGGATGGATTAGAACTTCCCATCTCTTTAAATCAAATGAAATTAATTATTTTCTCACTACCATTTCTCATTCACTTAAAACTGTCTTAGGGATAGAAGCATAGTAATACATCTTATCACATAAGAACTTATTAATTCCATCTTCCAATTCTGTCCCAGATACCAAAAATTACGAAAGGCATACACATTTTCTATATTGATTTTAAAAGAAGACACACAAGTCACTTTTTTTCTTATCTAATTACATTATCTACTTTAATGCAATGGATTTTTCTTCTTTCTTAGCTTTCGCCGTTAGTTATGTCATTTTTCAGTAGCCGATATTCAACAATCTCCAACTGAAAATGTGTAACTTTCGTTTTAATCGCATATCTGTTTCTTATCTCTTCTCTATTATGAAAGTTATTTTCATTCCAATACTATCTATTTTCAAAATTATTTCCATCCCCTCTATATCTCCATTTAGAAGTATGGGCTGTCTTTTTAAGAACTTTTTCAATAAAATGCTTTTCTTTGTTTAATGCTTTCACTGAATATTGATTGTCGAAATGTTTTTCTCTGACTCATCAGATTTTTATATATTTTTTTGTCTAAAGTAGAAATTGCTCGAGTAATTAATTCTTTATAAAAAGGAATGCATGGTTAGTTTAGGAACAAATTTTATCATGAATTTCATTTTTTATAAAAATTTCCATGTCTTAATACATATATATGTGTTTGTGCAAAATAAATTTATTTGTTCTGTTTTTCTCCTTTCTTTATTATCACATTTCAAAGAAATCTTAATGATGCTGAATTTCTTGCAATTTACTTTTTCTTTTCAATGATTTTAAATTTGCCAATCACATCTTCTCTCCATGTAATACGCCCTCAAATAGTATTAAATTTGCCATATATGATTCATTTTCTTTCCGATATTTCATATTTGAATATTTTTTTCTAAACTTACACCATCATTGATATTAAAATCATAATATTCGTTTCAAAATTGTATCTTTGATTAAAATCATAATGTGATATATTACTAATTAGATCTCTTTCGTGTGCCTGATCTATTCATGAATTCATAAAGCTGAAAGTCTTTTTAGGAATTCGTCAGTAATCATGTCTGTCAAATTAAGCTACAATTTGCATTTTACTTATCTTTTTAATGCATGTATTCAATTATCGAACGAAAAAACTGAATAAAATTTACATAAGAAGTGAATGAAATAAGTAACTTTCAAATGTATAAAATGCTTAGGTATTTTTTCTATATAAATATATTAATTCTCTTATACTTTAAAATATATGAAAAGAGTATTTAATTTTTCTTACTCTTTTTAAATCTAATTTGAAAGAGCGTATGTAAATAGGAATTAGTGAAACACACATATATTTATTTAAAAGCTATTACAGTTTTCTTGGTAAAAATTTATTTTTGCCATTAAAATGTGGCACCTATTACCATCAACAAATCTAAGGTAGGTTATATTGCAGCGTTTCAGAGAAATGCATTTTTCTGTTTATAGTGATGATTTAAATTCTTTTAGATGTCGAGTACTCTGAAATACAATTCCTTCTGAAGTTAGCCATACGGTGATAATGGACAAGGTTGCTATGCAACCAAGTTACTTTAGAAGCCAGATAAGGCATGGATGTCTGCCATTAGATCCGTAGGGTCTTAATGGCACTTGAAATCTGTCGCGGTCGAAAGTCATCAAGGGATATCGTTTGTCTCAAGGGTTTACGTCCAGAAATTCCACAGATGTGATACCTCCCCTTGGAAAGAAAGTGATGGATTGACTAAACTATTTCTTACACCGGATTTTAAATGTCACTAAACTATTTTCAGGGCTATGTTAATACATTAAATCCTATAAAAGTTTTGCACAATTAAATGGAAATGAATTTAATGAAACGCGTTTTAAAAGCTGATTGGCATTTGCCAATTATACAAGGCTATATACTAATAGTCAGAACTTTCCAAACTAATTTAATTCCCTTTGTTTAGCCTTCCTGAAAATAGCAGGGCTTTCTTGGTTATATATCAGATGATCAGAGGAATTTTTAATTAGGCAACTATTTAGCTAATAGTTGTACTGATGTACATTTCGTAACTGTTGTATATTGTTATATTTTTATTGTTATTTTATTTTTACATATAACAGAGAACAAGTAAACATTATTTAAATTATCTGTCTTGTAACATAAAATTTATTTGCGTGTCTGAAACATGCTGGATGAAGTTTTGTAACAATACTAAATTCTTATACTATTTTATTTTAATTAATTTATAATGAGGATTTGCCTTCTACGCCGTAAGCCCCAATTGTGAATTAAAAGATATTTTTGACTACTTCTGCTAAATTGTTCAAGCTTTTAGTGAGCGTTTTAGAAAAAAATGTAATTTGGCATTAATTTTTTTAAAATTCTGTGACTTGATACAATGACGATTCAATAACGATATAATTTATTACAATTGGATTGAATTAAATATGACACAGATAAAAAATAATATTATGTTAATAAAAAATGGTTTTTAATATCTAGATGATCTGTCAATGATATCTGATAGTTAATTACTAAAAATCATAGTTTTATGACATAATATTATAGTCAACGACTAGAAAAGACATGAAACAACTCTAACTTGTATTTAAAATAATGTTTGTTATTTATAATTTTCTTACCCAATTAAATAGGAAAAAAGCAGTAATTTAAGATCGTATCTTCTACGGAAATTTTGCTTGAGGCATCATTCTAAATATACAGAATAATATGAAATTCGCATTATAACAGTTTTCCTTCGAAATATATGTTTAATTCTTACCTCTTACCAGGATTAATGATTTCTATGAGAAACATATTTTCTGTTTTTAAATATCATTTATACATGCCTTCAAACATGTTTTTAATAATTTTATAAGCCAAATACAATTTGCATCGCATTTATTTTCACAGTAGTATGTTCATTTTAGATATGAAATTAAAAAAAAAGACCTTTATATTCTTTATGATTCAGCTATTGATTTGTTATTTTCTATAAGTAATTAATAATGGTTTTAATAATAAAATCAAATAATTATTGTGCATTTAAAATTTTTTCGTAAATTCTTTTAAGTAACTGAAACTCGTCTAGCATTGTGCGTTTCAGAGAATTCGACAAAAATAAATAGTATGGGACATATAGAAACTCTTAAATTCCAACGTTTATCTGAAATGTTTTCGTGCAAGATTAATTTCACCTTCGCCTTTTCTAACATTCATTTATCTAACCAGTTGGCACTTTTGATAATAATTGGTGTAGTATATTGATATTTAGAAAATCTAATAAGCACATGCTATGGAGATTGATTTCTTCTCTAAATGATTACTTCTTCCCTAGTCTGCTTAGAAACTAGGCCACTAGACTTCAAGCTGGTAAAAAAAGGAGAGTTTGGGGTGTCATTTAGTTTTCTTGAATACATTATGAATGATCGATAACGTCGATTTATATGCTCACAAAAACATCTCGTTTTCTGTGAGATGTTTTGCTGATATCATTGAATCAGTATGGGTGTATATACATTGTTTCTGTGAATTATCTGATGTATATTGTATGAAGATAAAAAATGTGATATTTAAGGTATAAAACGGTCAATATCAGTTTAAATATATTTGGTTGAAAAGTTACAAGTTATTATAATATTAGCTAAGCAGAGAAAATTTATTGATGGTTTATACAAATATAATTTAAAATATAAAGTAATTTCATTTGAAGTGAGGTTTGGCCTTATCTTGGCCTTATTATGGGAACGGACGAACTTCTCTAGTAAACGTCATTCACAACGAAGTTTTGCCTTATTGACATAATGAACATAATAGTTAATAGTTCATACCTTGTTAGTTTAGTTTTAGTTGATAACTTGGATTTGTTATTCTTCTTTTACAATACGACACTAATTTTATTATAATCACACATTTTGTTAACTGGATTCAACGGGTATTTTTTAATACAATATTTTTTTTCTTTATTCTAGATTTCTTACTTAATCGAATTTAAGTTTTTGTTTCTTATTTTATTCAACGGCGTTTGCTAAAAACATAGAAAACTACTCCATTGCTGATTATTTTTTATACTTTAATCTTTAATATTGCTTGTTTAAAATATATAGCATGTTTTAAGAAATTTTAAAAGCCACATTTTGATGCATTTTTATGTAAAATGTCTCTCTCTTTATTTATTATAAATTAAAGAAATACATTTTCTTGTGCTCTCGGTAATAATTTTGAAACATTTTGAAAGCAATAGCTATTACTTATGTCAGCTGTTTTATAGAATCCTAAAATTCATTTAGTGCCTGTTTATAGCGCACTATTTCTTCTCCTGTTGATTATGCGCTCACTTTATTTTCCAATGTAATTTCAAATTTATTTATGACTTTCAATATTATGCGCAATTCATTTTCATGGTTTTGTTTAATTAGATTATTCATCGCTTTGAAGCAAAACAATGATTATTTGGGGTTGGACCCCGAAACCACGAGTAATTGATCTTCCCCTTTTTTTTGTATTAGTATGGGAGTACTGATATTTCTGCATTTATTCAAGACAAATTAATATTTATAAGTAAGTTCTCGTATTAGATCATATAATTAATTTAAATTGTGAAAATACTTAAAAAGTTTCTACCTTATGCATTATTATTTCAATGGTAAATTTGTTGATCAATAAATACTTCAATTGCCTGACGCTCAAAAGTTCTAAGTTGATATTTGAATCTTTAAAATTTTAGAAGAGTCCCTTAGTTTTCCTTCACTAAGTAAAAATCGTTACTGTGATTATTTGGCCTAAGGGAGGTTATTTTTAATCATTTTCAATAACAATTACGAGCATTTCGAAACAAATGCATTTTTCATAGAGACATAACACGCAAGGCTCTAAATTATCGTGGTGAACTAGAAGAATCGATAATTTCTTCTCCTGCTTAGAAGTCATTTAGAAGTCATCTTGATCTGTTGAGGAGATGCTTCTTAACACGTAGTAGAAATTTTCTTGAACGAGAAGCAACGAGAGAAGATTATTATTATGGATCTAACAAATAGTACCTAATATGCCATTTGACATTATAATTTTATATTTAATTTCTTATATTTTTTATTAAGTTTACTTTAATATTTAAGTATAATTCTGCATTATGTCAAATTATGGCAGAATGCTGTTTTTCGATCATGTGATCAAAGCTTAAAAATTCAGTACAGCTTTATAAGATTCATAATGGTATGAGAACGCTAGCAATTTTTTTTATCTAATACCATAAGAAGGAAAGAATATGTGAAGAATATGAAAAGATCTGAATTAATTGGTGTTATATAAATCAGAAAATTAGCCATTTTTAATTAAAATTTTATATGAAATATATTATTTAACCAATTGTATTTAACAGCATTTAATGAAAATTGTATATAACATATATAATTCAACAATTATATATAAAATAAGTGTAAATATGCAAATATATAAAAACAAAAAAATATTAGAAAATTTATTTTTTGGAGTTTTGAAAATCATTACCAGAATAGCAAAATTAAATATATATATATATAGAGTTGAGATCAGCAGAGTTAAGCAATCGTGAAATTTACTTTCAAAGGCCCTTATAATTCCTCATTGTGACTTAAAAAAAGAAATAATTATTCCGAAAATACCTAATATAAATATATTTGATATTGCACTAAAATCTATATATTACTTAATCGTGCGAGATTCTAGCAGCATATTTGAGTTTGCAAGGGAAACAACAGCATCTTTATTTGTGTAACTTAGTTGAATAGAAGCTTAAGAGCTCAGGAATACGACTTCTCCAATTGGTTCCAGACGGTCAGGAACACTGAGGGCGGATCTTTCCTTTATCGGGGTATAAGGAACAACGTTATCGCTGTACCAGCTGCATTTCCAGGAATACAGCAGGTCAGCTAAAGAATAAGGAAAACGACCAGAGGAAAGAAGAAAGAACGGAAGAAACTTACTTGCATATACCTAAATTTTGTTTTGTTGGTCATGAATAAATATCTTGTCTACTTTGAAATTCCTGTTAGAAGCTGTTATTTGATATTTTTATTCTTTAGAAGTACTAAATTAAATGAAATTCCAGTTAAATAAGATTATTATCCTGAATAAAATTGCATAGGTTCCGTACAACGAAATACTTTTTTGTGTTTTAGATATATAGGGGTTAGATTCATAACTTTCTCAAATTTATTTCATTTGTATTCATCCCGTATATTTCTAAGAGATTATATATATATATATATATATATTAGAATCAAATATAGATATCAATAAAATAACGTTATGTCTAATTCATTAGTAAAGGATCTTTTCATAATTTTTGGAATGAATTAAAGTCTTTAAATAAATTAAAGATTGCGAATGCATTTTTAAATTTACGCATCTTTATTGATATTTGAACGTCATGCACTAAAGGCATTTAATGTGAAAAGATATTTAATATTGCTATTACTTTAAGTGAAATTCAAATAAAATTTATAACCAATTGAATAGAGAATTATAACGTATTAAAGTGACCTCGAAATCAAAATTTGCACATTATGTGAGCATAACATTACATGAATGCAGCATTTTTGGCATATTTGAATTTTCATTTCAGTTTCTTTCATATTTCAGTACAATATTCTTTCAGAATAAATAGCTTACATTTCTTTAAAATTTTAAGATTCTTGTCATTTATTACGTAACATAATGAGGGAATCAATTAATATATTAGAGGTCTAAATACATAAGCATCTGGCGTAGAAGTAAAGATTTTCAATGTCTTTATATAAAGTAGTGGAACAACTTTGAGTTGGATTTTAACTATTCATTAAAAAAAAATCTTTCAAGGTAGGATTTAATTTTGATAATTTTTTTATCCATTCAAGAAAAACATTTAAATGTCTGTTTACTGGAAAACGTCCTCTGGTATTTTGAATATGAATTTTTTTCCAGCCAAAATCGCATAACATGAACGTTTTTCGTCATTAGAGGCACAAATATTGTATTGGCAAAATGTTCATCATATGGGCTGTAATATTTGCTATACCACTAAATTTTAATGTTTTCAATCTTATATCTAAATAGTCTGTTTCTACTGCATGAAAGTTAGAAAGATTTTTATATACGATATAGGCAGTTTTCCTCGTTTCTACCTGTGGTAGTACCTGAATTATTGTCAATGAGAGAAGTCAAGAATAGGCATCTAAAGATTTCCCTTTTCTGCATCAGACACCAGTTTAGTTACATTGACATCCCGTTTTAAAGCAACGTAAGGACTATTTTGGGACGGACCTTGTACTTTTGCACAGCGGTCAGATGACGGGGCTGACATAAGAGCTGGCACCTCTTCTCCTTACTTCCGCACCACAACAGCGGTAGAATGTTTAGCGCCGACGGATTCAAGTGCACTAGACCCTCTTATACGCCGTTCCTTCAGTGAAATCGGGCTTAGAAATAAAACCCTTCGGTTCGCAGGCTGAGATATTACCACCAGGCCACCGCAGCCTTTGAATCCGCCCCAGATGGAGTTAATAAAGTGGAGGGAAAGAAATGACTTCTGTGTCTCACACTCAAAGTGGCGACTAACAAGAAAATCATTTGTTCTTTAGAATAAGCGAAGTCTTCCTTCTTTATTTCAGTTCAGTGAGGCAATGATTCCGAATAAAATGTGGACCAATAAGACTCAGCCACTAGAACAGTTTGTTTAGTGAATGAAAAAAGACCCAGCAGACAAGATGCTTCACATAGTGAAATGAATAGAGTAAGAGGCTTAGGATGTGTAATCCACAAAAACCATTATATTCCCTTGTCGTGAGCTGAAATTCCCAACTGGAAAATATTTCCGGAATATTTTGCATCACATGTTACATCTGAGACCATAAAACATATAGTTGCAACAAAGACTGAAACTTTGTCATAGTGACATGCTCCAGGATGTCTGGTGAGAATTAAACTACTATACAGATGTATGTCGTGGAACGGAAGAACATATAGAACCTTTATCAATATTGAAAAAGAATCAGGAATGTTCCCACTTTTTATGATATATTGCATTTGTCGATACTTGTTACCCTGTTAGCACAAAATATTGCAAGATAACTCTATCTTGTTATTTCATATTTTGAATGTGGAACGGTATCGTAATGATGTCGTAAGGATATTTATTAGGCATTTCATACAAATAGGGAATATTGTTGGTAATATTAAAAAAATCAAGCGCAGTAATTATTTTGGGAGAAAGTTACATAGTATTTATATATTTACTTTTATAGGGAAAACGACTCAGATCCCACACCAATAGCTGCATTGTATTCATAAAATAATTTTTCTATTTTCATGCTGTGTCATAAAATAACTTTATCACCTCATTATATAGACAGATTTTCACTTTTTTCCTATTATAGCGTCTGTTTATGATACAGAAAGGTATTGCTTATAGAGGAAGGCAACTAATCCCCCAGCAAAAAGAAGGCTTCCGATCTTATCGACCAATGTTTTGGAAAGATATAATGTTTTTTTTTCTTTTATCAAATTACTTTCAGATTTTTATGATTCTGTTATCTAAAAATCGATGAAAAACGTCATCATCTTTAATTTCATCCCATAAGATATTATTCATACACAGTAAAGCAATAGTTATACGTTTTTATATGGGCAAATCGATGTATAAATGAAAAAGCCTTTTAACGAAATTTTAGTAAATATCTTTTTAATTATAAATTCAATGCTGCTAAAGCAAATTCATTTAAAAAGAACAATTTTAAAGTTTTTTTTTAAAGAAAATGATGGTGCACTATTACGTGACAATGAAAATAATATTTAGATTTTAAAATTAATTATGTAACTAAAATGAGAGAAAAAGTGAGAATGAATATTAATTATGCATTTCTAATTTTCTGCGATTTATGTGCATGTAGGTAAGCATTTAATTAAAAATAATTTTTGAATTGTCGTTTGGAAGGGTAATTGGGAACAAGGAGTAATTGAAAACAATGACTACAGTACGCACCGGTAAAGTCTAAATGAGTTGAGAATCATGTGCCTTCTTTAAGGCACTCTAGAGGAAGAGAAATCATGTTTTCTGTCTTTTTACGTTACTTTTTTTTAATGGAAACTTTATTTAACTTTGGTTGCAAAAGTGTTAAAAGAAAAGTATAAATAAAACTTACCTATCTGTCATGAATCATTTCCTACATCGGTTATTACAAAGCATATAATTGCTAAATTATATATTATTTCAATTAGAAGAATGTAATGGCTCCAAGTAAAATTAAATATTCATCTTTGAATTTTCACTTGAAAAAAATGATAGGATCCACAATAACCCGTGAAAGTATCCATCAAGGGTTAGTCAGGAACATGCTTTAAATATAATAAGCAAACCATATTTTTCAAATATTTGGCAAAATTTATTTTATGACGGGAATTGATGTTAAATCTAGAAAATTGGCAGCTTTCAGTCCGGCTAATATCGTTCATTATTTTGTTTTCAAATTAACCATCAACATTTTTAACGAATCTTCCTTGTGAATCTATGTACATATTGTTTTACTCCAATTACTACAATTACTCCAAATTGTAGATATTAAGCAGTTGTGATAGTTTATATGGGATATCCCATTAATTGAAAATTTTTAATAGAAAAATAGTAAAGAAACAATATTTTGATGTAGTTAAACGGGCAATAAAATAAATTATGAGGGAACAAGCAGTGGTTCCTGATCACTTGAAATATATTGCCTGCAAATCAGTTCATTACCGTTGTTAAGGCAAAACAGGTGTTCCCAATTACCTCGTAGTCTCTGGGGTAATTGGGATCGTATTGAGATAAATATGAAAGTTACTCTATCTGAAACTATGTAATTAAAGAATTAAATTGGAAAAATACATTTTTAATGAGCTCACCAGAGCATGACTGTGCACACAGAAAAATTAGGAGCTTATTTTATATCTCATATGATCACTTCCAATCGAAGAACTCAGCAAAACTCATTCCCATTTAACGTAACTTAGCTTATTGATTGTCGTTGAGTAGTAAGTACCATATTATGAACCAAAGTAAGCCCTTTATTCATATTTTTTCACTTATGTCTTGAAAAATAAAGTAAATTTGAATGTTCTCAATGCAGCCATCTCACTGTATATTTATAGAAAGATGGAATAACTTCTTCACGTTATTCTTCATCAAAGATTTAATTTGCGTCAGCTAATTTCTCTGCTATTAAATCCCCATCAGTTAACAGGTTCGGAGTTGTGGTATTACTAACACCTTTTCACATACTCTTCGAAAGTAATCTCAAATAGAGAAGGAAAAATGATGTAACTCAAAGGTTTGCATTCTTTGCAACGTATAAACAAAGTACTGTATCATCAAAATGATTACAAATGAATTGAATATATATAAATGCTCAATATATAAATGTAAACGACGCATAAAAGAGAAACTGGTTAACGATGCTTTACTGTATTTATTCTATTGCAAGAAATAAAAGCTGAAGAACGCTGATAATATTCTAGTCGGTGTATACTTTCTACATACGATTAAAATAATTAGATTACTTTCTGAAGTGATTCAATCCTGCATCTGCGCTGAGAAAAGTCAATTGATCCTATCCATACATTAGGAGCATCATACATTTTGAAATACATTTCTAGAGCACGTCCCATTGAAACTTACCAAATCTAGTCATAAAAAAAAAGCTGCGAGTTCGTTTTCTGAATAGGTTACAGGATTTTCTTTCAGTTTTTCTTTGCGTTCAGTGAGCCTCGGAAAGAATCCACAAAGATCTTGCAGTCGTAGCAGAGAAAACTTTACTTGTGTGACATTTTCCCGGGAGGAACGCGACGAATATTGAATTCATGTAGATGAGCCGGTGGGGCTCGGCTGGTTGATGCAGTGTTTCAAATCTTCATGCAAGCCCAATTCATTGCGCACGGCCGAAGTAAAAATGGAAAGTCGTCGAAGAAACTGATGAAGAAAATTTTGCTCCACTGCTGCAAATCAGAATGGCTTATGCGGATAAAACGTGTTCAGTTTTCTAAACATTTTTCCATGGAAGTGCTTTAAAGGTACAATGTAAGTTAGAAACCGAAGAACTCTCTCGCTTTCTTTTTGGGGCTATATGGAAGCGTGACTGACAAAAATAATCGTGACACATTTCTAAATAACAAAGGATATTTTTTAGAAAGTCTATCTATCAAAAATACGTTTTTATAAATTTATTTGTGTATGAAAAAAATAGTTTCTTCGTCGCAAATGTTTTTTTTAAATTTTATTTTAGAAGAAAGTTATGTAAAAAAGGATTTACACATCAAGCTAGTAATATTTTTCAGTAAAGTGCAGTTTTTAAAAAAATAAGAAATATTTTAACTTTAATGTTTAGAAGTTAAAAAACTACCATTTTAGTTTGTATGAAACTTTTTAAGGGATTAGTATTCCATTTTTTAAAAAGAGTTTTACTTCTGAAAATCATAAGATATCTTTGTGATTAATATCAAAAATTTAAAACAGAAAATGGAATTATGAAATTGAAACAGAAAATATAATTAACTCATTATTGCCAAAAATTAATATATTTTAAAAGAAACGATAATTGGCGATGAAAGCGCATTTTTTTTCTGAATGTGGCATTATAACCCCTATTGCATCACAATTTTCGCTATTACATCATCTTTTTAATGATTGTGCCTACCTCGGCTATATAAAAAATACAAAATGTAAGGCACTGAGTTTTCATTCACTTGTGTTGGAGATAGCTTTTTTAAGAAGGACTAACTTGCATTGGAATTATAAATTATTGCATTTAATGATACCTTGTTTTCATATCCTACAAGGAATCTACATTCAGTCTTGTCATGATACATTTAAAATGGATTTTAATAAAAAAATATAACAATTATAGTTTGAAACCCCCTATAGATAGAATGTTATAAAATTTTCTTCTTCTGCTGTAAATTTTGAAATGATGCTCATAGAAGGTGTATTACAATTTATTGGTCTAGAAACTACATTTGAAAGAAAATTCTGATGACAAATTTATATTTAATAATTTTAGAATTACCAAAAAAAATAATTGAAAAACTGTAAAAGAAATTGAACCAAATGAAATCAAAAGAGCAAAATATGGCGTTGATAGATATTTTTTTTTCACCTGTTGCATTATAAAACAAAACAAAAATAACAAATTTTGCATCATCGAAAAAATAATTGAGAATTTAATATATTATTTTAATTTAATTTTAATTTTAATCTCATGTTGCAAATATAAAAAAACTGAAATATTTTGATAAGAACCCGAAATACGATAAAAAAAAATTAAAATAATATACTATTTTTTACATGAGAGAAATATTAAAAAAAATAATACTGCTGTTTTTAAGCTGGCGGCTAAAAATAAAAAAGCCAAAGATTTCCCATTGTGTTTTTCTATCAAAGTTTTCTTTAGCATTGATAAAGCTAATTAACTAGAATGCCAAAAAGATTATGAGCATCATGAAAAAATTATTGTTACAAAAAATACTATCTATTAGATAGCGCTAATTAAACAGAATTTCTTAAAAAGTTTAAGAGAATTTATAAAAAAAAAAAAAAAAAAAATAAAAAAAAAAACATATATTAGACTTGATAAATAAATATTTGCCACAATAAAAAACTGTTTTGCCATTTACACCGAAACTTTTTTTCTTATTCAGACTTTCAAGAAAAGCTGAATTATTTAAAACCGAATTTCGAGGAAGAACACTAAATTATTAAAGAATCATTAGAATGCTGCTATCTTATTTTATTAAAAATTAAAAACTCTATACATTTTTTTTTTATCTTTGATAAAATACTTTTTTTATATATTTTGCTCAGCAAAATATAAAAAAAAATGAGACAGATGAAAAAGAAGGAAAAAAAAATGAATAACGGCGAACTTAAACTAGTGTTCTATTTATGGAAGTTCCGTTCTTATTCTTTAAAACTAATGTTTTAAGTTAAGTTAATGTTTACCCAAAATATTTAACGTAGCATTAAATATTTTGGATATTGGGATAACTCAGAAAAATGCATAGGAGTCCATAAAATAAAAATGAAAATTCTGAAAATATAGTAACGGTAAATATTTTAAAGAGACAGTGAACCTCGTGATTGGCAGAAATGATGGAAATATGATATTTAATTTTTATTGCGTTATCACTAAAATATGTATTTTTATTCAACAAAAATATCATTATAAAATATAATTTTCAATGAAATGAATATTTAAGAAGCTGAGAGGAATAAATATATTTTAATGACTTTTCTCTAAACAATGATTTAATTAGATTGAAATATTTTTGCATTTTTTCAGGTGCCTTTATTTTTGGAGAAATTATATAAAATTAATGATGGAAATTTCAGTTAAGTATTAAAAGGAAATTGAGAATGTTTTTTTTGACTGTTCGAGTTCCTTTAGATAGCTGAAAGTTAATTTTAGATCAGAAAAAAAAATTCTTCTGAAAATTCAGTGCATGTGCATTAAAACAATTCTAAAAAATTAATTTTAAATGGAATTGCCAAATAATGCCTAGTCTGGTTCCGAATAAATTTATATTGGATAAGAAGGAAAAATTAGCCGAGAAAATTAAAAATTCATCCGTCTGAAATATTTTGAAACTTCTAAAAATTATATATTTATTATTAGCGTTCCTTAAAATTATTTAACGTATTTATATTTTTCTGCAAATGCATAAAAATAATTAACTCTAAGCGAAAAATTCTCAAAAAAGTCTTATAGCGTCAGATAATAGTATAAGGCAAACTTAACAAAATTGAATCAGACGAAATACATTTGTTGGCAAAATATAGTACTTAACTTAAAATTTTAACAATTCCATTCAGCAATTATAACTGTAGTCAGGGAAAATGGAAACATAATTTCCTTTGAATTTATCCAAATTAAAAATTCATTTCATTTTAAAGTGTGAAAAATTCATGTTTCCATTTTTAAGTCTTTAAGTTTTTTTTTTTTTTTTTAAGGAAGAAAATATCATAGGTGTGTTTGGTAAAATAAGTGCAAACAAGATAAGAGTAAAACTAGATATTTCTGCGGTGATTATTATGAATAAAAGAGCTGCTTGAATTGTTTACACTTATATGAAGGAAAAACATTTTCTTAAACTATTTTTTTTATAATTCAAAGATTTCAATTGATAAATCTAAATTTTCAATATTGTTTTAAAATGTGAATTTAAATGTTAAGAGTTGCCTGCCTCTGTGTTGTCTGTATGATAAATCATAGTTATATAGAAAGTACTAATTAAAAACAATAATTTTTTATATAATGGATGCAAAAATGTATATTAATGAGCTTCGAAATGCACATAAAATAATTTTAGAAATAACCTTCTTATGAAGTCTATATGTTTGAAAAATCTATGTTTGACCTTATAAATATATTTTTTTCTGCAAATCGTATATATATTAATTTTTTATTCTGAGAAAAAATTTTAGAAAAAGAAATTTATTAAAATTATTATCAAGATTTTAAATTATAAAGGACTGAAAATCCTTTAACAATGTTCAAAGCAGAAAATAACATCGCTCGCTGAAAATGTAACATTTTCTCTTCATAAGCTAATTTGAACATTAATAGTTGTGTAAATAGCTAAAAATAACAAAAGTCATCAGACAATTTTTACTTTCTATAGAAGATTTAAAATTTCTTAAATAAATCCAACATAGAACAACCAGTTCTTGGAACTTTAAGGTAAACGAAAAGTATTAAATGAAAGTTTGTTGAACATTCAAATTTATTTATTTGATTTTTCACTCTGGGTTCTTTTTTATCATTGTAAATTATTAAAAAAAGGAACGGTACAGTCCTAAGATTCTTTCCATTTTACGCTGAAATTACAAATATCCTTTAGTTTTATTTATTATATTTTTAACCTTACATCGCCTTTATCCTCCTCGGTAAAAATTGTTTAAATAAACTTTGTCTTGGTCTTAAATTTAAATAATCTTTGGTTTGCTTTAATTTCTGTAATGATACACTTGAATTATTTGCAAGCATTTATTCACAAAAAGCAAAATATTTATTACTTAAGATATCTTTACTTTGCTTGAAACTCTTCGGAACAATTTTGCATGGGTATCAATTACTTTTCTACAAAATTTTTGGCTTAAAATTGAACAAATTTGAAATAATTTCCTAAAATTTCTGCCTAAAGGAAATGAATTTATTCTCAGGAATTTTTAGATTGAGCTGATTATAATTGCTATAAAATATATAGTAAAGCAAATAGTCAGTGTAACATTACAGCGAAGATAGCCGATTACCTTTATTTCTCTTGTGTTTAAAATATTTAATCGAATTATGGTAAGTAGTTCTAACCGAAGACTGAAAAGTCTATAGAAATTATTCGTTGATCTAATAATATGATCTCAACTTCTTTTCTGTCAAAATTTTCGTGTTCTTTATAATACAATAAAAACATAAGCTGTCTTGTTTCAATCTTAGTTCCAATTTGTACTGAATTAATATCAGTCTTTTAGTTTAAAGCATGTTTAATATTACATATTTACTCCAAAAAAATTTCGACGAAACCCGACGGTAATCAAATTTCAGAATTTGCTTTCATTTTCATCAAAAAATATTAGAATTATTTGCTATCTTTTAATCATGAAAAGCAAATAGTTGCCTAAGGTAAGGAAATAATGAAACTTTAAATTTACTTCTTTTCTGAATAAACAAAGATTTCCAATTGACGCTTCAAACAAAGATATATATTGACTGTCTAAGCTTTGAAGGAAAGGAAGTAGTATCTAAAAGGATTGAGTGGCATTTATTGTAGTAATCCTCCAATTGTCCTTGTCTTCAGGATTTCTTCATTTTGTGGAAAAAAAGACACCTGGATTATGACATGTCTTTGAGCGGACGGGGAATGTATTGATTATTAGCCAATAACAAAGGAAAAGCAAAGCTGACCCAGATTGCAACCCGTTTCCGAAGACCCTTTCTTTTACAATTCTCCTTCAAGCTTCTTTTGTTGCTAAGTTACGAGGATCTTTGTGTGAATGAAGGAAGTATCGAGAAAGTGTGAGAGAGATGAAACTTTAATTCAGATATCTTGGAGGAGAATGGTAGAGAACTTTCGTTTTTTTTATATCTTAAATTTAAGGGGAAATTTGGAAAGTGATTTAGGCTTTGTATTTTATCGAGAAAGCGAGGAGGCTTAAGACGTAGATGAGAGTACTTGCATAATATTTCCACTTGTGAAGTGGTTCTTAAGCAAGTGCTTCGAGTAATACTGAATTCTTTGTAAGTAGAAAGAAAATTCCGAAATTTATTATCCGCGCGTCTTCGCTTATAATATCGGTTGTTTGCATTTATATTGGCATTTTGTTTTAGTTATTTCTCTACTGTTAGATAAGTGCTTCACTCGCATTATTTTAGGATTTTGTCGTCAGAAAGTATTTGATTGCCAAATTTGATTTTGCATTTTATAGGAGATTGAATTTCTTTCAAGTACAAAATGATGCTATAAAAACATGAATTTGGAAAACAAATAATTTATTACGAAAACACGCTTGATATATTTGTTCATCTTAAACTTAATTTTCATAAACAAAGGAGGCTTTTATTCACTGCATTTTTTCCCTTTCATTGCATCAGTCGTATAATTATAATTCTATAGGACTTATGTAACTGCAAATTATGCGATTGCTCTATGACATTTTATACGCCCCAGTGCATTATCTTTCTCATATTAAGAGTCAATGAAGCCTTTCCATTTATAAATGCACACAAATATTAAATAATTTCATAGGAATAAGTGAATAAAAAATAAATTTTAGTTTTGCCACATGAAATTCTAAGACTTTATAGAGTTGAATTAATTAGTTAAGAGTTTTCCCTTTCATTGCATCAGTCGTATGATTATAATTCTATACGACTTATGTAACTGCAAATTATGCGATTGCTCTATATTTTATACGCCCCAGTGCATTATCTTTCTCATATTAAGAGTCAATGAAGCCTTTCCATTTATAAATGCACACAAATATTAAATAATTTCATAGTAATAAGTGAATAAAAAATAAATTTTAGTTTTGCCACATGAAATTCTAAGACTTTATAGAGTTGAATTAATTAGTTAAGGGTTTTCCCTTTCATTGCATCAGTCGTATAATTATAATTCTATACGACTTATGTAACTGCAAATTATGCGATTGCTCTATGACATTTTATACGCCCCTGTGCATTATCTTTCTCATATTAAGAGTCAATGAAGCCTTTCCATTTATAAATGCACTGAAATATTAAATAAATTCATAGGAATAAATGAATAAAAATTAAATTTTAGTTTTGCCACATGAAATTTTAAGACTTTATAGAGTTGATTAATTAGTAAAGAGTTCTACCAGAATTAAATATCCCTATGTTCATTTAACAATGAATTTTTATAAATTATTATACTTCCACTGTTTTATCCATTTTTTAATAAATTTTAGTTTTACCATATGAATTTCTCAGTGTTTTTCTCAGTCCCTTAATCCATTTAGAATTACAGATCGAATCTTTAAACCCTACATCTTAATCAATATCTATAATTCCTGTTTAAATCTTACTTCCCTTTGAATTTCCTCTATTACCTGCAAACGGAGTCATTTCATGACACTTAAAAATTTGTCAAATCGAGCAGGAAAAAAGAGAGCACAGCTTAAAGCAAAGTATAAATTGATGTTAAAAGGCTTGCTCAATTGCATTATTCATGCGATTGCATGAATCCTGCAGCCCTGTAAGCGTCAGAAAATTCGAACTCGAGATTTGGACGAATCTTCATCCCGAGCTCGAAAATGATAGCTGTCTGTTTATCTTTGAACACGAAAATTGAAAAACAATTTTAGTTACACGAATAAAATTTGATAAATGCTCCAAATTTGTAGATTCTTATCAATGTTTGAACATAATCTATCCCAGAATTTGAATATAATTTAACACAATAACTACACAACGAAGAAAGTTAAATAGATATAATTTTTGATACAAATTTAACATCGATACGTATCAAATTTGGAACCATATCTGCCTAGGGGTTTAACTGCCTGTCGATCAGTGCTTTCACAAGCATGTAAATACGATAACTCAAAAACTCTGATGTAAGTACAGAAATCTGGTATGTGCATTTGCTACTATAATTGTAGTTCTATGTTATTTCTTTAATTGGTCGGAAAAAAGGCATTCAAATTGAACATGCAGTTTTCAGGTAACTATATCAGTGATTAATTGATAATTTCGGAAGTTCGAACTCTAATACGCCCTTTCTTAACAATTGTTCGCCAAAGGCATGTATAGCACAATTACATTTACAGAGTACGCTCGAAATTTATTACATTTATTACAGAGTATGCTCGAAAGCGTCAAGAAGACCACTTGCGTTGGTTAATGAATGTAGTATTAATCTCAGAAAATATATTTCTACTGCACTGCAAATTAGTAAATATATATATATATATATATATATATATATATATGTGTGTGTGTGTGTGTGTGTGTGTGTGTGTGTGAAAGTATGTAAGCAATGTAATAAAAACTATTTATACTATCTTCATCTATTTTATTCACATAATTTTGAAAATATTGCCTGATGATTAAATTAACATTTTATTTAATTTCTATTATATTAATTTTGTAAAATTTTTTTAAAATAGTTGTTTTAATCTATTAACATTATGTATGCTATATGTGAAATAAAATCGTTTATTTTAATTCGGAACAATCGCTTGCTATCTCTGCAGAAATTATTTTTTTTTCTTTTTACTTTTAAATCAGTTTCAATATACAGATATCTGTAAAGAGATTTAAACTATCTCTGAAAAACAATAGCTACTTTCAATGTTACTTTGTCGATATATCCCAAATAAAAAGAAGTATATGAATATGCATTTATGATTCCTTTCTAATAACTCAAATTAAAAATAAATTTTGAATGTGAAATTCGGATATTTGTGAGACGAATGAAAATAAATTTATTTAATTTCATAAATATCATATTAATATTTTTTTTGTATTTGAAGTGCTATAAAATGCAATAGATCGGGACAATCCCCCCCCCTCAAGTAATTTAAATTTTCATATTATGAAAAATTACTTTATAACCCATCTTTAATTTATTATGAATTATAAATACTTTCCAGTTTATTTGAATCATCAGTATTTTAAATTGAATTTATATATTAATATATTTCTATTAAATTTCATGTAGTAATAAATAGGCATATATTCAAGATTATGTTTTAAAATCTTGAAAATTAAATTTTTATTTTATTTTTATCAAATCTGAATCTGAGAAGGTTATTTTTATTTAAGTAATTCGCAAAAAGCATTTTAAATTAAATCTTTAATTATTTACATCAATTATAATACAGATTCAGAAATCTCACGCATGAATAAGTAGAGACCTTTTCATAATCAACTGAAAGGGAATAGAACTAAAGAAGTTATTATCAATCTAAGAGAACTTCGAATGTTTTTTTTAATCTAATTAAACAAGTAGTTTCTTTATTCCATTGTATTCATAAAAAAAGCCTTTTTTAACTACGAAAGGACAATGAAAGTTAATGCAAATACATTTATCTTATAAACAATCTCTGTAATAGAATAAATAAATCATTAAAGATAGAGACGCAGGCAAATGGATTGCTGAGCTCTTAATATCAATTTATTATGTATTATCTCTGCGAGCATTTTTAGTTAGATGACTAAGAAATAGTATGATAAACAAAAATGTCATTATCCTAATAGAACTTATAAAGGGAAACTAAATTGCTCTTATCATCTCATTAGCGCCATGGGAAGGGTAAGGAAGCTATAATTTGCTAAGACTTGGACACATTAATTTGAGACACAAATTTATGGCCAAATTTTCTTTATAAAAGCTGCAGAATTCGTAATAAATGGTAAGAAAGAGAAGATGTCTAAATGTGCCTTAATATGAAAATCTAATTTAAACAGTTAAATTTAGAAATTATATAGATATGAATTAGAATAAGTAATTATTTACGACGATTTTAATGCATTAGTTACTAGGCATATTTGGACAAAATAAATACTGTACTCTAAAGAAACAATTTTAAGTATACTTTTAATAATTATCTCTTAAGAATGTCTATTTTACCAATCAAATCAGTAATAGTTCGTATGACTAAAGTAAATGAAAAAAATTATTTCACTCTAAAAACAAAACCTTAAAATGCTGATAGACGCAAAAAAAGTTTCATTGTTATTTTCTTATAAATTATTTTGCCAGAACAAAAAAATATTGATACCCACAGTTACAGTTAAAAGATAATTGGAAATTACGAATGCTTGTCGCCTTCAGCGACCATCAGTTATCCTACCGTATTAATAATATTGATTTAGTCACGTCAAACAACTTCGATGAAATGATTTGAAGAATAAATAATTTTAAATTAATTTCCATTATAAATATAGAACATTCTGATAGGTTAGTTTTCAAAATGCTTATCATATACTTCACAAATTGGCGAAAGAAATAAAAGAAAAAAATGACGAAATCGGTCAGGTAGTTGTAGTTGGGGCTCTGTCAAGGTTTTATTTTACGATATCGCTCGATATTGATGGATGATGAGATGCAAATAACATTTGATGACGTAATTAGATAACGTGAACTTTCATATGAAATACAAAATGTTAAAGTCGCTGTAGTGGTTGTAGCTGGAGGATCAAGTTTTTCTCTATATAGAACGTGCAAAAAAATATTTTTTCTTCTTCCAAAAATGGTGGTTAGTGGGGGGTAGATGATAACGCATATAGATGTCATGAGCTTTCAACGCAATGTCATGTCAACAAGATCATAAAATTGGATGTGGTTTGGAGATTGGTTTTCTGATTTTGCTATTTTTTTAATATATGGCTGCATACAATTTGTTATTAAGAAGCACTGCTCTGAAATAAAATAAACATTGTCAGTGGATGATAAGATAAATGAAGTCAGTGGCATTATTGATAAGTAATATTTAGGAATAGTTAATAAATAAGGGAGTTATCCCAGAATGAACAATCGGTTGAATGGATCTGACACGATGAGCCAGTGGCATAGAAATAAAGACAGGTTAATGGATATCCATGATGGTTGGTTGAACAACTAATAGAGGGAAAGAAATGTTCTCTATACCTGCAGGGCATTTTGATAACATCGAAGCTAACAAATGACTAAAAAATATCGACGAATTTAGATTCAAAAAATGTTTCAATAGGAATTTCTGAAATATGTGAGTCATATGTGAATAATTTTTTTGTGGTTCTTTGTAACTAAGCAGTGTAAAAAATAAATTAATATAAATGCATCCAAGTATTTTGTTTGCTTTTATTGTATATCTGTATTATTCTCGATCATACAAAATATGTTTTAATATTAATCTTAGATTCACATGAAAAATATTTTAACTTAATTTTTGTTAAAATATTATTTATGCAACATTCGAATAAATCGTCTGCCTAATAAATTCACTATTTCAACATAAATTAACATAGTTTGATAAAATAATATGTTTCGATGCCAAATAAACGTGCATATTTAAAGGAAAAAATTCAACATCTTCTCTGTATGCATAAAAATTGATTAGAAACAAGGAATATCAGTCTAAAAATTGTTGAATTTCTTAAATCTTAATTAATTTTATTTGTTTCTTTAATTCAGTTGACACCGTTAAAAATTTGTCTTAAAATTGTTTTGTGAGCTTACAGAAAATTGAATTATGCAAATACAAGAAAATATAATTTTGATAAAAAAAAAACCGATTTTGTAGTCAATATACTTTTAACAACATTTTATTTACATAGTAATGAAAAGATAAATAGAAAGATTAATAATGCCTTATTCCGCCAAAATAGGAAACTTGACCCTGAAAATTAAAAATTGAATTAAATTAAATAATATAATTCTTAATTGAAAATTAAAGAAATTTGACCCTGGTTTTGATTTCTCTAATATTATTGGATTATGTTAATTGCTGGCATCACAAAATACTTAGTGTAATCTTGTTAAACTGGTATGCTACATAAGCATAAAAAATGTATTTCATTGAAGGACTTAAAATCGTCTATTTAATAGAAGAGAGGCATGATTATAAGTGTGTATTTTTCAAATAGTTATCTTTATTATTAAGAAAACATTTTAAAACTTTTAATATTTTCATATCTGAACTCGCGTGATTCATTTAAAAAAGGACAAAGCCAGGAAGGAATTGGAGGAGAAAATAGTTTTCCCTATAACGTAAAATGCGTTTGTTGATTGTCTAAAGGGTATGCGAAATTTGAATATTATTAAAATAATACTAACCAAATATAATAAAGGGACAAATGGTTGAGGAATTCTTTTGCATTACAAAAATGTTGCATCTTTACTTTTAAGAAAACAGTATGCTTAACAATACTACATAATGGACTGAAAGACATGATAGGATAAAAATTTGTTATTTATCTGTTTTTTCATTAAAAAAGATTATTTTGAGATAATGGATTTTTCTGAAAATATTATTTATTTTTTCTCTTTTTATTTAACACAATGTGCAATTTCATCATATTTGCTGAATAAACGGAAAGTGTTTTTTCATTGTTCAAAAATATTAACTTTTTACAAATAGAAAACATTAATATTTTTACAGAACAGAAAAACAACGACGAATGAATCTCACAACAACTGTTTGAATCAATCTATATAAAGAATATTTGCAAAAATAGAGAACAGTCTGCTATATAACTTCTTCTATGTATTATGATAAATGTTGAATCATTATAACGATAAAATAGATTATAAAACTTCATACAATAGATATGGAATAATAACAAACGGAATTTCAAAATATCTTTACTCCAACATAAGGCGCTTAAACTGATTTAAAAGAGCATAAGTAGCTTATGCCCTTCCAGATTATATGTCCTCTCTGTTATTAAGTATAATTAGCAAGAATAAGATGATAGTGAAAGTTTAAAACAAAATATAGAAATATGAAGAAAAAAGTATTTCACTCTTATATAAGGTTTTCCCAGAGAGATTAGGTTACGTGAGTGAGAAACTCAAGGCAGTTTCATATTATCTTATCATATGATAACGGAATATAAGAAAATTATCGATGTTTGCAGATTATTATTGGACATTATGATAAGATATCTCTCTAGTAGAGTACTCATGATGTGATTTGTGAAATCTTTATCTATAAATGATTACTTATTGGGTTCAACTGAATTAACAGTTATTTTCCTAAATTTTTAACATGTGTCATTTAACAACTTGGTATATCAAGAAATAGTATTTTACAGGAATTCAGAGCAATAAATGCAATTGCAGTTACATATAAAATTTTATAGGACTATTATTTTATCTATAGCGTTTTTTTTAATATTGAAAGAAATTAACAGTAAGAGTATTTAATGCTTTTAAAATTTAATTTCCAATGAATTCAAATTATGCAATAGATAATTAGTTATAACCTATCACAATTTTTAACTCTTAAAGTGGTGACATGAGCGGGAATCTGGTAAACAAATCCGCGTGAGTGCTTTGTATCCATATCGAAATTTAATTTCGTCGGTCTTCATATACACCATTAGTTTTATTATTTTAAAAATTAAGAATATAGTATAATTGTGCTATAATTGTAATTATTTATTATTGTACTAATTTAATTAACTAATTATTTATTATTGTACTAATTTAATTAACTAATTATTTATTATTGTACTAATTTAATTAACTAATTATTTATTATTGTACTATAATTGTAATTGTAATTATTTATGATGAATGAATAATTTGTTTGTTTGAAAATTCAATATAAATATTATATTTCTAAGCTAAATTTAAAATGTTTCTTAAAGATATATTAGTATCTTGTTTTACTGATAATTTTGATTCAAACATAGATTCTTTTCTTTAGATTACCTGTAAAATTTAATAGTTGATGAAGGAATTTTGAACTCAAAAGTTTTTTTCTAAGAAATGAAAATCTATAGGAAATACAAATAACCATTTCTTCAAATAGCATTATTGTAAAATATCTAGAAACAAAAAGTTATTGTATATGAGAGGATTAACATCATAAATAAACATATGCGGCAAAATGAGCTATTTAATTTCCAAAAAAATTACAAATGTAAAGTAATCTCTAAATTTAAAAAGTCATTAGTGCATTGTAAATCTACCAGGTTTTTGAATTCCTTGCAATTCATACCATCTTTTTATGATTTATAGTGTTTTATCGAAGCAGATTAAATTTAAAAAAAACATTTGATTTCGAAATTATAAAATTCCCCTTCTTTCGTGTTTCTTCCTCGTGCTTGGTGTCACAGTGTTGTTTGTATAAGTCTAACTACTTACTTAAGTTGTACTTACATTTGTATGTCTCTTTCAAAGAACTTTTTAACATCGCTTTTAAAGAAAATGACAAAGCTGCACATTTTAAAAGTCGCACTTAATTATTCTCAGTTTATTTTGAAAACTCTTCAAATCATAGAAAAATATAATGACAGAATACCAGGGATCACTCACAGACATTCTGTACCATGGATCATTGAACCCAAATATATGATTTTAATTATCTTTTCAGGTTACAATACAACGCTGCGAAGAAAGACGATCGAAAAAAAATTAAAATATTGATCCTGAAGCCATAAAATGAGAAATTGAATCTTTATACAAAAAGAGAAGAGAGGATTTTAATTAGATAGTAATTTAACATGTTTAACGTTTAATTTACAGCAGTAATTTGACATTTGATGGCTTTTAAGATGTCTGAAAAAAGAGAAATTCAAATTTGATCTTGAGTGAGATACCTTTTTGTGTAAAAGAAAATTTCCGTTTAGAGGAGTATATCTGCAAAGTGGCAACTATAAAAAAGAGTATGGAATCTGGTTTATATATTTATAGTGGCGAATAAAAAAAAAATGACATTTCAAGTAGAATGAAGAAAAACATCTGGAAATTGTCGAGACTATATATAATAAGGCATGCTACTAAATTATCCAAGTGAAAACGAGAAAAAAAATATGTTTGTGAGGGTAACTGCTTTCACCCTTACTAATGTTGAAATCTTTTTTATAAATCTCGAATGAATTTTGACCGGTAAAAAAAGATTCAAAGAGGGTCAAGAAGTTATGACTGATAACTGCAATCGTTTTGATCAAGAGTGTCAATTATTTCGACATCAGAGAGAATGTACACTTTGATTGAATACTACAGTGAAAACACACAAAGGCCAATATAACACTAGCCTCCCTATTACTCCACGTGAAAGGGTAAATAGAAAATTATCTAATCTTTAGAAAAACAAATCATATCTATTCACCAGGACAATGCCCTAGTTGCATTTCGATATCTGTCAAGAGATTTTCGATTAAGCATAGATTACCATCGTTAAGCACTAACCGTATTCATCTGATCTTGAGGCTTGAAAATTCTTTATATTCTCGATGTCTAAATCTTAACTAGATAGAGAATGATACAGATAATTCAAAACTGAATTATCGGTATCATATCAAACTTTGGAAATATTGGTTTTATTCACGTATCTGATGAATAAAACCAATATTTCCAAAGGAATGATTCTTCTATTATTATGATCCTGCATGACCCTGTCTTAATTTTAATTAATACTTTGAAAAAGAATAAAGTTAAAATGCATGGATTGGATTTTGGGCTTTTCGCTAATTCTGTCGGATACGTCCAATAAAAAATTAAAAGTAGAAAGTTAAAATTATCTACAAAATATGCATTTGATACATTAATTTTAATAATTTAACTTTAAATACTTAGTTAGCATAAAACTTACCTTACAAACTTTTTTCTAAATTGAAAGTTTAAAGAAAATGTGTTACATTCAGATAACAGTGATTCAAAGTTTAAATGACAAGATTTAAAGAAGAAACGAAATATGAATACTTTAAAAAATGAGATATTAAATCAAAATTATATAAATAATTGTTTAGGTGAGCTATTTTTCGTGTTTGAAATTTTTTTCCATTCAAAACTGCTTTTAAAAAATAAAGTTTCAAAATTATTTAAAGATTTTAGTGCACTTTTACCAGTTTGCAGGTTTTTATCTTTCATTTACATAAAACAGTATATCGTCAACAATTTAACGAGGGGCTATTTCTTTGAGAAATAATCATTCCAAATGCAGGGAAATAACAAAAGCCACATAAAGTAAATCACTTTGACTATAAAGAAGATAATGCATTAAAATTAATTTAAGCCTCCCGTAATTATCTTCTAATGACTATCTCTTAACTGCAAATGTGTTAAAGTAAATTCAGAATTATTTCTGTTTAATTCAAATTTATTTGTAAATGATATTTTTCTTTCTTTCCTTTGTTCTGCCCGTGATTTATTTACTAAAGAATGATTCCAACATGTTTGGAATTCTGCAGACAAAAGGTGGGAGAATGAATAAAAAAATCCCGTCTATTGTAATAAATAGTGTAAATTGATGCTATCTGTAAATCATGTTTTACAATTAATCTACTAAATGCGCTAAATAATTATTAGTCCTTTTCAGTATAAACAGTTTTTTAAACGTTTAGAATTTTTTTCTAACTTTTCAACTGCAAATATTTTATATTACTTTATTGATAAATGCATAGTAACGGTATATTTCTGATTAGAAGTAAACATCTTTTTAGAAATTATTTTTTAAAAATCAAAAATTGCTTATCTCTAATAATAATAAATGGCAAACTCTGTCTTTTTGGGGTTTTTTGACGTTTAGCAGATAAAAATGTAATATTTAGAGGTATCAAATACGATACAAGAATTTATTAAATGCCAGATTTGAAAATATTGCAGCCATTGATTTTCCAAATGCCGATATTTAGAATTTTATTTAACAATAAATTTTTATGGTTTGAATTATAGATGAAAATGATATAATGGGTAATATTTGATTGTGAAACCATAATTTTAACACAAATGAAATGAAGTCAACGTCTATACATCATTTTTCAAAATTCAGTGAACCATACAATCAGAATCGATTACCTTCACCTTAATTAAAGTATTTTTTTTTCACAGAAAACCCTCTCTGTGGCTTAATACAGGAATCAGAATCATGGATCAAATCTAGTGTGAATTCAAACTCATTATAGTTATTACTTTGTGAAAATAATTAAACCAGTAATATTGTTGCTTCTATAATACATTATTTTTAGAACATTTTAATTGCCTTAAGAAGGATCAGCCACTCAGTGGGTTCTGTTCTTCGAGTTGGCTACTATTGGTCAAATCTTCATAATTAGGTTAATTTTTTTCGCAGAACCTTGAATCATTGCTAGTGTATCAAAAATATATTATTAAACATGGTTGATAGAATCAGAAGAGGCAGCATAAAATTTAGATTTTGTAATTTTCTCAACCTTGCGTTTATTGACTAAAATTATAAAATATAGTTTTTTTTATATAATTTAACATAATTTTCCGCCTTAAACTATATGCTTATTTCTAATGGTTTAGATATCGTTTATTGGGTTATGATTAAAACGGGGGCAACATCTCGAATAATCTCGGTAACATAAAATAGTTTTTTATTAAATTCAATTAATTATTAGTCATTTGGAGGTCTAAAGCAAAATAATCCATAACTTAAAATGATGGAAAATCTTCAATTTCCTAATAAAAGAATCTAAATTCAAATTTAATTAGATAATTATATAGCAAGATAATTATATAGAAGTTTTTGACAAATACAGCAATTGCGCATTTTATTTTGAAATCAATTTTATCTTTTGACAGACGGAAAAAAAAGGAGCGTCAGAGATCAACATGAAATAAATATGAATTAAATATTATTGATTACTAATTTCATTGTCGATTTAAATTTGAGGGAAAGTTATTATTATTAAGCTTACAGACAGTTTCTAAGGTAATTGAATATCGGCCTCAAAATACAAATGTGAAAATGATAATTTTTTTTTATATATCAATCCTATATATATATATATATATATATATATATATATATATATATATATATATATATATATATATATATATATATATATATTATCACTAGTAAAATAACAAGCACTGTAATTTCTTTCATATGTTATGTCAATGAAGAAGACAAGAAACTTTTCTCAAAATTGTTAAAAAACCAAATTTTAGACAAATTTTTAAAAATAATAATTAAGTTAAGGAAACACAATGAATAGAGCATTCGATTGTACACTAACATAGTAAATGCTCCATTGAAGAAATTCAACCATGCAGTGAATAATATTTATAAAAATTTGACATTTCTGGAATAAAATCAATAAGCATAACAATTTATGATAACGTTTAAGTTGCTTCATCAGTAGAGAAAGCCGGAATAAAAGCCAGCCAAATTAATTAAGTTCTGCTATTGCATCTGAGTAAATGATAAAAAAAAATTTCTATAGAAAAGGAAAATATCTATAGAATAGATAATTTTTTAGTATTTATTATGTTTAAGATAAAAACGCCGAAATTATCGGGCATTCATTCAGGTTTTCACAACTGAAGAAGGAAATCGGTCATTATCACTTTTTCTTATACTTATCAGTTCTATTTCGAAAATGCTTTATTTTATTATATATATATATATATACTCCAAATTTTATTTTATTCTCGAAATGCTTTATTGTTATTCTCAGAATAATTCCCCATGCATGTATGAATGGGGATTAATCAGCCTGAGATCCAAAACTCATTAATGCATTTACTGCAAAGAGTCACTTATATTCCAAAAATTCTTTTCACTTCCTTTTTATTCGCATTCTTATCTCTTCCCTAATTATTCATTAATAACTTTTTTTTCCAAAAATTTTTTAGCATCATCTTACATAAAATTATCTTCATGTTCAGAAGATTTTACTTTTTATAACCCATATCGTTATAAAATGTCTGAGAAGCATTAAAAATCATGCAAATCCTTAATGTATTCCCAATTAATGCCCTTTTAAGACAATCAGTTCTCTAAATCCGCCGTCAAGCGACCTCTTTCTATGACCATTTTCTCTTCTGTTATCGCTACGACTGTTATTATCTGCCACTTGCTGGCGTTCTCGCATGAAATTCGATTTTTGTAATGGGAGGATACTTTCCCACGTTATGCCTTATCATGATCGATAAATAAATAAAATGAAAGCCTCGTTCAGTAAGGGGAAGTGGTTTTAAAACATCGCTGGAACGATTTAAACGATTAGAAAGCTGCCAGTGTGAGTCGAAAATTGTTATGCGGATAGGGGAAAAAGTAACCAGTTGCATAGTCAACATTCAGTTTCTCTTTTGCTGCGAAGTAATGAGCTTAGTAATGAGGTAGTTGAACATTTTGAAGAGGGAAATAATGATATTCGAGATCATAATATTGCAAGCATACGGCAGTTACATTTTCATCGTACGACAGCGCTGATCGACAATTCGTAATTGCGGAATTTGGGAAAAGGATATTTCTTCATTTTTAGCGATAAACCATATGGCGAAAAAACGAAATAAATTGTGATAGATCTTCGCTCTCCGTTATTTGAAATGCCGCCTATGATAGCATTAAAGGTCTTGGTAACTGCATGTATATTACCTTTTTCAATGAGATGAAAGACTCGCATAAATTTAAATGCAATATTTCATAAGGTGATGCTCAGTTAAAATTTATCATTTAAACTTTCTGGATCGCATTTAAGGTCGTAGCGTGTTTGATTACTTCAAAATTTATCATATATCTAGTAATTAAGAGTGCGTATTAAATATGTCTGTTATCGAAGTGTCTCCGGGTAGTAATTTAAAACTATATATTAATAAAAAGCAACAGTGTAAAATAACTGATAAAAGTAAAAAAAAAAGACATTTTAGCGAATTTAATACTGTAGACATTCAGATTATTTTATAATGTTTCTTGGACCAATAAATGTATGAATGTTAAATAGAAACTTTTTAAGAAAAAAAAACCCCATCTGCCTTCAAGCGTGTATCAAAATATTTGTCTCAAAGATTAATTATAAATTTTAAACTATTAATAAGTACAAAAATCAATAATAGCCAATTACCTATTATTTTCAGAAAGCATTAAAGACAATCTTGAAACAGTGTTTCATAAAATTCGTGTTTTCGAAATAATTTTTATGGTGAAAATATTTTTTCAGTCATAAAAAGTTATTTCTAAATAATGATAAAAATTAGCAAACAAATCAAAAGCAAATAAGAAACTTTAATAGTAATATCACAATAGCCTCTCACACCCTCGATAAAAAATAATTAAAGATATTTTTTTCCAAATGAATAACATTGCTTCTCAAGTTGAATTTATTCTTCTTCCTTTTGCTTAAAAACATAAGAAAAAAGCAAGATGAGAAACTGCACGATTCCGCAATCATTTACATTATACTATATTTGGTTATCTCCTTGAGTTTAATAGGCGTTATAAGTACTTTCCCTTAGAATTAATCTTTAATTTTTTTCAGATATCAAGGCGAAAATTAAATATATATAAGAACATTGAGCAAAATTTGATAAGTGAAATATTTAGATAACTGTTGTCTAATATTTAACAATAATGAATAACTCCAATTACAGTAAATATTTTTTAAAAAAATGACACATCTACTATAAGATTTCATAATTATATCATATATAGATTTCATAATTATATCATATTCATATAAGATTTTCCCGTTTTATTTGTCATTTTCGGATGAAAATTATATATGTTTTTATTTTATTGACACTATATCTTAAGTTGTTAAATATTGATCAAAAGTTTCAAAAAATGTATGAAACCTTTTTGATATCTTCATTGATGTATGTATTGCTTTAATTAAACAAACTAATTGCTATTTACTATTTATTTATAAAAGTAGAATAACGCTTAGAATTTTTCATGTGGCTCTTAGAATATGAAAATTGTATTAAAAATACTAATATTTGCCGTATTTGAAAAATAATGTAAGAAATGAATAACATGATTGAGAGAATTGGACAATTAAGCAAATAGTTAAATTACAGAGAAATAAAACGAAATATTACAAAACAATTTAACAATACAATTTTACATTTTTTTTAAATGCTCGTTATGTGAATATCTCATACTTCATAATCGCATTATTTTAAATTCCCGATTCTATTTACTTAAGAATTTAATTTAAAGCAAGACTTAGTAAAATAATAAATGACATTTATTGGCGATATATAGGGTGGTTATAATTAAAGTAACCCTAATTAGATTTATAAGGAGACTGGTCTGGTTGACATAATTTGTTGAATATTGGTATACACGACCATGGAGAAAAAAATATGCAATATAAGTTAAAAAATCCAATTTCGACCACCAAGTGAAAAGGGGTACTTAAAGAACAAAAAAATGAAATAAAATGTTTGCTAATTTTATAATTAATTTTTACAAGTTTTATTTAACTACATCATTTATTCAATGTGCATTCTACTTGCGTCAATCACTTATTCATAGCTGGTTTAACAGCAACTCGAATGCTTCGTTGGAACGGAAGCAACATAGTGTGTTATTGTTGCTTTCTATTAAGGCATATTCTAAATATTTTCTGCGTAGACTCGGTGTTACAGGAATCCCCACATCACAAAGAAATCACAGGGAATCGAATCTAGAGAACAAAGGGCCAGGCAGTCTGAAATTTTCTTCGAAATTAGCTGATCATTTCCAAAGAAGCAGTTCATACACATTTCGTGCAATATGGAGTGTGGCACCATCTTGCTTGACTCCTAAAATTTATGAAGTGTCTAATAAAACTGTATTTGAAATTCCAAATTTGAATTCCATAAAATGTTGTCTCTTTGGTCTCATATTTTTTGAAAAGGTTTCAATAAAATTGAAGAATATTTAGATCTCTAGGAAAGGACCTAAAAATTGATTTTTTTTTCAAAAGCTTTATTTTAAATTAAAAAAAAAACAATATAGATTGAAAATCATTTTTTTCAAGCCCAAAAAATTGAGGCTCAAAATGTACTAAACCCATACTATATTTTATTTTATGAAGTTAAAGTTATTTTTGGAATAAGGGAAATGAAACTTAAAAGGAACTTTCTTAAAAAAAGAACATACATGACTCATGCATAAATATCATAATCATACAGAAAAAGATTACATAATGAAATCGAGAGCAACTTGCTTTCAAGTAAAAAAAAACAACAATAAGGTTTAGAATTCTTTAAAAAAATGTATATATAGCTGTCATGTAAAATGTAGGTATATGGATGATAATTTCTAATTATCTAAATGATAATTTTGAATCTATCTTTTAGATTATTAGAAATTATACCCTTCCCAGCCAAAGGCTATATAGAATAGAGTTGTGGTCGCGTGTAATTACTTCGCCCAATAGAGAAGCTCAAACTTCCCTTTATAAAGTCGTGGACAAAACCACGAGACCAGAGTTTGACATCATGCCATCCATTCTATCTCTCGCCATCAGAAAACTGCCCATTCCACCGTTTTTCGTTTGAAATATGATATAGTGTTGCATTCATCGATTCATTATATCAAATTCATTTACATCCTTTAGTTTAATATCAATTCGTTCTTTATTGTCTATACTGCAAAGCAGAGTTTTGAAATAGCGAAAAATACATTTTGTGATTTACATGATTATATGATTTTATAGGATTAACAATATGCTTTCAAGTAACACTCAAGTGTAAGTAATGTTGCTTCATCGCTACATATGGATTAATATTAACCCTTAACTGGGGAGGTGAAGTTTTAGGACTTAATTGGGGAGATTCATTTACACTCAAATTAAATTTTCTGATGAATGTATTAGTATGAAAAACTGCCAATATATTTAGCAGATATTTTTCTTAATATATAGATATGTTTTAGAAATTTTTCAAAATATGTTATCATTGAAAAAAGTATATGCGTTGGAGCATATATTTTCTTCTCAAATTACATGCTACAATAAATAATAGTCCTGAAAACACATATTACTTTTTACTTTTTAAATCATATTTATTTTAGAGTATATGGAGGTATATAGAAGACAATATAATGTAAAATTCAACAATTATATGAAAAATGAAAAAAAAAATGACAATGGGTAAAATTGGCCCCTTTTTTTATCGGCTTGTGTGACTTTCATAGCACAGTTTTCTAGGGCATTTTAAACATATAGGTTAAGAACTAGTATAAAAATCAACCTATATATTCTATATATATATCTCTTGGTATATTAATATATTTTATAAATTTTTCAAAATACATTATCACTTGAACAATTAATTATGTTTGAACATACAAATCAGAATCAGTTGAATGCGAACTTTCATCGAAATACTCTTCTGTACAATTATCCTTATCACTAAAATCAATTTCTGCTTCATTTAAAAATGTTTGGAGCACTGCTTCATAATAGGATCAGTAAATTGGATGATATTTCGGGGCCCAAGTTTGAACACCATCTGCTAAGCCTTGTTTATCACTGGGACATTAACAGGGAGATGCGGTCTTAGAGACCGCGCTCAAAGAAATAACTGAATTATTTTAAAAAAGCATCTGCTGAAATCAGTTGAGAAAGTGCACGTGTAGGTTACAAAACAGGAAGCTACAGGGCCAATCCATTCAATTGAGCTAAAAATAGAATAAGGTTTACCGAAAATCCATCTCTAGCGGTCTCACAGACCGCACGTCCCCAGTTAAGTGTTAAAAAATTTCCTAATCAAATGAATAAAAGTAATAATTCTTTGTCTCATTTTTAACAAATAATGTACTTTAGCTAAGAGATGGGGCACTATTTTAAAAAACTGACTTTACAAATTACATGGTTGAAGTTCTATTATCAGACAGTAAGAAAGTTTACATATAAAGAATTTCCCTTAAGCTCCGTTCTTTCTATAGATTGGAAGATAACGAATGTATGACTACTCCTCATGTAAACTTGCATTTTCCCCAAAACAGTTGCTCCTTATATCATCATTTGTTTCATTTTTATTTTGAATTGGGAACATAAAATAGATTATTTAGCCAATTGTCTTCAAATACCTTGAAAAAATGAATACATATTTTTGAATTTAACATAAAAATTGCTTAACAGCCAAATGGAATAGCCTCTTTATTTTTATTAATGTCGTCCTTTTTTAATGTTTCAGAAAAAAAAAAAAAAAAAAAAAAAAGGTTGCCATCTACTTTTTATCAGTCTTTATCAGTTTTATCAGTCTTTAGAATCTTAGAAATCTCCTAAATTTTTTAAAAGGGAAGATGCGGAGATTTGTTTAATAGTACACGTGCTTGCAATTATTTTGTTCCAACAAAGGATCTAAAAAACAAAATACCGCAAATAAACTCAAAGGTTAGCGAAAAGTAAGACTAAAAAATTCTCTAGAAATATAAATTATCTCTAAAAACAAGCTGTGTGGACTTTTCTCTGAATACATTCATAGCCCATCTTATATATATATATATATATATATGATAGATTCTGCTTTAAGAAATAGCAGGTAAATTTTCTAAACCAGCAGAAAATGGTGAACTGAAGAACGCCCTCAGAGGGTCCTTGCTCAGATATAAATTAAAAATATTATTTAATAACGATTTTTGCAAAATCTAGTTACATTAACTTGCAAAAATAAAATTTTAGAAATTGATAAGTATATTCAAATAAAATCAACCTTCACTTATTCACAAATTTGCGAGATATTATCAACAAGCTTACAGACCTTTAATAGGCAATGCCACAATTTTATCCAGCCTTTAACAATTATAATAAATGATAAGTAAATTATATTGCTGTAAAATGTTTTAATTTGAATTTATTCACTAACTCATTTGAGATGAACAGTTTTTGGAGACTATCCTCAGAAGCCAAAATTCCATACTGACTGATAATTGCAATTCAATATCTTTACGCACAGAATGTTCTATCGGTCTTTTTGGTTCAAAAAATGTTGGTACACTTGGTGTGTAATACGCTTCGAATGGGATTAATTTTGAAAAACTGCTTTGCATATTATATTCTTTCCGAAAATCATTTTATTGGACCACAAATGAAACAATATTTCCTCATTAGGAACAGTTTGAATGTAAAAGTATTTTTAAGGTATTATAATTAATTTTCTATGATATTGCAATATTTTAAATGAAAAGCATTCTAATGACCATTTAAATAATTTTTAAATAAAATAATAAAAGCTAGTTTACCTTTAAAAAAATCTTGAACAGGACCTAAATAGACTGCCCAACACCCTTCAATGGGTTCCCAAAAGGGCATCATAGTGAATTTGATCTACTCGTATCCAAATAGCAAAGCATAAAGAAGAGCTTTCGAAATTACTTCAAATTTTGAACAATAATTTAGATAAGTGGAAACAATCGCATTATTCGTCCATGCTCTTATCAATATCTAAAGACTAAATCATTGGAACTTCAAGCATTTTGAGATGAAAGAAGGAAAATTTTCTTCTTGATAACAATTCTATACTTATTGAATAAATAATAAACACTGAAAAATGCTATTTTAATAAAAGCGTCATTTAAATCTCCATAACCAATGCAATTTGTTATTCAGTATCGATTATTTTTTTTTCTGAGTATCTTCCAGATTCATTTTGATATCGGAAATACTACTTTATTTCTTTTAAATTACTTGCCATCAAGTCGGTGTTTTTTATCTTCTTAAATAAAATTGAAAACAGATCTTTCGTTATTTCCCATCATCAATAAAGTAATGACCGAATGCTATTTTTTGATACTTAGAGACATGTTATATAATTTTTTTTTCTTTGACTTCTTCTCTCGGGTATCATTGTTAAGTGAAAGAAGGAATTTATTGTGGAATCAAAAGAATATTGAACTTTGATTACTCGCTACATTCCGTTTCCATAAAACTTTTGCAAGTAAAGTGACATAATTCTTAGATTTTAAAATATTGACTAATTCAGTTTAATACATAGGATCGCAGTGAACTTGTAGTCCAATCTTCAATTTTTTCACAATCACAATTTTTTTCACGAGTTTGAAAACCTGCCACTTAAGTAAGTTTCGTGCGATCAGAATTTACAGTTATGATTCATTAAATCGCAAAAGTTATTTTCATAATAATAAGAAGGATGACTTGGGATAAAAAAGAAAAACGTTGTTTGACTTCCATTTACTAGAAAAGTACCAATTTTGTTTTAATGGAAATAAATACTGCTAAAACAAATGAAATATCAACACTACAATGAATAGCTTCTACAATGCTCCTTTTACTTTTTAAATTGATAAACAATCATTAGTGAATTTAATTGTTATTTTTATTGTTAATTTCAACTTGATCTGAGAACTGAAGTGTTTTCTGAAGATTTGAAAAAAAAGAATTTCTGAAGATTTGAAGTGCATTTAGAATTTCCTATAACTCTTATACGCGTTAATTTTCTTTTTTAAAAAAAATGAAAATAAGTCTCAAAATGGATTTTCATAAAATTAGTATAGATATTTAATTTTATAGAAGAATTTAAATAATGTGCTACTCATAATTGCATTTCATTGCCATTTATTTACTCTAGCAAAAAGGAAAAAAATGAATTTTGGAACTGATTTTAAAGATTTTAATGCAAATATTAAGCAAAAAATTATTAACAAGTATTAGTCAAAAACAATGATGGCTTTCTATCAAAGAAATTATTTAAAAAAAATTGTTCTTCGGTACAGTGAAAAACAATAATATTTAAAAGAATTAGAAAACACATTTATTTCTTTAATAACTTTCGTATAAACTAATAGCGTTCCCACTATTGTAAATGCCATAACTGCCATGTTTTTTTTTGTTTTTTTTAGAGGTTTCAAAACGATTTATTCATAATTCTTCTTAAATCCAATGTAATACATTTATAAATTTAATAATTCTTTTAAACTACGATCATCAAAAAATTTTCAACCTCCTTAATTGGCCCAGAATTCGTATATAAATTTTGAGTATTACTCAACCCATGTAAATACGTAATTGGCCGGCGACCTGGTCTAGGGGTAGCGCGTTTTCCCCGTGATCTGGGCGTCTGTGGTTCGGACATGGTTTTTCTCTTCCCTGTGTTCGATCTGTGAAGTATGTGAAAGAGCCCCTATAAAAAGGGGCTGCGCAAGCGAATGTGTGTGCCATATTCATTTGAACTAGAAGTCAAGACTTCTGCCATCGGGTGCTCAAAGGCTTTGCCCGCAGAAGCTACTGCACACTTGGCTTAAATCTCTAACATTTCATAAGTGGGCTTGTAAAGTGCCATAAGTAACAACAACAAATAAAATTTAGTGAATTCCACTATAGTTATGAGGTCTCGATGTTTTATGCTTAAAAACGTTTCCCTTTGAGCCAAATATTATTTAGATCTTATCAATATCCATAAATAGAATTTATGAAAGTATTAATCACTAACTTGAAATAGTGTCCAGAGATCAGATTAATTGTCCACATTAAGAAATAAAGTTATCTTTCATTATATTCAAACCACATAAAATGTTTTGTTCAAATGTGTTATAAAATGTTGCACTCAAACTATAGTGTTATGACATATAAAAAAAAATGTCCTTTGGGATCTAATCGTATGAAAATCACTGACACGTGACTGAATTAGGACTGAAGTTGTTCCCAAAGCTCTACTTTAATTGTTAGAGATGCTACACAAAGTGCTGTAGGAAATGAAAAACAGCTGCCGATTACCATATATTTGGTATTGTAGAGTGGTGATGGTAATCGTAAAGTGGTTCCATATGGTAATTGTAGAGTACCAAATGTTTTTAACTTAGCATTCTAACTTTATAGTATTAAAATATTTCACATAGATCTCTAAAATTCATGAAGTTCAGATATATCTTGAAAATATTCCTAAAGGTACCATCAGAATACGTCTTAATATATTCGAAAGCACTTATATGCAGAAACCGTTGTAATGTCACTTCTACTTATCAACATTTTATTGGCGAGATTATTTGCAGCATTAAGAACATGTACGTTTTTGTTAATGACATTCTCGCATTTTCAAAAATCACTGAAGAGAATTACTTATCGTCTTAGAATGTTATTTGAACATCTCTAAAATTTCAGAATCAGTTTAAAGCCATATAAATGAAGTTTTAGAGTTATATCCATTTTATTTTTATTTTTTTCTTAGTTCTAGAACATTGATATTCAATTAATCCCAAATTCTTTTAAAACATAAAACATATTTTTGAGTTAAAAAAGAATAATAAATTACCTACTTTCCTGGTAAAATGATTTCAAAAATTGCTCTAAACTCCATTGAAAAGGCCAATAAAAAAAGCTTTTTACATTCAACTTTAAAAATAACTATAATCAGGCTGAAAGTAATAATCTAAAACCAAATGCGTCATGCCAGTACCATTCCTTCTGAATGATTATATTACACGATTTTCTTAATAAAAAAGTAATTCCACATGTTGTAACTTACAAAATGTAAATGTAAGATTTATACACTATGAGAAAGCAAAACTTACTTCTCAAGTGATTAAAATATCATGCAAATTTTTATTCATGCTTGTAATAATAGAGTGAAATATATAACAATCATGCTTCTGGATCCTTTCCTAGTTATAACTTTTCCTCAGCTACTATGCCAGGAGATTAAGAACCCGGAATCCAAGAACTCTGCCCACTCTTTTGTAAAACAGTTATAACTTTTCTCCTTTCTTACATGTTCCAAGTTATAACGAAAATACCTCAAACTGATTTCACTTTATTTTAGAAGTGAGCTATGATGTTATAATTCTTTACTCGATTACAACAAATTTTAGTAGATTCGGAATGACAGATTAAAACTTTACAATGTAAATAAAATCAATATTTATATACACAGAAAGACCATACAAATAATATGTATTTGGTTTATAGTTACTCTTTTCTGCGAAATTCCAAGTCCACTGAATACTTAAAATCATTGTTTGGACGTTTGGAATACAAATAATATGAATATTAATTAAAATATTTTTGAGATTAAGGAATATGATAATTTAAAAAAAATTAAAGTAAAAGAATCAAATTTATAGTAGAAGGAAAATAGTAAAACACAGAAATTACAGGAAATATATTTGAATTTTCATTATGTTCTATGTCAAAATGGCTAAAGGGTAATTACAAAAATAACAAATAATAATTCTTGTCATATAAACAAAAAAAAAATGATTAGGCAGTGAAAGTAACTCGGTAAAACATGGCAGTTGATGGGCTAAACAAAGAAAAAATACTTACTAATTTCCTCCGACTGATATCACAAAATCCTCCAACTTTTTAAGTTAAAGTTAATGAAGGAAGAAAGATTTAAAGTCTTTACTCTTAATGAACTATATATTTAAATTTTAGAAATACTTAACGAAAGTTTAAAATTTCACCTAGTGACAAAAATTAGTGACATAAATGTCACTTTCGGAGTTGCTAATCTGTAGTCATCTAGTTTGAGAAGATTCCGTCGACCTAATTCGAATCTACCAGTCATTAGAAAGGAGAAGCTTCCGAGAAATAATTTTAACTCCAACAGCCTTCATTACTAACGTTTTAACAAGTACCTTGAATGACATTTCTGGATTCTGAATTGAAGCAATTCTCAATTTAGTAGCTTAGCAAAGTAGAGCTAAATTGTTATCATTGCTTCTAAATAGGATGCGAGAATAATGAATATGTTACATTCAGCATGGCATTGAAAGTCAACTGTTTTAAAACCAATTTATCGAGGTTAAATTTCTACGAAGATACATTTAAACACGTATGCATATGCTAATTTAGGAAGGGTGGAATTAATATAGTTTTTAAGAAAATTTATTCAACAAATATTGAATAATCTATGTTTCTAGATTTAAAAATTAATGAATGTGTTCATGATTATTTTACACCTATAAACTTGGAAATGTATACTTAGTCAATGATTATATTTAAAAAGTAAAAAACTGTTTATAATGTTTATAACTTATATTTCAGAATGTAGTGAATTTGTGTTTAAAAGTGTATGTGGGAAAATATATATTTGAATGTAAATACAAATTAATGCTTTCCCTTTGAAGTTTCTGAAGGCAGACGTTAGAATTTGTATGTTATTCCACATTTTACTTCGCATCTCTTCTTCCCCTACCACCTATGTAAAGAGATATTTTTAAATGAGTTGACTGACTTAAGTTGCTATACAAATTATTCTATATTTTTCCCCAAACAATAATATTTTTAATATCTTTATCTTATCATCAAGAAAGGGGAGTTTTTATGAAGGAAACATTTTATGTATAATGTATGCTCACATTTTTAAGAGTTTTTTTTTATTTGCCAATTACCAAAAATTTTATTGTATCTTTTCCTAAAAGTCGAGTAAAAAAATAAATAAATATCATGAAGAAAATTTCATACTTATATGTGATTAAGAACCCCCCCCCCCAAAAAAAAAGGAACAATAGCAGTTTCCTGATATGATCATTAAGCTTAGCAATTGCACAAAAACATGTAAACAACTATATATACAAAATAATATTTCATTTCGATAACTTACTATACTACTGTATTTAAATCTGACATATCTTAAAAAGTCGAAAATTTGAGTGAATTAAGAGAGCACCAAGATTGCACCTTCATATTCGAAGTTAAATAGTTACTTTTCATGCCAGTTCGGAATATGCAATACCATTTCTTCTTTTCTCATTTCAAATTTTCTTAATTAATTTTTTAGATAAAAGTCCGAAATTTGTTTCATTCCAGAATATAAACTCTTATTTACTGCGAATGGATATTGTTTTGGTTGGAATTTTCCTAATAGTCCAAAGTGATTTTTAAAAATATTTTAATCTATGCGGGGCACGTTGCTATTTATAATTTACGTAATATAAACTCGTGAAATTTTTGTCCAATCAGAAATGTCGCCAAAAAGTAAAGATATAAAGGCAATTATTATGACTATCTTTTGGAGCACCAACTGTAAGTATTCTGACTAGCTAGAACACCATATCCTATTCCTCAGAGTCATGAAGCATTTCATTCAATTAGTTTGTGACCGCAGGGATGGACCCTAACAACCTCCTCTACCGTGTCTGTAGGTCGAGGATTATTCCCTAGACATGAATCCTTCATCATCCATCAGCCAAGCCTTCCACTACTCAAAGGCTACTGTTTTTCTTTTACCTCTTTTTTGATCCTTTTCTTTGTTCTTGTAATGCAAGGTTCTGTCTTGAGAAACATGCAAATCATTCACGCGTTTACTTGTCTTATCTGTTTTGATGAATTGCTATTAAAAAGACAATTTTTCTTTTGTTTCTTGTTACATTGCGAATGTGGTTATCAAACTTTTATAAAGATGACGAAATTATTTTTTTAATTTTTTATTTATTTAAAATATATCATCAGACACAAAATTTATGAAAACAACACACGAAACATGTTTCTCCTATTTCGTAAAACGCTTTATATATATATATATATATATATATATATATATATATATATATATATATATATATACCGTCACGTATTTATTAATTGCATGAAATGTTTTGGGAAAACTATTTTTGAGTGTTTAATTTAATTTTTCTCTCAGTCAGATTTGAATCATGAAGCATAAAAACAGTTTGAAAACATTTATTAGTGCAAAAATTATTTTTATTCATAAAATACAAGAAGAAGCATATTTTATTTGTATTGGAATAAATAACATTTCATGACTTTTATATGTAATCTTATATATGTTGATTCCAATTCAAAACAACTGAAAATTTAAATGAAATATTTCCTCTTAAAATTTCTGTGAATGATAATTATGGTAAAATTTGTTTTCCAAAACTGCTGATTTTTCTCTGGGAGAAAAACAACTTGTTTTCTATGTAATATTATATTCATCAAATTTAAATTATGTTTATTACCAGAATATTCAAATTATTCCTAGCGCCAGTAAGCGTCCTAGTTCTGTGCATTTTCTTTCTTGATTTGTATACATAGTTTATATTTCTTTACCAATTTAAATAAAGAAGTTTAAATAAAGTTCATGGAAGTTCAAAATATGTTTATGAAATTGTGATTCTAAATGAAAAAAGTATTTACTTCTTTTTAAATTAATTAAACCGTGAAGTACTTAGTTCATTACTTCAGGCTTTGTAGTTATTTCTATTCTTACTTTTTCCCAATAATAATAGGTATAGTTGTCGCATAAGAGGTAATACAATGAATCAGAAAGAAAAAAAAAACTTTTGACAGATTGAATAAAGAGGAAATATTAGTTCTAGGAAAGAAATATTGTTTACAGAGTATAATGGTATCTTGCCCCGTACCGATACAGCGTTTCTACTATTCCTAAGATAGATTTAAAAATGAGCCATATAGATTATAAATGATTTAAATATTGTCTTTTTTTTGAAAATCAAAACATACTGTCAGTAAAATAACAATTTATGGGGTACTAAGTACTAAGATTATAAATTGAAGTAAGCCAGTATCTTCCATCATAATGATCCTTTGGGCCTAGGTATTTATGAACTTCATCAAGGTGCATTAGCATTTTTTTAAAATTTTTCATTATTATCCTTTTAATGTATTCTTGCTTAATGTATTATAACTTAATTCCGAACATTTTAATAAAATGGTTTTGTATTTCAGATAAAGCTTATGATAAAGATATTCATGAAATTTAGCCCAATTACTTTTTAACAAATATTTGCAGTTATTTCTTATCGAACATTGATTAGCTTTATATGTTGTTGATTTATAAAGAACTATTTAAATATTATAGGAATATATTCGAATGAAGCTCTGAGTTTGAAAAGGGTACTTTTGAAGAAACAACAATAATATTTGAAATTCTTAGAATAAAACATTCGCCATATATGTTAAGAACATTGTGAAGTTGAATTTTAGGAATTCTTTAAAACCGTTTTATTGGGAACATGCTAAAATGAATATTAGCATCTCTCTGGCATTGGAGTGGTTTGAAGAATGCATAATATTTTGAGCTAAGTCTATACTATAATTAATTTATGGGATTTTCCCCCCAGAAAATTTATCTTATAACTAGGTGAATTCTTCACAAAAATTACACAAAAGGTCTATTATTCAGAATACGTAGGTCGTTTATAACAATTTATAAAGGCTTTCTAGCCGACGTCACCAAAAGTTTCATGGTAGAGATAAATTGAAATCATTTGATATCATTTAATATTATTCATATTCTCAGGCAAATTTAAGATATGCTGATTAATATTGATCGACTTAAGACATGTTATATATTGAATAAAGAAGCAGATGAAATAGAGATAAAAATTCCAGTATCATGCAAATTGAATACATTCTCTGAAAACATATCGAACAATCTATGAAAGGAATGATCGATTTTATCTTGCGCTGGCAGTGAATATAGGCTAGGGGAAAAAATTGTATGAGGCGATATGTATTATATCCAGCGAGTGATAAAAACCGATCTTTTCTTCCTAAAAGGAACTAAACTGTCACACATATTTAATTTTTCTTCAATAAAACATTGTAATAATTTCCAAGTTGTATTTAATTCTATAATTAAATTAATACATTAATTATAAAATACAGTTCCTCCTACAACACTAAGAAACGCATTTCATTGAATAGTAATTTTTTTTCCAAATAAGCAAATACAAGTATGTACTTAGAATAGTTAAAAAATAATTTTACGAATAATTACGCTATACTTTATAATTTTTTTTCCATTGAGTATTTTAATATTTTTTTCATAGTGTTTTCAACTGTCTCCTCTTCGTTCAGGAAAAGAGCTGTGAAACTAGGAGACTTATTTTTCATAGTGTTGAGATTTCTGTTGGCCGCTTCTGCAGTATTAGTAAAGTTAAATGCTACATCAATCTAAGCTTTTAAAGGCTTAAATCAAAGGTATATGTTTAATTTAATGAAATAATTAAAATAATGCAGTGAATAGAAATGAAAATAAATCCCATAAACAGTCATGTTTTTACTGAAGTGTTTTCTTTGTTAAAATTTCATTCGAGGTATTTTGTCCCATTAGAGTTTTTTTTTCTCCGAAAGGAAATCTTTTTTTTTTTTAATTTCCAAGTTCAAATTTGCCTTACTGATGGTACAGATGCTGTATCAGTACATTTTGACTCACGTACTGGCAAAATGCTAAATGATTAAGCCGTTATAATTTTTTTATCCTAAAGAACAAATTCATTTCTTCACTCATGCTTCAATATTTTACACATTTTTTTGAAAGATGGCAAACATAGAAAATTTCGTCACAAAATTCGATACCAATTTGATTAAAAAGCAAAAACCACTCTCTAATTTTCACATTCTTACACAGGAATTGTTTTCCTTACAGATTTTCCCTTGGGATTTTATTCATCTATAAACTAGAGGTAAATTAAAGAGGGGGCATTTTTCTTTTAGATTTAATCATTATTTACTGGTTTAAATTTGAAATAAACTAGCAATATTCCACGATTGGTAACAATTTTCTGGAAATTAGCGTGAAATAAATTTGAAACATTTTCTACTTGTATTTAAGGATCGATCTCAAATCAAAAAGTTTGTAATATGCTTACTGCAGTCGTGATGATTCCAGTTGACACTCAAAATTCAGTGTGCAAGGTTGTATTCCAATGTAATTCAGTGTGCAAGGTTGTATTCCAGTGTAATTCTAGAGGACAAAAATTTTACTTAACCTTTAGATATTATGTAGTTATTAGCAAGTTAAAAGATTTTACTTCGGAAAATAAAATCAAATAACCATTACGGAGTACGCAATGACCTGACATATCCATTGATACTTCTAAAAAATGGAGAGTTAGAAATCAGGAAGCAACAAAGGGCAATCTAGTATAAAGGCGAAGCACATGTTAAAATATAATAGATTATTTTACTTTCAGTATAACACTTGTTATACAGGCGGATATCTCGCGGACAGCATATAATAAAATTCATGCAAGACTTGAAATGACTTAACACATCCAAGTAGAGATACTTAAAGAGAAACGAAGAATTTGGTACTGGGAAGCTACACTGGACAATCTAGTAAAAATGCGAGTCACATTTTAAAGTACAATACATTTAACTTTCAATTTATCACTTGTTTTACAAACGGACATTTCAGCGGATATTTCGTGGACAACGAATAAAATAAATCAATACGAGACGTGCAATGACCGAATAAATCCAAGAACTGATTCCTAAAGAAAAAAGAAAAAAAAGATTAATTTTTTACGTGTAAACAGCAAATGATGTTCTAGTAGCACTGAGAGGCACTTGAAATATGTAATATATTTTTTGGCTCTGTTTATGTTACACAATGTAAAAATATTATCAAGCTTGTTATGTTTCTTTTGTAATTTTTTTTATCTCTGGAGGTGCAATGAACATGAATGACATTTTAGACTAACAATAAAACGAATAATCATTGGTTATGCCAAAGATAAACAACCTCTCTTGCACACAACTGATTATCTGAAGAAATTCTAGAACTTGCCTTGGAAGAAAGAGCTCGAATTGAAATCTCACAGAGCTTCCTGGATATTAAATTCATATGCAGCTGAAAAATTGTTGCACAGTTCTACGAAATAAAAAAATGAATACATATAATTCGTATAGTTCATAAAGACTAATGATTTTAATAATTCTTCTTATGACTAAACTATCATTGAAATTCAAAATAAATAAATGTAAAAAATTACAATTTTCCGTTAATTATAAAGCTAATTATATATGAATACAAATCTCATTATTTCTCACTAATTGCTCCGAGATATATATATATATATCTATACTTATAATAAAGCTCAATGTGTGTGTGTGTGTGTGTGTGTGTGTGTTGGCGCTCTACAGGCCAGGTCATTTGACATACAGCTATCAAATTTGGTACATGTATACCTTAGAGGTCGGGAATGTGCACCTGGGGTCCCTTTTTTTGAAATTTTAATTAGAATTTTAATTATTAATTAAAAACTAACTTTCCCGCCAAAAGAATCTTCCATTTTCCCCACCGCCAACTTTTCCGCCAAAAAAATCTTCCATTATCCCCAGCGCCAAACGAGAAAGGCTTCCGTTGTTTTTTTTCTCCCAACAGTAATGAGGCTAGGGTTAAAATTTTTCGGCGGATTATTTCAATCGGTTCTGCTTATTTTCTTAATGTTTGATGCATTTAAAATTAAACATTGTTAATGAATCAATCTTTCAGATTCATTCTGAAGTACTTTTGAATTAAAATAAAACAGAATAAAGGAAATTAAAAATTTCTAATCCGCATAGCGTTACCCCAACTGGCGTAGAAAAAATCACGTATTTGCGTTACGTTACCGGCGAAGAAAATTCACGCATGCGCATTCTGTTCTGATTGTTGCCATGACAACATGTATATGCTTATAGTTTTAAGTACAACGTTTTTTAAGTAGTTTTTTTTAAACCTGTTTTCAACCGTTTATTTTAAACGATTCGTTTTATTTTCTTAGTGTTTGATGCATTTAAATTTAAACATTGTTAATGAATCGATCTGCTCATAATGAATCTAAGAAAATTTTGTTGACCAACTCTTGAGATATTACATAAATTTAAAAAAATATTCTTTAGTGCCCATAAAGTTTAAACGCTGAGTGACTCTATTTTCAGTAATCAGATTATAAAAAAATGCTTTGTTTCAGTAAAAAATATTATTATATTAATGGAAGATAAATTCTTTCCATTTTAATTTAAAGCATAAATTCTACGGGTGCTAACAGAAAATGAGAGAGATACATATTACGTTATGACTGAAGGCCTTTATAATATTATGAATGAATTATATGATAATCAAAATTTGAAGTTTTAAAATATTTTGATGAAGAAGCTATTAAAGTAGAAATTGCATAAAATATTTAATTATTAAAATTTTAACGAACATTAAGATTGGCGAACCGGCTGGTCGCCAAAGGCGGCTAGTATATATATATATATATATATATATATATATATATATATATATATATATATATATATATATATATATATATATATATATATATATATATATATATATTTTAAATCAATCCAGATATGTATAAAAATATACTTAAACCAATAATTTCCTTTTCTTTTCAGAAGGAGTAATTCGTCCTTACAGATAGTTATATTGCTACTCCTTCATAATTTTCCCTTTGTATAAAATAAAGGCATACTTTTGAGATACGTACTACTAAAATGCAGAGTTTGTTTAGTTTTTTACTAACGTCCCGTTTTAAAGCAACACTAGGGCTAATTTGGGATGGACCTCGCAATTTTAAACCAGAATCAGATGACGAGAATGACGCCTGAGATGGCATCTTCTTCTCAAACTACCACCCCACACCAGCAGCAGGACGTTTGGCCCCAACGGATTTAGCGTGCACCAGACCCGCTCACATGATGGTTCTTCGGTGCAATCGGTTCTCGAACTAGAAATCCTTCGGTTCTGAAGACCTTACCAACAGTCCACTGCGGCCCACTAAAGGGTAGTGACTGTACTATATCATTTTACCATTTCATATTAATTTTTACCTTTTTAGCCATTTGAGGGTTCTCCTTCCAATTTTTCAATAGAGAGGAGTTCTTCTTGGTATTGAATGAATTGAATTTATGCTTTATTGTTTATGAGTAAAGACAGAAAATTCGGTGGTAGGAAAGAGTCGCAATAACCTATATACGGGGGAAAGGAAATTTCCTTCAGAATATTCACATCTAAAGGATATTTTGAAATTTCTTCAACTCAGAAACTGATGTTAACAGACATTCATCTATAACTCATATTCACATATGTAATAGTGGCGATTCTTTCAATTAAAATAACAGTAAAGAGGTTTGTTTAATTTGTGCTTTCGAAGTTTTACTAAAAAATATGAATAATTTTACACTTAAAGATAGGCATTGCTACAATCACTAAAACCCAAAAGAAATGATTGTTTTTATTTTCTATTTAACACCAGCAATGATTCGAAGTTAAAGATTCGTATTCATATCCGCATTGAAGGGTTACAATCCTTCAACATTTTACATCATTAATATCACTGAATGAAACAGTTGATATGTATGATTTTACTTATGATCGATCCTTCCAAGCGTTATTAAAATTTCTCTTCTAAGAAGCTAGATAGATGCGAATAGGCAATTTATTGTGAATAGGTCTCATAATGGCATTCAGAAAAATGATAAATTGTCATTCTAAAGGAAGTTCCATTCAAAAAACTGCATTCACGATGTACTTAGAGGTATCTACTTGAACTATTTGTCATTTGAAGCCAGTTGTCACTCCGCCTTGTCCTGATATTGCTAAAGTGGTGTGGTTCCATTTCTCAACCATTTATCTTTCACTTGTCAATAGTTGGTCTTTATAGTGAAGCAAGATTTCTCTGATTTAAATCTATTCATTTCTTGAATAATATGCCGAAAACCCTATATGGATAACAACTAATCATCATTAGTTACAGCGAAAGAGTATACGTTTTTGACCATCTCAAATTTTAATTTTGTGATAAATTAATACATGCTGTGGTTTCATAAAATTAATAGGAAATTTTAAATATTTGTAGTTTTGTAAGTATATGTGGTAGAAAGATTTCATTCAGAGGTTATGATTCTGATTAGAGGTTGTGAAACATATTATGGGATGTTTCTTCCTGACTTTTTTTATGTTTTATTTTTTACTGAATTTGTAAATCACTCATTTTTCAAAACTATTGATGTCTCGTTTAATAAGAAGGGAAAGTAATTTAGTTTTATGGGAGAAGACGGCTGGCTGAAAAAAATATATAGCTGCTAACTAAACAAAATCTAAAATTTCTTAGGACACTGAACATCACCAAACTTCCAACAAAAAAAACTTAATTATGCAAAAAAGAGAAGCCAACAAAATGCAAAATTTATTTTATCTTCTTGTCATGACATGGATCATTGGAGAATATGAAAAATAAATAAATTTAAAGTAATTAGAAATTTAATTAATTTTAATTTCTAAAGGAAATATATATATATACATAAAGCTTGTTCTTTTTTGTATGGTTTTTTTTCTTTCAGATATCGATAAAATTTTCCACATATTTGAAATAGAACGAGAACATTATGGATGATCTAAATTCAGTTTTAATTCACTGCACTTTTAAGTTCCCGGTTAAAGTTAAGTATGCTCTGAAGTATTATTTAATAATTGGGATTTTATTGATCTAAACCAAAATGGTATTCCAAAAAACATCGAATTATTAATATTTTTTGGATACTATAATAGAAATAATCACTTTATAATGAATACTTGCAAAATTCCGAAACTGCATTTGTAATTTTTAATAAATTATTTAACAATTTTTGATTTATAAAAGGATAGTATATAATGTTGCTATTCCGATTTTTCAGAATGTCTGCTTCAAAAAATCTTGATAAATATTGAATTCCAAGGCACAATTATTACTTAATTCTTTTAAGATATATCTATAAGCTGTTGGGAAAGATCCATACAGAAATTTATCTCGGATCCGAATTTTTATGGTGTCCTTGTGTTTTTTCAATTCCGCGTCATGATATCAAGTAAACAAACCAATTCGAACCCGACCTTTTTGCAAGTTTCGTGATTTGTGATTGGCAGCAACTGCAACGGCTCTTCGGTCGAGGTGGAAGAGAAGTTAGCTGTGTGCAATTGGTTTGTTGGTTCACCATTTTAAGATAGTTTCTTTCAGTTCGTTTAAATGTTAGACAGCGAAGATGAATGGTTCGAATCTGTTGACCAAGATCTGGTAATGTTAATTTGAACTTTTATTTTAACATTTATCATATTATTTTGATTGCTCCATTAGAGCACATTGACTTTATATTTTATAATCGATAAAAGTTATTTTAAGGAAACTGCTTTCAACTTTATGTCTCCTCGACATAAAATTTCACTGTCAACTTTCCTAAAATTTGGGTTAGTTTACTCAGAGGAATAATAAACAAATACATAGTTGCTGTTATTCAATTTTGATATTTTAAATACGAAATGTCCTTCCTTATAAGAAGGTTTTGAATCAAGATTTATGTCTGCGTTTTGCTGAAGTATAATTTAAGACTCTTAAAATAAAAGTGTAAATATTTTTGTGCATATTGTGAATTTACAAGACTAAGTGCAGAATCATTTTTTTGGGTATGTTTATTTCTTAAAATTATTGAAAAAGTTTATGAAAAACTAGTCATCGTTTTCTTTTAATGCATTCTTTATGCAACTGTAATACTTTATTATCCCAAATTCTTGCAGTATTTTTAAAGCAAACGATTTAAAATAAGTTAATCTACAATCTTTAAAAATTGGAGAGTATTCTAGGAATTTTATATCCTACAAATGGAGGGATTTTTTTAATTGAAAATTTTCCATGTTGAATTTCAGTTCGTGTACTATTTTTCGAAATCCTAAGGCCTTTTTTATAACAATTAAAGCAGGGATTTGAAATTTGTTATGGATGTACTGAAATTCAGATGGCGTGGAATAATGCAGAAAATCAGCATTAAGATGTGGTGGATTTTTTTTTATTTTAAAGTTAAAATTAATGCATTTTTGAGAATTGTTTTGTATGTTTAATAAAAAAATAATTGACGAATTAAATATCAGCAGCAGAAGGAAATCCTTACTTAATTTTATGTAGAAGATATAAAGAGATAGTTGAAAGATATATTGTAAAATTATGAGTTTTTAAATGAAACCATTAGGAATTTTATAATGTGAATAGTATATTAAGAAACATTTTATAACACTCTATGATGAGCTCAAACTTTTGTCAGTTGGATAGTTATAAAGTGTAAGCTCACATAAAATATAATTTAAAATTAAATTCCAAATATTCAAAAAATTGGATGGTATCATGTTATTTTAACATTAAAATACCATTTTTAGTATTAAATTGAGTATGTAATTTTTAATGATTTAATTCTCTGTTATATTGCAATAAAGATATTTTGGACTGTTTTTGCATTACAGCTAATTATTTCTTAGAATATAAAAAATAGACATCGAATTTTCATTGATAACAAATAACTTTGAAAAAATTTGATTCATTACTATCTGCCAAAATATTTTCTTTTATCTATTTTGCAGTTAATGCGGCCTCACTTTAAATGATATAAAAAATTTCAGAATTTCATTGTCGCCATTTATTAGCTATTGTTAAATAACAGTTTTCTTTGTATTGTCAATTCCATTTTCATTTCTTCGGAAAGATAGCCCAGTAAGAATATATAATGAAAGTATAAAATATAACTACTCTTTTTAAAAAAATTATAAAAGTAAATCTAACAAGTAATTGATATCAGACGACAAGTGTTATATCCTTTAATTTCTTAACATAACAAAATATCCAATAGAATTAATAAAAATATTTGTACATGACCGATAAAAATACTAGTTTAAATTTAAAAAATTCAAATTATATCCTAAACAAATTTCAAATTTTATGTTAATAATAAGATGAAGCTCTATGAATATAATCTTGTCCTTGATTTGAAGATCTATCTATGATTTTGAAACTTTTTTTTCTTAATTTCCATAACTAAACTACTGTTTTAAAGAATACTTATTAAAAAAATTTTAAAATGTGTTGTTCACTTTTTAATTTTATAATTTCGGTTACACTCAAAATCTAGAATTGCTCATAATTTAGATTCATAATTATGCATGATGATGGTTGCTGAGTTTTCATTCACGAAAGATATATATAGTTATTTAACATTTGCAGAACAGCACAGGCATTTAACTCAGAGATTAACGTTCCTTTAAAAAGTACTTTATCAGAAAAAGTACAAAAAGTTGTAAGTCTTTCTTGAAGAGGGAGACTTTTATTCTCAGCTTCAACTTAGAGGCATCAATGTAGCTTTCGGAAGTTGAGATTAAGTAGAATTAGCGTTCAAAATTGAAAGACAATCGCATTAGTAACACTATCACCTTTTGAAAAAGGGAACAAAGATCTAAAAAAGAAACAACTCTTTTCAAAGTTATACTTCTGAAACACCTTGCTATTCCACGTTGAAGAAATGATGCTCATTTTTTTTTCTTTCTACGTTTAATATCTGTTCGTTTCTTCAAGGCAGTCATGTTAAAAAAAACGGTAGCCGTCTTTTCCAAACGCTGCTGTCTTCATTCGACAAGATTTTTTTCCCTCTTTTTCACTCTAAGGAATGCTATTTTTTTACACTTAAGGAAAGTGGATCGATGAAAAAGATATTATCCGTTATTCTCATGGCATTTGTCATTTAAGACAATTGCTGGGAGACCACGTCGTTTGTTGTCCATGATGAGAGAGGAAATAATTCACAAATGAGATTTATCAGTTGCCCTTAGACTCTCTCAATTATTTTTCCTTCTGATTAAAATCAGTAAATCATGATTATAATAATGTTCCCTTTCTCGTTCATGTTTCCTTATTCGACTGTAGAGTCAGTTTATATTATTTTATCGAATATTGTATCAGTTGTTAGTTAAAACTTTGTTCATAATTCTTTTATACCAAGTAAGCAATTAGATGAAGGTACTAAATCAAAGTGTAGTAGATGATAAAAAAAAATCTCTGAAGTCGTTAAATCAATATTAATTTGGAAATCATAAAAATGAATCATAATTTAGTTATTAGTTAGTGGTGAAACTAATATTGGGTTATAACTCAATATTATTTATGTGTCCCTAATGGATTATTTGCACAGAAAAGAGTGACCTAACTTCTTGATGTGTAAAAGCAGAAATGCCAGCGTTAACAGAATTTTCAAATATTAAATCGTGCATATTTTAAGCAAATTATTATGTATTTATAAATTGTAGCTACTGCGTTTTACAATATCGCATTATGTATTACATAAAAAAATACGTTGCTTTTCATTCGCTATAATCTCTTTCAACATTGCGTCATTTACTTGATGGATATTTTTTTCAGTATCCATTTTATAAGAAGCAGAAAAATGTAATCAGAAAAGCTGCTTTATCAAATGATCGTTTATTTGTAAACTTCAGTAATTTCAATTTTTCGTTTAGCATATACCATGACTTTTTTGAGAAGGGCACATAATCCAATACTATATTCGTAATAATTATCTAGTTAAAGGAGCCTCGGCCTCGAAACTGAAAGTGTCTTGAAACAAGATCCAGAGAATTTATTGCGCGTTAAACGTATCATCCTATAACTGTTGAGGTGCTGAAATTTCGTTGGAGAGCTCTCGTCTTCATCAGGCTACAGCTCCCTACATGCATCCCAAAATAGCCTTTGTGCAGACTCCAAAGAGACGTTAATATAATTATAATAACTAAATATATAACTCACTGGTCCATAATTCATTTTGTTGATGCAATTAAAGCATTCCCATAATTAATATTCCTAACGGGAAATTTAAGTAATTCTATATATTACACCTTGTGAAAATAATTACATTTTTAGATGGCTTTCCCTATCAAAGTTTTCAAACATATACATCTTAAAAGATTAAATAAAAAGTTGTGACAGTTATTCCGTTTATAATTACTGAAAATGACATACATTGATATTTAAGAATTTGAAAATTATTCTTTTTCTCTAAACGATGTCATAGATATTCTTAATCACGTAAGATACAATATGAATTCATTATTTTTGGAAGTCATTACAATATGTGAATATATTTATATAATTTGAAAACAACTTCCCAATTATCATTTTGAGATGCAATTATTTTCTCAAGATACTATTCAAAAAGACCTATTATCATACTTTTCTAAAATAGATTAGAGTGTTATATAAGTTTTTAGTTTTATACCGGATTACGATTCGTTCAATTTTTTCTTGCGAAAAGATACTATAAGATACTGTTTCATTTAATGGGAGCAAAGTTGACAAAATAAGTGGTTCTTTATTACATAACTGCTTCATTATCAAATTGATGTTGATCAATAAATATTATTTTCACTTTTTTCATGTTATTTCCTTTCGTATACCAATCAGTTGAGATCGTAAATGAAAAGGCGATATACCCAACATTTTTTTTTCATGTAGATGGAATGCTAGCACGGCTAAGAACAAAGCAAACAACTTTCGTGTTTCTAAAATAATTGTAAAAAAATGGAGCAGATTTTATGTCGTACATTTATTTTATTGCAATGAATTTCAGTTTTTTCCCAGCACTTGATAACTACATTACCTGTGAATCAGATATCATTATAGTTCATCATTAATAAAAAGAAAGTATGAAATATTATTACAAATAGATTTTAATAAAAAAATATTTTAAAAGTTAAATTCGGCCCATCCATTATTCACCAAACATTCTTTCCTCTATTATCCAAAATTTTATGCATTATTCTTCTTTAAGACTACATTTTTTGTTTGATTTTGAAGGCCAAAATAAACCGCACTAAAACATGTGTTTCATTAACCAGTCAAATATCTCTCATTTGTATAATTCTAATTCAATTTCTTTCTACATCTCAAATTCTTTTAGCCTTATTAAGCATGACATTCTTACAATTAATGAATAATTTAGTACCTTTCCACATTCTTAATTTGCATATACATTCGGAATTCCAGTTTCAAGCAGGATTTAAATGACTAAAAATAGTGCTTAAAGATTAACTTTTATTTTTCTTTTCCCTTCAAAACATTTTATCTGCTTTTACAGTCAAATTTTCTTTTGTTTGTAAATGTGAAATGGTTCAGTTAAAGTAAAAATTATTATCTGGAGTTTCCGTAAATAAACAGTAGTAAATATCAAACAAAGAGAATAAGGCAAGTAAGTTTTAAAAAAAATTATTTCCTGCATTTTTATACAAAGGCATTATCATTGGAACTTTCCGATATTTTAATGTATCTTGTATTGCTCTTCCTCTTTTATGATACAATTATACTTTTCCCACGATAAATCCTTCAAATACCGTTCTCAGTTGATATGTGTTAGAGTTCATTACTTAATATACATCAAATATCAATGAAAAATGCAACAAAATAAGTCTGAAATAATATAATTATACATAAGTCTCAAAAAATTATACTTACGACTTTATAAATAATCTGCTGTTGATGAAATCCTTTTCTTTGGTTTTGTGCTTCATTTTTGTAGTTTAGATATGAATTCCCATTTGTTTCTTGTTCTACATCAATTTTCAGTTTATTTCATGCTGTCAATTAAAATTCAAAAACACTTTAGAGGAAAATGTTCAAGTATTAATTAATAATTTAAAATACGGGTGTTATTCAGAGTAAAACAATTATAATTTTAAAAATTAATGAATTATATTTTTCTTTTTTTTTTCTTAAATACAATTAAACTAATTTTTCTGAAAGATTGTGAATTTATTTCCATGTTTGCTGCTTGAAAGAGAATTTACTTGTATTTTAACTCCAAAGCTGAAATTCCACTATATAAGAAAGAGTTCAAAAATCAAATTATTCCTTTTGTGCATCAATTTTTGCTAGATGCAAAGTTACATATTTTTTGCATACTTGGGACATAATAGTTATAGAATTCAATTTTTATTGTTCTAGTTGCTTTTCTGAAATAGGATAGTGTTTTGAATTACCCTTAACAACTTTCACCGTAAGATAATAACAAAAAGAAATCTATAGTAAAAAAAATACTTTCCATGCATTTGGAATAATTTATTTTATAAGAAGTAATATTAAATCTAAGAATGCAGCTGAGTCTGTCTCACAAATAATGCTAATTAATTTATGTCAAATAATAACTGATATTTTTACGAATGTACTATGCTATCTTCATGCATATTAACTTTCTCAAATGAAAATTGCTTATGAGAAGAAAATAAATTTGACGTTAAGTATGGAAGAAAAAAAAATGATGTCAGAGAAAAAAAAATTGTGATGTCGAGAGAAGAATGTCAAGATGATGATTTTGATTTCTATTAATAAAAAGTGGCGTTTCTGCAGATGGAGAAAGTAACATCTGGAATCCTCCATGGTCGAATTTTCAACAAATTTCAATATATCGTCGTAAAATTGCATATATTTTTATTGATAAACAATAAAAATAAAACAATGCTCGGAATATTTGAGAACGAGTTTTAAAGTAAATTCTGTATCAGCAGTTTCTTATTTCAAATTTATTCACTTGAAATCTGGTCTCTATTGTGATCAGAAACCAATACACTTGTTCCCAATTACCCCACGTTTGGGAACAGACTAGGGTAATTCTGAATGTCGCTTTAACTTAGACTGGCTAAGTAGTAAATTTATTTAGAAAAATTGGAATTGTTTTATGTACCTTAGAAAATATGATTATGCACTCATGTAAATTATAGTCTTATTTCCCATCTCATGCCATTGCTTGAAATCAAAGAAAATGACGAATTATGCAAAACTCTCAATTATCTTAACTAACCCTTTATGATAATATATATTCATTGTTACTTTTATATATAAAATAACATATTTTAGGGTAGAAACTATTTGCAGAATAATGACTCAGTCGTCTTTGTAGGAAATGAGAAATTTGTAAGATTAATAAACAGAATTCAGACTCTTATGTCGGTAGCAATTAGTTCAGAATAAAAATTGTATATCTGCTTATATTTGACAAATATCTTTGATATTTTTTCTGTCTTGTGTGTCTGCTTCAATTCATGAATTTTGTCTGCTCCGATTCATGTGCATAATACTGAGTATTATGTTTTACAAGTTGTTAAGAATATTTCTTTCTTCAACATATTATTTATTATGCAGGGTAGATGTCTGGATCACCAACAAATGTTATACTCTGAACGGATGGAAGAGGTTAATAATGCTTATGAAGATAAAATGTCAGGATGCTCTCGGGTTTTTTTATGTGTCGGACATTTGTCTGAAATAACTGTGATTTTTATATTTTAGCTCTTTCTTTACGCTTTCTGCACTGATACTTTGTCTAGAATTGTTTCAATAATAAATGTGGCGTTTACATTTAGTAAAAGTTCATTGCAATATAATAAATATTAGTGGTTATGTTTTCGTATTTCTTTCCTCAGGAAGAAAATAAATTGAATTTGAGCGAATGACTATTTAGACAAATTTCATTGTTTTTAAGAAGCTTTGCATCAAGAATGCAATATTTCAGAATCGTAACATGTATTGCATTTTTGATCTTATAGAGAAGTGCTACTGCGCAGATGCGAATAATAAAACGAAACTTCTTCGTTTAGAATCATTAATTGCCTTGAAATATTTATTTATACAGACACTTAAATTAATTATAGGTATGGGTTTATATGCCAATATTATAAGAACAACTTATTGCATTAAATTTATCAACGTGGTTAATATAAAATAGATACTCATTTGCATTTATTTTTAAGGAATGAATAAATATATTAATAAATCAATAATACAGCTATAAAGTGTCTCCAAAGTATATAGACAAAATCAGTATAATTGCTGACATTATTTCTTTTAAGATTAAAGTTATTATTTTCGGAATATTGTAAGTAGAAGTAGCTCTTTCCACTTCTTTTTATCATCGTTTTGAGGTCTAATTATCTTTTTAAAAAGTGCAAAGCATAAACTCAAAAGTAAGGAAAAATAATTTCCAGAAAGGGGAAAAAATTATTCAGGAAAATATTTGGATTAGAAAGAATCTTTCTCAATCATTTTCAATTTATAACATCAGTACATTGTATAAGAAATGAAAAAAAAATACAGCATAATACTGAACTCATAAATAAGACTGTCCGCCTATAAACGAAGTATGTTAATTGCATTTCCTATAATTTGACTTTTAGAAAGTTTGCGAGTGATTTTGAAGTATCCGTTTCTTCTGGTACTCTGTTTCAGTTAAAAAAACAATTTTAAATTGATAACATTTTCGATAGTTCATAATAAGAATAAAAATTTTACATTTATTTTAATTCCGCAATTATTTTAAAGTTAAACTGTAAATATTGATACAGCAGTTTCAAGGATGTTTCGTATATACGCATTTTAACATAAAAATTTCAGTTTTAATGAAAGGAATTGGCATCAAAAGATTTTTACTAAATCTACAAAATATTGGGAGAAAATTAAAGAGATAGAAAACTAAGCAATACAAATATCGAATAAGGGTAACAAACAAATTAAAGATAAATTTTTAAACTATTTTATAAGGATAGAGAAAGAATAAAACATTCTTTGCTAAACGCAAAATTAATGATAAAAACTATTTAGTTGGGTACTTAAACTCTCGAACATGTTACGTACCATAACGTGAGAACGATCCATCTATCAGCGGCTTACAACTCTCACATATGTTTGGGTGACAACAACATAGCTCCATTTGGTAAAGAAACGGAAAAAGTTCTAAGTTTTCCAAATAAAAAATTCAGAACAAAACACCTAGGAAATCCGCAACAATAGAATCATTACAAATCAAAAATTTAGATTCTTTCTGGATGACAAGTAATAGATCTCAAAGGAGGAAAAATCCGTCTGCATTGGCCATTAGCCAGAATCTTGGAATTAGTCCCTCGGAGAGTTGGTGAAGTTAAAGTAACGAAGATCAAAAATCACCGGGGAGTTTGTAAGATAAAGGAAAAGTCTATATTCCTTAGGGTTTTAGGTGGAACGAAAATGAAACCTATCAAGAATTTAGGTCTCGGTAGTTCATTTTATATCAGATTCATTAGAGTGGAAGCAAGCTACGTTCGAAATGATGTTCCACCAATATGATGAATTTCGATTCAATGATTCTACGAAAGAATTTTATTTTATTTCGTATTTTCCAGCAATTTATTTTTACTTTATATTTACGTAAGTCTATCTTTTTTTGAGAATGGAAAATGTTTAGATAGAATCTTACACATCTTCTTTTTGCTGATTTACCAGATACAAACTTAAATTAAATTTCATAATCTTTCTGTTGTATTTTACTTTTATTTTAGTAAAATTCTTAAGCAGATATTATATTACTTTATTATATTCGTTTTTGATATACATTATTTTTAATATTGTTGCAATATTTCTACAAACATATCTATATTTTTTAGAAAAAGGTTGTGTCTGTAATTAGAAGAGGCACTGGAGAAGCCTTCTACTAAAAATAGTTGTTTGGAATTAAATATTTCTTTATAACAGAAAAAAAATATTTTTTAATAAAAATGTATCTTTTTTTTATTCAAAAGTTCTTTAAATTTCCATTATATGGAATCTTAATTTCTTTCAATTAAAAAAAACATTACGACATGATAGATATAAATATTTAAAACGAATTTTTCCTGTGTTCAAATCTGAAAATATTAATTTTATAAGAAATTTTAATTTTTTATTGATGAATTAGAAGTTGTGCTGATTGTGCCATAAATGGTTGTTATTATTAGCCGGCTTAGGAAAATACTGCTGACCTCAACAAATCTATCAGTCTTGAAACCAAGGTATTATTTATATAATTGGTCTAGATTTCAACAGAAATTAATAGCAATTGGGCAAATTAAACTTTATTGATAAATAGTAAATTAATATATGGCTAATTCATTCTACGTAAGAACAATTTCATTTAAAAGTATTATTTAACCTCTTGCCAAGAGTTTTTTTTTCGGTTTCAATCTTTCTAAATATATAACAAAGCTTTTTCTTAGCCATTCTTACTCTGAAGATCATTATTTCCATTCATTTATACTTTTATTTTGCCTATTTGTCATGTTTTTTGGAAACATAAATTTACTCGCCATGGATACATAAATATAGACATCAATTTTGAAAAAAAAAAAAAAAAAAAAACACACACACACATACACACACAATAAAACTTACCTTTGTAAATTTATAATGTTATTTTTTGAAGGTAGCATAGTATAACTAAGCAAAGCAATATATTTCTAATATATTGAACTGGCATAGCTTAAATTTCGATTCTAAACGCTACTAGAAGAAACGTATTTTTCTGTACAGTTCTTATATTGAATTGGATTCTGAAAATTCCCAGAATTGTACAAGAAAAGTTAAGGGATTGGATATATGAATTCAAACTTAATTTTTATTTGAAAATTCTTTACATATTTTACGATGTTTGAAGAAATATACTTTTTGTTATACGTGAAGTTATGAATTTGGGCCATGAAATAAAGTTTTCACTATTCTTCCAATTTGCAATTCTTACTTTTTTTATAAACTGTTCTAAGAAGAATGCACGACATACATTATAGATTTTGATACGTGTCGATAAAAATGTAAAAAAAAAATGTCTAGTGATTAAAAAAATAAAAATACTGAAATCTAGCACCCGAAGAATGGTTAGTTACTAAATAGATCACTACACCAACAAGTTTTAACTTTTTAAGAATGAATTATTGATAGCAAAATATATTTTATTTTAAACATTTTTTTTTAGTTACGCCAATTTTAAAATAATGTGATCTTTATTATTTTCATATAAAATGTTTCCGCTTGACTTTAGAAAGTAAAATTTATTTTGGAAAAGTCTTCGGAATAAAATTGTATATTTTAATCCAAATGAACTTTTAGAATTTGCTATTTATTTTTTTATGGAAAAATTCGTTTTTTATGATTAAAAACGAATAGCAATTATAAATATTGATTATACTCGAATAAACATTCTTATAAGTAGAAGTCCTTTAATAACTTACTGAATATTAATAATATGCAAAAGCTGTTTAGCAAAGCAAATATGCTAAGCAATTAATTCAAATTCTGGATCAAGATTTTTTTTCCAACTAAACTTTAGAAAATGCTGGAGGTGTTGAAATTATCAATGAATTTATTTGTCAAATGTCTGCAAAATTATATTTATCAGAAAAAATTTCAGGCATGAAATATTCAGAGTTAATTCTTTGATACTATATCATTTTAAAAAAATTAATTATGCATACATTGATGTACTTTTATCTTATCAGATTTAAGAAAGTTATTTTCTTCACCAAGCCTTCCTTCCATGAATAAATTTTAAAAATTCTATAAAAACTTAATTGTTTTAAAAATGCAAAAAACTGATATTATAGTTTTTTATTTTATTTGTGTACATGATAATTTTATTTGGTTCATCTGTTATCGAGTGGGCAACTAGAAATCAAGTTAGTTATATCTTCGTGACTCGGATAGTTTAATTTTGGACACTTCTAAGCATCTTACCAAAGACAAAGGGCATAAAACCACAATAAAGCATTAGACAATTCACAGTTTTTAATTCTTGTGATTTAATATATGAACTGACATTTTTACGAATTATGAAAATTATTAGTAAAATATACATTCATGAACTTTACAGAAATGTTTAGAAAGCATTGAAATTCGAGGAATTATTTATGAAAAGGAAATTAAATAACTAATTTTAAAAGCAGTTTGAAGAATAAAAAATACAAGTCTTAACTTTCACGACTCGAAGTTTAAATTAAATTATTCATATTTAAAAATATACGAGTAAATATACTTTTTGCACATTCGCCTTCTCTAAAAATTTTCATTTATCTGCGAGGTTGATTTAATACAAATATGCATTTTATTACTCGCTGCCTACTTCCAAACAAAATAGAGCTTTCTCTCTCATAAAATGCAGATATTTTCTCTAAAATAAAAATAAAGCAACTTTCTGATCCAGTTAAATGAATCGCATAAAATTAAGTTTCTGTGATGCGTTTTTCATGGAACATAAGTTAAAATTTAATACTTAACATAATTTTATTCAAAGATACGGTATCTTTTATGGTCAGTAGCAATGAGCTCAGGAAAATGCTTTGCTTTATTGATGTGAAAACGTTTCAGGCTGCTTTATTCCACTTTATATTCATTACTGGATTTCCCTTTCCTTGTTGATAGTATTATTTGTCGTAAGAAGTAGGAGCTTCCCTACTGATTAAAGGTTTTTTCTTGAGCTCTTTAGGAGTATAATGAGAGTTGCCTTCTGAACAGAAACGCTCTAGCAAATTTTTTTCCCCCTTACGAGCTGAAAAGTAAAATAATGTTACACGACAGTTGTTGAAGATTTCAAATGGCAGTTACTTTGGCAGGAGTCCAAAGTGTTCATCTTTTCGTTTTCCTGCTGGAATTTCTTTCTTAATTAAGAAATATTGTTTTTTCGCATGCTCGGCGTTGGCAATAAGTATGGATTCGAAATATGCAAAACATCATTTCTCGACGTTAAAGTTAAGAATATTTTTGAAGTTTATGATATTTATGGGGAATAAGTGCTTTAAAATGTATTAGCATTTTTCGTCCGTTTTAAATAAAAATATTAAGTCAGGCAAAGATGCTTCTTTCGATTTTATATGGAAAAGTATGTTTAAGTATTTTAATGTTCACGTCACGTGGCCAGTACGAAGATTGAAACATGATTTGGCAAATAATAATTGAATTAATCATTTTTCAATTTCAGGATATATGTTTTTGTAGCTTTTGATTTTTTTTTATTTCTACGCTTGTATTTCACCATAGTATAAAAACGAGAAAGAGGCACTCAGATATTTCATTAAAAATGTCAAATGTTCCATAGAAAAGAAATTATTTTTTAGTCATAAAAACACTATAACAGAAATTCAAGCATAAACAAAAGTAAAGGCAAGCATTTTAATTATTTTAAAAGATTGTATTCAATTTGATGCGATGTCTGAGTAAATGATATCATAAATGTGTTGTTTCATAAATGTGTAAATTGAATATTTTAAAATATTTTTATTTTGTTTGAAGTAATAAAATTATTCCATAAAGTCATCCACTTATGAGGAACTGGTTAAAAATTTATTAATATATAATAATTGTAACTTCTTGGTGTTGCTTATCATGAGAAAAAATAAGGACAATATTGTAAATGAAATGTGGGCATTGCCACATCAAAAAAATGACAATAAATTAACGGTAATTTATCTAATGCAAATACAAGTATTGTATTTCTTGTAATTTAAATTCATTTCATTTAGAAAACTTTACGTTTGATAACACTTCACACAAGGCTTAATTTAGTTTACTTCACACAAGGTTTTAATTAGTATGTTAAACTTAATACTTATTTATACTTGTCTTGATATAATTAACATTGTTTGCAATAATTTGTTGGTTATTTGCTTTATTAATTAAGATATACAAAGAGAAACCGTACTTATTTTTAACGTAAATACTGAAGTGTGCGCATTTTTTGCTGTTCATGACATAATTTTTAAATATGTTAATCCTGTTAATTATTCCTATTAATTGTTATCCTAGTGTATTATTGAATCAGAAAGCTGTTCTGGTTAAGAAAGAACTTTTCTAGAAAGATAAACTGTGATTTCCACTGAGCATATAAGAGTATAGGAAATGTTCTTTTTAAATATGCAAGATGGTTGAAGCTATTTCTATTAGACATTTTAAAGCTATTTGAATTTCTAATAATTTTTTGTTAAATTTATTTTTTAGAGGGACGGAATGGATTATTTATAAGAACTGCATTGTTCTTCAAAAGAGCATTAAACGATAAAAAACATGTGCTATTTAGAAGCAGAAACCAAACAGTAGAATAACATTTATCAGAGAAAGAATATGTAGTGATTTTTAATGAAGAAGCAAATTCTTCCAAAGACCTACGTTACGAGAGAAAATAAACTCACTTAAAAGAAAGAAAAAAAAAATCCAATACCAGATTTTTCGAAACGGCAATAAGATATACAAGACCATCTTAAGTTTAACTAAGCAAAGGGGAAAAAAAGTAAATCAAATAAAGGAGTTGAATGGATGTTACTAAAAAGAAATCAATAAAATAATAGTTTTAGTAACTGAATTCCTGTTGTGTTCATTATATATTTTTGGATAGTTCCTTTCACATTTTTTTTACGAATGCAAGAGGTATTGCTCAATTAAACGACTTTTTGTTTTAGTTACCCCATTTTATCCAGTATTATTATATACGAGCGTACATATCTCTTCAATAAAACAAGTGATTGCTTAAAAAAAAAAAAAAAAAAAAAAAAAAAAAACGGAAATCTTTTCTTGTGCTTATTTAATAAAGTAGTGAATAAGATTGATTAAATTAAGTAAACAATTTAAGCTTTTAATACATTTATGTCATGAAAGTAATTATACTGTTTTTATTAGGAAAATGATTAAATAATTTTCTATTATTTGAAAATTAAAATAACATTATATACAATGCGCTTTCACATATTTTTATTTTATATTAACATTTTTATTAACATGAACTCATCATGATAAATGCGAAATATTTTTTAAATGATTTTTTAATAAAGTCAGTTTAAATAGATAAATACTAATTTATTTATAGCATTATGCGTTGATAAAAAAAATTGTATAGCTTTTAATATTAATTCTTCAGACAGGATAAACAAAAAGATGGTTTTAATCAACAGTGAATTTTGATTTTCAATGTCTGGAAAGGTCATCGGTTTGCTCAAAATTGACAATTTATTTGTGAATAAATGCTTTTAAGGAAATAAGAATTTACTATCAAATTAAAGATATATCAAATCTATATAAAGATACAGCTATAAAAAACACTTATTATTATTATTTTGCTTTTGTTGCATGTAAATGTTTTGTGAAATATAATAAATACTTATTTGCTAGTATAATTTTAGGTAATATGTTAAACTATGTTTTATATTTTATCAGTTCATAAATAGTGAGTGACAATTGTAAAGATATATTATTTTTAAAATATAAAAAATTGCATCTTTTGTTCATGAGAATTTATAAACATTTTTATACCTGAAAGTAAACATTGACTAGATTACCCAAAATTCTAGTTTTCTTCATATAATATATAAAAGAGAAATAAAGCTCATTGCTTAAGAACTATATATAATGTACGATTTTAAAACTAATATATAATGCTAATTTTATATGCACTATCAAGGTTCCAAATTTCTGTAACATAAAGTTTTTGCATTTTCTTCTATATAAATAGTTTAAAACTATTAAGAAGCTGAAAATAAAAGTAGGATTTAATGTTGAATAATTCAAAATTAAAATAAAAAAATCTCAAAACTTTCCCATATTAGTTGAATTGTACATATGTATCATTTACCTTATGCATTAATAAAATCTTAAATATAAAGCAACCTCTTTAAACTTCGATTCCGTAAATGTTATTTAAATTTAGTGCAGAAAAAGATAAAGAAAGCTTTGTGGTATCCAAATCTTCATGTAAAATTTCATCTTCAAAGGAAAGATATTTTTTGTTTAATTCGTGTAAAACATTTCCAGCATCTAAAAAAAATAATTTCATTCTTTTTCTCGAGATCGTTGGCTTCAAGCCGCATCAGTTTTCAGCGTCGAATCTACCCTCAAGTTGAATCAATCTCTTTTCCCCATCACCTCTAAAACTATGCATACCCTAAGACAATTCGATCCTTCAAGCGTCGTTTTATTCACGCGTTCCGTTACATTCCCCAAGATTAAACTACCCACAGTCGCTGGAGTGATGACTTGGGGTAAGGAACGCTTTGGCCAATTGAGAAACAGATCAAATTCGAAACGGGAAGAAAAAAAAAATCTACGATTTTGATTATCTTTATTTTTCACTGCCAGAAAGTTAAGAAGTTTTATTTTTATTTTTTCAGTCTTCAGTATTCTATCTTTTGGCATCGTTTCTCTCCTCTTGAATGGTTCAAGTTAAATTAGATTTTTATTCTCCGGGATTTAAACTCAGTGATTAATAATTATCTTAAGCTTAGTATTGAGTAAAAAGGAAAGCGTAATAATTATTTTTTCGCCAAGGATTTTGCATTCCGGTTATTTATGTTCTTTTCTTTATTCCCTAGCATAGCGAATGAACATGTTTGAATAATTGAGCTTATCTCATGGGATACTCAATGAAATTTTATTAAATGAAAAGAAAATAAAGTAATATAATAATTCGCATAAATATTAATTTTAAGAAGTATTTGTGTAAATGATTTGCTTATTTTATTATTTATACTTACTTATATATAGATATTTCATTGGTTTTTAAAAATATTGTTTTATTAAATTTTATTAAAATTAACTTTAAGCATTGATATATATTTAATGGTCTGTTTTTAATAGAAACGCATGTTAATCTCTAAAAATATGTTAGAATACTGTTACTATTCTGAAATTTCAACTTTTTTATATAGGCATGCAAATAACTTGAAAATCGTAGGTATCGCAAAAGCAATACAAAAATATTTTTTTTATATTGCATTCATTTCTAAATTTTTCATGTAACAATTACTTATTAAAACAGATATAATTCCTGACGGTTACAGTTTATTTTAATACAAATAAACGGATTTCAGTGAAAAAATATAAATTTTGTATTCGATTTCCTCTTTGGTATAAAAATGTCGAGTAAGAATAATTTGTTTCTTTATTTGTATTTTATTAGACTGCCTGAGGTGTACTGACTCCCCATGCGCGTTACACTTACATGTGTAACAGTCATGCTACATTATACAGAAAGCGCCCTCTCTGGTTAAATGTGAAAGTTTACCATTTTCATCTTTAGTAGGAAGACCAAAGTCAGTTGAAACGTTTTTGAAAAAATGCTGGTATTTTTAAATGTATTCGCAACTCCTTGATTACAACGACTATTTTAATAGCTCAACAATTTATTCATAATATGCATCAGAAAGCATTCAAAAAATTTGTTGATTTTAGAAAACCTTTATTCAAAAGAAGCCAGAAGGCATTTTTCCAACTTCCCTCGGATATATGCAAATTGTAACAGACATGGTGCAAGTTTTAACAATAGAAACACTTTTTAAACTTGTATTCTCTTTACCATTATTATGTTAATTAGATTTAAATGATACTTGGTAATTTTTATCACTTGACCTTATAATAATAATTATTATAAATTTCTCAGTAAAATATGGAAAAAAGTATTTAACTAATTAACGTAAAATTATATATGTGTCAGAATTGTAGTTAAATCAGTCCAAAGATAGACTGCCTTCTATCGCACACATTTTGTACGCAACCTTTCCAAATTAAGCATTGAATCCGTTTTCTTTCACGGGAATCGTGGTCCACAGCGACCTTTTTTAAATGTCTTGGCTTCGCGGCCACAGTACCCCTAGTTCGAGACCCATTGCCCAAAAAACCGATACTTTTCTCGTCTTCTTCAACGCTGCTCAAAATCGCATAGTGTCTCAAATACCACGATAAACGATATATATATATATATATACTTTATAAAACGATTATAAAGTATATTGTAAAAAGATATACAATCTTAGCATAAATTATTATATTCGAATATATCGTCAAAGTTGCGGCACTCATCTCCGCTAGCTAAGACAAAATCATTTTTCTTTTTCAGAATCTGTATGTTAGTTGAAAATCCGTTTCACCATTTTCTTTTTCCCGCTGCTTTTTCTTTTGGACTTTTTTTTCCCTGAGATCTTTCTTTTCCCTTATCCCTTTTTCTTGTTTTCATTTCTTATTAATTATGTCACTATGATCATTTTCCATTGGTTCTTTTTCAAGTAGGTGAGTTAGGAAGGGAAACTTTTTTATTGATTATGTGAGCCTTTATTAAATTTTCTCCGAGATTAATCCTTAAGGAAAGATCTGATGTTTGCGAATGTTTAAAGCAAAAAGCCCAGCTACATGAATCAAACACAAATCAAGATAACTATGGCAATATGTAAGGTTACAACTTGCTCCATTTCCAAATCTTGGGCTTTTTTTGTTGATTATTAAGAGAAAATATTACAATTAGAAAAGAAATAATAGCAGTTTTTTTAAACTTAATACATATGCAAAATAAATAAATAAAAGTATGAAAAAAATCAATGAACTTTCTTAAATCAAATTTTACGAAATGTTTTTCCCCATTAACGAGCTAAAACGGAGCATATGCTTCTAGATTCTCTATATTGGTTACATTTGGGTACTAACTATGCTTATGCAATATAACTTATCATAAGAATCGCATTTAATAAAAATTCTGATTAAAAGTTTTAAAAACATATGCATAAAGTGCTTGTTACAGTTTGCCCCTATTACAACTAACCCCACGTTCCCCTTCCATCCTTTAAACAATCGCACTCTTTTTCTGATTAAAACTGATGATTCCTTATTTCAGTCTTCTAATTGTTTTTTTATTGAATCTTCGTCCTTTCTCCTTTAGTAACTATTGGAGTCTTTTCATGCCTTGATTATACGTCAAAGGAAGAAAATAACCGATTGGCGAGACATGCATACGCAATGGTTGATATTAAAAACTAACAGCATGAGAGCGCTTATGGGGTTTCAGTATACCCCGAATTGTTTTGTAAACGACAAAAATGCTTGGGATTCTTCATTCTTACACTAGGCATATAGAATGATTTGAATTAGCTACTGATGGACCTAACCAGCTCAGATTATAAAGGGAGACTGCAGAAAATTTTTATGTGAGTCTGGGGTGTTTAAATACCCCGCACGTGTTTTCCTGGATTTATCTTTATAAATAAACTATGTAAAACACTATCATTATCTAAAGAGACACAATTTTTCTTTTTGATCCCTAGTTTGAACTTTTATAACGTCAAACCATGCTTAAATAAACTAAATTTCTTTTATCAAGTCAGTTACAAAAATGTGTGTAAAACATAAGAAAATTCGATACTTCAAGCGTTGTTTTATATACTGATTGTGATACATTCCCAAAGTTTAAAGTATACATTGTTTATGGCATGACGAGTTGGAGTTAGGGAAAACTTTTAGAGAGTAACAGATCAAATTCTTCAGTTTTTTCATTATCTTTATATTTCTATATCAGATAGTTAAAGAATTTTTCATAGGAATCTATTATTTTTCTTTTCCTGACGGTTTCTTTCGATTTCAGTGAGTGACGTAAATTGGGTTTCGGTTTTCAGAGATTTTATTTTGGTCCAATTTTTTCTGTTTATTTGGCTTAGCATGCACTTTATGTAATTTTCCGACATATATTTCCTATAAAATATAGAAAGTTTTATTTTCAGTAACGGTTTGAAAGCTCGTATTTTTTCTTTTTTTTAGACTTGCCTTCAAATGATTTTAACTACTGTATCAAAAGTAATTATCCCAGAATTTCTTCAATAAAAATGATTTATTTTTGCTTAATGGGGTGTTTTCATTGGAATAAATTGAATTGTAATCTGTAAAATGACGATTTTTTTTATTTGCTTAGCAAAGCATGCGGAATATTTTTTTCCCACATAATAAAGCGTTTCTTTTTTTAATCGATCATTACAAGTTTGAGAGAAGTTCTCAAATGAGACTTCCTAGCATTTAAAAAAAAAATCTTGATAATACTTTTAATTCTGATAATCAAAAGTTCGGCTGTAAGATTTTCGTGTTTTATAATTTAATTTACTGCACAATAACTTTCTAAAAAATGGATTTCTTATTATTCAAAAATTATGTTTTCAAAAAACGAAATTATATTTTAAAGAAATATTTGTAGCAAAACATCACTTACTTATTTGTTAAAAATTTCAAACCTGCTCATTCTATTGATGTTAAATGGCTTCAAAGACGTGCCAATATGTTGGTTGTAATGAAGAATTATTAATTTTATTCCAAATCTATATTTGTGTTTAATACCTTAAATGGAAAGAGTTACATTAAAAAAACACAATATTAATTTTTCATGATTATCGTCTTTCTCAATGTCAGCTCTTTCAAATTTCAATTCATTTTATAATGATCTTTAGCTGAAGATTATTTATTTTATTTGAAAGTAATGTAATTTCCACACATTTCAAAGAAAGTTTAAAAGAATTCGTTAATATATTGCCTGGCTTTACTTATAGCATTATGACGCATCGAATGCATTGATTTTCGGAATTTGTGATAACATTAAATTCTGTCTTCCATCTCCTATGATTGTACAATAATCTCTATTTTAAAATAATTTTGAGTATGAAAATGTTTGTTTCATATTCACAAAAGGTCTCTTTAAATCAAACCCGCAATAAAAATAAAAATTGCAAACATATAATACAAAGAACGCAAATATTTATTTTATTTGAAAGTAATGTAATTTCCACACATTTCAAAGAAAGTTTAAAAGAATTCGTTAATATATTGCCTGGCTTTACTTATAGCATTATGACGCATCGAATGCATTGATTTTCGGAATTTGTGATAACATTAAATTCTGTCTTCCATCTCCTATGATTGTACAATAATCTCTATTTTAAAATAATTTTGAGTATGAAAATGTTTGTTTCATATTCACAAAAGGTCTCTTTAAATCAAACCCGCAATAAAAATAAAAATTGCAAACATATAATACAAAGAACGCAAATATATTTATCGTTTACAGAAACAACTCTCATTTCCCCCCGTTTCCTACGACTGTTTCGATTTGTGCGGGGTAACTCAGCCGTCATTCTATTTTGCGGGAATCTTTTGTAATGCAATTTTGCTCTAGCTCTTCGCGGTAGTTATGTGTTTGCTATGTTTATTTACTGCATTTATCCAATAACTTTCTATTCTTTACGTCTGGATCGTTGCATTCTGTTATATTAGCAAAACAACAGTGAAAAATAAACCAGAATGGTAGAGAAACCTTTGACCTAAAACAGATAGCATTTACCAGAGGTTATGTAACGGCAGAAATATGGAATAGGTCAAAAAAGACAGCATTGTTTTCTGGATGCGTTGTATAGCTTAATAAATAATATTTCTTTTCTTGGTGAATAAGTGTTATTTGTATAGGCAGTCTTGGTTTTAGTGTAATACATAAAATAATCGGTTCTTAAATATTGTAGAAATTTGCATAAAACATTTCAGCAATTAAAGAAAGTTGCTATAATATTTATAAATTCTATAAATAACATTAGAATATTAAATTATTAGAAATAATTGAGTATATTGAATTAAATCCTTTTCTCTAATTTTTAAATTATGCTTCATTCTATCAATTCCAAAATTATCTTTAATCTCAAAATATTAAACTATATTTTTAATTTTATTTAGGATGATTCTCCTGAAGAATTAATGAAATTTTTATGTGAAACTCGGAAAAACTTGAAAATGTTTATTGTTAATATAAATATTTAATCCTAAAAATTTATCAATAAATATTCTTATTAAAATGAAATTTGATATCACTAAAAATAATTTTTTCAGTATTAAGACAATACAATTTTCGTCAAAAAAATATGAATATTAATTTCCATAATTAAATCATTACGATTACCCATTTGGGGGCGGTTAGACCAATTTTTACCCTCGATTATGTTTACTATTTTAAGCCTATTGTTTCATTTCTTTTATATTTTCTTTCCTCTGATTGAATGGACTATTTGGTGGCGCTGGTACCATTCTCCAGAACATCTCTAATAATATTTTACATACTCATTAATTAATTATTTAAACGAAGTGTTGAATTTAATGCAACTGTAAAAACGTTCAATAATGAAGTCTGAAATTCATATACTGATTTCTTTACATTTGATTCTCATCATTCGACAGTAAGTAATTTCTTTGCCACGTAAGTTAACATTTTTTATATAAAGATATATACATTGTCATGTATATACACTCGCATATTAACTCGCGAATAAATATATTGGACAAAAAATATTGTGAAAATATACATTGAATATCTGGATTTCAAATTCATGATTCTGTTGTTTAATTTTTATCATTATAGAGAGACGAGAATTAATCCCAATATTAGAATATTCTAATGATATACTAATACTGGGTTTGAGCTTTGCAAGAATTTTAGATATTTGTATTTCTTTTACATAGCTATATGTTTGAAATTTCGGAATCAAATCTATGATAAATAATTTTCCTAATGAAGATACTCAAGATAAAAATAGAACTAGTAATAAAAGGTCGTAACAAAGGTAAATATATAAATAAAATTATCTTCATATTGACTACTTTTTCACCGTCAAATTCGCCTTCGAATAAGCTAATTTGTTTTTTAAGTCCAGTAAATTTAGATCCAGTATCGACAAATAATACATTAAACTTTGAGATTTCGAAACAGAAGAATGAGTAGGAGATTCTAATATTAAATACAAAGTGAATACAAAATATTTAAATAAATATATAAGTCATAATAATTGAACCGAATAATTTCAATTATAAAATGAAGCAGATTAATAAAGGACGGCGCAAATACCATAAAAAATATTTTATGGGCAAGACGAAAGATGAAAGTAGATTTCTTTTGTGTGGATGTGTGAGGGAAGAATGATTTCAGTCTCCTTCAAAATTTCCTTCTATAATTTCATAAAAGTTCCTGATATGAGAATGAAAGAAGATGCAGCTGATGAAAGCTTAAGAACAAGCTATCAAAAGTATCGAATAAAAAGCAATGGAAATCAGTAGCTGGATGCCCCTTTTCAATATTTTACTTTTAAGCTATAGAAAAATATTAGCTACAAAAGCTTTTCGAAATGACGAGGCAATAATTCAACTAATTTGAATTATCTTTCCGCCTTCTCTCATGAGGGAGTTTTAGGGAAATCTCACTTTTACTTGGGTGGCTCATTTGCGAACTAAACATCGATTTTTTTTCATCCCTATAACATAATTTTAGCCTGTTCAAATCCAATCAGAATTACTCTATTTATTACGTTCACAAGATAATATGGGTACAGCTTTATATTTACAGATTAGAATGATCATATTTTTCAAAAGAATTGATTTTGACATAGAATTCAAATCTAGTATGGCAATCTGTTTGTAGAAATTTGATAATGCAACGTCTTCATTCGAAAGTCAATAGATCGTAGCGAAAATTCTTGTCATAAGGAAATAATTTTTTTGCTTGAAATAGATGCAAGTCAAAACTATCCTCTTATATTGTAAAAGGCCCAGAATGCCAACTGACCATTATGTAAGTTTCTCTTCAAAATAATGGATTCTGAAAGAAATATTGAAAAACTGAAGAGGTTAAAGAAAAGACAGAAATATGGTAATAAAGATGAAAAGCGAAACAAAAATTCCAAAAACATTTTTTGTACATGCTGTTCAAAGGCAAAGAAGTAGAAGATGAAACATTTCAAAACTATAATTGCAAATGTAAGAACGATATGTATTGCATGCCAATGACAGGTACTATCTGTTTCTTAGAACAGAAGCTCTTTTGGTGAATACAATGCATTGATAGACAACTATCTCAAATGATTGTTCAACAAAATCCGATTCATCCATGAAGACTGGCAAGAGAAACAAAAAAGAAAGATACTATTGAAATTATAGAAAATTCCATCAGTGAAATGTTTCTCTTTGCCTTTTTCCCTTCTTGAATGTGAGAAAAACCATCTAAAAATTTTAATCAATCGGAAATAATGGATATTGTGAATCAAGAAAGAAATTATAAGTGAATAGTTATTCGGACTTTGATTTTCCTCCATTTATAATAACTATTACTTATTTTTATTATGAATAAAAACATTTTGGGGATTCTCAGTTTAACTTAGAGAAATACCAGGCGATGATCGGCGTATCTTCCTCAAGAAAGTCAATGGAGTGGTCTAAAATCACGCGTTTTTATAAAATAGTGATATTCATATTTTCATAACTCAAATCAGTTTTTAATGCAACAGAAAGAAACTGTTCTTACTAGAGTTTCAAGAATATAAAACATTCTGTTATTCATCAGAATATTTATTGATTTAAACTACATAAAATTTCATTATTTCCTTTATTTAGAATTATCCAATTAAGGCAAACATGGTTAATATACATTAAACTATGTTTGCCTTAAATAACACTGAATTTCTGAATAATATATGCAGCTATTTTAAATGTCATAAACATTTTTCTTGTATTTATTTTCTAGGAAATATAATTTTATATTAATTTTATTTCATGCAGACATTTGCTAAAAATTAAACTATTTTAGGTTTAATTTGCTGTGAGATTTAACTTCTTAATCTTTTAATTTGAGCTTTTGTCAGCGTGATGGCAACATATTGATAAAAGTTAATTTTTTCATGCAAATGCAACGTGTTCTTGCAGGTAAAATTGTATCTTTATTTTGTGTGATATATATTGTTAGGAAATATGTGTAAAATATTTTCTAAAAATAATTTTTAAAAATAAATTCTAGCACAAAATTAAAAAAAAACATTATTAAAAGGATTATTCTTTTAAATTTTAAGATGATGCTAAAATCACTTTTGTACTGTAATATTTATGGAAGTTATCACAGCAAAATACCTAAATTTAATTAATTTTTGATTAAAATTCTAATTTAAAAAAAATTCTTTGAAGTACACCTTTCGATTTTCAAAAAAATTTATATACCAAGTTTAATGGTTTTAGATCAACGGTCTAGCCTGTAGAACATCAACACATACATACACATGCAAATATAAACACGTATTCATATTATTTGAGGTAAACATAAATATTATTTCAAACCATGAGTTCCCTTCTTTCGTTTCTCGAAAACTTTATTCTCCATTTTACCAACTTACGGAGATATATAATAATAAAACTAGCTCGTCAAATACTGACTTTCTAGATTCATAAGTTTAATTCTCTTGTACTTCGATCTGCTTCCTTTCAGTCCATATATAAACAGCCATAGAGGTAATTGTAACTCATATCTTTTTTTTTCTAAACCCCAGAGATGTATCTAATTTTTTATATATTTAATTTCATTAAGATATTTTCACTCCTAACGAATAATATTCTTTACACTTTCTTCTGTAATTTTCTTCCTTTTGCTCTTTTATTGTTATTTGTGTTTTACTGTGCATTTATTATTATACGGCAAAATTATGAGAATATGCATTGGAAACTATGTCATAAAACGCATTGTAATATACATTATACCTTTAAAGAATTTGACAAATATAAATAAACATTTTGAAAGCAAAAGGTACGACTCAATTATGAGCTAAAAGTTTTCTTAAGACAGTGCTTCCTTAAAATTTTATTCGATTATCACGCTTAATGAAGTAATCAAACATTTTTAGAAATTTAATATAAATTTAAGCTAAGTAATTTACTTGAAGAATGCATTTTAATTGAAATATATTTACCGACACAACTTCTATGTACATTTACACGCTATCCTTATAATACAAATATTAGCCCGAAATTTAAAGAATGTTCTACGGCAACTGAAGGAACTTCTGTAGTTCTGATAGGAAATTTACGATATCCATTTGATGATTCGGAACATTCTTCGCAAGAAATCTTCCACAGAATAAATTGAATCGTAAAGTTAAACAAACTTTACCAAATATTGACCATAGATCTACTGAATGAAATCAAATACGGCGGCCTGCATCGAAGAATCTGAAATACAAACACATGAGATGGATATTTGATCTCAATAGAAAAGATTTTAAGCAGTGACTTAAAATTCGGCCTTTTAAGATACTTTTCCCAAGTTTCTAGAATTTCATTTCATGTTTTCAGGGGCGATTTTTATATGCAACTTATTTCCTACTAGCATTTTGGTTTAAAAATGTGATATTAGGGAATAAATTTTTTCTTAAAAATCTAAGTTATTTTTGACAACACTGTTCACTAATTTATATTGGTATGATTTACAGTTAACTTTCATTAAAAATATGTTAGTAAATTATTTTGGCTAAATATTTAAAATATTAATAATTGGATTAATGTTGTTAATTATTTTTTTATTATGTTGTACTTAATGAGGCAGAGATTTTAGTTAAATTGGAAATTACTTTTTTACAATCCATCAATCTATGGATACATATTTTGTAACGCAATAATTAAATTAATTTTTTAACTTATTATTATTTATTTTTATAACATATAACTGATTATTAGCTATTAATATTAAAAATGTAATTCGTATGATTAAGAAATATTGAAATTCGGGAAATTTTAAAATCATACAATTGGATGTTCTCTGAATTTTTTTTCGAATTACTAACCCAATAAGATATTCAATTCTTGTGTAGATCAACCTCATAGAAAAATGTAACTGAAATAATATGTAACTTTGTAACACGTCATTTAAGACTGAAATGAGTGAATAATCATTTTACTATTATATGATAGGACACAAAGATAAGAGGTCTAACTAATTTAACTGTGGAATCATAGTGCACTTCATGTAGGAGAACATAGGATATGGCTTCACTTAGCAGCCTAAAAAAATGATTTTCAATACTCTCAATATTGTCTATATATAACAAAATTTTTTTGCATTATTTATACATTTTGAAAGTTTTTGCATTTCTTCATAAAATTTCTTTTTTCAAGCATTAAAAGAAATCTTCTGCTATAATAAGAATCGCAATGAAAAGTAAAATATAATGAAGAAATGGGATTTCATAAAGAAACTCATCTGAATTTTGAACTGTTTTTGAAAATGTCGATAAAACTCTTAATGCAATCAAAGTTTTTTATTAAATATTATAGTTCAACAAATTATCCAGAAAATATAAAAATGATGTAGAGAATTTTGTTGTATAATTTGGTATTTTGAGACATATATATTGCAATTCATTTCTAATATGCATAATAAGCTTCTCTTTTAAATGCAATTTAAAATTGCCTTTAAGTACCGCTTAAATATTAAAGACAACACCTGAATCGACTAGAAATAAATTCTTGGGAAAATTAAATTCACAAAGTGTTGAGACATCTTAGAAATTCCTTATTAACTTCCTGATGCATACTTATCATTACTAAATAATAGGTTTTCAAAGATTAATTATCTCTACATCGAAACAAAAAAAATGTTTTTTTCATCTCTGATGAGATGCTTTAAGAATTAGAACTGAAGTATTATCATTCGATCTTCGTATTTCTGAAAATATTTCGCCGAAATAAAAGGCTCATTAATTCAAATTAAAGGATTTGAATAAATCAATAGGTTTTCGTCCAATTAATTGCTTGACTTATACATTTTCGACAAAGGAAAATATTAATTCTAAATTAAGCGTTCTGTTTTGTAATTGTGTTTTTATGATCGTGGATTATTATGGATAACGAAAGAGAGATTGTAATTAAAGAATTTGAATTATTCTTAGATGAATCTTTACTTCAAATAGCATGAACCATTAGAAATTTTAATAAGATGTTAAACAAAAAGATACGATATCAGTTATTTTTTCTGTTGATTATCTGGATTTATTTTAAAATTTATAAAAGAAATAATTCTATGAATAAAAAAAATTGAGTTTCGCAATTCCAATCATTAAGCAAACCCAAAGTTATAAATTTTCGCAAAACAAAATAGAAAATAAACCATTGTGCTATCTATATTAATTTGCATTTATATTTCTGCATTATAATATTATTTGAATAATTTTCCTCAATATTTTAGGTGTTAATTTATTAATATATCCTTTTTTTTCCTGTATGAAATCCAGTTTATATAAAGAGAAACCATGTCTTAAATATGAGGTGGGCAAGGGTCTTGTGCCAAAAATTATATGCCAATGAAACAACAGTGAAATTTTGCCTTAAAATAAGAGTAAACAGTTGAAATATATTCTTTGATGTGTGAATGCATAAATCAGATTTAAAAAAAAAATCTAGACCTTTAATATTTCCTGAAAAAGCAAATGTTTTGCTTTCAATCATTATTTAAATTTATAACTGACTGAATTCGTGACCGGATATGATTTTTTTAGATGAAAATTATTCAAAAGGTGTATATTCACCTGGAATAATTTTATATCGAAGAAAAATCTTCACTATCTTTTACGCGCAGTTCAGTATGAAGTTTCAGAATCTTTAAAAAAAAATTCCTGGGAATATACACTGCAACAAAATACGATAATTTTTTATGATTCTCGGAAATTATTCAAGTTAATTGTTCTACATTGTTTTTTTATCAAAAGTGTTGGCATTAATGTTTAAATAGATAAGTTTCACAATTATCTTGATACAATATCGTGATTCAAGTAGAGAATCTTCCATATTTCATAGAAAATGGGCGTTTTCTCCAGATTAATAGAATTCTTTAGCCTAATGAAATTCTTATCACTTCTTTATTACACGCCACACCTTTTCTTGGAGGTACCTTTTATCGAATAATATTTAGCCGCATTTATTATTTGTCTTTCCATTTTAGAGGAACAGAAGTAATAATCTTTCGTAGAAAAAGAATTTCGGAAATTTCCCTTTTGAAAATGTGACGTTATTTTAAATACAATAAAAATTATTCGTATAATAATTTAGGTTTGAAAAAAAATTAGCTAGGCTATAATAACTGTGTCGCTGAAAAAAGTATCTTCTACCAACAATATTATGAATTTTTTTTAGTGCGTCCCAAAATAATTTTCATATCTCACTGAGTATTGACACTCATTAATTTTGGCAATCAACATGTTTAAAAATAAATTACTGCAATGAAAAATTTTCTTTTGAAAATTTCAAATAATATAAATGGACTAGACAAAATTGAACAAATAAAATAAAATAAGTTTAAAAGAAAGAATTTGACTTTTAATTTTTCAATTCTAATTGGATTTTGCTAGGTGTTTCTTTTAAGTCTAAATGCATTAATTACCTTTCCTTTGAATTTCATATTTTTTTCTCTCTCGTAACTTACATATTTTTTCGTTTACTTGGCAATAAAATAAATAAGATATAAATGTAAATTGCTTATTTAAGTATTTTTATTTTATTAGTTATAAAATTCATTATAGCAGTATTAGCATCAACTATAAATTTTCAACCAGCAGCGTGTTTCCTTGCGTTATTTTTGATCTTAAAAGAAGTATGGATGTCACAACGCTTCAATGCAAATACATCGCTGCATTTGACTTAATATTTATAATAATATAAGGTGCTGTAATAAGCAGCATTTTTAATACTTTAGAAATATAATTAGCATCTAATTCCTTACTCGAATATTAATTATTCTACTATTACTCGAGTATTAGTCTATTACCCGAATATTCTACTATTCAACAAACTTTGATTTCATTATCTCAGTTTAATTATATTTACTTCATGATTTGTTGAATGAAGGGACCAATTTATGACAGACCTGTGAAACATGGTTGCATGACGAGGACAAAAACTGCTCCAGTATTCTGCTCTCCAAATGTCCGTGCCATACCAATGGCAAAACGTGTGGTTTCGACGGATTTCAGGTGCTTTTTATCTCTGTGGCTCTTAAAATATTAAGAAATGTATATATATATGCGAATTTTTTATGAATAAAGGATGTAAAAAACGTATACGCTTATGAGAATCTAACTTCAAAATTTAATATTTAAATATAGTTCTTCATATTTGCTATAAGTAACTGAATATTCTGTTTTCAATAAATAAAATTAAAAAAAGTGTGATAGACTTTGAATTTCTCTTTGTAGTCATAATTCCGTACTACGAAATACTGAGAAATGCAAATCTCTAATTAAAAATGATTTATCGAAACTTTACTAATCCTCTGATAGTATATCTGCTAATTAGCAAGTTTTACAACACGAAATATGTCGCAAATTTTATTTTAAAAAGAGATTGTTTCCTCTTTATCTTTTGAAAATCTTTACTGATTTCTAGAAATAAAGGATATCGTTAGAATCTGAAAATTAATATATATTGTATATTTAAAAGTGAAATGGCGAAGATTTGTTCAACAAGAGAGTAGGTAACAAGAATTTTTATGTAATTTTAAAATGAGGAACTAATCTATCCTCATATCAAGATATCGGTGATTAAAAAAGCGAAATTTGGTTGTTTGTCTTAAACACGATTTTTACAATTGCCAAATTCATTCATTCAAAAAAAAAAAAAATGAAAACTATCCTTTACATTTCTCTTCGTGAGATATTCTCCAAGTAAAGGCCTAATAAGAACCTCTGGAACCAAATGAATGGCTTATAAATGCCTTTTAATAACGAGCCTTGAAATATCTCCGGATCATCCCATCCATCAAACATTATCAAATATCTCAAAAAAAAAATAGAGCTGGTCTGCAGTTGAATGCAAGGTAATTTTATAGGGAATAGGTTTGCAAAGAAAAAATCATTCTGGTTAGTGTTGGTGAAAATCTCTTCCGATCAGATAATTCGTCAAGTTATTCCAAACCGATAATTTAATTTTGGAATTAGTAATATATAAAAAGCTCAAATATTTTATTTGATTTTACCGTTTATTATTCCAAAATAGTTTAAAAGCCTACATTTTATTAAAGGTTTTGGTATCGCTTTGATGCCTAGTACCAAAGTCTATGTCTCTGGAATTGTGAAATCACTGAAATCTATATAAAACTGCAGACTGTTATGGGCTCAAACGTATTCATCTGTATTGCTTCTAAGGAGATGTTTAATTTACGCTTATGAAACACATAGCTGGCACTCTGAACTAACATAAATTTTGAACCACAGACTTTCATGTAATATTCTATAATCGGTATTATCCATACGTGCAGGTTTTACACATTATTACCGAAATCACCAGAAAGGCTCGAGAAGGTAATTTGGAACTTTGACCATGTAAAGAATAAACCATATATTTTACTGTGTAAATATGATCATGAAGGCATTTAGAGGACTGGCCAAATATCGAAGTTGATTATTATTTGGTTTCATCTATTTTCAAAAAATGCTGCAAATGCTTTGAAACTTCCAATAATGATTTTATTTCATGATACCAATTATTGCATGTCTTGCAACTACAAATTTTTCCGTATGATTTTTGATTATAGCATAACAGCGTCTTCAACCATATTTTAAGCAAGTTATGGAATATATTACAATAAAACTCAAAGAAAATGCCTTGGAAATTCAAAGAAATAAGAATATTTGTATAACCATTTTATCGTAAATAAAACCTTATTTACGAATTAAAAAATAATTTTGTTTTGCATAATTTCGTAGCGAATTATATGAAGCTGTTTATAAAAAATTTGATTAATATTGGTATGGAATCAAGTTAAGATTCAGAAAGGTATTGGAATTAAAGCAAATTGTATTTCAGTTATTTTTAAGAGAATCTAAATTTGAAATGTCCCTCCTCTAATTGTTATTTCTTTCAATTTGAATATGCGATTAGCAATTATATGGAATCTATATTAGATTCCATATAATAACTAATTCATACATATAACTTAAATGCATAATTTAAACTTCAAAAATCGTAAAAAATATCAAGGCTTGCTACGTTATTCCTATCATTTGAACAAAGAATCGAATTATAAAATTATATAACTTAATATACAGTATATTATTAAAATTATCTAGAAATTTACAGTATATAACTAAAAGTATTTAAAATTTTAATTACCTTGCAGGTGCTTTAATTATTAGTATGAAGTAGATATTTATCTCTTAAAAAAATGGAAAGAGGTTGAAATTATTCTAGCTCACATCGTTGCAATTTAATGACTGGTCTTTCTTGTTTCCATTTATAAGAATGGCTTGAAATTAATTCCTTTAAAAATATTCTCATGATTGAGGACAAATTCCCTCAAAGAATAATAACTATAATTACAACGAAAAATAGTTCGACTACAAATTAATAATTGATAATCTATAAGACAAGAAGAATATAAGGACATTTTATATTCATTTAATTGAAATGATGTGATGAAAGGCTCTCATCGAATCAGCGGAACACCATAAATTCGATTCTTTGGCCATTTACTAAATGCGCCCGATACTTTTAATAATATACTTCAAATGTAGTTGCATAATGGTAGAGTTCTAATTTTTTTTTGAAAAAAAAATGGGAATAAAATATTGAAATTTGATGTTATTTTATGTTACTTAATTTACTTAAATCTAAATTATGCTCGTAAATTATAAATGTGGAGGGGGATTTTGCACATTTCTAACATTTATGTAATCCAGTATAACTATTCAAATATTCAAGTTTAAAAATTATCCATTTAAGAGGAAAAGAAAACCATCACAATTTAACTTCTCTCAGAGAGAAAATGAAATTTCATTCTGGTGCAATTTGAATTTTAATCATATTCAGTTGGAATTATTATGTAAGTTGTTATAATTATCTGATTTTGAAATTACGAAAGAAAAAAAATTGTTTCACACATGCGCAAGAAAAACTTATTTATTACATGTGCTCTAATTTTCTCGAATATTTCAAGTATTCACTTTGAACTTTAATATAATACGTCAATGTTACATTACCATATATTATGTAAGTTTATGTAAATTGTGTACAAAATATATGATTTTGAACAACACTTTGTATCATTTAAATACTAAATTGAGAATTACTTTGATTGTTTACAATTTTTTATCATCTTTTCTTGTTATAAATGTTTTAATTTTTTTTGTTATATTCTTTCAAAATATTCAGGTTTAAATAAAATTTCCATGCCATGTTTATGTCACCATTCAATAACCGAAACGAATATAGATACAGAGATATAAGTCGGAGTTCTGTTGAATATCCTTTTAAATATACTTATAGTTTTGTTCGAAAATGCGTGAAAGTAAAACTATTGATTGAAGCTGAAAATCATTATCAGTATTGTTTGAAAAGGTACAAGTTCATTTTTCTTTCTATAATTCATGATCGGTTCCCTCAATGCCATAGTGACCGAACTTTAATATATTAACAAGGATATTTCTTTATATATTCAACAATAAAGAGCAATTTGTCCAGCCATTCAGAAGTTAAATTTGAAATGTTGTAATCAATAAGCGTTGGTATATCTTTTATCATACGGTTAAGTTAAATACATGAGGTCCAAAATTTCCGACTTTAATGTAGAGTTTAATGTAGCTTTTAAATCAAAGTGCAAGTTTATAGAAAGAATAATAACGGGTATATAATCAGATAAGATATTTTAAATCCAAAATATATAGGAACTCGAAACCCACGCAAAAATACAGAATTGAAAGTAGATATAAATTAATACTCTAATAATCACATCATTCCAATTTATCATTTGCGTTTTGTTCTTTTTCTTTGCATGGAAATCGGATGCTATGTATAGCAAATGATGATTGTTTTAGATGGGTATTTATAAAAGTAAAAATATTTCAATCCGCTTTAGCCCATTTACTGATAGAGAAATTTACAGACACTTAATTTTACAGAAGTTTCCTGTGTGATATTTCGAAAATGGCATTGAATGGGTTAAACTCTCAAAACTCGGAACAACAAAAATATCTATCATTTTATACAATTTTTATCTTTTAATGAAAAATGTCATTCTTAAATTAAAATCAGCATTTAGTGACAGAAAATAAAACTGATTTATCTACAACATAAAAAATAATTATAAAAAATAAAATGTGCTTAGTTCTACCACGTCTCTAGTAACAGCTATTAGTTCATTTATCTAAAATGACTTTATCGATATTCAACTAGCTGATTCATCAACTTTCTCAATAAATATTTGTATTCTAACTGGAATTAATAAAGCTATTCACCTCGAATTTATTAAAATCCATTAACTAAATCAAAAATTTAAAAAAAACCTTGAAGGAAAAAATTATATAAATTCAAATTAAAGATTGCCAAATGTTATCAAATTAGCTTCTCCTTCATTCCCTTGAGAATTTTCAACTACACAAACTAGAAATGGAAGTATATTAGAGAAGCATTTTTCTACTTGTAATTAATTTTCAAAGTACTAGTTCTTTCACAAAATAATATGTATGCTTTTTTAAATTTTGCGTTAATGTGAGGTTTGTTGCAGAAGAAATTTTATACATACTACATTTCGTTAATTAATTTCAATTGAAGTATCAAATTATATTTTTCAATTTATAACTTTTAACTTCCGAATATTCATTATATAGATATACGCAACTTCAGACGAAAAGTAAGGAAAATTCGGGCAATATAAGATACCTTAGCCGAAAAAAAATTCTAAATGAAAAGTATGATGGTTTGAAATAATTATTCTCTAATCATACATCGGAAAACATATGTTTTGGGGCCTAAAATATTGAGATATGTCTTTAGATTTGATTCCAAACTTAGTAAATTTATTCGAATACTGAATATTTCCTACAAAACCGATTGAAGAATTTTACTATAATTGACTTTTCAATATAAAATACAAATCACTAATGACCTCCAAAATGAAAATAGTAAATCAGCGTTAAATAACAAATTTATTAGTTAATGATGGTTAGCTGCATTTAGATATAAAGCCTCGATTGAGAATCCGAAACAAAAAGAAAAATAGATTTCACTATCGATGCAAATCTTTCTTTTTGTTTAGGATTCTCAATCGAGAATTTATACCAAAATACAATTAAACTTCTATGAAAATAATACATTTAAACTTCTATGAAAATAATAGAGGACTGTATTATTTTCATAGAAGTCTAAAAGTATGAAAAGTCTAAAAAGAACAACTATACATGCGAACAATCCCTTTTGTTTTACATTGCAATTTCATTGTGTGACTTTCTCAGCACGATAACAATGAATATTCTCTGATTGCATTTTCTCTTATTTATTTATCCCCTACTTTTATCGAGAAAGAATGAACTAATCATTTTGCATAAATAGAACTGGGAAATGAAATCGTGATCAGCAAAAAAAAAAAAAAAAAAAGGATAAAAAATTGAAGGAAAGGGTAAAACGACTATTATTTCCAAACCCTTTGCTTTTATATTCAAATAAATAAATTTAATGATACATTGAAACGTTATACATATTTACATAAAATGATTCTTTTTTTTTTTGTATTTTTAAAATTAACTTCGGACAACGTGTAAGCGATAAAAAAAAATATCTATCATTTTTTTTTTTGTTTTTAAATACACATATTTTTAAGAGAAATTCCTTCTAAATAATTAATTTTGAGTAATGAGTTAATTTCACTTCACATTTTAAATGAAATCTATTTTCTAAAGTTACTATTTTGCAGTTTTCAAGCTAAAGTTATATAAATCGCTCAAATGAAGTTGCAAATAGAAAAAAAAAGAAAATACGCTGTATATGTTTAATAATAAAGGAAAAGAAAATGCCACTTATTAAATAGGATGTTGCTCCAAATATGCATTCGTCTGAAAATCAGAAGAAAAGCAAATAACTAAGCAAACAAGCGATATCGTCGGTTTACATTTGAATATCAATATTTCACAAAATTTAAATTTCATCAAAACGCATATTCAATGAATAAATTAGTGGTGGGTGAAATATAAATATTCGCACACTCGTAATAATAAAAATGTAAATAATAAGATTAAAGTTAATACATAGAAAAAGAAGAAATAATGCATTTCAGCCTAAGGTAGCCATTACTGGTTGGGTAACTTGTTTTACTATTTTTTTCAATACCAATTGATAGCCATCCTATTTATGGCGATACAGTGGTGTGAATCAGTGAATAGTGCGGCCAAGCAGTCAATGTTAGCTTCTAAACTGAAATCCGAGTGGTCCAGTTGTGCATCTGATATATCAGCTCGCTATGAAATGAAAAAGATTTTACATATCCTTGCTGTTTTACACATTTTAAAAATTAATCAATTCGGACCTCATGGAAACTGTATAGGAATTTTTATATTCGAACCTTTTTTTACTCCTTGATCAAAATTTATGATTTAGTGAATATTTGTTCCATCAAAATCTAAAGAACTTTATCGAGAATTCTAAAAGAAAAAAAAGACAAATCATTTGCATTTAGTTTTAAGTCTCCAGTGACTAACTAAAAATAATGAAATTCGCTTTCATTTTACATTGAGATTCCATTGTGTGACTTTCCCAATTGGATAATAGGCTGGCAACATTTTTATAGCAAATTGCATCAACTTCCCCGCTGAAATTTTTTTACTCTATTTTATTCTCTTTCTCTCCTGCCGAGAAAAGAACGCAGTTATTCATTCAGCATCTATCGAAACTGGGTAACCAAATCGGAATCACAAAAAGAATTCGCGATAAAAAGAATTTAAAAAAAGCCCTAACTGCAAATCAAAGGCTACTGTTACCAAATAAACTCTCCTCGACCTCACCTCCATCCCCGCAAGGAGTTAAGAAGTTAGGAAAGGAAAAAAGTCCTTCATTAAATAGGACAGGGCGCCAAAGAAGTATTCGTCGGTCATTCATCAGAAAAGCAAATATTCTAAAGCGGAACACAAGTGGAACGAATCTAAAAAGACAGAAATCGATAGTTCGGCTTCAAGGAAATGATCCGACAATCGAACCTCGAAAGAGGAGACGTATTTTAGATTCTAAACAAATTGCAGAGTGCCAGAAGAGAATCATGCATTTTAGTGTGACATGTAAACATTCCGTGACACAGTAATGCAATAGCATAGAATTCATACGAAATGCAAAACAAACGTTCATTCGGTACTTTGTAGTAAGATTTTGAGATTATTATTATTGTTTGGGTTCTTCGAAATGCAGTGTAAATATTCTTTTCGAAATGTGGAATTCATGTTAAATGTTTTTGCATCAAGAATAAATATTCCTTGGGAAAACAGAACTCCATCTATCATTTTGTATTAATTTCATTTAAATTGCTTGCCAGTAATGAACAATTGATTATAATATGACATGCAGGAAACAATGTTTCAATAGCTAAGAATTCAAGCAAAATGCAAAACACCATTTATCTGTTCTTTAACTCGATACTTTTGAATATAATTTTGTTATTGTTATCATCGTGCTACGTTAGACTAAACAGAGTTTAATATTTTTAAATGTAATCTTTTTAAAATATCGAATCATGTGAAAAGTTCAGTAACATAAAAATTCGTCTTAGCAGAAGGTTCTTCGTATTTTTCTTGGCTTATCATTTTATATAGCATTTTTTATTTTAAAAACAGAAAATGTCAATACAGAACCAGGAATTTCAATGTACATGGGTATTTAAAATATGTCAAAATAATAACAATAATTCAATACAAATGATCCGGGTTTCCCGCATTTATTTATCAGATGTTGTTTATCTGACCTTTTGTTCAAATCTCTTTTACCAGAGTTTGATTTATTCATCGTTCCTCTGCTTTCTTAAAATTATAATAATATTATATAGAATTTATGTAAAATGTTTTGATACACTACAATTAAACCATATAATAAGAAAAAAATCTTCCTTAAAAGCAGTTTTAATTGTTTAACCTTTCCTCCATTATTTCTGCCTGATACGGAAATTTAGAACTCTATTTTTCAAATAAAATTTATATATTTCATCCACTGGTGTGGTACGGAAGTTTGGAGATAGAGGCACAGTTCAGGTATCGTCTTCGTCATCAGAATATAGTTCATTTATGATGACGATCCTGAAATATTCCTAGTGTTGCTTTAAAAAAGGGACATTTATGTAACTAAATTAATCAAAATATTCATTTATAAATAAATATCTAACGTATTTATCCTTGCGAAACAGTTTTAAGTTCTAATATATCGTCTGATATTGAAAGAACGTTTTTAATTTCAAGAATGCAGGTCTATGACTCTCTACTTTTTTATATATGTAAAATGTTAAAGTCTAATAAAAACGCAAATTTAAATATATATGAAATGGTATAGTGCATGACAAAAGAATCATTGTTATTGTTTATTATTAAAGGGTAGCAATCAAATATAAATCGCTTCATTTCCACTGCTTCATTGAATGTTTATACATATGAAATCAATTCAGCACTTCACTTAATTAATCAATGAAATTTCAAAATAATATTAGGATTTCTAGACGGACCCAACATGTCATAAAATGTGTAAAAGAAGTCGGTTATATATATAAAAAAAGATTCAAATAGAAAATTTATCCGAGAGACAAAGTAGGCTTTACCCACACCAGATAGGCAATGGTCTTCGACTTATCCTTGGATAAGGATTTCCATATCTTGTTAAATTATCTCACAAAAAGAAAGAATGATTTTCTTTATCTTAAAAATTTTCTTTTTAATGATATCAGTTTAATTTACAAGCAATTTTTTGTCTTATTTTTGGTATTTTTTTTAAATATACACAATTTAAAATACATAATCTGTAACAATATTTTTAGCTGTATGATGAACTTCAATTTATTTCTTTTTTTTTTTTTAAAAAAAAAGTCATTCCATATTGTAAGTGTAATACCATAAAACATCAATATTCTAAATGTCGCATAATCGATGGTCACAGGCGGCTGGTATGTAAATAATTAGTTATGCATTAAATTTCTGACTAATAAAGAATATGTATAAATTTTAGTCTATGTATACAAATCTTGTTCTAATGGAATGGGATGCATACTTTACTTCAATATTTATGTGATAAATCCTTTTCATGCACTGCATGATATAACACTTTCATTTTTTTTTCTGTCGAAACACTTTTCACTTTAATAATCAATAAATTCTACATTGCTAAAACAAAATAGGTAAAGCTTAAAATATCTTTATTGATTTAGAATGAAAAATCTCTTAAATTGGGCAGATACTGAGATACAATAATCTTATAATCAACACGAATGCGTGTACCAGTTAATATCTAACTAGATAAGACATATTCTATGCAATAATGATACATTAATGTTTGCTCTACGAAATCCAACAGATTTTAAAATAATTTGAGTGAATCATTCTTATTTATCACATGAGTGCGAATCAACACTGTAAAAATAAAATACGTTAATATTGTTTACGCTATGTTAAAGGCTAATTTATCCATAATCAATGCAAAAATATTACTTTTATTTATGTAGTAAAATTCCTAATCTTTATGTCATAGCCAGGCTTAAAGATATTTTCTGTCATTGAAAATAGCTTTGAATTCCTCGAGATATATTCAGTTATTTATTAAAATAAACGGATTGAAAACTGAAATGAATAAGAAAATGGGTTGGTATTATTAATGTAATTACATCTGTTAATTTTTCAGTTAGAATTATCTTTAACTTTTATTCGATTCTTGATTTTTTTTTTATTTTAGGAATGAAATTTAAATTTATCATCAGTGTTCTAATAAAGCTCTTTTTCTAATACTTTCCTTCCAATGCAACTAATATAAACAACTGAAAAAGATAAAACCCAAGAAAAGTCTTTGAAGAAAGAAAAATTGCAGATATAAATTTTTCAGTCAGGAAAAATTCTCGAGGCGCTATTTTTTTTTTAAAATCCTTATCATTTTTCACCTATTGCGGAAAATACATGAGCGCTCTTCTAGAACAATATGCTATTTATTACGGTATGTGGTACTATATACAAAGGAGTTTCTTTGCAATTTCTTTAATGTGTGATGTCTGCTTCAGCTCGTATCATTTTGCATGGAAAAAAAAAATCTTGACCAAACCGATTTAAAATAATTTAGAAAATGAATGATTAAACAAAATAAAATTAATAATAAGTTTCTATTTTAGATATTTTTTTTAAAATGCAAATGAATTTTCAAAATTCTTCATCTTGCAGACGTTATAGAACTTGTTAGAAGATGAAATTTAAGTTTTCACTATTCTATGATTTTTCTCTAAGGTTCTATATTAAGTGAAAACTCTACAGCAGATCCAACCGATACGGTAATTAATCTGGTCTGCATTTAGAACGAAACACAGTTCAATTAATAAAAAATTCTGAAGAAATACTAATGCATTCATGTAAGAAAACATCACTTATAAATAGAATCCATTCCAACGCTTCCTTGCTTACAACATAGTTAAACTACTTTTTCTCTTAAAAGAAATTTTTGAGATCCGTTATAAATCAATGTAGTTTAAATGAATTCAGATAATTTCAACGTTAAAAATAATTTTGAATCATTTCTCAGATATCAAGTTATTATGTCTTATTAATGTATGTTTTATTATATTGGAAATATAACAAGATGGAAGAATTTTATTTTTCCAAATATAATAAATAATAATAATGATATAAATAAATAACATTCAATGTTGATTTTTATTTTAATTACATTTTTTCTAAGGAATAAATATTAACATAATTTTCCAAAATTGTATCTATATTAACCAATATAATTTTTTATAGTTCAGTAAGAAAAGGAGGAAATCTTTATGAATGAGGGTAAAAAATAACAGAAATAATAAATTTGTTTATTAAGTTTAATAAGTTAAAGTTTCTACTTCAAGAGAGAAATGTATATAGTGAATTATTCTATAAACTAAATCGCTATTTACTAAAATAGTTAACTTAAGTGATATACAAAATAAATATCAAAGTAACAATGCCACCTCCCTTAAAAATGCATTTAAAAATAAAGAACGCTATTTTATCTAATAATGCCTTTGATTATTAAGCTTTCCTATCTATCTGAACAAGGTTATCTAACAAGATATTCCGGTTATATAAACCTATTTATAATACATTTTAACAAATAGAATGTGTATCTTAAAACTTTTATCTCTGTTTTGGAAAGAATATTCGCAGAAAATATACTGTCAAATCTTCACGTCGATGCTACTAAAGGACTTTCGGATGAAATATTCAGAAAAAGCAAATGCTGTGGTCTTTCTCGGAAATAAACTTCGCGAAAGATGCAAAATAAATGAAAACTTCAATAGAAAAGTGGAGCGAAGAGAGTCCCCTCCTATCTCTTAGTGACAAGGCAATATACCAAATGTAACAGATGTTGGAAAAGGAAATTTCCATTGATATTGTCTACAGAAATGACATTGTTCAAATTCTACTATCATCAGTTGCGACTTAATACATGCATAACGTCATCTCCTTCGAAGAAAAAGCTATTTAATATACATTTAACTCGAAATAGAAATTTAATAGACATTGATGTATTGTATGAATAGGAATTTAAGATATTCAATTTCATTCTGCATTGTTATATGTATAAATATAGAAAATATTGAATAAAATGCACAAAAATATAACAGAAATAAAAAAAAATGCGATAAAATAAAATAAGACGGATTCCTAAGAAATGATGAAATGGAATTCTACATTTATATTATTTATCTGGGTTAAAAAAAAATGTGGAACCTTTGGAATCACAGAATCTTTATAATATATGCTGCTTCTGAGAATAGTAAGAAATCCCTCGGTAGAAATATTTTGAGAAAAGTTTGGATGATATTTCGCAGTACTTTTTGAATTAATAGATTTACAAAGAGCACTGTTAAGAAGGGATTTATTTGCAGCGAAGAAATAGGAATATGATTCCTCAGAGGAGTAGACAAATATTTTTCAAATTTTCGGTAAACGATTTTACATAATTTGGATGAAAAGAAATATTAGAAGAACAATGTTTTGAAGTAAAAAAATATTTTACTGAAGGCAATCAGTGAATTTATTTTATTGATAATGTATAATTGGAAATGCTATGAAAAATCTATTATCATAATTTTGCCCATTTTTAACAAAGTTTATAAAGAATCGTTTTGTCTTAAGTCATTTTATTTTTTAAATACATATGTGATAGACTTTTAATTATTATTTTTATATCATAAAGTTTCTTTAATTATAAAAAAAAATATTTGTAAATAAAAGAAAAATAGAAGAGTATGATAATACCTTTCTTTCATACATACTCTTACATACCCTTCTTTCATACCTTCTCATAGAGAAAAATGTGTGTTAGGTTACAATAAAGCAGTAAAAGCCACAAAATCTATGCATTTAGAAGCAGGATATGTTTGATTATTAATAGCAAAGATTAAATACTAAATTTTTGTGATAAACTCAAAGAAGAATTCCAAAAAGCTATCTGAATATAAAAGGTAATTTGTAACTGTTTTAAAGATAAAGTTTTAGATATTAAAAAAAATCACTACATCAAAAGGACTGTCAGAATTTAATTAAATTCTTCAATTTCAATTGTAAACAACATAGTAATTTTAAAACTTAATAATCTTAAAAGAATTTTTATATCATCGTTTTCATCGCCAGTTTCTTCAAGATGTAGACGGATATAGAGATCCATGAAGAATTTTGCATCAGAAGTTTTTGCCTACAGAAAACTGAAATGGAAAATTGTAGCAACGTTTTATTGAACTTTAATAAATCTGAATGATTGCGATAAGTTATCAATGTATTACTAATAAAGAGAAGAAAATAAGTTTATAACTTGGTTTAGAAAGCCTAGAGGTGCTTTTATTAAAAAAAATATATGATTGTGGATGATATATTATTATTTACATACAGTTCAAGCTATGGAATTCCATCAAAAATAAAATATGTACACTTGCATCTAACTTTATTGTTTTATTGTTAAATTGTAGACAGAAAATAGTGCTATTTATCTAATAAATTTTCTCCAATTTCTATTAAATCAATATATATATTAATCAGGAAATTTAATCAATAAACATCATTTACTTTATATCTTAAACGTCCAAGAAGTATGAGATTAATCTCCTTTTACTGTATGCTGTCAAATATCTGCTACACGTGTGGGCTAGTGCTGGTTTCAATTACCTAACCTACAAATTTGCCTGCCTAATTTAAAATATGCTACAGCTAAGAAAACAAGGTTTAAGTTGAAGAAAATTTAATTACAACATATTTACAAGACTTTGTACAATCGCAAGATTAGTGAAACACGCTTAAAGATTAATTCAGAATCGTTCCGGTCGCGGCAGTCTTTTTTTTAATTCTTGCTTCGCTGGTTTAAAAATAGACTGAAGGAGTCGTTGATTTGCATACTTGCCGAGATCAAAAATAACCACAAAGCGGCACTGTCAATTTGATTTTAACCTAGTGGCAAATGTCAGTTTTTAGTTGCACTTTGTAGTACCGCTACAGCATTGTCAATTTGAACCTCGTGGCAAATGTCAGTTTTAGTTTCACTTTGTTGTACCGCTACACACGTAAGGATCGAAACATTGAAGCTTTATTTTATAACTCTTAACTCAATGCAAATATTATGAAGAAATATTTGCTACATAACGAATCTAGCAAATTATATTTTGCTACAAAGAGATATTTAGAACGGCGTTATATGCTGCAGAGGGAAAATATTTTCTACATCCTTAATGCTTGCTTTCAGATGGAGAATCAGAATATGAAGGATATGATTTTTATTTTAAATTCATTTCAAAAAGGATTTCTTTTATTATATTTAATGCTGTCACAACATTATTATATTTTTTCAAATGATAACGATAAAAAACAATTCACTGTTACAGAACATCTATCACATTTTTAAATTTTCAGTCAATGATAAATATGAGAACTTTTGAAGACACACTTATCGATTTACAAACAAGGAAAACTATTTTTTTATCGGAAATCTGGAAGTCAAACCAAAAATCTTGAAAGACTGAGACGCAGACAGAAATACTCAAAATAATCTTTTTTTAAAACGTCTGATTTTTATATAGTGAATTCGAAGGATTTTTTTTGTTTTATATGATGTTCATTCAGGATTTATATCTTCTATTATTTTTATGCTCCACGCTTTTAAAATTTTTCTGTCGATCTCCAAAGTTTTGATGAAAATAATTTTTTTTAATGCACCGAGAAAAATGTTTTTCAAAAAATTCTCAGATTTATTATTTTATAGTTTCTTTTTTTATCTTTTACTTCATAAGATATTTATTAAAACTATATAACACGTAAATACTTAAATTTCATCTGAAAATGGAAACACGGTCACTTTGACACTCCAATTTCTTACGCAAAACTTAACCTCGGCTCTCAGCTTTAAGTTTATATTTATATTCTAAACAATCATATAAAAGCTCATCGTAAAAACATTATCATTACCTTCTATTAACATTAAAGATTTCTAAAATAAGATATTTATTTTTGTACACAATGTATTTTTTTCCCCACAAGAATACTAAATTTTCTAGTCCGCATTAAAATGTTCATATTTTAAGAATAAAATTATGAATTTTAATTTTTTATTCGTTATCACTTTCCTTTAATTATTTATTTTATTTCAAATAATGATATCAAATGTAACCTTAAAAGTATGAAATTCTGCCGGAAATGCTCGGTGTAAATTAGAATTTTAATACTATTCATAACTAAGAAATTTTAATTAAAAAATATCAGATTTTTTCTTGAAAATTAGTTTTAGTGTGTCTAAATTTCTTGATTTTGAATTTAAGAAATATTATTTCTCATTTTTTGATTAACTAACAGAATAGTTTACCATCGCTTAAAACCTTTTCTTTTTTATTCTTTATTACTGTATAATCTTTAATATACATCCAAATTTTTGATTAAAAATATTAAAGATTATAAAAATTATTATTTCTCTGACAAGTTATGGATTGCGCCACATTTGCGTGATAATATTTCAGCTAAATTAAGTAAGAATTCTAAAATTAATAAAATTTTGCCTTTTAATAGGAAACCAGTAACAGAACAGAATTCCAGTATAAGTGAAAGTGAATGAAACTCGATTATAAAATTCCCTCCTTATTGATATGAAGAATGTAATAAACATTTGAAAAGTGGTATATATTATATACAAAGTGATCGATACAGTTCTTTTATGTATTTTAAATTGCAAGCAGCATATTGAATCCTCAAGGAAGTCCATTTAGAAAATTGCGCACTCTAAATTACTAAAAACACAAGAAAATATTTTAGCGGGTTATTTGTTAAATTTGAATAAATTAAAAAATATATATATAATCTGCGCTATTATCATAGAGCTTTTCCAAGTTAAACAAAAAGGAAAATTGAAGCAGCGAAGTAAGCAAACAAAAATAATAATAATAATAAAAACATCAGAAAAGTGAACTCTGATGGATAGATATCGAAGAATACATTTTTCAATCTTAGGATGAATCCTTTTTAAAGTCACAGAAAGTTCATTATTTTAATTGCTATTATTTCCATTAATTTCATAGATAACTCCATGAAACTCTTTACAGTACTTTTAGCATGGTACAGTGTACATTTTTCTGGACTTTTTAGACGATTGTTTTTGAGCTATTTTTATAACTTAATTTTTTTATCTGCTTTCAGCGCTATGTACATACCTAAAAAAATTCAGAATTGTCGCTGTACTATATGGATGCGCGTTACTTTCTTCGCTGCACTTGATGCCGTATTCAATTTAAAGGGCTTTACCGTAAACCTTTTAGAATTGTTTGTTTGTTTGCGAATGAAACATTTCCAAATATGTTGATATTCAAAATCGAATGGAATACTTAACCATTTTAATGATAAACAGTGATACGTTGATTCATTTTAATATATATATATATATATATATATATATATATATATATTTCATTTGAATTTCTTTATATTAATTACCTTAAAATATGATTTGGTTTTGACTTCAAATGACCTTTAGGTTTCCAAAAATATTATTATGTCTTCATCTTTAAAATTCTATAATAGTTGCAAATGAGATTCTTAAAGAATTCATCAAGAAATGAAGAATTTCAGTTTGAATAATTAAATAATTACTTTCAATTGAATTTTATTTCATTTAAATTTAATTTAAATGAAATAATTGAATTATTTTCTAATACGTCTTGAATGAGAGAAGCCTCATGAAATGAAAAGTATATTTTCCCTTTAACTGTAGGTACTTTTATAAACCACACCAGCAGTTAAAGGGATAATACTGCCACTTTAGAATCAAATGAAAGAAGTTTAATCAAGTTCTGTAAATAATAGCAATTGCAAATTGATAAGTGGATTATTTCTTTTGAATTTTGTCTATTCATATACAAATATAAGTTTTTATCTTTTAACGCTAAATGTTTACTTGCATAGTTTGATCAAATTTTGGGAAGCTTCCTTTAAATTATTTTGAGTTTCAACAGAAACTTCAAATTTTGGTAAATTGATAAGCCTATTATTATCCTTCGAGAATTTCTATTTGAACATGTTTATATACAAGCATGAAGTATTCTACCTCCTCAAGAGAGCTGCTTGTTTATTTGATTTATGAATATGACCATCTGTCTTCTTCGTGAAGCATAAAAGTATGATATGATTTCCTTTTTTTCCAAGTAGCAGCTCGTAAAACTATCAATTGCTAGATATTTACTGTCTGGAGTTCGTGCCCTGAGGAGATCGCTATAAGGATGTGACCCATAACAAAACTTTATCTCCAGGGAAGAAGTAAATATTTCTGTTCTCCCCTCATAACAATCTCTGCCCAAACATATCAGACGGAAAAACTACAGCATCTGTTACATAAAAGATTTTCTTTTTTTTTCCTCGCTCACTTCAAATTGAGAATAAGGAGTGAACAAATTCTTTTATATGGAAGTGCTTGAGTGCAACCTACTTCATAGTTGAATTTGATAACCTACAAAATGCAAACAGATAAATTTGGAAAATACAAAATACAAATTGCCTTAAATTGTATATGCAAATTTGTAAGTGCAGGTGACAAAAAGAATTAGGCAGCTTGAGGTATATAGTTTCTTATATGCAATTATAAAATTTATTTAAAAATATATAGCTAAAAATTATCTTTCTTTTAGAATCAGTAACTGCCCATGCCTAAATAAGAAGTGAAAAATTAAATTATGTTGGTTGATTGGTTGAAAAATAGTGCTTATTGATATTTACTAAAAAAAGCAAATTGCATTATTAAACAGTAAGAATTAACAGTAAATAATAAGCATTTCAGCTGATAATATAATGATTTTATTCAATGCATTCTCACTTTACTTGTGTGGAAATAACATTGCAAAAATATTTAATAATATTCTTTATCAAGTAAACGTAACTCAAAACAATGCATTGAACGTAGATTGATATTAAGATAGTTGTCTTAATTATACAAGAATTGCTATTAACTTAACCTATGGAAAAACAAACACCATTAATCGCAACAATTCGTAACTATGAGCATTCTTTTTCCATACTTACTCTCCATTTTTCGATCATAACTTATAATGAGTTTTAACATTGTTTTTTTTTTATCTGTTATCACAAAAATTCCATTGGGATGAGATGTGAGCGTTTAGGTAACTCATTGCATTTTCTTTGTCATAATAATTTGTTTATCAGAGTAACTAAAGTACGTTAGAGTATAGAAAACAAACTCTTATGTAAATTCCTCCCTCACTAGGGAAATTTACGAATTTAATTATAATTATTGTATTCCACTATTATCTTTTTCGGGAAAATATGAGGAATAGAATTGGTTCCTGTTAGGAAAGCAATATCTTTAAATATCGCAAAATTAACCTTACTATTCATAGATACATATGACGAATATTATCAAACATAAACTCCACGAACATTTTATATCTGTATGATAGACAGCACTACGATTTTGGATAGGAAAGGAAAATGAAGCTTTGGATTAGCTATAAATGTCTATTTAACTAGAAAGTTAAACGTATAAAATAATGAATTAATAATTTAAAAATTGAACCACTGTGTTCCTTCAACTTAAACAGATAAATATAAATATCAATACAACGAGATAAAGGATACCCTTTTGATATACTAAATTCATTACAATATAAAGGTCATTGCATTAAACTAAATAATTACAACGTAAATCTAATAAACTGAGTATTTCCATTGTGCTTAAATTGAGGGTTTTTTAAAACACAGCATCAAACTTTTTCTTTCAGAGTGATTTTTTGAATGTAAAAGATTTAAGACTTATATTTTTAGAAAAACATTTATCGATATCAGTTATACAAATAACTAAGAATAAAAAAGAGGTGCTCAAGAATTAAATATTGGCAAACAAATATTAATAGTTACTTGTGTTTTAACTAGAAAGTTTTAGTTAAGTGTTTGAAATAAATATACCCAAAATGATTAATTTAGCAAATATCGAAACATCACACAAAAGCAAACACTGTCAATGTTTTCTCGAATTCAAATATCAATTACCAGACTCCTTTTCAATAGATTCAAAAGAAATGCCTCAAATATTTATCTATGAAGTAATTAAATGTGCAACTTCAAACAAAGTACCTACTAATTTGAATTTAATTCTTCATTTAAATTAATTATTTCTTTTTTAATTAGAATAAGATTAAAAAAACATGCTGATGTTTTCAAGGATTTAAATAATTCATTATTGAAACTTTTATTTCGTTAAAGCATTGAAATCCATTTAACTTGCAATTTTAAATCGCATTAAAAAATTGGTTTGTAACTGGAAGCAGTGTTATACAATATTTAACACAGACAATGCTCAATGATTTCTTTTCAGCACCAGAACACGAATATAAAATGTAACTTGATTCAAATTTTGTTGTGGAAAATGGTTTATCATCTTTTACTTTGCCAATCATTTTCTTTAGTAATAGCAAAACAGTGAGTGTTCGTCTGAGTTGGAAAATTTTTTGATACAACCAAAGATTTGAATCATTTATGTGTAAACAGGGTTTTGCTCGTAAACTCATTGCGACTGGTCTCTTAATCCACTCAAAGAGTAGCAAAAAACTTTGTTTGTCCTTTTCATGTTTTATGTAAAAGAAAGTCAAACGTGGAATACATTAATATATTAAAGCTGACGTGCAAGACAAAATAGCGTGCTTTCCCGGGTGGAAAAGAAAAACCGTCTCGTGAAACATCTGGCAGAAAGTTTGTTTTATAACTGACTCTTTCCGATCAAGTTTAGCCCAGGATTGCTTATAATTCACAAACTTTATGCAGTCATTAAGATTTTGTAGCCACGAATCGATCTTCTTTCTAATGTTCAAGGTTATTTTGGAAAACTTTCCATTGGCTTCTTGCCTAGAATGGTAACTGTAAGCACTGATTTAATGCGACAAATCGAGACGGAATTTTAATGTGCTGCTGAAATTTTAATGTTACTCATGATTTGAATTTAAATCGTCACGCCTAGCTTTCTTATGGATGAAGTTTTGTATCTTTATTTTATGAATCTTAAAGTCAGAAAAGAGAAAATAAACAAGTGGGAACATTTATAAGAATAAAATGCCCATTATGTTATCTCAGACGAAATTAGATTGTCCAGTTAAGTGGATGAAATATAAATCTAATGGTAAAATGGTGTACTTACTTTAATTTATTTGAAATTTTACATTATTATAAACTGATTACACAAATAATGTAATTCTGATTATATATATCATCTTTTATTTCATCAATAGCAATAATACATTAAATTATACAATGTTTTAAAGTAGAAACTTTTAGGGTTTAGTTTGTTTATATGGTTTCCCAACTTTTGCAATTTTTTTTTCTAGTTAGGCGATGTTATATTCATTACTTCTTTCCTCTTTTTTAATAATTCTTTTCAGCAAAGTACTGATAGTAGAATCAAAACTGTATACAAATACTTTGACTTAATTAGGAAGATAAGGAATAGAGCATTGTGAACCAATTAAACGGCTACCTCAAATAAAAAAAATCCAGATAAAATGAAGCCGATATTCATACCTTGCATTCTGCCTATAGTAAGCCATTGATCTAAAGCATCTTTGCTTTAAAGATTCTCATCAAAACGTATCGTGTGCATCCTTTTTATTAATGACCATTCCTCACAAATATGATGCTGTAATAAGAGATAAGGAATGGTAGATTTTGGTGAACTAATTATCACAGCTAGTAGATAAAGACGAATGTATTGAATGGGTGGTTTTTCATTTTTCTTAAACGTGTGAAATCCCTTATAAGAATCTTGTTATGTATTATAAACATGTTTATGTTTATATATAAAACCTGTTTATACATTAGACATACAAAGCGATGTAATGATGAAGGCAGACTAAATAACCTGTTGTTTTTTCCTAAGATCATGGAAAATAAATGACTTCCAAAATCCATTAAAAAGTCTCAAATATAGCTTTCACCCATTTAGAAATATCATAACACTTCAGAATCGGGCAAATTTTATTGCAAAAAACATTTACTGCTGTCCTTTTTAAGAGTTTAAATAAACCGTATCTTTATGTAGGTTTTTGTTTCCAGAGATTTGGCTAAAAAACCGATAGTACAGATAAATGTAATTGACTTTCTTAACAAAACTATCTTATAAATAGGCGTTTTCACGGTGTTCTTTCAGTCTCAGAAAACTTTTATCAAACATTAAAGAAGTACCGTTTAGAAATTAAAAAGTAAAAAAGTATAACCCTGTCTATATTAATTAAATGTTATTTGGAATTTTTTCTATCCTTATAATGATATGATAGTGAATGTCGAAATAAGCGCGGATTTCTGTTAAGCTAAAGTGACATTTTGCACATTAATTGATGCATATGATTAGCCCGTTTGCATCTGTAACAGTAATATATTTGTTATGTTTTATTTCTTGATTTTTCGACAAATCCATATACTTTAATTCTGAGTAAAATATTGAAAAATATGTGGCATCTTTTATTCATGAATTGTTCTTAAGATAGAAAGATTTGACATTTCCTATCTCGCAGAATTGCTGAGGAAAGCACAGTTCTGAATAAGAGAGAATATCAGTTAGCTTTTTGATAACAATTTACTGTGGAATTTTATTCAATTTAATGCCAAAAATTTTCAATAAGGTTTCTGAAGACTTGATATTTTGAAAAGTTTCAAAGAATCAAGGTAATTACTAGCGCTAAGAAAGCGAGCGTGAATTTCCTATAATTTAAAAGGCGCACTTTAAAATCGCTCATGTAAATTTCCAAATTTTAGAATAACTTATTGTCTTCCTGCACAAAATGATTTATAAAAACATGATTTATTTTGAAAAAGATAGGATAAAATCAAATATTGGAGAAAGGAATGCTTCGAATTTCAAAAAAAGTTAAATATAATGCTAAAAGTTTTTTTAATGATTGATCCAATTATAAAATAAACTTTGATCAACCGTCTTTGCATCAATAATCCATTGATTTCTTTTCTATAATAAAATTTGACCATCTTCATGTAACACAATTAAAGTGTACTACACCGATTCAAATTTAGAATACCATTGCCTATCTTGTTACTGCTTTTTGTAATTTTAAAGCTCATATTTTTTGTTTATAATGAACGTTTTTTAAGTGTATATATATTTTTGAACAGTATAAATGTAACTCTTACATTAAAATTTTAATTAATTTTTTTTTTATTAAATTTGATAACAAGTATTTTTAATAATTTTTCCCATATATATGATGCCATTCATATATTTTAGTATTATTAATGTGCGTTTAAATTATATTGTATCGATCTTCTTTGATTTATAATATATTTGCTTGATTTTACATAATTATTTATTCAATAACATTCGTTTAATTTTAGAAGATAGCTAATCAATATGTACGCACAATGTGGGAGTAAAATAATATTGTCTAAAATAACAGAGAGTAAAGTAAAGGTAAGCTTTAAATCTGTAGTGCAAGCTTATAAGCCAATTAACAGCTACGCTACCCGAGTAATTGCTTTTGTATCGTGGTCATGATACTCGGCTGCAAACCACAAGTTCCAAGTACATCCCAATCCGCCACAAATCCTTCCTTTTGAATTTCCGAACTCTATTTTATTATTAAATCGAAATTGTTATTTGAATAAAAGAATTACACAACATTTTTACTTCCTCTAATTCTAATTGCTAAAGGCCGAATAAGGATTTCTAACATGTTTGAAAAGACATGTTGAAACCACAGTTATTTTTAAAATGTTTTAAAAGACATGTTGAAACCACAGTTATTTTTAAAATTATTGAAAAGACATGTTGAAACCACAGTTATTTTTAAAATGTTTGAAAAGACATGTTGAAACCACAGTTATTTTTAAAATGTTTGAAAAGACATGTTGAAACCACAATTATTTTTAAAATGTTTGAAAAGACATGTTGAAACTACAGTTATTGTTAAAATGTTTGAAAAGACATGTTGAAACCACAGTTATTTTTAAAATGTTTGAAAAGACATGTTGAAACCACAGTTATTTTTAAAATGTTTGAAAAGACATGTTGAAACCACAGTTATTGTTAAAATGTTTGAAAAGACATGTTCAAACCACAGTTATTTTTAAAATGTTTGAAAAAAACTGTGTCATAGATAACAAACGTATGCATAGGTGAGCATTAAACTACATATTCATTTGGCAAATAAAGCTACATATTGATGTGATTGTAATGGCATATGAAGGAAATTCCAAAAATTATATTTGACGTAATAAATTATATTTTATTAGATTTTATATGCGAGAAATATTCTTTCAACGTACATCCAAAGATTTGCATATTAAGATTGTTATTTATTATCGGGAGTATATTAAAATGCAATGCCCAATGAAGTTTCCCTTTTTACACAAAACTCAAGTTCTTGAAATTTTCTAAGGATTCTATTTTTCATGTTTAATACCAAAATATAGTTACAACAGAATTATTATAATAATGCTTAGGATATTATTTCATACAACTGTGGACTTTTCTTATTCATTAGACTTCAAAGTCTAAGCGAGGGCATTCTAGAAAATTATAGAATTAGTAATATCTATACTTATTGTACTTTCTCGAACAATATTTGTCCTGTTATAAGTCTGCTTACCGGACCCAAAACTAACCTATTAATTCTAAGTATGTCATTTAAGGATTTTATATCACTCTTATCCACAACAAAGAATTGATTTCGGCAAATTTATTCTTTCCAAAATTGATGGCGACGATTCATGGATTCGAAAGATTTTGAAGAATGATGAAGCGCATTTCACTTTATCAGAAAAATCATCACTCAGAAATGTAGGATGCGGTGGGAGGGGGGGGGACTCATCTAACCAGTATGATGTTTTTGAAAAACCCTTGCATTCAACGTTTGTTACAGTGTGATATGGTATGACTTCTGACTTTATTAATGGTATTTTCTTTTTTCGAATATCTTACAACAACAGGAGTCGTTTGTTCTACTGCAACAAGGATTAGTTACAGTAACATTCTAGAAAATAATGTGATACTTGTTTTGTAAGAAAGAAACTGCATAAATTCAACAATATTTATGCTCGTGGATTCTCAGTCTGTTAAACAACTGCTTCACCAAACTTTGGACGAGGATCGATCGCATATGTTTCAGATGTTAGCAGATGTTTTCGAAATGCTTGGCCATCACATTAACCAGATTTGAATCCTTGTAAATTCTGACTGTGGGGATATTTAAAAGACTGCATCTATGAGGGCAAACTTAACTCTGCTTTTCATACAAAAAGCAGTATAATTATATATGTTCTAGAAATTCATCAGGAAACACTAGGTGCTACTGTAGATCATGCTGTCTTGCGTCAGAACTTGAAGACTCACATATTCAGCAAATATTACAATAATTCATTTTATGCCTTTTAACAAAGAAAATATGTTATAATCTCAATTTATGAAGTAATATCGATAAAAAGCGTCACCAATCGAATGATATTAACTATTTTTTTTATTTTGTAGTTCATTACCCCATGCTGTAAATATAATAGATATCAAGTTACGCTAACATAATCTAAGTAATTTTTCCTTCTGGAGTATTTCAAACACTTGCATTTGAATTATAATCACCCTGTATTTATTGATAAGACTAAGGGCTTAAAAGATTAGCAAAATATTCAAAAGGCCGATCAATATATCGGTTCTTTACCTCCCGTATCTAGGACAAAGATTGAAAACTTCAATGATTAAACCAATCACTGGGGTCAGTACTTCCCTCCTTTGCAATTTGTCAACTGCTGTAACTCAATGCATTTAGAATATTTTGTTCCAAAGGTGTCAAAATTTTAATAAAAATGGTAATATTTCTTAATAATGTTAGCATTTATGACCTTATGGTAATTTTTACAATTGTGTCACCAAAACAGTAAATGATATCTTGTAGCTATCACATTTAATAAAATGAGCCCCGACAACTAGATCTCTCGCAATAATCCGGTTTTGTAATCAGCGTAAAAGAAGATTTTCTCGTTTTAGGTCGCTTTGCAATGATCAAAGCTTACCAAATCTCATCTGAAGATAATCGGTAACGCAGGTGTGTAATGATACTCGTGGAATAAACTTGGACGATCAGTTAGTGATAGCGAAAACTATGAGATATATCTTAGCTGGAAATAGTTGGTTTAACCAAAAGTAAAAGTTGTTGTTTTTTTCCATTTTTTCCAGTTGCCTATTTCCACAATATATACATAATTTGAAATTCTTTTTATAAAAAATAATTGAATTTGAAATTCGTTTAGAATTTTTATGAGAAATTAATGATTTATCCGCTTAAACTTATTTTAATTATTGGAACTTGTATGCCAATAATATTTTAATGTGGAGTTAATAAATGAAGATGCTATAATATGGAATAATTTTAAAATATACATGAATAAAAACTTGATTTGGTGAAAATTTGTTTTACATATGGCACTTAATTTGCAGAATATATTTCAATAATAATATTCTTTTCACATTACAATGTATCAGAGTAGGATGAAAATAATAAACTTAGATAAAAATTCGAATTTTTATAATTTGTGGTTTCACAAAATAGGTATGTTTCTGTTTACAGTGATATTTTTATTTTATATTTATGTGATTTAGAAGACAAGTTATAGCTTATATAGTTAGTCAAGTTTATTGACATGTAACTGAGGCTAATTTATAAATATTTCAAAATTTTAAATGCATTTTTTGAAGAACGAGTTTTCTCATAATTCTACTATATGACTATCATATCTCAAAAAATAACCAAGATATCTTAATGGAATTTATAATTAGTTATGTTATTATGTTATTCAGAATGTATTAAAGTATGGATTTGATGTTGAATTCTCTAGAAGTGGAATTATGATTATTTAATGTAAATATTGTTGAAAACATTCCAAAATTTCATAGATAATTTCATACATTGCACACAAAAAATTTATTCTGGAACATAATTCTTAGATAATAGTTAGTTACACATATAATGTCACAAGAAAAATGAAAAATCGTACAATTTTTTTTTCTAGCACAATCCTAGTTTTTGTAAATAAATGCTAAAATTTACTTCAAAATATACCTTTGCTTGAAAATTCTACATGTACATTTAAATCAACGCTATTTATGAATATTAGAATAATGTTCGCAGATAATGTTTCAACGCTTTCAGTTTTTAATTACAAATACAAATATTATGTATATACAAATATTTAATTACAATGTACAAATATTAATAAAATCTTTATATTTAAAATGCTTTTAGTGAGCGATACCCTTATTGGTTTTGAAACTATTTTTCTTCATAATTTAGAATAACCAGCTGTTTTGTAATGCCGATATGATATTTTATAACTTGAAAAATATTTTCTATTTACAATGTACTGACAAAAAATTAATTTATTTCTCTGTACTTCAAAATATTTATGAACTATTCATTCTATTTTTTTTTGCTAGAATGCTATTTATCATTTTATCCGTATATTAATAAAAACACATCATATAAACATTAAAATGTTTTTTTTAACTCCGCTCTGAAACTTGTTGAATACCTCAAGGAAATTGGGTAAACGAATAAATGTCTTTTTCTGTTTCACTGGTAAATATTTCCTTAAATTAGGGGATTACTTAGAAATTACCGCCGATTATCCGAAACAAAAGAAAATTACCAAATCTTTGAAGAATGTGTTTCGGCATTGTTTTAATTTCACTCCAATTCCGCATAAATGCTTACTTAAATATCTAATATTCAGAATATCAATCTCCCAAATAATGAAAGATAACTTAACTCTATTAGCAAACTAGAAAGCTAAGCATTTTACACAAAGTATCTGACAGCAGATTTTTCACATTTGCGAAAGCATTACAGAAAACACGGCACAATTTTATTACGCAAGGGAATTTCTTTTCGAAAGAGGAGAGTTAAAATATAATGATTCTTGAATAAGGACGTAAGAAAAAATTCAGGTCTATATCTCAGCATGAAATCATAGCCAAGAAACTCTTAACTCTGGACGAAAATGTTTTTCAATCTCAATTTACATAAAATATGCATTATGCCAGACCTTTAGTTCCAATGCAAGGAGAAATCGATTCAAAATTAACTTAGCTTCAAATTCTTTACGAGTTGCTTTTCGGAGACTGAAAAAATTTACATCCATTAAATCCTGCATGCTTCTGCGAACTGTTTCTGATGTTAGTAGAATAATTAAGACAGTATTCAATAGATTTCTGCCGAATTTGAAATAGTAATTTACTGGCCTTCGAAGACCGAATGAAATTAGTGGGTAAATAAGAACCCTCACAGACTTAAGTACTGAACTTTCACTGTTATGGAAAATTGATCCGTCAAAAACTGGTGTATGTCAGATCGCTTAAAGCATTTAGTAGAAAAGTTATTTCTAAAGTTTTATCGTCATTTTCGCAGTTGTAAAGAATGGAATTTTTATTTGTCTTTGAAACAAACAATTTGAATGGAAATTGATCTAGGTTTAATTATGTGTTCTTCAGCAGTTTTGTTGTAGTTTGTTACGATCATTAGTTAACAAAGTGTTTAATAATAATGTTTAGTAAGCTCTGAAACAAAAGGAAATAATGGATATTTTGTGCAAATAGCAATGTATCTGCCTTTTCGAGGAATTATAAAAATCCGCTCAAGCTGTGAATTAATAGCCTTTTTTGTTTTTCCTTTGAATTCGCTTTCGAAAATAACAATTGAATTTGAAGACAATGAATGAATGTGTTGTTTTTTATGTTGAGATTTATCTATTTATTGAAATTTGATACAATAAAGATATTAATTGTTCTTAAATAAATTTAATTTCCTATTGAAATAATATTAGATTATTTTACTAAGAATATACTAAATAAACTGTTTTTATCTTGATAAATTAATACATAACATACTAAACAGTTTCAACTAATTCCTTTGTGTTTCAATTAGTAAATAAAGTTATAACAGGGAATAAATTGGAAAACAACGCTCAACACAAAATAAAAAAGTAAATTTAAAAAAAACGATATTTTATTTTTTATTTATGTGTTCTTTAAAGATACTATGTGCACAAAGAAAGCTAAAAGTATCTCATTAAACTATTTAATTAAACACTCTGTATGGAGATAAAGTGACTAAATAGTATTTTTATCTAACAAATATTGGACTAGCATTAAAAATATGTAAGACATTTAAAAATGTATGTTAAATAATCTTAAACTCTTCCTCTTACAATCATTTAAAATTAATATGAGCAGGATTAAGCAATGTTGTCTTAGAGTAGAATGGAGTTATGTTTACAATAATAATTTGCATTATCTAATGTTCTTTTTGATGTAATGTACTTTGTATTATTTATCCTTTTCTGTTTTCTCAAAAATTGCGTGGATAATGTTTCAACGCTTTCAGTTTTTACTTACAATTATTAATAAAATCTTTATATTTAAAATGTTTTTAGTGAGCGATACCCTTATTGGTTTTCAAATTATTTTTCTTCATAATTTAGAATAACCAGCTGTTTTGTAATACCGATATTGCATTTTATATCGTGAAAAATATTTTCTATTTACGATGTACTGACAAAAAATTAACTTATTGCTCTGTACTTCAAAATACAGGGTGTTCATTAATTATTGTCGGGGTTTTCCGTAACTCATAACTTTCCAATAAAAAATATTACGCAAAAACCGATTACGTATTCGTAAATTACAACTCAAAGAATTTTATTAATGTTATTAAAGTGTAAAGCTTGTACAATTTACACTTTGTAGGCATTCAGCTGAAGGCGATTATGTATGTATTCGTAAATTACAACTCAATAAATTATGAATACGTAAATTACAACTCAAAGAATTGTGCATTCGTAAAGTACAACTCAAAGAAACGCCTTCAGCTGAATGCCTACAAAGTGCAAATTGTGCATTCGTAAAGTACAACTCAAAGAAACGCCTTCAGCTGAATGCCTACAAAGTGCAAATTGTGCAAGCTTTACACTTTAATATCATTAATAAAATTCTTTGAGTTGTAATTTACGAATACGTAATCGGTTTTTGCGTAATATTTTTTATTCGAAAGTTGTGAGGTACGGAAACACCGACAATAATTAATGAATACCCTGTATTTACGAACTATTCATTCTATTTTTTTTTTCGAAATATGCATACACTATTTAAAAATATTTATTAAAAGTTTGTTTACTTACTGATACTTCTGCCTCAAAATTTTTCAGGAAAATGCATTTTCCATTTCATCTTTACATTGCAAGTATTTGTGGTTATATCATTTTGACAATTTACCTTTCATTTATCACGATTGTTCAAAAGCACCACGCTTTATCATTGATTTTTATAGGAGATTTATAACTCCAAATGCTCTACATGACTTTTATAGGCATGTCTTCATGCACAGAAATCTGAATAATAATTAAAATATATCACAATTAAATTAAAATTAATCAATTATTGAATTAAAATAAATTTCTAAATAAACGTAAATATATACATACCCTACTTAGTTGTGGACTCAAAAAATTTTGTAACACTTTACATTTTCCAAATGAAAGGCTGATTAATATTTCTCGTTTTAACTAGCATCAATACATTTTAGAAATGAATGAATGCGATACATTTAATTTACATTGAAACCTTAAACTGCTTAGTATGCAATATTTTAAAGCTGGCTCCACGAGTTGACTTAACCCAACTTTGTTGAGAATATTTTACTAAATACTGAAAACTTAATGATTTTTCTTTTTCCCCAAATGGATGCAATATAGGAGTCCGATGAAAAAAACTCATTTTCATCAGATGATCCTTTCCTTAGATGTTTCTATTTTTTTACGCTTTCGCTTCTGATGCTGAAAATTGAGACATTAACGTAATATACGAAACCTGTTGTTTCTCAAGCATTATATCTTATAAGCTATAGCCTTCTGCTCCTACCGGTAGGAAAAAAGAAACGATTTCCTTTACTGGGGTTAATTTCTAGAAGGTAGAGAAAGGTAAGGCTGTGTTAAATGAATACGTATGTTTCCTACTGAGAATTTACCTGATGCTTAGCATTTTTTTTATTTATCATTAAGAAAAAATGATGGCATGGGTACTGTCCCTAGGGAAAGGAATGAGTAATTTGAGCTGAAAGTAAACTAAATATTTCTTTTTTACTTTCTCGCATATGGAGTAACCAAAGAGAAAGTATTTTAATCGTCAAAAAAATTATAGCTCAAGATTTTGGCGAGTCTCCACGTTTCAATTCTTCTGGAGACTGAAAAATACATTTTTGGAATTATGTCTGTTGTTCAAAGTTTTAAGTTTTAAAATGCTTTGAAGTAGATTGAAGAAATTTGGTATATGAACTTTAACCCAAATTTGAAGATGTCTGTCAAATTTTAAACGAAAGCCATTTACATGACATTTTACTGTTTATCTTTGCGTGTACAAGTGAACTCGATATTTACAAAACGTACATAATTAGATATATGAAATTTGGTGCACAGCTTTGACATCTAAAATATAAATTATCAAATTTTGAACCAAAACTATCGAAGGAATCACTGTCTGTCGGTCTTAACTTTCGCATGTGTGTAAACGCACTTACTCATAAATGCAATGTCTTAAATTAATTAATATTGGTATATGTCTTAAATTAATGAATATCGATAATCCGATCGAGCACTTTCAGCAAAACAGATGAAATTTCGTATTTGTTATTTTTACCGAATTTGTAGATATCTGTCAAATCTTGAACAAAATCCATTTAGAGAAAGTACTTGCCCGAGTACAAACGTACACGATAATTAAGTTCATTCATATCGGTAATTATGTTCACCTTTACTCCGTCAAGGGGTTGGCCGTCTGTCGGTAGGTACTTTTCATACATGTAAACGTGACAGTTCAAAAACTTAACAAGTTAGGAAAATGAAATTTGGTTCTCTGTTTTAACATCTAAAGAATACATTCTGATGAAATATTGTACCATAAAATGAATAAAATTTTTTACGTGATTTTTTTACTATAATTGTAGTTTTTTTGCCAAATTTCGGTTTCGATCGGTCGGTAAATATATACCCAAAATGCATATTAGATTTTCCGATATTTTTGTATTAATCGCATGTCAGGATTAATCGCCAAAAAATCGAATCCTAGGTCAGTAAAAATGTTAGATTCATGTGAACGATTTATGTTTTTCTTTTTACCAATAGCATACGAGGCATTCACGACTTTTTTAAAGGTTCGTAATTTTATGAATGGAGGAGGAGAGGAATGAGGAATGTTGGAGAAGGGGAATAATGCCTTTATCATTTATAAGAGAGAATGCAGAAATGTTTTCACAAGCTGGTTATGCTTGTTGTGATGTTCAGTTTTATTTCTTAGATTTGCAAGCGCTTCACAGAAATTACCTAGTGCTTATGTAGTGAGAACTTGCAAAAAGATACATTACTTTTTTAACGTTCTGCTTTTCGAATACGAAACCACCAGTTTCTCCGGCCGATAAAAATGTAGCAACCAACAGATAACAAATATTTTTTTTATATTAAATAGTCAATTTATTATGTGAAATATTTAAAAGTTAATGAACATGAACTTAATAAGAAATTTTGATTATCTGAGAAATTTGATACATAGAAAATGGATTTAATCCATAATGTACATCTTCTGAATGTACAGAATTTTGAATAAATACATAATTTTGCAGAAAGTCCTTCATTTTGCGCAACGCAGATTTGTGAGTTTCTTTTTCCTTTATAATCTAATAGTGTGTGTATATATATAATATAAAATATAAACATAATTTCTTAAGCAAAATCGTGGCCGAATACAGAGAAGACACTTTGAATTTTTATTCTATCTCATCCCGGGAGGCATGATTTATGTACAAGCAGAAGCGACGAATACATCAACACAGAACGACACAAGAGCGAAATGAGAAAAAGCTAAAAAGTGGGGAAATTAACTTCCCCAAAGTTTATATGACATTCTGATAGAGATTGATTTTTGATTCCCTTACATATTTCAAGTGATAAATTTGAATTAAGTTAGAATGCAGAATTCATATTAAGTAGTAAAATGTTAATAAATAAACAAGCTTATTTATTTATAAAAAGGTAGATCTCAACCATTTAGTTTGAATAATATAAATTAAGTCAGAAAAATATTTGTATAAAACAGAAAATAATATAAATAGTTTTCTTACCAATGAAAATACAGACTTCATACGTTTCATTTTAATAATCTGAAAAATATATGACTATTCTGTACGCGGTATATATATTAAAAGAATAAGTACCAACCTTGCTTACCTGCTTGAATAAGATAGTAAAATATACAAAACCCCTTAAGCAGTTTATGAGAAATTCTATTAACCTTAGTTGTAACATTGTTTTGTTGATCTTATTATATTTAATGTTAAGAATAAAATTAAATAGCTAACTTAAACATTAGCATTTTGTGGCAAAAGCTACTTAGTTTATATCTGTATATTTATGAACATAACAATCTGGTTTTGCAAAATTTCCATCACCATATAAATAGACAATAGAAAATGTAAAAATTGTTTCGACGGACTTTCTCTGTTATTTAAATATCAAGGAATTCATATCGGAGAGAATATGCGAAATTTAAACATAAAGAATAACTGAATTTTGAAGAGATTAGCTTTCATTTCATTTATTAGTTTAATGTTAGTTGAACAACAAAACTGTGAGGCAGTTTTTAACACTCATAAATTTTATAAACACTCCATACTTTAAAAAATCTTTCAAAACACTTTTACGAACTTCTTTTCTCTATTTTCTTTTCAATCTCATCAAGGGGAAGTATATCTTATATATGGAGATGAGAAGTTTCCAGAAAGAACGAGATAATTGGTCCTCGTCACTCTGATGACAACAAAAATAATGATGACCCTATCAGGACACATCGCTGACGACTGGGTGTACATTTTTGTGAGATATCGACGAATGCTCTGATGTTAATTGAGGTTATTATGTTTCGGCTGCAGTTTAGTGTCGTGACAACTCATTTATTCAGCTTAGAATGGACACTGAAATAGGATGGTCGGTTTTTTTTAGTCATAATTATTTTTAATAAGCCTTTTAAAAGATTTCACTTATATTCACATCCATTTCAAACTGATGAAGTGCAGTCTCAGCTATGGGAATTAGCGTGTGACGTGACGTATAATGGTGATACTTACGCACTTAAGAAAGTTGTTTCAAAGGCAAGTCATGAAACTAAAATATTAAAAGCAATGTGATTACGAATATGAAACTTGATAAAAAATATTGAAAATATAAATTTTCTTATTTGCATAATTATGCAAATTTTTTTCTTAAAAAGTGAAAATAAAAAAGAACCAGTACGTGAATATCGAAAGAAAAAAATATTAAAAGTTAACTGATTAAGTTCTTAGAAGTTACGTAAAATATTTCAAAAATTCTCAGTATGTTGTATTTTTTATATAAATAGCATTGAAATATTTTGCATCTTTTGTCCTTGAAATGGCAATATGCTTTCTTTCAACATTTGTTTTTCATTCATCTATGGATAAATAACTTTTTTCATGTAAAGGATAAACTTTTTAAAAATAGATAAATTTTTTTTCTGTTTATGCGCCGATACAACTATTTCACTTATAAATCATAAATTACTCCCTATTCAATCACTTCACGCAAATGTTTTGTGGAATTTCTAATCGTCCTGCTATTGTTTCCTTTAATATTCTATCATTGTATGTGACAGCAAGATTATTTTCTTATGAGATAACAGAAAAATAATCCTATGTAAGATCAAAAAGAAAAAAAAAATCTAGTCTTCCGATTATTTGAAATTTCAATCAAAAATACCATTTTCAGGAAATATTTGAGACTTGAATTCAACCGTAACCTAAAGAATAAACTCAAAATCCTGATATAACATTCAAAGTTAAGAACAAAGTATACAGCTTCTATTATATTATATGTGACCTAGAGAAAATTGAACAGTGGCCTGAAAAAATATAAAGAAGATATTTCATTTTATTTATTCATTTACAAATGCATTTCAAGACAGGCTGTTGTACCACATAATTAAGAACAAATACGTGTACGCGATGAAAGTCAGATGACTTTGTGTTAGTCAACCGTACGATACATCAAAACACGACAAATTCTCCAGCAGTTTCTAAATTAAGACAACAGTGATACTTCAAACGATGATCATCTGTTCTTTATCTAAATGAACTATACTTATATTAATTTATTTAACTACTTCAAAAATGCAAAATATTATATGAAATATGCATATTCAATTTCTTAAATGGTTTTTTGACGTAATTGGAAAGACGATATTAAATGCACGCTAGGAATGCACAAAGTTTTATTATAAATAAATAATAACTATTCATTCATTTCTAATCAGCGAAATGTCTGAAGAATTTTCGTAGAGACGTGAGCAAATTATGACTTTTAAAAACTCGGATTGAAGATTTTTCTAACAGAGGAATGCGTAGATACATAGAACAGCTTATTTTGAAACACAGATATTTTTGAACATAGATAAAAATTTAAATATAATAAAAGAAAATTAAGCAAAAATTGCTATTACTAGTATGCTTTTTGATATCAAATCCGGAATAAATACGTCGGAAGCCGCAATATAGCATAGTTTAACACATGAATATATCTAAGATTGGTCATTCATTTCACTTTATTTAATTTTTCACTATCCATTTAATAGAAAGACTGATGGTCGCACCATCCAAATTCATCCCGATCCTCTCAGAGAACGCCTTGACAATATGCCGCAATCCCGCCTTTCTTCCTCCAATGGCCAGCTAAGAATAAACGTGCAATTTCATAAGCTGAAAGTGAAGCTGGATTCGAATTCACTGCCGTTAATATCTTAATTATCCCAATTTTCCATAAAATGTGAAAGATTGTTTGAGATATTTTTGCTTTCCTTTGAAATGTATTCTTTAAATTTTATAAGAAACCTCTAATAATTCATGGAAAAATTATTCACCTATTAGAATTTTCCCATCACCAACATTTCTTACAATATTCACTTATAAATAAAGCACAAATATTTGTGAAACTAACCATAGAAATTTATTAGCGGATTTTAAGATTTTTCAAAGGATAGAGTCATCTTCAAATGTACTACAGCTTATTCTAACAAAAGAAAATTGTATTGTGAAGTTGATCGACTAAAACGTCAGAGGTCCCAATTCACAAAAGAAAGAAAAAAAAGAAAGATCAAGTAAACGAAACGTGAAAAGAAAAGAAAAGAAAAGCAAAAGCAGCTCTTTATTGTAGTACTTCTTCAAAAATGATCGTTTTATTTTTATATGTCCAGTTTATGGGATACCTTTGTGTTTATTTCGGCATTTCATTTTTTTGAGTCTTGACCACCATTTCACGAGTTAAAGCGGCTGTCTGTCAGATACTGTCTTTAGGAAGAAAAACATCGACCATTAAAGCTCTTAGTAGTTATTTTCCTAAGCAATTTCCTGATTTAATTGGACTGAAAAAGATAATGGCACATGGAGTCACAATTTTACACTGTCGCTGGCAAATGACGCAGACGAAATTGCACAGCTTGGGCCCTCTTTTGTAGAAACTTCCTCATTTTTTACGCTGCCGCAGGTGCTTCTGCGAGGGAAAAAAATTGATTTCTTCTTAGAGAGTTCGCTTGTATTCTTTATCTCTTTATCTGTTAGAAGCAGAAGAAAAAACAAGCAAACATGACTTTAAACCTGACTTTCTTCAAAGGAAATGTAACCCTCTTGTCCCAAGTTAAACATCTGCACACCTGATATATAAAAATAAAAAAGTCTGATAAACATAGAATAGTTTTTGTTTATGAATGTTTATAAATTTTTTCAGAAAATAGTAGAATTTCATCAGCGCGCTGATTATATTGAACAATGTTAAAATGCTGAACATATAATTATTCTGTATTAAACTATATGGTATTAGTTACTTTCTTCTTTTGAGAAATGCTTTAAATCAATAATTTTTAGAAAAACTTAAAAAAAAGGTTTTTCTCGTGATTTTGAGAGAATGTGAGTACCTGAAATAAATTAGAAAAGTGCCCAGGAACATTCTACAACAGTTATCCAGATCAACTTGGTATGAGAATAAATTAGGGACAATATTTTGTGTGCTTATCCATGCATCAGTAATTTGTATTTACTCATTTTTAGAATAACGTTATCACGCATTACATTATTTAGTTTCTGAATAACTATCTCCTATTAAGAATAGCTGATTAGTTCTCTCTTATTAGCAATTTATACTGGCTGTCTATATTATAAATGCTTTTTAACTGTTTTTCAATCCTTTCTGAAGGTTACGAGTATGAATGATTATTTTATCTTTACTGTGCTTTTGCTGTTTATATATGCTAGATCTGTTGCAAATAGGAGTTTTAATGTGGTTAAAGAAGTTCTTTAATATAATGATGGAATTATCAATGCATTCAATTTTCACCCCGATGTTATGACAGTACCAATTTTTAGCTCTAGTATTTCAGTTTAACATGCTACATATTTGACTCACAATTTAGGTCGTATCTTGTTATATAAATCTATATTAGAATGCAAAATACATCTGGAATTCTTAAGTATGCTCAAAATTTGCCCAATTCTTAAGTATGCCCAAAAGACTAATTAGCAGATACTTTTAAATGTATCTGCTAATTAGTCTTACTTATAGACTGAAACATCATAAATTCTCGGATTCGATGCATAAATCAGACACCTCACTGTGCGCGAAATGTTAAGGAAAAATGCAGCAATGAATGCTAATGTTAAGCAATGAATGCTAAAAAATATAAGATTCTAATGTCTTTAAAGGAACAATTTAATTACATAAAAGTAATGCTAATTTTTGTCAAAACCTGTGATTTTATTTGCTAGAGTAAAACAAGATGAAATTCATTCCACCAGTAAAAAGAGCTGCATATTTAAATATTTTTTAAGTGATTGGAAAGATCAATCGTGATCATTTAGCAAAAATTTCATTGTAACTGGTAAGTTTTAAAATTTTCTGTGTGCAGCAATATTTCACATATAGCCTTATTTCGCTTAATAACTCTTCTAGCTTGATAATCCGTTTATATCATTAGAGGTAAAAATGGCCTTTCAGAAGTTAACTTTTCACAAACAGTTACCAGAGACGATGTCAAACTTCTTCTCAAGAGGAAATCCATATTAAAATTATCTATTTTTCGTTTTATTCGTATATTTCTGACTTTTCTAAATAATTTACTAGTTACTTTCTAAATAATTAAATACCATTTAACTGCAGAATACGTTATTGCTAATTTCTTCTTCTTTCATTTAAAGTAGAGGAAAGAGCAAACTCTGCACGCACTTTAAAACATAAATAATTCGAATTGCCAATGATATATGGGCTACAAGTTTCCTTTTGTGTTCAGTATCCTTTCGAGTAAATTATTGTTTCTTTTGGCACTTGTCATAGACAAGCCCGCTGAAAAAGTCAGCGATTTTAAGCAGAGAGAGCGTCTCTTGTTTTCAGTAGTGCCATCTAGGGCCAAAAGTATGTCTTAGTTACTCATGTTTCATATTCGCTCGCATAACCCTTTTTTACAGGGGGGGGGACATTCACCTCACAGTAGAACACAGATGAAGAAGAATCACGCCCGAACCGGGACTCGAACGCGGGAGATCAAGGAGAAGACGCGCTACCCCTATGCCAGGACGCCGGCCATCGAGGAAATTAATAGTAGCTACTTTTATGTCGAAGATTTTTCTTGCTCACAAAATTTTTATCCGACTTGTGAATCAGAAGATTACGAAATTATTTCATATTCTGCAAGCAAAAATAAATAATTCTTGCGAAAATTGACAGAAATATAATTATTTGCATCAAGATAGATATTAAAATAAATTGTTTTGTAATTTCGCTGAATCAAAATTTAAAATTGCTGACCTTTTTAATGCACAAACGGTGCAGTTACTTGTAATCAGCATTTCGGGGATTTTTCGATCAATAGAAAACATTTATTTATTATCTTTCTAAAATTGACGACCATTGTTTTTATATTTTATCACAGAAAACACCATTTATTTTAATTAAAATACATCAAAACATATTATTCAAACACAAAATTCATGTGTTCCCATTCTTTTATTATAAGTATGATGTTTTTTTATAAGTTTGATGAATCACTTTATTGATTAATTTCAATCCCAGAAATGTTTAAAATCATTTTAATATACTGTTGCTAGAAAAAAAATGGTCCTTTAAAAGGTTAAAGCAGGAAGACCTTTAAGCATGTTTGATAATTAAAAATAAATAACCCTTTGAAGTGTATTTTTTAAAACAAAATTGTACTAATTTAAACGACTGATGTTTTTCCTTTTACGTCAAGTATTTTACAGCTAGAATGTAAATATTTTTCACACTCTACAATCATAACTTTATAAAAAAATGAGATTAATACAAATAAATGCCATCTAGTCAAGAAAGATTTTTCTGAATCAAAGTCATTTTCAAGTTTACAGGTTAAGCAAACTCGCTCTTCCTTTAAGTTTTATTTAAAGAGCATAAACTTCCGTCTTAGTTCAAACATAATTTTTTCCCTTACATTCCGTCATATATCTTTTGAAAAAAAAATCGTTTTTCTTACTTTGAGCAAACATCATATCACTCCCTTTTTGATTTAATTATATTCTTTCACTAAATTCAATGAAACGTGAAAGTCATCCGCTTCAAACGTAAGGTTTACTGACAGTCTAGGGAGAAAATGGTTGCTCCCATTTCAGAATAATCGAGTAATCCTGTTGGCTATTCCAATTTGAGAAGAGTAATTCGACGCCTTACAAAACAGAAAAAAACAAACCTCTTACCCTTGTAAAGTATCTATTTGAGAAGCTCCTTGAAACCCATAAAAAAGCTACAGTAGCTAAAAAAAGTGATATTTTTTCCAAGATATTTTCAGTTGATTTTTCTCTTCAGTCAATACAGTTTTTAAATATTTTAAATTTCTTGTTGCATGTTTATGATTTTGAGCCACGAAAAATATTTAGTTTAACATTTTCAGTCATAAGGAAATATTTATATATTTGACTGCCTCCTGATTGTAAAAACTAATATTTTGCTGCTTTTTTAATCTGGATAAGAGTAATGTTCCGCAAAAATTCTGTCTTTGATATCGCTTAAAAAATCTCCGTTTCAACTACTGAACCAGCTGGAAATTTATATGATAAACATTAATTTATTATTTGATCAAAACAAATGAAAATTATTAAAATATATAGCTGTTTAGCATTTTTTTGTTCATTATAATTTTTATTTTTATTTTACAGATATTTTTCGGATGCAAATTGTGGTTTTTCGTTTAAAATTTGCTGGAAACTTGTTTTCTAGTGCATTAAATTAACAGAAAAATGTTTGAAGCATTTTTTTTAAATACGGTTTTTATATTATTTAGGCTTGTTTATAATATTATATTGTTTAGGCATTTTTAAATAATTACGAATATATGTAAAATTAAAGAATTAGCAAATGCAGATAAATCTCTGCTGACTTAACAATACTAATATTAGCTCAATTAGCTCAAACAATACTAATATTTCCTTAAAACTACCTCTTTGTTTAAATCAAAGATTATATCACGTCAAACAGCTTTAAACGTGGAACAAAAAGAATACAAGCGAATTTCCAAGCTTTTCTATGCATGTCAGAAGACACTTTGAAAGATAACATTTATTTTCCTTTCAAAATTTTCTCCATCAGGAGACTTCAGTACCTAATCTCTCTTATTCTTTGACTAAGAGGTTGAACTTAAAAATGCATCTCTTTAATTCATAAAATCAACTCAACTATGAATTTCTGAACTCCAAAATACAGGCGTAGAATTCTAGTATTCGAAACCTTAATTTGACAAGATACCAAGGCTAATTGGAGAAGATACATCTGTGAAAACAAAATATAAATGGTGAAATTCATGATAAGAGACAAATTCGCTTAATTAGACTCTTATCTAGTTGCAGGTAGGTTGTCACTGAAAAATCTGTTCCCAAATCTAATTTTATTTCCTGTCAATCTATCTCTGTTAGGCTGTTTCACGATGCAAGGACAGCATTTACGATGAACTGAAGAAACTTTGAATGGGGATATAACAATAACAAATGCAAATTTAAACCAAAAATCATTAATATTTCTAAAACTGCTTCGCGACAAAACTAAAAAATTAGTTTGAAGTCTGGAAATTGGCAGGTAATAAAATTAAGGAATTGAGTACGGCCTTTTCCTTCATTGGTACACTTTTATTTATTTCTAAATTTCAACAGCTTTAAAAATCATGAAAATCATAAATCTTTTTATTTGTGTAGATAAACTATATCAATTTAAATTATTTATAATACATTAATCCGTGAGGATAAATTGAACCAATGATTTTTATTGAGCGTCTAACATTCAAGCACTGAGTTATTCATGGAATGTTAATTATGCAGCATCAAACGGAATGCTAACTTTTGTCTAAAGTATATTGATGGTTATAAGATATTGAAAGCATATTCGAAAAGTTGTTTTTTTTATAAAAAGAACTTTTAGACTTTGCAATTTATTTATTAGATGAATGATTTTATGTGTTCAAAATCGTAAAACATATTTTATGACAAGGATATTGTAAAGCATATTTGCTATTCATTAAATAGGCTTTACTATTATTAATATTCAAAATATCTTTTTCCGAAAGCACATATTGCAAAATTTTTGCAGTAAAGAAGTATAGTTACTACAGTGTTTTTCAGAAATTTTATTCATTTGAATGCCATTGAAATTAAATAAGTCCAGAAAACATGTTTACTATGTTTTCGAGACTCAGATAAAATTTATTACTCAAAGTAAAATGCATATAGAAGTATCGCATAAAATGACAATTAATTTCATAAATGAATGAAAGAGACTTTTTAGAATATTGCGTTTCTCCTCCTCGGTTTTGTATAGAATATAGCACAAAACATTAATATATTAAATTTATGTATTTCATAGATATATTTTAAATATTCCTAGACTGAAATTGTTTCATTTATTAAGGAGGGTTCTTTTTTTTTGTTTTCATTGGAGTTTTCAGTTTTGAAAGTTTCAGTTACTTGTGCGCAGTTCAAACTGTTTCTGATTCTATGTTCTTTTGTTTGATAGAATGGTTAACTTGGCTCTTTTCTCGCTTTATGACATAAACTTTTCAATAGTTCTCCTTTCTACATTAATATTTGAGAAGGCCTTTTTGTGACTTTTATAAAACTATGCATAAAATACTATGTTGATTAGAATGCTACCGGGTGTTTTGTTTTTTCGATGGCAATAATACATTTTTCAGAGGAAAATATAGTCTTTAATTAATTTTTCTACCTAATTAAATAATTAATAATCCTAATGCAGTTGATACTGAACTATTCTTTATTAATTCAATCAAAATTGTATTAACACTTTCCAGTAGAAAGAAGCTTATTGTCAAAAGTTTTTTATTCTCACAATGTTTAATATGGAACAGCAAATTAAATAAGATATTTAAGTTACGCGACTATGTTAAAAAAAAAATACTATAAAATACTTGTATTTTTGAATTTTTGCACAAAATAGATTTGAAAAAAACATGCGAAACAAACATATATCAATTTATGGAAAGAAACAGTCAGTGATTAGTTGCGGAAAATATGCATATTTTGAATAAAAAGTGGTATAAAGCAAAAACTTTCCAGTTTGTTAGTTTATCATGTGACTGATTTAAATTTTAGTGATAAGTTTAAAAAAAATGTAACCTAATTCCTGATTTAAGAAATAAGGTATATTTCAATCCACTCTTCAAATGCAAGTTCTCAACGGATAAAAGGAAATTTAAAAGTTATTATAAAGGATTAAAAAAAACTTTAATATTTTTAAATAAACGTATTGCGTATAGCTTATTCTGTGTTCAGAAAATGTAATACATATTGCAAAAACATTATACTGCGTGCATAATGTAGTAATGCATATATTTGAACAACTTATATGCATTATAATAATTTGTAATACGTTAGTAATATATTATAATGCATATATTTAAATAAATTATTATAATGTATTTGTTTGAACAAAATATATGAATTATATTTAGATTTCTAAGATTTTTTTGTGCGAAAATTTTATCAAAATTTTGAATTTGATAAAATAGCACTTAAAGATATAAAATAGTATTAAAACGTGAATTATTAAAATATACAAAAGAGTGCGTCTTCTTAAATAATTAAAGTAGAAACAAAATTCCAAAAGTTTTCTAAAGAAACCGTTTGAAGATTAAGAACAGTGAATAACATATATTCAATATTTGTGCGAAATATTGGCTTTCCAACGTAATCGTTTATCTTAAGTTTTTCATAAGTCGTTATAAATACTTTTTTTTAACATTTTTATTGGAACATTTTTTGAATATCCATTAACTTATTTAATAATAAAGATCAAGGGATTGAAGATTAAGGATAATTTCTGGAATCTGTAAAAAGTATTAAGCACGTACGACTACTGTAGCCAATATAATAATATATGCTTGCTTCGATAATAAGTTAAGTTCAATTTTAAGGGACAGTGGACTTAAGTATGAAATATGAAATTTTATTTTCATAGTTTTATCACCAAAATATATATTTATATCTACTAAGCATTATAAAATATATTCAATAAAATGAATATTTGATGGATATAGAGAAAAGAAATAGCCTTTAATGACTTTTCTCAAAATGGTATTTTAATTATATTTAAATATCTTTTAAATGTTCCAAGTTCTTAATGTTTGTGGAAATTAAATAAAATCGATAATTAAGAATTCAATTAAACATTAAAAGAACTTATGATATGCATTTTATGTTTCGACTGTTTTTAAGATATTTGAAGGTTAATTTTAGTTCAGAAAAACATAAAATTCTTATGAACATTCAGTGAGTATATTCAGTGATAAAATATTTAAAAAAATTAACTTTTAATTCGAATTACAAAATTATGCACAGTTTTGTTCCGAATAAATTTATAAAGGGTAATATGGAGAAAATAACAGAATAAATAAAAAAATTTAGTCGCTTGGAATATTTTGCTGTTTAAAAAAAATGTACGTAATTTAAATTTTTAAAACTAATGTATTTCGTTTTAAAGAATTTTTTAAAGATATTTTATATATTTATATTTTAATAAATATGCATAAAATATTTAAAAACCTTAAATGAATAATTCGCAAAAGTGTGTTTTAGAGTCCACCGTCCCTTTAACGTATTCTATTTCCGTTATTAAAATAGGTTCAGATGAAAATCTAATTAATTAAACTGCAAATCTATTTATTGTATATAGTTAAACTGAGAGCTCTGTAATTAAAGTATAATGTTCAAATACAATGAGTTGTAGTAAATGTTGCAAATCAACTCTCACTATATGTCTGAATAGAAACTATAGAATGATATAGTTTAATATCTTACAATGAAACTATCCATTTATGGGAGGAATTATCAGAGATTTCCAGACGAATTTCGAGAATTTCCAGACAATATGAAATCAATTCATTGGTTTCGGTATATTTATCCAATATAAAAGAAAATAGATAATGTATATTTTTTCCATTTTTATTAGTTTATTGTATATTAAATGAGGAACATTAAAATATAAATAAGTTCATAATTAATAAATGTTCTGACAGCATTCCAGATTAAACAAATTCTAAGATGCATAGAAGTACTGATTCATACGATGAAAAGGTAAGTAGGTAATAAGTAGTTTAAGATATTCTTAATAGAATAAAATGAATCCTGCCACAAAAGTTATTAATTACTTCCTCTGCCAAATCGCAACATAATAACATTTTAGTTATTAGAAACGACTCAGCTGTAAGAGAATTAAAAGTAGCACAGTTCTTATTATTCCGGGGCATATAACTTCATTTCAAACACAAAACCAAACTTTTCAGTAAGGGTTAAAAATATAAATGGCCGATTCTTTAAGAGAATATAATTAAACGCTTTAGAGAATACGTTAATGAGAAATTATATATTTATTATAGGACACAATTTCTAATAAGTTTTTCAGCACCCTCAAGGTCAATTTTCGTTATAAAAAATTAGTAATTTGCATTTATAATATAGTTATGGTATTATTAATCACAAAAAACACACATGGTAAATATTTGCATATGAAGAATTTTAAAAAATTTGCTCATTGATAAGGAGCTTATACAAAAGTTTATAATCCAATAATATAGATTAGTTGATGCAAGTTATTACGTCGCCACAAGCTATATTAATTATAATTTCTATAAGGTTTCGATTTAAATGACAAAAATATAATATAAGTAAATGAAGCGACTGCAATAAATTACTTTAACTATTAATTATGATTTCCTTGAACCGATGGAATTAGTTTTAAAACATATACGAAAAAGATAGTTACCCAACCTACTGTTGTACAGCATTATTAGTACATGGGTGGTGCTGACACAATGATTTATCATTAGAGATCCATATTTTTGCTTTGTAGAGAAAGGAATGGCGCTTGAAATTTTTAACTGGAATTGTCGACGAAATTACTATATTTTTTCTAACGTAATTTCTACTGAAAAAAAAATATTAAAAGCCTTCATATGTTGATTGTGCTGACATGTTTCACATTAAGGTGGATTTAGTTCAGTTTTGTTATATTAACGTCGCGTTTCAAAGCAAAACTAGGTCTTTTTGAGACGTACCTAGTAATTTTGAATCCCGGTCAGATGACGAGGACGACACCTGAGCGGGCACCCCTTCTCCAAACTTCCACACCAGGAGGACGTTTGATCCCGATGGATTTAACGTGCACCAGACCCGCATGTACGACGATTCTTCGGTGGAATCGTGTCTTGAACTTGGAACCGACACCATACCACCAGGCCACCATGGCTTACATTAAGGTAGAAGCAGATCAAGATGTATAAAGATCAGAAATTTTCATGTCATGCGTAAAAAGCGTCAGATTGATAGAAAAAACATCGCCATAGAGTAGAAGTAGCAGGTGAGTTTTTTGAAGAGAAGAAAGCGAGAAGAAGTATAGGTTTTGAGATAGAATGTCAAAAATACTTTAAGGAGTAAATTTGGCATCTTGCCTCAAATGTAATAAAATAAATACTCTGTACAAAGTATTTTCAAGATTTTCAGATAAATTATTCTCTTCTTAAGATTAATTTTGCCCTTTTTCAATAATTTTATATTATACATGATTCAAAAAATTGGCGAAATAATTTGTGAGCGTAAAAATATTATTTTTGTTATCAACGGCATCGACCTCATTCATATGAAATCAAATATTTCAGTTTTTGAATGGCGCAATTGATTTATGTTTGGTGTCAAGTGGTGTCACATTTCTAAACCTGTTTTGAAAAATTCCTCGCCAAATCACCTCAACAATTGTAATTAATTAATTAATTAAAATTTGTTTTATCATCTCTTTTCTATCAACAACTGTATTCATTATGAAACATTTTATTATACATCTCCAATAATTCTTTATTTCAACCTAATGCAGCAAGGGAGCATAGAAAGGTATATATCCTCCATATAATCCTCAATAATTTGCAATTTTCTTGCATTTGAATTTTAATCACTTAAACAGTTTCCTTGAAATTTAAAAACAGTAATATTATACTTTGAATACTTGGATTTAAGTAAAGAACAGAGTTTTAGGTAATAAGTGTTTCGTGGGAGATTTGAGAGCAATGAATTAAGTTGCAGGTATTTATACTACCATATAAATTATCAAGAGCTTTTTAAAGAAATTATAATATCAATCAATTATGATATATGCATTCCTATAAAAACATTTCTTGGATTAATTTGAATATATCGATTGTTTGTCATCTTCTTATACAATAGTTTATGTAGAACCTTATGCAGGTGAATATTCATTAAAATATGTCTAGAAATTTAAATATTTTTTTAATATTTGAGTGATAATTTTTTAATGTTTTTAATGAGCGCATTATAAGAAAACTTGCATTCAATAAAAAAACGACTTATGTTTATTGAGGGTCGGAAACAAAAAGCAATTAATTTTGAAATATGTAGAGAATGTGTGCTTTCTAATTCATGCCAAGGAATTATTCTTGTTATTGAAATTACTAAGATTCCATTTGTGATATTTGTGCATATTGAGTTAGTAAAATTCCTTGCAGACAAGCGTCGTTGACTGATTTTTTTTAATTGCGTAAGTGTGTATCAAGTTGCATAATGTTTCGCTTTTCTTTTTGATCGGAATATAATTCACGTAAGAATGACATTGGGGTTACGTAAAAAATTTATATACATTGAGAATTTCAGCTTTCTGTAAAAGATTAGAAAAAATCCAACTGGAATATAAAGTTGTTCCGTAAATGGATATTTGGCAAAAACCCAAAATCCAAAGGCGGTTAAAAGAAGAGAAGAAAAAATATTGCAGAAATAAAATTATTGACTTCAAACAGACTCTCATGATTATAAACAGTAATATCAATCATCTTTTTAGTTTCTAACCGGATTTCATCTCCTGTTCTGTACCTAAATGTAGTATATATAATGCTCATAAAATTGGATAAAAGTGAGGCAAACTCATTGTTGTTAATAATAAGCGATTGGAGGAATAAGCTTAAAAATAGAGATTTGAATAGTTAAAAAATTGTACTTATTCTTAAAAGGGAACCAAGAAGTAGGCATTATTTTTTTAGGAAAATCCCCAAAGATATATAATAAATGAGTGATCGCAACCTTCAAAATATTTCTCTCACATTTAGAGGATTGTATGTAAGAAAATTTAGAAACTGAATGCTGAAAATAGTGCGCGAACACACACACACACACACACACACACACACACACACACACACACACACACACACACACACACACACACACACACACACACACACACACACACACACACACACACACACACACACACACACACACACACACACACACACACACACACACACACACACACACACACACACACACACACACACACACGAAAATTTACAATCAAAAATATAAATACGAATATAACTGGACTAAAGAGTAAATAAACTCGGCTAAAGAAGAAAAGTACTTAAAACAAATGAAAAGGGAAAAGAAAAGATATAAAATCACATGGAAATCGCATGCACGAAAAGGTGAAATTCAAGGAACTGTTTAGAAATAAATTTTAAAACGATATTAAAAGGAAAAATTAACTGTAAAACAAGGCGATCGAAGTATTAATTGCTCATCAGGGTATGGAATTAAGTGAAAAGATACTGTCTTCACCCCAAATGCTATAGTAGACCAACAAATAAAAAGGATTCCACAATCAGCTAGCTTTTTCTCTGCCCTGTCTAACATATTTCTTAATTGAAAGAACTCGTGTTCTAAATATCAACCCCATTTTCAGATACTTTGTTGAATTGATTATATTTGAACTCGATGATATCAGATATTTATTCAGATGGGTTAAAATTTATCGAACCAGTAAATAAATTACAATATTTTTATTTCTAGCCATAGATGGACATAATTTATAAATTAACATTTATGACAAAAGAAACGAAATTAAATCTAGCTTTTATAGATATATTTTTTGTAAATCCAATATTACCAATAAAATTTTCAGACACATTATTATAAATAATCTCAGAAGTATTAATAAAATATACAACAGAAAATGAAGTCAATCAAAAAGTAAATCAAGCTCATAATAGATAACCACTTTATCAATAATATTCCCATCACTATTTTTGAACCTCTAATTAATGGCTTTAAGATTAAGTAAAGAATTGCGTATCAAAAAAATGTTTACGCAATTACAAATTATAGAAAGGGCACTCAAGTCAGGTACGTTTGTCCTTTGGCATGTATTAAATGTTTCCAATAATTCTTTTTCCAGCCCATTTTATTTAGAAAGGTTTTACCTAAACTTCTTTCTATTTCCATTTTTGATTTACTTTGTTTATTACGCACTTCTACATTACATTTTATTTTATTTCAGACTTTCATCCCTTTTCCATCTTTTCACATATATAATTATAATTTCTTATTCCTTGATAAGAAATGTATATATATATATAAAATGAAGCTGAGATGAAACAATAATCGTTTCTCATGTGTTTATCCTTTTCCCATATTACTTTGTATTTGTGTTATTATATTCTTTTTTATTTATTACCTTGTGTTTTCCCTATTTCATTTATATTTTTTCATATATTACCTTCTATTTCTATATAATGCTTTGTACACAAACACACACATACTTACATATATATATATATATATATATATATATATATATATATATATATATATATATATATATATATATATATATATATATATATATATATAGGTTCTACTTATACATTCAGTTACTGACTTTTAACCATAATGTGGAAATATAAAAAAGATTTTACTATTACATAAAGTTTGATGTGAGGATGTTTGATTCTTCACTTCTTAATTAATTATTACAGGTAATTGCAAAACGTCTTCAAAACTACTGACAAAATTCTATTATTTATATTTTCACATTGCTTTAAATCTCTTAAAAAACATAAAATTCATTGAACTAATGGAGCACCAACTATTGACAAAGTCTCCAACCATGCTTTAATAAAGACTGTCACAAGTTACAACCAAACGCTCTTCAGACTGTCCCTTTCAGACACTTTTAAAGCCAACTGATGTCTAAATAGAAATATTTTAAAAGAATAAATTGATTTTTTTCTTCCATCGAGCACGATGAGAACTCTCTGGTAGTTAGAATTTTGTTTTCAACGTGCTGTCAATAATCACGCTATTTCCTTTTTTAGTGTATAGAACGTTTAAATTACAGTAATCTATATTTCACTGAAAGTAAATATTTTGTTCAAGTATTTATCTTCTTCAGTATAATTTTCTTTTCGCAAATTATTTCATTTTTTTCTCGGATTCTCTTCACAGAAAATAACATCTGGACTACAGGTTTCTTGAAGTAATACCTGATCAAAACACTTCGTAGCTTGTCATTTCGGTTACACGTAATGCGTGCCTACATGGAAAATTTATTATTTATCTTGTTTCATTCTGCTCTAGAAAGTAACTGAACAGATGATATGACCAGCATTGAAACTAGATTTATCAGAATAGAGCATTTGAACGTTTTCTTCCTATAGTTAATGTTTCAAATTGTCCTCGCAGCCCTTACTTATTAAGTTTTTAATTTTCTGCCTTCCCTGCTAAATTTTCTAATTTTGACACTGCACACACCATTTCTTTATCTTCATATGTAACTCTGATCGGCAGCAAATCTCTCCCATTATAAGAGAGTACCCAATATCCCCAATGCCATCCCAATAAACGAATACAAACTGATTTCGGTTTCTTTAAATAATTCTTCATTCTTCACCAAACTTTTTCTGCTATCTTTGGATCATATTTCGAATTGAAAGCCTGTTCATCTACATTTCTTCCTTAAGAACTCAACTGTAGCTTCAAGAATAACAGCAAGAATTGGCATTTCTTTGACTTATGTGCCATCAATCTAGCACATACATTAAAACCATTCCTCCCATTTACGGTTTTTATCTCTAAACCTATGAGTGTTTTCAGACTATATTTGATGAAATCCCAAATGGATAAGGAATATCCTTGATATCTGCCGATTTTTAAATGATTTCATGTAATTGCTAAGAATCTCCGAATTACAGTGGTCGCTAGCCCATACGTTTTCATGATGTGCCATTTTCAATAATGTCCTTTCTTCACTTTTCGCCAGCTTCATGTCAGCACTCTTAAGATATTCTCTTCCTGTTTATCTGTTTGATACAATTAAATTTTCCTGCATTCTTCAAATTTTATAATTTTCAAAGCGAAAAAATCCAAAATAATAAAAGTTTTTATTATAAGTATTATTATAAGTAAAAAAATAATAATAAAAGTTTTTATATATGTTCTTTCTGATTCTCTACTGTATATCGAGCCTTTTTTTAAAAATATTGTGCCAACAAATTATATATTTATAAATTATTTGTTCATAACAATGAAGTGTTACTCGTATAGGTATCATTGCATTCTATTAAGAAATAAGGCATTCGCGCACTACTAAATGAGACTTTCGCTTAGGAATTGCCTAACATCTCGTAAATTATGAAATAGCATCGATTGTATTTGCCAGATAGATGTAAGTTTGCATCATGTAATTTGGAGGCAGTCACTGCGAATTAAACAAGTATTTCAATCAGAACTTCTGAAATTGGTAGCCATAATTCCACTCATAGTTGACAGCATTTACAGCATTCTGAGTGTGGGAGGCCGTTTGAGGTTGGAGCACGACATTAACAAATATGCATCTACAACTTCCTTTTTCGAACGCGATGTGATGTGTGCATCTATACTGAATTAACGTTCTTTTTACATCAAAAAATTAAAAAATTCGTATATTTGTAAGAAATATACTGATGTTGTTTTAATTATTGATATTGCCGATAGTTTCATAAACTATATCCTCAGATAATTCAGACATTCACAATAGGTAAGGAGAGCTTAAATGGCATTGAAAATCTTTGGAACTTATTTTTCTTCTTATCCTTATTGATACAAAATTCTTAGTAAAAGATTTGAATACAAAAATTCCATGCTAGCCAAATGAAAAGAAAATATCCTCGTACTTTCATTTTGAAAAACTGGAGAAGGAAGTGCATTCAAGAAATAAGAGCGACGGCAATGAACTCCCATTTTAGAGGAAATTATCATAGTTTGAGATCTAATTGATCAAGAATGCATCATGTTTTATTTACGGTCCTCATCTAACAGAAAATATTTCGCTATTCAATATCTAAGAAAGCAAAATAATTAAATAATATATCAGCGAACCCATTAGTCAATTATATAATTTAAAAATTTATAACCAGACATTATGATGGCTTATTATGATAAAGTTTGCTACAAAATGCATAGAAAAAACTTGAATTTCTATTTGGAATATTGAATAATATCAGATTATTTTTTTCCCTTATGAATTACCATTTTCCAGATTTCACCCAATGAATCGAGTTTTAGCAAAATCATCAGTTCTATGTCGCTATAAACTATGTGATACTTATTCAAAGTAATAGAATTTCTTCTAAACCGTTTAAATTATTAGGCGTACATAAGGGCAACTGGAAATTCTAATATAGTTTAGATAGCCAATTATCAGTTCATATAAATAATATACATTCTTTTTCATTTAACTAATAATACTGAAGTTGACCTACTGCAATGAAATAATTGTTTAATGTTCATTAAAATGCATCCAAGTTTATTGAAATTGAATTTCATTAGTCAAAAATCAAAATAATTCTTGACAACAAAAAAATGCAGAAAGGAAACTATCATTTTAAAAAGTTTTAAGGATTTTTTTGGTTTTAAAAAGATTAAATTGCAATATTATCTTTTTGAAACGGAAACTAAGAATATTTTACAGGAGTAAGATTAAGAAAATCATTGAAAGAGAAGAATTTATGATTGTATGGAAGTCCTTTATTTTATACTTTTTGATCTTTATTCCTCGAAAATATATGCCGTTTTGATGTATTTTTTTACTCTCTGTATTCTCAGAATTTTTAAACATTTGAAAATTCATTGACAATCTAATTTATATAAGAAAAGGATAATTTGCCATTTTATTTCACTGGCATTTCATCGAATTGTAAAACAATTGTATTTTTAATATCTACGTACACCTTAAATAATTCAAATCTTACACTTATTTTATAAAGACAATTTTTTATTAAATACTACAAAATCCTAAATAAAAAGAATCAACACTGAAGACAAATATAAAATAGCTTGAGGTAGTCTTTTATTAAGTTTGGTTTGTAAATATTTCAGTCAAAATTGCAAAATCAGTTAAAATATAGTTTCGAAATTCTAGTTGTACAAAAAGAGATTAGAATTTTGAAATTCTAAAAAAGCAAAAAGAAATATTTCGGACAACGTGTATGAAAAAACATGTCGGAGAGAATAACCAATCGATTTTATGTGTCAGATCGATTCTGTTTGTGTTAAATTGAATTATTTTTGCAAATTATATTAGCATAAGATATTTATATGACTATGTAAATAAGCACTGTTCAATGGTTTTATTTTACATCTTCCATATTAATATTTATTTATTTTTTCACCAAGCTAGTAGTTCTAGAGAACTAATTGTGATTTATTTTATTTTACCTTTTTTAAAAATTAGTGTGCATAAAGGAATACAATATAGCTTAATTAAAGAGGCATAAAATTACCAGTTTAAGTACTCGGCCACTGGAAAAGATTTACTTCAATACAAAGTCATACTAACAGTTAGATAAAAATTATTCTAATTTCCTGAATCTATATTTCTTATTTTAAATCAATTTATAATGAGAATCCATTTATATTTCTTCATGTTATATTTATAATTTTCTAAAGAGACGTCTTCTTTTTCCTTCATCAGTCCAAATATTTTATCCTTTACTAATGTGTCTGCAACATTGAATCACTAAATCAGCTTTCAATACATTCATAATTGCTGTGTTTCGTGTGTTTATGTGTGTGATAAATTGAGGCATGTGAAAGACAGTAATCATCAAACTCATGATAAACACATTTGTATTTTCTTTACTAAGTGGACAAACACATAATCACAAGTGCTAATTTGTCTGACTTGGTAAAGAATTTCAAGCGTGTCGAAGAATTTTCTGTTTTTCAAATTTAATTGGATTTTTAATTTTAGCTTAAAGAAGGAAACAAAACGCTTTATAACAAAAAGAAGAATTATCAGCCTATTTTTGTAAACCACATCACCCAATGGCATTATGAAAGAATTCACTAAGCTTATAACTAAGTAAATATCACATGCAATTGATTATATATTTATGGAAAAAATAATCTTGTTCCAAGTAAAGGAGAAAATGAGTTCTGTAGTGCTATCAAGGATATCAATTTAAATAAATAACTTAGATTATCAAACAAGTGCTAGCGGAAAATGAGAAGCACATATCACAAAATAAATTTTTCTATGCAAAACGATGCTTATGGTAGAGCGAAACGATACTATTAAAATACATTACAAATAAATAACGTTAATGACATTTAACTATATTTTAATTCAGCTCAATATTTTATTTTAAATGAAAATTTATCGTCAATTTTAATTTAAGAACTAAGACGAAATTAATAACCTAAAATTAAAATATAATTTGCCCAAAAATTCATTGGTTAATTTTTGATTCAAAAGATTTGTCGCTGATTAAAAATCCTTTTTGAAACACAAATTTATGTGCGTTTAAAATAAATGAAATGAAAATAAAAAGCGAGGTTCATTTAAGACATTGCTGAAGAATTAATACTTCCTTCATTTCTTTTATTTCAAACATCGTTTCAACAATTCAAATACATTTATTTATTTTTTCATTTCATTTGACAGTTCTTTGAAAAAAGTCAAAGTTTTTATAGTGAGCTGTAATAGTTATTGAGCTCTAAATTTTGAGTGCAAAATTGTGCACGAGATTATATATTTCATTACAAATTGGAACTTTATATTTAAATGTCAAACAAATGCTGTTTTTCTAAAAGAATGTCCTATGCACATGTGCAAATAAAAATGCTGCAATTATAAATCGTCAGGATTTAGTATAATCAATATGTCTGCCTTGTAATAGTCTTACTTTTTACTTCATTTCATCATTTCAAACTAAAGACTCTAACTCAGGCAGTGTGAAGGCTAAAGAAGGGAGACAATAACGATACGTCAAAGGCTATTGAATCTGATGAGTTTCGAATAATTTGAAAGGAAAGAGTGTCATTATACTGTTTAATGCAAAGTAATCTCCATTTAAAAAGACAATTTTTCTTTTCATAACTTACAAATAGAACTTTAAAAAAAAGAATTAATATTTTGCGAAACATCATTATTAAGATTTCGACCTTTAAATATCGTCTGATATCGTAACATACACGAAGAGCTCAAATTATAGATTAAATTATTCCTTGAAGAAAATATAACTATTATTAAAAGCATTAAAACTCGGAACTATTCACTATATTATTTTAGAGGTATTGTAATTTAAATTTCAACTAAAATCACTTTGAAAAGAAAAAAAATCCTTCTGACCTGCCTACTCAACTGAAATTTTTTTGAAAATGTTTTAGTTTTATAAATTCCTTAGTACTTTTCAAAAATAAAGATTTTTACTTCATATTGTATTTACTTATAAATTAAAATATATATCCTGAAAATGCGGATTGATTTTAAGATTAATATAACATAAAATTCACAGAACATTTTTACTGTGATGTTCATTTAAAAAAGAAATTTTAGCATTGTCTAATCATATATAATATTAAATAAGTACAGAAAAGTTAAAATTCACCATTATTAAAACATCATGATGAAAAAATAGGTACATCTAATAGTGAAAATAAGCCATTTTAAATTCTCATTTCTCATGAATGTCCTTTGTTATCGTAAATAAAAGGCTAAATAACTTCTGAAATATCATAGATAAAAAGGAAATTCTGACAAATGAATAGAAAAAGTAAGAACATCGAAATAAGTCAATTAACTAAAATCGATTATGACGAATTTTTATGCAAAGTGTACATTTAAGGCTTTAATGATGGTGCATTAAAGCACCGCTTTAATCTTCATAATATATCCATTTCCTCAAATGGCATTCACAGAGACAAAAAGAACAAGTAGTAGATTTTTTAAACATTAATTAAAATTTTTATGTTCTTTTAATTATTTTTAATTTTTTCTCCTCTTCATCAGTTATTCAGTTCCAATTTTAAGTACTGCTTCAAAAATAAAGTTGAGAAATTGCTGCTAAATTAATTCGGGATAAAATATATTTAAATTTTAAAACACGATTTTAAATATGCTAAAAAACTTTATGGATGAATCTTTTAGAAATATTCGCCTTTTAAAATATTAGAGAAACCTTAACACTTTCCTTATTTTTTAATGAAAACTAAATTTTAACATTTCCCATATAAATAAAGAGATTTAGTATACCGTAATTATATAATTTACCAAACGAAAAAAATAATTAAATGCAACTAATTCTTTAAGATTTATTTTAAAATTTTCAGGAATCGGTATAGATTTGAAATGGAAATTATTTACTTCGAGCGATAAAAATTTAAATAAAGAAGAATTTGATATCATTTTGAACAAAAGAAAATTAATTAATTTAAATAAATAAGCAAATAATTAAACACTTTTTTAGACATTACTTAATTGTGTGGCATTTGAATCTTATGAAAATCTTAAATTAACATTTTTTTTTAATTTACAAAAAATTTGAAAGTGGATTTATAATAATTAATGCGAACGTCGTGAGAAATAATATCTTATTCATTCAAAAGTGTTTTGACTTGAATTTAATTGTCTAAAAGCTAAAACTTATACAAATCAAAATATTTTTTAAAAAAAGAATATTAACCTGTTTTTTAATCATTCCTTTATATAATAGTTTTTTGAAATTACGTACACGTATGTATTCTCAATAGCAATATATTATTTTAATATTTTCATGATATGATTAACAATTAATTGAATAATTTTACTTTATTATCCATACGAGTGATATTGCCTGATAGTGAATTTTAGTAAATTTGAAGATTCAATAAAATTTGAATACCAACTAATAAAAAATAAGCAATCTTTTTCTTCTGAGTATTGTAGAAAAGAATATTATTAAAAACTTTTTTTTATCAAATTTATTTATATTATATTTTTCCTTAAATTTTGAAATACTTTCCATGAAGATGGTGTTTTTATGATCTCTTCTTTATTTTTTATTGTGCTCTGAACAAGGATACATATAGTTTATCCACTGGATACAAATTTTAAAGTCATTTGGAATTTTGCATTTAAAGCAATGTCTGAAAAAACATAATGCCTGTTATGAGTTATTTGGTGTATATTCTTGAAACCGAAATCATTGCATAATATAAACAGCAAACAATAGCATCATTTATGCAACGACTGAGGAATATGTATCATTTTATATTTTGACTATCTAAGACAAAGCGCATAGCACGGTGAAAAATGTCCAGTTTTTATTCTCTGAACGGATGTAAAATGTCACCATTACAACGTTTAGTTTCAAAGAAGATGACACGGAAATCATTTCAGCTGTCGCATTTAAGTTCGAGAAAATATATGTTTATGTTCTTCCTAGCTTTGGAAAGGGAAAGCATCGATAACAGCGATTTATACTTTACTGCTTCTTTGAAATTTCGACTGAAAAGGAATCCCTTTTCTTTTTAAATATTCACCAATCATAAACATGAATTAAATATATTTTTTTTCTGTCTAGAAGATGATATTCTCAAGTCACAGTAATATATTATTTTTTGCTTAAAAGTAATAAAAGTTAAGTATGTAAAATTATTAACATTCACCACTTAGAAATATAATTTCTTTATTGTAATTGCATTTAAAGAAAAAATATAAATAATTAAAACGGGACCAAAGAATGCACAAAGAAATTTATCCCAATTGGATTTAGCATTTTACTCTTAATTCTTAAATATTCAGAAACACAAAATTTTAACAATCAGTGTACATTTGCATACAATCTTATAATTAATGGAGGTAAATCTAAAAATAATTTCACAGAATCATAGCAAATAGTTAAAAAAATATTTCCTTTAATTTTTTTTTTTTTCATTAATGAACTGAAAACTAGAAACTATATTTTAAAATATGGTATAATAAGATAGTAGCAGTGTTTTGTAAAATTTGACAGTTTAAAATTTTATTTCATGTTGCATCTGCAATAGGGAAGGAAGCTAGGAAGGAAATATAGCTAATTTTGAAATGTTTCATAACATATGATTGAAAATGAGCCGTGTAGTTCAAGAAACATCGCGGTTAAAATATTAGAAAGGTTAGTGAAGTCAGGACACTCAACAAGAACTGTGTTGCTGTGTGTAAGGTGATGGAGAAAATTCAAAGCAAACAATATTCGGAATCAAAAGACATGTTGGTATTTGCCGTCGAAAATAGGATTAAAGTGAATATCTATAAAATAAGAAATAATGATTAGAAAAATACGTTTTTTCCACTCTTCCAAATTCAAAATACATTCATCTTTTGTGACCAATTAAAAACAGAGATAATTTGTCCGAGAAGATTTGTGCATTTATCGACTTATTTACGATTTTGACCATTGTCATTTTATGCATTTTCTGTAATATTCTCTCAATGCTTAAAAATCGCAAATATTGGGGGATTGCTTTGCTCATTGTTTTCAAATAAAAATTCCAAAAATTTTGAACGAAAATTATTATTGTAGATTATTATTTTCTTTTGTATTATTGTAGAAAAAAGGATGGTAAAATACTTATAAACGGCACTTATTTGCTCCCATAAAAGTAATTTAAAATATGGGAAGTAATTATCTGAATTTCATCATAAAAAATGAAAGGATTTTTTTTTCATTTCAACATTTTTAAAACGTGTTATATGCGCAATAAATACATACAGCTGGCTGCATGATAATTCTTTGTCAGGATTTTAATGAGCTTACGGATTGTTTCAAATTCATATGCACTCAATATTTATAATAGAAATTCATCAGATTCTGTGACCAATTTCTTGAAAATACATTGCATTGGAAATAGGATAAATTATTATTATTTATATGATAATTTAACCTTAAGCAAATTGTATTTATCAGGTATGAATGAAATGTGCAGGATATAGTTTTCAGTTAGCAGGATATAGTTTCAATATAAAATTGGCAAATATTTAGAACTTGAAACTAAGTCATTCTGACCTAAAGGAGAACTGAGTTTCATTTGTAAATTCCTAAAAAAGTGTGAAAAGATTTTATTTTTATTTTTGTAAACTAAAAAGCGACTTTGTGTTTTTCTTTTCAAAATTTAGTTAAGTTCTTAAATTTTAACATATTTGATAAAAAAAAAATAACTGGTAAAAATAGTATGTTAGAATTTACACCCAACAAAATGAAAGTTTAATCAAGTTTTCCAATTTTTTTTTTTTTTATATTTCTCATCTTCATACTTCAGAAAAGCTTCTGGGGAGAAATTATGCTCATTAAAATTATTGTTTTTCAATTTCCAGTAAGAATAAACGGGAACATGCTTAAAATCTTTTAATATGTATACTTTCTTTTCGTTGAATCATTACTCTTATTACAAAACTCAAATTAGTTACTAATTTAGAATAGCGATTTTTTATTGAATTGTTTTTTAATATTTGCTTATGAAATGTTTGTTATCGATTTTGTTGTAAGCTGATTTAAGTATGACCTCTTAGTTATCTTCGTTAATAAGGATATTGTTTTATGAATTACACTTAATTATGTTATTCAAATTTCCAACAGCCATTTATTAAGAAAATGAGATTGAAAGAGCTTGTAGTTTAAGGGCATTTTTGAATTTCTTTGATCTTATATCTAGGAAAAAGAGAGTAAATTATAAAGAGTACTCGCGTATTTAGATGATTTGATGTTTAGAATAAAAATTCTCTATATAGTTGCATGCAATATGTTGATCACATGGAAGTATTTCGAAAAGTGAAAGAAAAGTTTAAAACAATTCTTTGGCAATTTTCTACCAAATATTCTTGTAGAAATTAAATATTAGACAAATATATTTTAAATAATTCAACTCTATTTATATCTGCATCAGGGATATTGTACTTTTACTCTTTTATTTGTTTGTTAATATGATTTACTTGTAAAAAATATAAGAGATTCATAACAGAAAAGATGGCTGAATTAATTGCAGAAATGAAAAGGAGTGGTGCTTTATATTATATCAAAGTGTTTTCACGAAAAAATATATTATCATTCCACGTAGTAACATTTTAGGTTAGAAATTAGCATTTCAATTTGTAATCTCTTCTAATATATTTTTTGTTAATATCTCTAATATTTCTTTCAACGATGCGTAAAGAATATATTATATAAAATGATGATGAGTATGAATGAATTTCATCAAAACTGTAATTTATTCATGATTTTTAAAAATAAAAATTCATCGGCTTATGTCTGCTTATGATTCGATCATGCTTTATGCATACTTAGTTTTTCAAAGAGAAAAAGGGCTTAAAATTGTATTTTGTATGTACGTGTCCGTACGTGTTTCATCCTTTTTCAAGCTGTAATGTAATTTGTCTGTTTTAACAGAAAACCATTGCTAGAACAAGTTCCAAGAAATTCCATGCTTTCCTTTCTAATTGGAAAAATTAGAATTTTCAAGTGCCATTCTGACATTTAAGGCAAAATGCTGCTGAAATTTCAGTATATAGAAATCTCTGAAGTATTTTTTGAATAATTTAAATAAAAAGAAGACGCTATAGATTTAAAATATAGGAAAGAATTCTGAGATTAATGCGAAAAAAGGCAGAGAACAGAATGACTTATTTTAAGTCTATAAAGAAAACTCTCTTAGGAATACATACGCAAAATGAAAAAATCCTTTCAACTATGTATTTTATTGTTTGTTTATTGAATATTCTTCTGAAAATTTCACTAACATTAGTAAATATTTCAAATCTTCCTTAGGAAACTCAGTTTAATTCATTTTATTTTATTTTTTTCTTAATATCAGAAAAAACGTTACAAATTTTCTAAACATTGATAAATTTCAATGTATTCACTACTATTATTTGAATAGAATTACATTTTGCTATTAGTTTATATCAGTTTTCTGAAACACGAACTAACCTGGATAAAAACCTCTCTGAAAATAATTTCTATTGAAAAGCCATTTTATATAGCCCTTAAAATTGTAATATAAATGGTATTTCCTAATTTACCTCTCTTTCATATCAAACTATAACCAAAGCGTCAAAATGAAAAGAGCATAATTTTTTTTAGTCAAACATAAAGCAAATTTTATATTTAGTAAGCATCATTATATAATTTTATATTTATTAAGCATCATTGTATTATTTTATATTTATTAAGCATCATTGTATTATTTTATATTTATTAAGCATCATTATATAATTTTATATTTATTAAGCATCATTAAATAATTGTTGAGAAAATTTTGAATTGTGTTTAGCTTGCTTCCATCATTCAATGTACATAAAAATGTAGTATTCTCAATGCTTTCGTAGATAAAGAGTTGTAGAAAAGAAAACTTAAAAAAAATAAATAGTTGCAGTATCTATTTTCCGTAGCTTTATATGATATGATATAATTGACAATCTCAAAATTAATTTCTGGTTTTATGCCTAAGTAATACTCACAATAATTTTCAATCTATCATTATTTAGGAAAAATAATCATAAATTTAAATAAAAGTTTTGTATCTTTTTTTAGCGTAAAAGAGACTTATAAATAGGAAGAGAAATGTAGGCGAATTTTAAAAGCAGTTCATTTATGACTCAATCCTTATCAAAATAATTAAAAAAACCTTTAAATATTTTACCATTAAATATTAAAACCATTTTATATTACCAATAATATAAAATTGTGTATCACAAATTTTTAAAGATTATGTTATGCTTTAACTAGCAATATTTGGAGTCAATTTTAAACAGTTATATCATAATAAAATCTTTTCAAATAATAATGAACACATTAAATTATAATAATTATAATCCTGTTAAAATGCATCATTTACTTATCATGAGAATCTAATTGTTCGACATGCATTATATGAAATATCAAGGGATTAATCGATAAAAAAAAATCAAGCAAAATGAATTTAAGAAGTATATTTATTTTATTAAGAAGTATATTCCTTTTATGAAACTTTTTTATGAATCATTGTATAATTTATTATAAAAAGAAGGATTAGGATAAGATTTATCATATTAAGACCAACATATATATTAACAAAAATAAATACATTAATTGCTTTTCTACTTTACATCACTTGCGCTGCAATATTATTTAGCTACACAAAAATTAAAATCTTAGAAGAATTTTAGAAAAAAAATGTTGCGAAATAAAATAACCAAAAAATGCAACAAATTGAAGTGCCTTTTTTACCAAGCAGTTACGACAGAAAGAACAAAAATGAATGAAAATGCAGGAAAGGCAAGAAAAAAAGCTATTAATTTTATTTTCTATAAATTCTTAAGGTCTCAAACCAGGCATTTAATACTAACAATAGAAATAACTGAATTTTTAAACAGCGATTAATCCAAGAAAAAAATTCATACAAATAAATGTTTAACTTTCCCAAATTACTTTAAACCCCTCTATCGTATCAAGAGACATTGCTGTTGAGTTTCGATTGTTCGAAGTTAAAATTAAAACGGACACCTCGTTAATCTTCAACGACAGTAGTTTCGTGTTCTCAGAAAAGAAAAAAAAATCTTTCAGTTGGACTGAAGTTCAATATAATTCAGTTGTGGTAATTATTACAGAATTTCACCAGATGCCAATTTAAACATATTTGATTAATCTACTTTCCTTTATCTAATCAAATTTCATTTTGTGTTAATGGATAACACGTATATAAAAAAATATCGATTCAGTACATCTTCGTCACTATCTCTTAGAACTCTGTTTCTTAAAAAAGGTTTTTCTTATGCATATTTATTTATTCAAATTATATTGAATTCATATAAAAGCTTAATTATGTCTTTTAATTCTGCATTTTTCTAAGGAATAGGTCCCGTTCAAATCTATATGAATTAAATTCTGTTACCAGTTGTTTAAAATTAAAAGAGAAATAAAAAAAGAATGGGAAAAGTTTCCGTTCGGTGAGGATTCATTTTTGATTAAAAAATCATAGTGATTTTTCCATCAATTATTTTTTATTTCTTGATTACTCTATTTCAGAAAACGGAATAGTATTTGATGATTCAAAATGCCTTGAAGCTGCTAAATCAGCTTAAAATCAAGGGAGATGGGTCATCTTCTAACAAATATAATTCTTCTAGTAATCAAATGACTTAGTAATTCAGTAAGCTTTTAAGAAAATTAATATTTATGCTATTCATCAAATAATAGGATCAAAATGAGGATACATTTGTTTTCGAACTTTATTAAAATGCGAGGATATTGAAATCTGAAGGAAAAATGCCCATAATATTCAACAAATTGCTGTGTCTGTTAAGAAGATATAAATTTTCCTAAATCACATTTTTTAAGAATAATAAATAGATGCAAAGATATACCAAATTATACATATTAGTTTATGCAGTTTATATAAACAACCAAAATTTTTTCGATAAATATAATTGTCTCTTAGTAAATAAATAATTTCTTATAAAGAAGCTAGGTCTATATATTGAAGCTAGGTCATTAGATAATCATTTTTTTACACTTTAAAGCCACAACGATAATGTCAACACGTTATCTAACTAATTAAATTAATTTTGATTAAAAAGATCTCATAGAACGCCAAAAGATTTATTGGATTTTATTGTTTATTACTAGTGGATACACTGCAGTGGCCATGTCTGTAATATTTTGCAATATTGTCTCATTTCTAGTATATTTTCTTTTAGTTTAAACTAGAAGTCAATTGACTTCTTTTCTGGAATATCTTTTGTAGAAAGAATAACTTTTTAGTACGATCGTCGTGCTTAAAAGAAGAAAGGATAGTTGGCCGAAATACTCCATTTATGAAAAGGTAACAAAAAGCGTCTAAGCATACTCTCAATCTGAAACTCGATTTTGCTTCAAGGTTTATTTTCGTTTATTAGATATGGCTTACCTTTATCTAGTCTTTATCTGTCTAGAACATATATATATTCTGACAATATAGTATAATCTTATATGAAATTCTAATAGCAGTTATATTCTCAGGGCTAAAGAGGGTTATAATATCTTGCTATTACAACATAAGGTTTACGAATTTCGTGACTGGAATGAATGAAAATAAGTTCTATGAATTTCCTGGACTTGCAAATGTGGACACACAAGAAATTCTAAACAATCTGTTGTTTTTATGTCACAAGTTATCTTCAATTTTCATTAAAGGAAATCAAAACAGTCCGGTAGCTATAAGAATTTTCCCTGAACTTTTCTAAGTATTTCGATGCTGGTGTGCTTGATATTTCATATATTTCTTTATCCACATATAAAAAATTTAGTCGAGCTCAGATAGTTTTCCATGCTTTATTTAAAAGAAAGTTCTCCATCTCTACTTACAATTTCCCATTACTATGATACATTAAGCATTACTTTTGTTAAAAGCAGACTTTAAAAAAAAAGATATATACTTTAGGTTATTGATATTAATTTGGAACCATTGAGAAGACAACAATTATTTCGGTACCCTATTCTCCAAACTTCCTTGACCCCTCCAACTTCGGAACACTTGACGCAAGAGAGATTTAATATGAATTAGGTGGATGACATATATTCTATTGAAGCTTGTTTCCAACTTGCATTTCTTAAACTGTAAAGGCACCTTCAGGCCATCACAAATCCTTTCTTAGTTGAAATTAGTACGGAAATAGCTCTTGGAATCCAGTACAAAAAATTTAATCTGTTACTCATGTATTGATTTGATAATTTCTCTACCATCAATGCATCAAATTCTTGTATTGATATAACAAATAATTGTTTTGATTACAATCTTTTTCTTTCAAATTTTCACGTTTAGAATTATTTAGTTTACAACCTTAAAGCATCCGACAATGAAAGAAATCGGGATGGTTTTTAAATCTGTCATACATTTTACATAATTCTATCTTTTTTTTTTTTTTTTTTTTTTTTTAGTTTACATCACATAACAAAAAAAAAGACCTTAAATCAATAGATAATTCACAATCTATTTTCTTTCCTCTCCTATCGAAGTCTATTCTCAGAAGAATTCTCTCAAGATATTTTGTATCTTCTTCTTGCTTAGATGCATTTCTTTCTCAACTAAAAATCTATTTTTCAGCTTTTTCCTTGTGGGCGATACCATTAAGGGATTAGGATTTCATCCCCATTTAGAGCTATCGGCATGTCCTCTAACAATCACGTGGATAATTTTAATCCTCTATTCATTTACATCATACCATGCAAGATCTCTGATTTTATTGTCACTTGTAAAATAAAAAAAAATATCTAAATTTATTGTTAAGAATTCCTCCGCTTTAAGTATAAAAGTTAAATTACCAAATAACGAATGTTTTAAGTGGCACGAAAAAGAAATAAATTTGATTTTAACAATGAAGGAACTTCATAACTCTGCAATATAAATACTTTTTTCCGATTATTAGTCTTCAAATTCAATATCAAATGCTAACGATAAACATCAAAAATAATTTCCTTACTCCTCCCTTACATTTTTTCTACTAACTAAATTTCCTTAAAAAGTTAAAAATGTGGAAAGAATAGTAAAACTTCTTATTGGTACATGCAGCAGCCAGAAAATTACGCGAAATGCGATGAAGGGAACGGGACATTATGTGATAATGATTTTTACTAATTTTTGTAGGAAGTGACTTGACTTGCGAAAAGTTAGAAATTAATCAACTTGTCTTTTTAAGAAGTTTGTAGAAGCAAAATTATATTTTAGTTTAAATATAGCAGTTTTTAATCAAAGGAATTTCATTTTCTAAATTATTTTTTACGGAGCAAGATTTTATATAAGAATAAAAATAATTTTTCATTTTTATTTCTCTTAAGCCTCATACAACAATTTAACATCCCGAGAAAATATTTACTTATAGAAGCGTGATGAACATTTAACTTAATCTGAAGGCAAAATTTCTGAATGTCGACACTTTTCGTGTGAAAATTCATAAGAAAACGAACGCGCAAATTTTATATATCACTTAATATATAGACAAATTCAATAAAGTGCATAAAATATATTATTTAATTGTATTTTCGGCTAATAGAAGTTCAAGGTCACAAGTTGCACTGTATCAAACTGGTTACATGACGGAAATGTCTGCCACATCATATAAATCAGTAAAAACACACACAGACAACTAATCCATATATGAATCCATTCAAATATGTAAAAGATCTTATTGCCGATTTCTAGTAATCGTATGTACACTATAATATTAAATGTTCATTTGTCAGTGCAAAATGAGCACACGTAATGCTTTAGTACGTATTTGTAAAAAAAAATAAAATAAAAAAAACTCTATATTATGAGAATTCAGATGCCATACACTGAAGAGCCAGAAAAACTGGTATAGTAGGTCGTATACAAATAATGGAGGTGTTCAACCAATCAGCGTAACGCGATGCGGTCGACAGTGCGTATGTAAGGCAACAGGTATCTGAGAAGGCTATACCAGCGATTCTTGCTGTTACAATGGCAGGTTATCAAGATTGAATACATGCCCATCAACAAGTGTCAATGCACGCACTGTGCAACGTCGTACCCTAACTGATATGGGCTTTCGCAGTCACAAACAATCTCGTGTAGCATTGGTGACTTTACGGCACAAAGCTTTGCGCCTTTCCTGGGCTCGCCAACGCCATCATTGAGCTCTTAATGATTGGAAATCGTTGTCTGGTCTGATGAGTCACGTTTGCAATTGTATCGTTGCAATTGTATGTGTACGGGTGTGGAAAAAAATCCCTTGAATCCATAGACCCACCATGCCTACAAGGAACTGTTTAAGCTGGTAGAGGCTCTGTGATGGTATGAGGCGTATGCAGTTGGCATGCAATGGGACCTTTAAGTCCGACCATGATAGGTCAGGGGTGCGTTAATATCCTTTCTGACCACCTGCATTCATTCATGTCCAGTGTGAATTCCGATGGACGTGGACAATTCCAACAGGATAATGCGCCACCCCACATATTTACAGTAGTTACCGAGTGGCTTGAGTAGCACTCTTTTAAGTTTCGTTCCCTCTCTTGACCAACTAATTCACCTGAAATGAACATTATCGAGCATTTCTCGGATGTTTTGAAACGTGTTGTTCTTAGGAGATCCCCACCACCTTGCACTCCCATGCCTTTGTGGACTGTCCTGCAAGAATCACGATGTGAACTGTCTAAAGAATTTCTTCAAAAATTAGTTAAATTCATGCCATGCCGTGTTGCGGCACTTTTACGTGCTTGTCTGGGCTCTACACGATAATAGACTGGTGTATCAGTTTTTCTGGCACTTCAGTGTATATTGGATTGTAAATTCAATGGAAATAGTTCCCATAAATATTTGTTATACGTAAAAGCGCATGCCATCTAATATGTTAATATGAGTAATCTTACGCTGTTTCGTGGGGCGACAATATAAATTACAGAACGGGTTATAAGATGTAAAAGATTGAATTACTACAGTGCAGCGACATGAATTCATTTCCTTGAACATTCTCATAAATTCCTAATATTTTGAAATTTACTGATGTAATATATGAAAGTTCAGCTTTTATATATTTTGATCTAACTTTACCTCTTTTATGTTTAAAAAGTGATAAATTTGTAGTTGATTTTTAAGCCATTTACGATGTGCAATGTATTGACATTGGGTAAATTTGTTTGTTCTTAATGAGAATGCAGTATTACGCTATTTTAGACCTTAATTAATCAAGAAGTGACATATTGAAATCAAATTTTGATTCCATATGTTTAGTGTCATATAGAACGTGTTTAAGTATGGGGAATTTCACGCACACAAAAAAATAATTTTATAATAATACTTTTATAATAAAGCATTATAAATTAAGTACTGAAACGTATAAAACAATTAAAGCATTTCAAGAATACGTGTAAAATTCCATTTTAAAAGCATTTTTACTTTATTCAGATTTCTTTTTTTTTCCTTTCTTTCTTTTATTTTTATCAAGATTTCAGTATAATTGTCATAAACAAAGCAATTCTAATTTTTAAGAAATGTGAGAAAGTAATGAGCTAAGAGCATTTCATCAGATAATTGGAAAAATTAAAGCAAATTAAATTCTGCTAGTAGGAGTGTTAGTAGAAAGAACGAGTATGGAAAAGAAAGAAACGTATCCTCAATTATTGATGACACTCCAGTTGCACTTGAACGCGATTTTTAGAAATCGGATGCGAACAATAACTATCATATTCTTAAAACTCCTTCAGGGTGATTTTAATAAATATTTCTTATTTATCTAAAAAAGAGTTATTATTAAGTTCTTTTACAATTTATTCATCTTTAGAGAAGGTATTAAATTACAAATTGTAATTACTGATATAGAATAGTTTAAATATTTATTAGCTTAAACGACAGTCAATAAAAAAGGCTTGACTTGAAATTCTTAACTACCAACATATTCAGTTTTCAGTTTAAACACTTAGTAATCGTAATAAAAGACTCTTTACATAATCCAAATCTAATCTGCATCATTTTGCACTTAATATTAAATTTTACTATATCTGCCATTCCACATAATACTAAAGATTAAGATTAAAAACTCGGCACAAATTTGGGGCTGCCAAAATAATATCAAGTTAAATAAAAAAAATAAAAAAAACACATATCTATACGAAATAATAGAGCGTTATTATCATTATAATTGAAACTAAATTTGATATACCTTACCTCAGACACTATTTCTGAAGTGACAGAAAATATTGCTAGAATGCAGGCTTTGAATAAGTCTCTTGATGAATGGTATGCATTCAATAAGCAAGTCTAATTACTTCATGGACACTGCAATAGTGTTCGCACCAGAGAAATCAATCCATCAAACATACTCAGCAGATGGCTGATATTTATTTCAGCTGCCAATGTAAGGAGAAATGTATGTTACTTCTATTTACGTATGTTGTCCCGAATTACGTATGATGTTCCGAATATATATGAACATTATTATCACATGAAAATAATGAGTAGACGTAAAAGAGTTATGTCTATGAAGGAAAGCATATGAAAATATATGAAAATCTTTTATATAATATGCAATATTACTCGTAAAAGTATTTATTCATGTTTTAATTGTTTCACATAAATGAAATGATGATTGAGTGGAAATAATAGATAAATTATCCACTCAATAATTTATACAAAGATCAATCTCTGGAAAGAAAGAAATTATTATGAGAAAAGAATTACCTTGCAAGTTTTTTCCCTTTGTATTACCATACAATAGAGTTTTTATCTTTCAAGAATATTTTAAGGGCTTACCTTCTCCAGGGCGCCTTAATATTAAATACATGATTTTATTATTATCTGTCATTCTTTTCTGGTAAATCCGTTGGATTTGATTTGTAAAAGAAAATATTGTGCGATCAATAATAACTTCAAATTGTACCAGATTGCAAAATTAATTTCACTTTTATTAAGGTTTAAGTATCCACCATCTGGGAATCCCATAATAGCAATTAACAATCGTTTTGGCAAAATAATGAGCTAAATGAGCAATAGCAGACTTGAAAAGCAATGGTTATTTAACATGTAATATTACTCTTAAAAATATTTATTCATATTTAAATTGTTTCTCATAGATGAAATGATATATATTTCCATTCAATAATTTATACGAAAATCAATCTCTAAAAAGAAAGAAATTATTATAAGAAAAGAATTACCTTACAAGTTTTCCTCCTTTTGTATTACCATACAATAGAGTTTTTATCTTTCAAGAATACTTTAAAAGCTTACCTTCTCCAGGGCGCCATAATATTAAATACATGATTTTATTAATATATGTCATTCTTTTCTGGGAAATCCGTTGGATTTATGGAAGATAATATTGTACGAACAATACTAACTTCTAAATGTGCCAGTTCGCAAAATTAATTTCTCTTATTAACGTTTTAAGTATCCTCCATCTCGGAATCCCATCAAATAGCAATTAAAAATCGTTTTGAAAAAATAATGAACTAAATGATCAACACCAGTTTTGAAGAGCAATGATTATTTTCGTAAGTATACTTGAAAGTGGTTTCAGAAAGAACGCATTTGTATTTAATCATATTTGATTACTTAAGCTGATATTTGACACACCTTCATACAAAGAAAATATTCGATTCGATTTTCTTTCATATCTAAAAGCCAGACCCCAAAACTTAGAAATATAAACTTTTATATTATTTAAAGGATTAAATTTTTCACTATTTTCAGTCAGATTTTTTTTAAACTTTGGAAATTTCACGTCAGAATGGGTAACTTATTTCCTTCACTTATGTTCATAAAAGGAAAGTTTATCGTAAAATTGTATCTTAAGTGGTACATTATTACTTTAAAAAGCAAATAATAAATTGATTCTGTATCAAAGCATGTCAAAAAATATATGACGTATATTTCTTTTCAAGGGACCGCTACATACTTCTTTAAAATACAATCTGTTGGTGAGAGGTTTACAATAGTGAAATAAAATTAAATTATTTTATAGCTTTTGTATAGAAACGTTTTTCTTCCACTTTTGCCGAAAACAGTATTTTGAATCAGTTCCATGCGCAAAACTGAATAAGTACACAACAAAAGTTTTCTAAGAAAGAAGTTCCTAGGCCATATTTTTTATAAAATAACTGTCAACGACAGATGATACGCTTAATAATTGGAAGAAAACTGCAATACACATTTTAATATACTTGACTGAAATATTTGACAAGCAGGTTAATGCAATTTCTTTAGCACAAAAGATGAAATCCTTTAAGTCGAATAATATGCCAACATTTTTAATTTTACATAATTTATTCTAAGAAGAACAAGAAATAATTATTAACAATCCACTTCAAAGACACCATAACAATTAATTTATGTTAAATATATGAATATACTTCGTTTTGCTTGAATAAATTCTGTTCTTAATTCAGGTCTTAATTTTAGGTTATTTATGTTTGTTGTATTGCTAACAGTTTAAGTACAGGTGTTTTAAATGAGATATCAAGTTTATTCTTCATACATTTAGAAATGAGTAAAAGATGATTGAATCTCTTAGGTAAATTTGTGGTCACATATGTTGTGTGTTTTTATTCTACAAATTTCAAAAGTTTATATCTCTAAATCTTCTATATTGATGGAAACCACTCTTTTAAAAAAAATGCTTTTTTTAAAATTAATACAAGATTATATTTTTATCTGAATAAAATTTCAGATACCAACTATAGTTAGGATTTTACAAGAAAACTGTAAGTTTACATTCAACAATATCTAGCCCTTTCGCGACGGAAGCGCAAACGCTGAAGGCAGTATCTTTCACGAGTGTCTGTCCAGGGCAAGATGGTATTTTGCTATTAAGCCTAAATCCATGAAATTGCAGAAATATCAACGCGTGGTTTAATAATGTCCTGTAGAGTATTTAAACGGCATATGCTTTATATTATATTTTTATAGATACTTTATTTACTTAAGTTATTTCTTGTTTTGTATATGTTTTACACATTTTATTTTCAATTAAATGAAAAAAATTCAAGTCTACAAGATCTAATTAACCACTAAAAACTGGACAGCAAATCGAAATACCCAATGCTGTAGCGAAAATGAAACTCCCCTGCTTACTATAAACAAATACCACGTGCGAATTTAGAGTCGTCATAAAGTCGTCCATTCGGAAACATTCTTCCCCCTTATGTTTATATAATCGAAAACCTTGAGTATGTGAATTATGCTACTCTCATTTTGAATAGAAGGTCAAATATACGTGTATCTAAAACCATATGGCCATACACTGCCATCTTGTGCCAAAAGTTATAGTTTTTAAAATGTTCCAGGACACTGGCACAAATGTGTGACGACCGGAGGTGAACGAGAATACGTTCTGGCACGTCAATGTGTCTGCTGGGAAATGAGTGCGTTTCTTAATGGCACGTATACGTGAAAGTCAGCGAGAAAGGACTAGTCAATGGCAGAAAAAATCCGCCATCTCCACCGCCAAGCAACCTATGGGTGATAACTATTCTTGCCTTCCTTCGACAGCACTAAATACAATAATCTCACTAACGGATAAACGCAGAATAGGGAAACACTACAACGCAGTAGTTATAGTTAATGAGAGTTTAGTTCCACGGATGAATCCAATTCCAGTTATTAGAACAAAATCTATACCGAGCATCGATTTTGAAAATTTTTCTTATGTTATATTACTTTTACCTCTGGTTGGAAAAAGGTTAAAAAAGAAAAAAAAATTGTAAGGCTTATTTAGAGGCTTTAAGAACAATTATCAAAGCATCTTTTTTTTTAATATAACATAATATGTTTATAAGAAAAAAATAACTTATCTACTTCTCACTTTTTTCGATTTTACTAAAAATATTTGTATATTATTAGAAACGAATTAAAATTTCATAGCTATCACATATTTTTATTAGATATTTGAAGAATATATATAAAATGGGTAATGCAGTACAAACGCAAATGCACGAATGTTAAGAAAGATTAATTATAAAAATTTTGTTGAGAAAAATATTCGATTTGATAATCAATCCTGTAAAAAATTAAACTTTTTCATAAAGATTTTGACGAAAAAAATGTATATTCTTTAAAAGTAACGAAAGTAAACATAAAAAAGCATTTTACAAATGCGAAAGAAAAAATACAACTATACTTAATACAATGTTATAAAAAATTTCCTATATTTAAAAGAAATCGAATTGTAAGGAAAAATTCGAACACTGAAAAAATATTTCACCGAATAAAAACCCCATAAAATTTCTATTTCATTTATTTGAAAGCTGAAAAAAAATGCTTTATGGATATCTTTGCAAAAATTTATTTCATCATTGAGCTTGAAGTGAAACCGACAATAAATAGCAAAAAGAGTTAAGCAAATATAAAAGGAAAGAAAATTAAATCTTGTAAATGCCTTTACTTTTCATTAAACATTAGGAATAAATACTTTTGCAAGTGTATGCTGAGGAACATATTTTTGCCTATTTCATAAATTAAGTGTATAATTTCGCTTCGCAAATCTACACAAACTTCAGTCGCAAATATACACAAAACTTGTTTCAATTGTAACTATTAATAATTAGCTAAATATGCCCATAATTAAGGTAAAATTGATAAACCGTCTTTTGATAAGCCGATTTAAATTACAGACTAGATATTAAACCTTAAACAAACGTTTAATGTTTCTTTTAATGTTTTCATAAGCTAATAAATAATTGTCTTCACTGTTTGAAGATTTTACAATGGTGTTTTCTATATCATAGACATCTTATATGCCATTACATGATTAAAATTCTAAACTAAAATAACTGGTATTTTAACTAGAGGTAAAAGTAATTTATTGCGCTTAATCTATAAAAAAATGATTTGTGTCCCACTTACACCATATTTGATAAAAATAAACTGCATATTAATTAACTGATAAAATATCATGCATTATAAAATGCAATTAGCCAAATAATTTTTCTAGAAAAATTTAAAATGATTATTTTGCACAATTACATTAGATTTGATGAAACAATTTTGTTATTTGTTTTTTAAAGTTTCTCGGAATCAATAATGTTTACTTCAGAAATGTGTATAAGGGGTATTAATTTTATTAAAGAAGAAAATTGAAGACACAGGGAAATAAAAAGCTTTTTTGAAAATTTAGAAAAAAAAAAATACTTTTTTCACAACTACAAAAAAAAGCTAATTTTGAAATGGGAGTATAATCCAAATAGCAGACATTTGATATTTAAGTGCCTTGCACTTCCGTAAACATATTGTTCGCAAACAGACTACATATTTTGTTTTTCTCCAGTCGACGGAATAAACCTTTTGTTTTTCTAACTCTAATAGTGGTTTCATATTACATCTGTGACTTATTATGAATCTAAACATATAGTGAACAGCAGATAGAAGTGTTTATATTCTATGAAATTTTATAAAGCAGATGGTTGAAAACCATAAGTAAAATAAGTAGCTTTGCTTATAAGTAGAGTAAAGGTCAATAGGGATGGGGGTGATCGTTGCAATAAAATCAATGGAGCGATCGGAGCAGCAAGATGACGTTGTAATCCGATGACAACACGAATCCCTGCCGACAAAGCCTCAGTACAGCTTTTTTACTCGGCCGTATTATGGACGAGTCACATAAATCTTCATTAGTTCGCTGCTTTGTCAGAGAAAGGCTCTATAATAAAAAGATTGTATCATACGATATTTTTAGTAAAACACGACATTATCCGTCTCATAGAATTCAGAGGGGAATCGGCCAGTCTTTAGCCCTTTATTATGTCTGAGGAATCATGTTTCCACTAAATTGAGCAGAAGCTGGGATTTTGATTCAGAGTTTCTTGTTTACATGACCTTTTTATGAAGGTTGAAATCATCGGAAGAACAATTTTTAATAATAGCTTGGATATGAAGAAACATAAGCTGCTACAATAACAAGCCCAAAGAAATTTTTATGTTTTGATGCTGATATTTTAAATTTTGATATTTTATGATTGTGATTTTCTTTGTAATGATTGATTTCGTTTTCAGATGTATCATTCTTATAATTTTTTTAAAAAATTGTGTCCGATGTTCTATTTAATTGTTTCTTATGAATACATATATCTGATTCCTCATCTATTATGTTATGCAATATTTGACTTGCTTAAAATTGGAATCTTATTATAAAAAAATAATTAAACTTAGCGTAATTATAAGAACAAGAAAATTTAATAATTGAACAGAGTATTTCCTGTTTCTCAATGAGACAAAAACACTTTCTCTTACAGAATCTATATAATTGCCATAATTTAAAACAACAGTTTTTTAAGAAATAGAAAAATTAGAAAAAGATATGTCTAGCTAACTATCTTCGGCTTAAGTTTCATCAGGTAGATATTATAAAAAACCTTTGATGATACTATTTTCCATTTGAACTGGTTCATAAATTTAATCAGAGGGCATTGTGAGCATTCACTACAAATATAATATATGAATTAAAAATTCCATATGCTGGCTGCATATCGGAGTCAAGAAATTGAAATTAACAAAAGTTAAAAAAAGAATATATATTATGACAATAAAGTAGTCTTATAATAAATACACATTTTGAAATCCACTGAAAATGCCTGTTATGAAGAAAAATATGATTTTTAAATATTACATTCTTATAAAAAAATCCGGAACTCAAATTTATTTTGTTAAGAAACAGCCACATTTTTTAACAGCACGGAAATACATGAGATTTTAAACTGGTGAATAACAAATTTTATTCTTTTATAAAACGCAGATTAAAAATTGACGCGATACAGACTTCAAACCACTCTAAAATGCATTATAGCTCCGAGAAGACAGTAAGTGAATATTTAACGAATATGAAGTCAACACTTCTTTCAAGATGTGTTTAAAATAATGCGTAGTTTGTTTCAGGAAAGGGGAATATTTTCAAGGGATGTAAAAGGCAGAATAAATATTCAAAACAAGAATAGGAAAAATCATTTAAATCACAAAACAGAATGAGTGTATGGTTTCCAGGATTTAAATTTTACTCATAAATGTAGAAAAAATACTTAATACAAAAATATATTTAAAGTTCAGAAAATTTTTAGAAAAGGTTTTAAAATGGACGAGCTCAGAACATTTGAAACTAACAAAAATTAAGAGCAATGCATTTTTATTTCAAAATAGATAATTGACGAACATTTTGTATTTCTTTAGTTTCTATTCACAACTCTTATATAATTTCGAAAGAAAGGCACAGAAAGTGGCATTGGGAACTATCTATTACATTTTTTGTAGCAGCTTTAAAAATAAGGAAAAAATGCTACCGTAATTTTTTTCTTTTTTTTTTTCACTTAATGATTTGCATATATAAACCTGCAAAAATACTCAATCTATGCTCTTATTCATGCCATTAGCAATGTATGAGAAATCAGCATAAAATGTGTGTATTTGGAATCTCAATTTATGGATACATAAATAAATATAGAACATATTCATATCAACCAAAACTGATTAAGTTTCTCAAAAAATATCTGTGCATTTCTTATTGTTCGCAGTCAACAAATGTCAAATTCAAGCAAAATTTGTTTTACGAGTTATTAATTTTCTTTAAATACATATAAATGCTATTTCTGAAAGGGTTGTCTTCATATTAATATTCATTTTAATTTGATGTCATTTGGTTTAAAAAACCAGGGTATATACAAGAAACAATATCTAGAAGACTATCTGAATACATAAATGTATAAGGCCATGTAAAGCTGTAACTCGTTCCTTTGCCTTTTGCTTTTCATCAGTTGATATATTCATTAAACATTGAACCTATTGACTGTTCTCAAAAAGATATACACTGAAAGGAATATTCCAAAACATTTGTTATAATTCCAAACCCAAATTATGATACTGTTTTTTTTTAATATTCACAATTAAAAAATAAAATAATAAAAAATATATATTAACAAGCGATACTTATTTTCATTTTATAAACCTCGTTTGTACTCAACTGTTCACTTCATGTTTTTGTTTATATAAAACCAGGTTTACGAAAGACAGCATATTTTAATATTTCATCAAGCGTTCTTCACAGGCTGTGTGTGTGTGTGTGTTTTTAAGTTATCGAATATCTTGAAATTTTTTAAACAAATAGAAAAAAAGAAACATTAGATTACTTGTTTTCCAAGTTTCTAAATAACAATAATACAGTTGTGATGAAAAATATTTTTTATCATTTTATTTAATTATTATATTGATATATTCAGTAAACTAAAATAAAGTTTCGAAAACTGTTGAAATAATATTTACTTTTAAATGTTTTTGATAAATGAATTGCAAATAAGAAAATCGATTAAATGTAAGTCTAACATTCTGAAGTCTGAATACATTATCATGACGATGACATTTTTAAAATGATCGTATCACAGCGATTGTTAATCACTTTTATTCGTGAAAAATAATGTATATGTGCATTACAGGGATTTTTCAGAAAAAAAAGTCAGTTGTCAATTTGATGTAAAATGATAATTTTTATTGAAGAGGGATAGTTATTACGTTCTAGATTTAATATTTATTCTTTTCCTTTGATAAACTATTCCAAATGCAAGAAAAATATGGATTCTTTTTGTTATTTTAAAAGCCTGTTTTCAACTGCTCCAATATGATATATTGTTGGTACTCATAAAACAATAATATTGTGTATTTAAACTATTATTGTTTGAGTGCTAATTTACGCCATGCCTTATTTATAAATCATTTCCTTTGTTTTTTGAGAGAGAGAGAGAGAGAGAGAGGATAAAAATGCACTTTCAAGAAAATCTGGGACTTGTAACAAATTTTTTGTAGTCTGCATCGAAGAGTCCGAGCAGTCATTAATTAAGCATGCTGTTCAAGAACGATAGCTAATTCCTCAGAATTTTTTTTAAAAAAATGAAATTTCTTTGTAGTCGCTGTATCTTACGAGTCAAAATATATATAATTTAGTAATCGACCTTCGTATAAGCAGTGAAGAGAGAAACAAATGAAATTTACTAAAGTTTGGTATCTCACAGTTGCAATGAAAGAAAAGTGACTCAAATAATCATACTGAAAAAATCAGGAAGGCGCTGTTCATCTTCCTATTTAATAGTTCAACAATTTCTTTATAACCTAAAATTAGTAATGTGTTATTTGCATTCAAGAGAATTTAATCTGGACAGTAAATGGTTTTGTTGAAAAAAACTGTATGAAATAAATATGCAAATAACAACTGACGTTAGAAAAAAATACGTGCCATTTTACAGACTGTTTTCCCAAGATGATAGTAATTTCTATGCGATAATTTATTGTGTTGTAATTAGGTCTGAAGTAACGAGCGACGATCAAATATTTTTTATGAGCTATTTTCGGGAGACAAAGAGGGCAGTTTTGATTTTTTAAATTATTTTGTAATTAGTATCTAATCTTAATGAATGAAAGTTGCTGACAATGTTCTGGAGCTGTGAATCTCCCTTTATAAATCAGAGAACTATTAATACAATAGTAACTAATAGTAGCAAGAATATTTTAGAATTCGCATACTATGCGCCCAAATAGTTAAGTTTGGAGCTACTAATGTTTCTTTATAAGCCAAAGGACTGTCAATACAACAGTAATTTATAGTCATTAGAAAATTCTAGAATTCTCATAATATGTGATCAAATAATTATCAAATGTATTTGTTTCTGAATGTTTTGCACAATAAACAATGCATATTTGGCCATTTTTTACGATGCTTTAACTTCTACTAAATGTGCAGTCGTTTTATTTGGATCATTATCTGGTTATATGAAGTAATATATAATGAAACAGAATTTTGGGGTTCAGCATATTTGGCTCCAACATGTAAATCCTTTAAACAAATTACTTCTTGATCAATTATTTTAGACATAACATTATTAGATATGATGGCCTTTTTTGAGATTTTGGACTCATTCTTTTCTTAACCTTATGTGGCTGGCATATATAAAATATGTGGAGGGCGGCGTATGGAGCAAACCAGATCATTTTGTTTTCATTCTTTGCTTCAAATTTCCCTCTAATCTTCCCCGTTATCTGAGTAGGAATCTTAATATAAATGTATTAAGAAATAAATCAAATTAGTAGCCGAAAATAAAAAATAAATTCAAAATAAACTTTAAAAAATAAATTTACAAAATTGGAAAACTACTTCATAACCCGAGTTATTTTCTGCATAAAAATTATTGAATTTACATATGATGAATATTTTGTGTGAAGCGCATATAAGCCAAATCATGAATACGATAAATACAACAATTGAAATTATTTTGAAGCCTCAATCTTCTTCGAATAATCCATCGAAGAATGCTCTGAAAACGGGCGCTGTCTTGCCCACGTGATTTTTGGAAATGAAATGAGACGCATTGTACTCAGAAGATGCTATTTTTAGGATATACGGGGGAAGAGGGGGGGGAGATGTCAAAGAAGGATAGTCTGAAATTCAGTATCGGGAATAATTCATTGACATACGCCAGGTTCTCCAATTAAAATTTAAAAATGAATTTTCCAAGAAGCCACGAGTTGATGAAATTTATCACTAGAACGTCCGGGATATCGATTACCCTTAAAAGTCCACAGCTGTCGTTTCTATACCACAATATAAAAAATATAAAATAATTGCAATAACTAAATAATTGCAGCACTACAATTCAGTAGGATTTAAGTTTTAAGACTTTTTAATATTATTTCATGTCATTATCATATATCATGACCATTTATATCATTAAAAAAACTAACAAAACAAATTACTTTATCTTGGAAAATGAAATAAAACAATAATATTCCTAAATATTAGTATAATAAGCAAAATCGTAATTTTTGTGAGAATGCAAATTTTTTTATCATTATTTATCGTTTTTATGATGTATAATATTTTGTACATACATAATATGCAATGGATACAGTGATATTCAATTTTTCCTGTGCATTTTCCACACACCATTTTCATGCAAGAGACACACATTTTTTTAGTTGTATTTCCATTACACTCTTTAATTTCGCACTTTTTGCATTTTAGCAAATTTGTAATTCCTTTAAATTCAGTATTTATTACTGGAATATCATCAATTTCATCTGCACTTTCTTCTAATTCTTCGAAGTCACTTTCACGCAATCTTTTGTCCTCATCGGAATCTAAATTAGAACGAGACAGCTCCCCACCATCCGATTCATTCTCAGAACGCTCTCGTAATAAATTAGCAATTTCATCAGGACTTAAACCTTTTCTACGAGCCATCGCTCCAGGGTGTCTGTCTGCTCTGCACAAGATTCGAAAATCGAACGATTTTTTTTTTTATGAGCAGATAAGCAAATGCTATGTAACGAAACACTTTGACACAACAATTTTAGTATAATTGATTCATTTCCACTGTGAACCCAATAACACTGCATTCAAGGTCAAACGAATATGCGATAATACTTTAGCACTTTTTTTACGTTTATAGAAATTAGATCGAATGTAAGAGAGATAAAGATGGTTGTATTAGAACTATATGATTTTAGAATAAATATAATTTTTTTAGAGTACCAAAATTTTAGTGTATTAATGTGAAGCAAGCCAATTCAATGAAATTGTTTTGTTTTGCAATTATTTCATTAGCAGGGTTTCAGTTATAAGGGAAGTTTGTATTATATCCATGTTAGTCATCTCACTATATTTTAGGTTTCGAGATTTTCTCAGCATCCTTCGGTCCCCTAAAAAATTGACATCTGTCGTTACCAAAAGTGTTATCACCTTTTTTCAAAAAATCTGATGACATGGCCTTAAAGTAACGATATTACCGGCGATTCACTTTTTAATAATAGTGGTTTCTTTATCAATAGAAATTCCGTACAAGACTTATAATTCTAATTTTTATATAAAAATACAGACTTTTGAAAAATTTTTAAGTTTAGTTCAAGGAAGGAAATTTAATTTTTCAAAATATAGCATTTTAAATTCTACTCTTTATTTTAAAACTTGAAAATCATAACACTCATTGCTGAAGAATTGCTTAAAAAATTTCTATATGAGATTCAGCATTCAAGTCAAAGTAACAGTAGAGTGCTCTTTTTAAAAGAATAAAATCTTATTTTCATCCTCATGTTCTAGATCCTCCTTCCAATTTGGCAATACATAAAAAACACAAAATAAAGCACGGAGAGCTATTGATAACTAACTTTCAAAAAAATTCAAAAATAAGATTGCCATATATCATAATGCCGGGTTTACACTCGGCCAGTTATAAGATGGCCAATAGGCAGCGCATGTGTAGAAAGGCTGAAAAATGCTGTTCCGTCAATGGCAAGTAATTGTCCTGTGTCGGGACCACAACATGCCGCTGCATTGTAATTTTTTCTTATCGTGAATGTGTTTGTAGAATTTTGGCCTTTTTTTTTGGCGATAAAAAATTGATCACTTATCATACATTAATTAAGGTATTTTTTGCTCTTTGTTCTTTCTGATGCAAGGGTGTTTTTTTTCATTTTTTTTCTTTTTTTTTATAGTTTTCCGATATTAGGTATGTTGACTTTTTTTTTAATTTTACCATGTTTTTTTTGTGTAAATATCCGTCATTTTAATACAATACACAGTGAGAAAGCAAAATTCAAGGACGCGAAAACGGCAATTTATAGCCAAGCATGGAATGCCTGAATCTATCTGATGAAATTATGGCAAACATAAATCATTGTAGGGAAATATTGTGCAATTGATATTGTAGGGAAATAAACATACTGGTTTAGATACTTTTTACTTCTTGAATTGCAAATGCAATTGGCTACAATCTGATGGAAATCATGTCTTCAAAACATTAGAAAAGTAGTTAAGAAATAATTCTTTTTGGTATTTATAGATTCTTCAGTGTGTTTGAAGTGTTTGTGTAGGCGTCAATAACAACGCCGCATGTTCTCAATATATGAAAAGTGATAAACAATTCCATTTCTATCATAATCATTTTATTTATTCCAGAATTTGGAAACATTGGTTGTCAAGTGAGAATGAATATGTTATTCAGTTTCAGATCTGTCAATGCAGTTTCTATATATCATGCATATTTTTAATTTGAAATTAAATAAAATACTAAGGATTGCTTTTAGCTATACAAATTAATAACTTTCCAAATCTTGTATTACATGGACACAAAGGCGAAACTTAACAAATATTAATTAGATTTCGTCTCTGGCGATATGATGGATGCACTGGAAGGAGTTTCCATTTCTATCATAAGAATCATTTTAATGCTATGTATTAGTTATTAGGTTTGTGCTGTGAATTTGTTGAGGATTTCGAAAAAACAAACATATTTTTCATTCTGCAGTGGATTTGATATGTAGGTTATTTTGGTAAGGTTTTGAAAGTATGACAAATCAAAATATTTCTCTCACTGTTAAGCATACTTGATGTTCTTTGAATTCTTAATAAAAGAAATAGGATAATGTAATCTTTATCACAAGAGGTTGATTTTTTGTTACATATATGTAGATATCAAATACATTCATACAATTAATTTTGTATTTACAGTAACTTCGACCTTAATGGCCGACTATAGCCCAGTATGTGGATGAGATCAATTTTCTGATGAGGTGAAGTTTTAGCCATCACAGCAAACCAAATAATGAAGCTGGACGGTTGCGCCAGAAACCCTTTGCCTTGAATGTAAGTATTATATATATATTTTTTGTCAGTTCTGTTTCCCATGACAATTGTTATTTAATTTTAAACATTAAAAAATATTATTGTAGAGAAAAGTTTTAAAGAAAAAAAGTGATTTATTTAATGTTTTTTTCATACACAAATAAATAATTTTCATCGGAATATTATTTCAGTAAAAATTTTTTGTGTGCTTTTTTGGGATTTTTGTGTTACTATTTGTTTTTTTGTCACTATCTTTTCTCGGGTTTCATTGTTACTATTTGCATCGTTTGATTAATTTAATATTATAATAATTCTTTAAATTCTGAGTTAAACGTTTTGTAAGCTTTTAATGCTAATAGAATTCATATATTATTTAATTTATATAAATATTTTATTAATATTTACTGATAACTATAACCGATTTCGATTCAGTAATTTTAAATTTGCATCGCACTGTCTGTATATAAGAATTTTATAATGAATTTAAGAATTATTTGCATAAAAATATTACTCTGCTTCTTAGAAAAATTACCTTATGTATTATTATTATTATTAAATCCATAGCAATTACTTTCTATTCTAATTCCAACAAGCTTTAAAAAAAGCTCAAATATGTTTAACCTAAACATTTTATATGTTTAACCTAAAGTACCCCTGTCCTTAGGATAATTCTTCTCAGTGTAAGACAATTATTATTCCCAATCGAGAGATTTTATCAAAGATGATTTCATAAATATATTGCTTAACTGAGAAATCTACTTAGCATGATTATATTTGACATTCATAAAACTGTTTCTGTTATGATGTTAGCAACGAAAATATTCGAAAAAGCATTAGAAAATAATACCTCATTCAAATCTCCTTAGTTTCTACTACATGGCACAATCGGTTTTATAGGCAATGACTCTCCAGTTGCCACTCGGATTTCTGCTATCATGCTTTTATGGCCTGGATTATAACGGAAACAACATTTTTTTTTCTTTGAACAAAAGAATATTTGTATTAAATTTTAAAACAGCGAATTATGAAGTCTGGAATCTTCTTTCACCTTTATATTAATTATGTTTTTGTATACGGTGTCATTTCGATTGTCTTTACAGCCAGGAGACAAAGGTACCTGCTATTGTTAACTGTCACCGTTACTATGTTAACTTGACATTGATTATACAGAGAAAAGCACTTTTCATTTATTCCAAGACATTATAGTATGGAATATTAAAATCTATTTCTATGTTTCTTTCTTGATTTTTCGTATTTTTTTGTACGAATACAATTGTTTTTATTGAATAAATTGAAATATATATCAATCAATTGATGAATACAGCTGAAAAAGTCATCTAAAACCTAACTATTTATACGATCTTTACGACGAGTCATGACGGCATTCCTTTTGCTCAATAAAATGCAATTAAAGTTTTTGTCGGTAGATTTTATTTTCTGCCATGTAATTTTTCTCAGATTCTATGCTGCTGGCATATTACCTCGAAATATTAAATATTATGAACACACCTAGTGTAGAGCAGTTACAATACGATGATTTACCAAATCACCCACCTCAAGTAACAAGCTGGGATGAGAAAATTTCCATAAATTGTTAAGTAATCAACTAGTGGCTAAGTAAAAGCAGCGTGGTTAACAGGTTACTGAGATGATTGCCACCACAGCATATTCTGTGAGCCATTCTATAACGCGAGTTATTTCACGACTAAAACTTGATCTATTCTATCTATCTTCGTCTGGTCTTAACATTTCTTACTACGCATGAGCAACTGCCCGGTTTAGCATTATTGTGTGCGTACCACGCCTCAGAGAATATTTCCACGTGCGACCGTAGAATGCAAGCTTGAGCTTTGATAACTTAATATGGCTTGGAAATAGTGGATGTTAAATTTACCATGCCCAAAATATTCTCTCTGTGGTGTGAGATGTCAGTTTGCCGGGAAGGAAGCAGCTTAGTTGTCGCTCACTTGTTATCTGATCTAATTCAAAACTGGAAGATCTTTACCAGTAGCCCAATGCCAGCTTTGGTCGGAATTTAATTTAACTTCTGAAACTACTGCCCATTAATTCATAGAAAACCATATCCTCTGAGCTCAAGTTAAGAGTATATATAGCTGGAAATATTACCTATATGCTACTTTTATTTACTGATATTCTAAGAAAATAGAAATATAAATTTATTCATTTTTTATGTACATATAATAAAGAAGAAAAATTAATAAGTAGAGTCAAGTAAATTTGACCTATTGGCAATGGAATTGTCAATTTGACCTATTGAATGGAATATTTTCAGAATCATTTAGAAGAGTTATTATTTATGAATAAGAGGAAATGCAATTCTTCTTTGTGTATAGTTGATATTTTGTGTACTGTATGCAAACTTAAAATTTTTTTCTTCTTAATAAATCTTTCTACGTATATCCATTCAACCGGGAACAGAGAATCAACAGGTAATCCTAAATATTCTGGGATATTCTGTGGTGAAAGAAACGAAAAGTTATATTAGAGGAAAAAGAGCTTATCACCATCTAATTTTGAAGACCTGGAAAATAAACTATTATTTTATTTAACTCAACAATATTTTTTTTATTTCATTTAATTTTCAATACCCAATAAAAATGAAATATTAATCAAATCCATACATTTATATTTTGAAAAAAAAAATATTTTACACACAATATTCTATTATACCGCTTAGGCAAACAGATAAATAAATAAATGTAAATACTTCAAACCACCTGTTAAGTAAATTAATGATTTTAATAACATTTTTAGTTTCGAAATAATATTCAATTTAATAGCTTTAGAAAGGAATTACAAAACTACATTCCAAAGAGATATTATTCTTTCGGCGTATCTAAAGAGTTTTAAGGGGCCAAGAAGATGCGTATTTTTAAATCAATTCACTCATAAGAAATGTTAAAGAAATATTTTTATTCTTAAAAATTTCATTTATGGGTTTTTGAGAATCTTTAGATCATAAATGCATTTTATTATATGTTGCTGCTTTATACAAGTATTTTGCACAAATTTATATATGCTTATTGTTTTATTTTTTAATATGAATAGAAGGAAAGGATTTAAAAACATCCACTTAAATGGAAGAAAAAGAAACCACCATAAAGCTGAGGGCATATAAATTAAATGCGAAAAAAATAAATTCAAAATTTTTCAAGCAGTCTACGCATTAAAATAGAAAATAACGATTAAATTTGTTTCCTTATTACGTAACAAAAATATTTTCTTATTTTTATTTCCGAAAGATAAAATGACAATCAAATGATGGAAACTTAAAATGAAGCTTTTGAAGAACTCAAAGTTAATGGCTTTGCGTAGAGTATGATACATGTGAGGATAAAAGTGTTTTACAAGTCTTCATGTTATAAAAAAATAGACATCCCATGAAAGAAACATTCGATTTACCTTTTAGAAAAGTAACTATTATATATATTTTTAACGTTAATAAAATCAGATCTGTTAAGGTTCTTGCAAAAGTAAACTTTATTTTAAAATCATGAATGTGTTTTTTTTCTCCACTGCAGGTTTTTTCAGATATTCTATGAAAGCATCTGTTTTTAAATCTAATAATTCATCGAAATTAAAGGAAATAAACAAAAAGTCAAATTAAAAGATTTGGAAATAGGATGAGACTACAGAACCTATCATATGCAACTAGTAATATTTTTTCCGAATTTCTGCATTTAGAAATATTATCTAAATTTTCTAATAAGAAAAAAAAATATTAATTTTTGAAATACATCTAAAATCGTTAACTTGCATGTGTATTTCTTTTTCCTTTGTTAAGGATAAGAAAAAAATATATAAAAAAGTAGCTGGGATGGAAGGTAAATTTGAAGAATTGCATACATTTCTTGTTAATTCAAATTAATACAGTTTAAATATGAATTATAATTTTATCAAGAAATATTCAATAAGAAGAATTGAATTGCTTATTTTTATATTACATATTCTTGAGCTTAGTATCACTTTTGTATGAAAATAAAATAACCATATAAGTAAAAGAAATTTCAAAAAAAAATCAACAAAGATAGACAACTGTGCAATGTGTTACATTCGATGATAGAGGAGATTCAAGAAATTCTTCTCGTTATGTTACAGAAAACAGGCACGCATGGAAAGAAAAATGTTGGTCTAGCTACAACATGAAGGAACGCTGCATGCTCTTTAATATTCAAAACCAGATTTCTAGAATTCCAGCCGCACCGTTAAACGATCGAACTAGCCTTTAATGTCAGCAAGTCAAACATTCTTTATACTCAAGACTGCAGCTGTAACTTGTAGTTTATTTTATACAAAAAACTAAGGAGCCTGGCATGCATATTGAAGAAGCAGGACAAAAACAAAATGGAAAATTCGTTTCAAAATGAGACATTGCTACTTTCAAATTTATAATATTATTTTTGAATTTTTATGCACACAGTCTGCATGTCGTAACTTCTACCAGAAATATTTACATTTCAAGTGATTCTGGGTAAATATTTAAAGTAATATATAATAATATTTGAAGTCTTTCGTGTTTTAAAATTCAAGTATAATTTAACTAGCATAATTCTTCAAAATTTAGCAAAATAAACATTTTATAAAAAATATTTATTATTATAAAACAATTATTATGTAGAATTAATTAAAAAATATCGTAGCCGAAAAACATTTAAACGGAACTTCATATTAAATAATAAACTTCTAGTTCTTGTAGAAATTTCATATTGTTAGTCAGTTTCTGAATATTTAACTTATTTTAAAAGATTAATATGATTAAAGATTTAAATCTAATTCACTACTGTGATATTAGATTTGAAAGTATAGATATCTACTTTATCAGTGTAGCCTACTACTTATTTATATATAGGTAATTCATATCACATATATAGACTCTCACTGATTATGACTGTTTATAACTATAAATGTTTATGTAACATTACAAAATCGATGATTGTTTAGTTATAAGCTTCAGTCATATTTTTATTTTTATTGTATTTAAAATTATAAATAATTAATTTTTGGAATCAAAATAAAATACAACCAATATAGTAAATGCTTGGTACTTTTGGTTACAATCCAATTAGCCCAAAACGAATTACCAATTGCGTCAGACAATACTGCATTCTGGAAATGTAAATACAGGCTTTAAGATAAGTATGTGATATGTAGTACGTATTTGATTAGTACACAAGTATCTATTCTAAGAGATTTAAATACTTTGGGATTCAAATGAAGTAGAAATTAAATATATATTAAAATACGCTTCTTTATATATTACAAATTACACATGCATTAGTTTTTGATAAAGATATGTTAAATTTCAATACTTCCTTCATGCATAACCTTAAAAACACTATAATATGGATTTGAATAATATATAACACAAATATTTATTTGATTGGAATTTGAATTTGCTTTCTTACTAAATGTTTTTTTAATGAAATGCTGATCAATAATCAGAACTGATCACTCTTTATCTTTTTTTTAAAAAAATTAGCTATAAATTACAGCAATAAATCATCGTCAAGACATATAGTCCTGAAATATTTTCAATAACTCCTTTAAAATATTTCTATCCAATTTTTTAATGTTTATATCTTATTTAAATCCAAATGTGAAATTATAGGCTAAGAGTGTAACATAAACAAAATTAAAAAAGCATTCACAAAAACTTTATAATTATTTCTACTATTAATATAATTTATTTAAAGCATCCTATCACACTGTCGATACATTTATTCATTATTCTAGAATGCTCTTTCAAAATGTCAAAAGGAACGAAAAATGTTTGTATATAATTACGTCCTGTTGAATATTTTTGTACACAAAGAAAAATTCAGCAGGAATAAATAAAAATGTATAGTTATTTTAGATCAATTTTAAATTTCCAGATCAAAAGGCTTAAAGTTTCTACATTATCAATATTTAAAAGTTTCAATCTTCATTTGTACTTAATAATAAAGATTTCCTATAATAAAGAATACTTTGTATGTAAAAATTATTTCGATTATAGAAAAAAACTTTTCTTTATCCATTTGTTATTTTAAAATTATTTCTAATTTTTAAGTAAATAGCATTTATTTTATGAGCGATCACAGAAACTGTAAAATCAATGCGAATTGAACCTTCTTTGTTCATATTATTAATTCAAATTATTTAATCTCAAATTATGAGGGCATAACTAAAATAGGCTCAATTATCGACTGGATTTCAAAAAAATCTTGAATCAAGTGTTAAGTTTTTATTTATTTATACAACGGACACATAAATTGCGTTAAAAAGCAATTTACTATTCTTTATGAATGTTTTTAATGTTTTTAGTGCCTTCATGTAATGAGTTTTAATATATTTAATTTAATATATACCTATTAACAGTAAGAGTGATTTTAAAAAAAATCAAAATTGATGCAAATCCCCAAATTAAGTAAATGAATTTAAGTTAATTTATCAAAATTTAACTTTAATGCTTAATTGAAATTGAAATTTCCTATTTTAAACATTTTTATTTTAAGTAATTTTTTTAAATAAAATGCTTGATTTTGAAATGCGAACTATTTAATTTTTAGAGATAGTTAGAAAATACAAAGAAAGAATCAAATATAAATCGTCGTGCATCATAGTTTTAAGCAGATGTCCTTAAAATAAGTGAAATGAAGCCTAATTAGCGAAATTAAGGCATCCTTCCAATTGACAATAGAATGGAAAAAAAAAGGAAAATATTATTAAAACCAACATAATTCGCTAGTTATGATATATGCTCAAAAGAAACTAAAAACAATGTTTATCATGTCTTTTGATATTTATTTTCATTTTAATCTACAGTCGAAAAATGTATGGATTTCATGATCTTTTTGAACAACATTATTAGTTTTCTGCAATGCATTTCCTGATTTTGGGTCTATACGAATAACAAACTACTTTTTCGTGCATTTGAGATAAAAACACACATCATTATTCTGAACAACATTGAATATTTCGAAATACCTTGTTTCTGCTTTGCAACGTTTTTTTTATTGTACTTTTACCTCGACTGAAATTCAATGTTTCTCTGAATTTCGAAAGGGCACTTTCTTTTTCCATTTTTATTTGCTACGTTCTCCAGATTTTTAGCAAGGGTCCATCGATCTTATATTTCATATTAAGAGTAAGCCAAATAATCGATTTACGACATCTTGTAAAAAGATATCTCTCATTTTCTCTTTTCGGTGAATGAAAGACTAATGGATTATTGCAAGACAAAATAAGGCTAATTTTCTCTAATTGAAAGTAACGGTAAACTTTGAGAAAAATTCTAACGCTGATGTTGCTTACTATGTCTTCCTATGAAGCCTCAAAAAGATAGCAAAAATAGAAATTCTCTAGGAGCATTATATATTTATTATAATTTAGATTTCGATATACTATTTTCTTTCAGATAAATCTTCTTAAAATCATTTATCAAGTAACATATTTTCTGAAAAGAAAAAGAATTTACAGTTGAAATACTCTCAGATAATATAATTTCATATGCAATTTCAATGTCATTATTTTTATTTTTATTCTGCTTGAAGGGATTTCTTAAAAAATGATGTTCTCAGTTGCATGAGTGATTTGGAAAAACAAATTTATTTCGCAATATTTTGTGATGTTGCTCACTCTCCTAAAATAAAGTATCAATTTTAACGGAGTTTTTGGATATAAACATATCCAGAAACGCACATTTCAGTTTAATTTCTTCTCAGGCATCTTAAAATGTTTTTAATTTTGATTTAGTTTAAGTTTTATTATGCGTTTAGAACTTATTTTTTTAATTTTTATTATTTTGAAATTAAATTGCTTGTTGAATAGTGAAATGAATTATAGGAATTCAGAAATGAGTGAAATATATTGTTTCATGAGCATTTATTATCAATTGTATAACATCCCGTATTAATTGTAGATTATAGATAATAAATAATTAATTAATAGATAATAAATGTTTATAAGAATGTTTTATGCTTAATTATATGTCAGACGATAATATAGAAGACAACATCATAATTTATTATCAACCTTCCCAGCTATCTTTAAATGGTTTTAACATATAATAAAATATTTAACAATAAGTATTTTAGAAAGATCAACTATGCAGACTTTCCTTTTTCAAAATATAATATTTTGTAATCCCGAGCTTTTAACCTCGATTTCATTCAAATCAGATTCTTAAATAAAGCCTAGAAGGCATTCCTTGTTTTAGAAGGCAAACAAAAATCTCTAGAACAAAGTTTACAGTTTAAAACCGACTTTTCTTTGTACATCGTTTTTATCCATAAAGTTGATTCCCCAAATTCAAATTTATTGTTTTAATAAAGATTTTCCAGATGATGAACGGTGCATTGCTAGCGATATATCACCAAAGTTACAGAAAGCGACCAAGAGTTTTGCTGCGTTGTCTTTATTTACGGATCCGCTTTTGCACCTCTAGCGAAAAGTACCTACATATACCCACGGCATTTACGGTATTTGTGCACGTTTCCACTCCCCATCAACGTTGAAGTAAAGGCCCAACCCATCTGTAGAAGTAACTGACTAGTGGAAAAGGGTCGTTCGGCTTGGCTGAATTCGTGACAGCTAGGATTCTGAATCAACTTAGAGTGAAGAGACTATTTTTCCCCTTCCCAAACAAACCGGGTCTAAGTTTCATGCACCAAGAAACGTGGCATTTCCTCCGCCTTTATGAATAAATATCTATATTTTTAGAAATTCAGACTTGTCTCAGGAGAAAAGAAGGAAACTGATCAATAATAACTTTAGACCCACCGAAAGCTGAAAAACTCCACCGTTCAGTTTGTTTTCAACTTCAGTGACTTTCATTTGCTTCAACGGATCGAAAGACTACTTGAATCAAAGCCTCTGAAATTTAAAATTGATGTAAAAACTAGTCTTATTCGTGATTTGATGCGTAAGGGTTGAATATTCTGTACACCAGTTTTATGAAATTTCGGAATATCAGCCAATACTGAATGAAAACTGTATTCATATGTTAGAAATACCAGAAATATATCAAATAACTGTAAGAAACATTTGAGAGCGTAGGAAATCTTTGATTGTGTATGGCAAATGTGTACGAAAATAAAGAATATATATAATCTTTTTTAAGATATTTCAGCATAATTATACCCTATTATATGTTAACATTCGGCGGTAATATCAATGTTCATTAATATTTCTAATAATAATGTTGGTTGTAGCAGTAAAATTTTATAATTAAACATAACAAAATAATGTAAATATAACTGTTTTTATTACCTGTAAAAAATGCACGCCTCTAGTTAAAACAAAGGATCTCTGTTTTATGACATTTCAGTCACTCGCCTAACTAATTTGTGCATATCATTAGGATCTTATGGTATGGTATTTGTTTCTTATTTCCCGGAGGAGTGCATTAGGAGTGTGAAGTCGAATTACCTCCACTTCATTGGCGGGAAGTCCCTTCTGCGGCTGCGGCTTGTACTGTGGCCAATAATGCCTATTAACTATCAATCTTAGCGTACTCAATGCGCTACCTAAATGGCAATGCACTACTGCCAGGCAAACCGGAGGTAACTCTTGTATGCTATCCCCAGAGAGAAATGTGTATTATTTTGAAAGTTTTGTTCCTAATATAGTATTAAAACATAAATTTAAAATTTTACTTAAATACTATCAGGATATGAAAATCACATTTATGCATACATTCATTGATGTTTGCATAAAAAAGCGATCGCCTTCCTTTGTAAAATGGTAATTTCATCACCATTTGTAATATTTATTTCGTTTGTAATAAAGACCGCTAAAGCGTTGCTATATAAGGAAAATATCAACAATTTGAATGACAACAGCTTTACCCATTTTTTAGCATAAATGCACATTAAAATGATTAAAAAATTAAATTATTAAAAATAAAAATCGTTAAAAATTATTTCATAACTTACTCGTATATAATTATTTATATAATGAAAGCCAAAGATCTGAAAATAGCCTGACTTCAAATTTGCATTGATTAATCTGAGCTGAGGATCATTGAAAGAATTCCTGCAAATCAAAAAAAAATAGCACCATACGCAACTTTGTGTTTTTTGCCTTCGTCGACTAATTTAAGTTTTACAAAAATATAGTTTTTCTGTGAAAGGACTTTGTCCCCAGGTGCAGATTCTTTCATATATTAATCCAAGAATTAAATCTATTGTTCAAAAGATATAATGTTGGTTAGTAATATCCACAGGTATTAGCGTTGAAATTAAATTTCATTAATTAGATCAATAGAGTAGCTTTTAAGAAAAACCTAAATGAATTCAGAACCCGACATGCTTCCTTCTTCAAGTTGATGACGAAAAAAAAAGTAAGCGTAACAATTTCTATAAACTTCTACCGTCTAAAAAGATCCAATAATTGCAAATGCACGTAGTGACAAAATTTATCGAACGACCACCGCCTAATGGTTTTCATCCAAATGAGGATATATTTTTCGTGGTGACTGGTTTCCGATGCTTTGCACATTAAGATGACAGTTACCATGATGCTGAAATTTAATGAGAATAATGCAAGTACTTTTTTTCACCATATAGGTCATTTCTTTTTAGGGTTTTATTTAAAGATTTCAGATTTTTTAAATATATTTTTATAACTTTTATGTCCAATCGGTAACATCAGAACCATCTAATTAATGTATAATATCGTAAATTTCATCAAACCTAGAGTGGAAGATGTTGCCAATAAGTATTCTTGTCAGCAGAACAATCTGATAAAAACTAAAATTTTGTTTCTCATTCGCGCAAAAAAAAAAAAAAAAAAAAAAAAAAAAACAGCAATTATTTAGCATTAGTAATTGTAAATTGTAATAATATTATGGACCATATACTACTCATAGAATAATGATATGAATAATGAATTGATGTACACGAATATATTATTGTTAGACAGGAGTAAAAGTTTAAGCTTAATACTTATATTTTTAATACTTAAGCTTACTTAAATATAAGCTTATTTGACTTTATAAAGTCATGTTTCAGCTGAAATTCGCCCACGGAATTTTAAACCTTTATACTTTAACACAAACAAGTATAATTTCAAAAATTCATGTGTTAGATTTAATATATTAAGAAATCTCTAGATCTGAATCAAAAAATTATATATACAGATTTGGTGCTTCAAATAATGAAGTCGATTAACGTAAAATCAAAAAGGATTCATGCATAAAGTTTTTAATTTGTTTAGAAAAGAGAAAGAACAATAATCGAAACAGATTCACTTGCAGATAGAGTTTATTTAAAATAGTTATTTCTCAAGACTCTTGAATTGCTTCGATCGCTTTAAGTGATGTACACTTTCTTTTTTATTTTTTCAAAATGTCGATACTCATTTAGTTCGGTAATTTGCCTATTACAGTATTAGGAATAAAAGCAGTATCTTTCCGTTTTATATTGGTTGATAATGTTTGCTGAAAGAACTGTATTTTTTATTCGTTAATTTCTTTTCCTGATGAGGTATAAATGTGTTTTAACTGCAATAATCTACTTTTTGTAAACCATTTGAATTGGCTTTTCATTTATTTCCACAGGTTCGTGTAATTGCAGCGTATTGCAAATTCGTAACCTTGTGTTAAACATTTTTCTCCTAGCTTACAAATATGTTATTTTTTTTTCTCATTTGGCAATCACACATATTTTTTTTTGCTCCATTTTACTAACTGTATTTTATTTTGTTTCATTTCGTTTCTTATATATATTTATATAAAGAGAGAGGGAGAAAGATGTCTCCATTCTGCAATTTTTTTTTATTTCACAAAAAATACTAGATAAATGGTTTCATCTTAACAGGGCCTTATCTTTGAAGGTTATTGATTAAAGCATATTTTAAAATTAAATAAAATGTGAAATAAGACTTAGTTTAAGCCTTTTTACAATTCAATGCCATATATTTGGAATAAATTTTTTAATGTAGTTCGTAATTTAGTTTTAACTCAATTTAAAAAAGAACACTAACATCTCAAGTTCGTTTCAAATGGAAATCCATTTTAATCTCAAAAATGAGAGAAAAGTTTTGCACTTACGCTCTGTTTCTTCATAAATACATTTAGAAATTATAATCAGGTAAATGGATGCTTCTGTAAGAGAGGAATGTTTATTAGCGTATAGATCGAAAAGATGTTTCCGACATTACTTACTCAAACTTAATAACGCTCAGAAAATTTATCAAAATTAGATGTGTATATTTGAAATAACTTTTAGATATTCACTTCTTTATGTAAATTTTTATATCTTGTTCTGAATACAAATGTCCTTTCAAACATTTTGTTTTACAATCTTATTTCATTCATTTTTATGTTCACATTAGACAATTTCCACATATGTAAGATTATTTAATTTTAAAACATATCTTTTAAAAAGTTCCGAGAAAAGAAGATAATGAAATTATTACTGTAGCATATACTTTTACTTTAAGATGCATATTTATGAGAAACAACAGGAAAAAAAGTATTCATATAAACTATGCATATTTATGAGAAACAACAGAAAAAAAGTATACATATGAACTATGTGTTAGCAAGAGCTTTTAACCTTAAGATAATTTGAGTTCAGATACCGCAGAATACTGTAATGCCTGAGTTTCTTTCTCAGACATAAGACAAATTCATTATCCCTTCTAACACCACAATGGCAGTCCATGTTCTTAAAGGTTTGATACATAAAAGAGGACACTGCTTAGTTGGTGGCTTCCTAGTAAATGCACGCTAGAACATCCTTTGAGAGTTGTCAAGGAATTTACTTGTCTCTACAAATATATATGCACTAGCGTCTTTAATGAACAAAGCACGCGCCGCGGATATCCAATCATTCACACCTGAAGAAAGTAACAGAAAATTTTACACTGATATCCAGGCATCTACCAAGCACACCGTATGTTTGTTGAACGGACTTTGGGGTCTTTCAGCACTGCTAGATTAAGTGGGCATCACCGCAAGTGTATTATTCGTTGCATTTGATAATTAGCACTTATCAATTTTAATTTATTCTCTTTATGAATACAAATCAATTAAAGTTAAAAATAATTTAAAACACAAAAGAAATAAAACACCCTTTTTCTCCAAAAACAGGATGGTATCATTTTTGAGATGGATGTAAAGTTACAATCTTTATTAAATAAATTAGTGGAAATAAGAAAAGTTATTATTTTTATTCTTATTGGACTTTACTATCAGCATTCATCTGGCAATTGAAAAATCTGCTTAATATGAAGATGAAAAGAAACATGAAACAACATTTAATTTCTATGCTTTTCAAATTGGTAAAATAAATTCCATTTAAGTTTGTTAAGACAGATAAAATTAAAAATGTACATTTTTTTCAAATATATATATATATATATATATATATATATATATATATATATATAAATTAGATATTTAAAAATTCGATAAATATCTAATATCCATTGCATATTAATATTTACCAATGGAGCTCGTGCGAAAAATTTGAAGGAATTATTAAATAAGCTCAAAGATTTTCTCACATCTGAAAGGAGAATAATGTTTGCTTGAATTTATTAGGTAAATAAAAGCTACAAGTTCCAAAAATAAGTGTCTCTAAAACTTGATATGTTTCTCTCGGTTTAAGTGTCTTTTAAAGAGTAAATAGTCTTGATTTCCTTAGCTGAGGAAAAGGAAGATGACACTACTTTCATTAAGCATCGGCGTTAGTGAGGCTGTCTCACATATGCATTTATTTCGCTTAAAAGTGTTTTAATATAAAACTTTAATTAAAGTTGTGCTTTTTATCATTCTCTCAGCATGATTTATTTTCTTCAAATGATTAAGTGTTAAGTTTAAAATTAATGCTTTATTAAATCAAGTATGCAGTGCGTTTTAAATAACAGATTTTATTTTAAATTTCAAGAAATATGTTTGTTTTTTTAAATTACTTAACATTATTACGTGTATTATCATTTCGAAAATCAGATAATGCCTTTTATATAGCGAAAAAAAAATATCTGCTACATTTTTGATAATTGATAATAAAAATTCATTAGGATTATATTTAGGATACTTTTTTCATGTAGTTAAAAATATCGGAAGTATTTATTTAAGTATTTCATGTGTAAGTATTCAGTATTTCATGTAAGTATTTCAGCAATTATTCTTACCAAATATTCAATGCAGTCTAATATAAAATATACACTAGATACAAAAGAAATTCCTTATAAGCTACATATACCTCCCAATTAAGGATACAAACTATATTATACTAAATAAAATATAAATAGTAGTTTAGTTGTAGTTGTCCAAGTAAATTAAAATATTATCGGATTACATTTTTAAAAGAAAATATCACACACTTTTTTTTATTGATACCTAATACTGAAAAAAAAATCTTTAATAAAATCAGTAGCGAATTCGAAATATTTGCTCTGTTGCAGTTTCATTTGTAAAAAAAAAAAAAAAAAAAAAAAAAAGATATATTTATTTGACTTTGAATACATTCTTAATGATAATTCTTTTTATATCATGCATCCTTCATTTTAAGCGGAAACCGGCCCACCCCTATAGAATTTGCGCGGTCGATTGGTCTGGTTTACTAGTGAAAGGGTTAATTAATATTAGCAGAATCTGTTAGTTAATATTATATTTATTTTATTTTAGTGTAATTTGCTTCAGATATAGAAAGAAAAAAAGAAAATTCAGATAGAAAGAAAAATAATATTATAGGAAATGTATTTTATATGATATTGGATTGGAGACTTTTGAATCCATTAGCGGATAGTAATAATAAAATCCAAAGAGCCGAAATATTTTGAGGGATTCTAAAACTGGACAGATAAGTTTTAAACTATAATTTTTAAGAATCTATAGAGATCTATAAAAAGAATTCGTTGTCCCGAATGAAATTTTACTTTAATATTTATATATACGTAAATCCTTCTTCTTAGGAATCAGGTCTTATTTCATTTAATAAATCAATGAAATTTAATTAATTAAATAATTTAATTCCAAACATAATATACCAATTACAGCGTTTAAAATGCCATTGTCTACTATTTGACTAATTTGCGTGAGCTAGAAAGTGATTTTTTTAACATCTATATAGTATTAATTTTTAAATTATTATAACTTTCTTTATTTTTAAATCAAAATACAATTCTTTTAATTAGGATACTTATTAAAGAAGATTTAGAAAATACATAAATATGGATTAAAATTCGTACTTAGATACTCACACTGAAAATATTAGAGAAATAATTAGTTAATTATTTAACTGTGCAAATGGCATTGAAACAAAAATAATGCATCGGTTTGTTTAATACTGAAGTCAATAAAGTATTTCAAGAAAGAGACGTTCATACGTTGCCTAAATGAATCATCATCCATCTAACCAAATTTGTATTAAATGTTTGTGTTTGAAATACACGTGGACGATATCAGACATTCATATCAATCACAGAACGCCTTACACCCAGAAGATAGATATTTTTAACCTCCTATAAACGAGATGTCAATTTATGCCCATGTGAGTTTATTGTCAGATTAAAATAATATTCTTGAAGCTCTTTTTACTATTTAAAAGATTATTATTTGCCTTTTTTCTGAAGTTTAATAAGATCTAACGACATGTCATGCTGTTTTTAAAAGGATTAAAAGACATCTTGCCATGAACATTTCAGCTCGGAGCACCATTATTTGGGAAATAAACGTGAGACACTTTTTCAGATGGTTTCACGTACCAGCAGGCGATATTTTCAACTGGATTTTTCTGTATTGGATGACGTCAGAAGTTCACGACTGGGAGTCGTTAAGAGGTCCTGAAAAAACAAAAGATCATTTTTTGCAAAAGTGAGAAAAGATTATCGTTACTCTGCATTCTATCAATGCGAAAGAAAAAAGTTTGGGAAATCTATATATATATAAAAAAAGGGACACGCCTAGAGCTATGCTCCTTTGAGAAGCATCGCGGATACTTTCCTCAAAAAAGACAATCTGTTCAATGTAGTGGCTGCGCAGACATTCCAAAATCATCCAGGAAAAATATGTATAGCACTTTTTTATTGCAGAATAGGAAGAAGTTTCTCTGAGCACCATTCATAAGATCTTCACCGAAATATTTTCGTTAAAGTAATGGATAACATATATGGTAAATAGAAGATGTTTCTTGAATTTATAAAAATATCCCTATTTTGGCTGAGGCAGTTACCGATTTCATTCCTAAGGAAAAAGTCGGTATAAAAATATTAAAATGTGTATGCAGGAAACTTGGTTTCTTAATGCAGAAATATTTTTTTTGCTTTACGTCGAGAGCGAGCAAATACTTTGTTTACAATTAAAGTCATAAATTCATATAAACATACCAGGTGATTCAAAAGTACGTTAACATTTGAAAATTCAGTTATTCCCGGAATAATGTTTGTAGAAAGGTAAGAAATGACACACATGCTTAAAATGCCATGGGATTTTATTGAAACAAAAAAAAGTTAAAAAAAAATGGAGAAGATAAAGCCTGTTTGTCTAACGTGTTGCGGACTGACGAAGCCCATATTTCACATTCCTAGAGTCTGTCAACTCCCACAACTGCTGAATTTGGGCTGTCGAAAATCCTAGAACTGTCATGAAAACCTCATTATATGACGTTGGTTGTGAGGTTACCTGAAGTCGCAAGTCTACCGTGATCGTCCGACCCCATTAGGGATGCTAAACGACAACATCCGACGGCAGTTTCTAACCACGCTTACAGATATGCAGTATAGTGCTGTTCCTCGCCTGCAGGTATTGTTGGCGAATGACGGTAGATATGTTGATCATTTATTATAAAAAATGTCGTCTTTGATAAAAATCAGTTGTTATGCTAATAATTGCTTTTCTGATCGCCTGAAGAGCCATCTTCATCATTGGCGGGTTTTTTGCCCTTTTTCGGTTTTAATAAAACCCATATCATTTCAATCCAGTGGGCCGATTTTAACCTCTCAATTTACTTTATTCTTTAAATTATTGAAGTTTCAAATGCTAACGCACTTTTGAATCACCCGGTATATTCAAGTATCGTAATTTGATTTTTAGACTGAGGTGCTCAAGGGGTTGGTTTCGGTTTGTGGTTAGAGGCCCTAAGCTCAAAATACAATTGCATTGCAGATCAATCTGTTCGGGACTCTGCTGTGGGCAAATGTCCTCCCGCAGTGGTGCTGAATTTCAAAACGGAGGGTCTGCTGAAGCATTGACCTCTCATATCATCGCGTTTTAAGATCAGGATGTCAGTCGCAGAATATCCATTTGTTGTCTCAAAACGATATGTTAGTAAAATATAATTAGTAGAGTTTTAATATTGTTTACAACGTTAATTCTAAAACAATCTATATTATATATCATAAAAACTCTGATGCAAACATTTAGTCTTTGAAATGATAATAATATGATTTGAAAAAAAATTTCAAGTGCTGGATAGTAATTTTTTATTTTATTCTACAAAGTTCTTTCAGATGAAAACAAACAAAAATGCTTTGTAAACTTTTAGTTGCCTAATAATCTCAGATAAATCTTTTAAAATTTCAAATGAAAGTGATTTCATTCTTCGTGGTATATATATATATTATTTTAATCTGAATTTCTCCGAAAAATTAATCTATATCTTCTTATCACTCTGTTGGTATTTTTAACAATAAAAATTAAAAAAATAAATAAATAAAAGTCAAAATGATGCTCCTTCTTGAATGGAGCCTAAGACGAACCATCTAAGTGCAAAGTGTTAAAATATAATTGAAATCGAGTATAGAACTAATACAAAATCAGGAACGCAGTCTTTGCAAAAGAATCTGCACATTACTTTTACTGGCACAACATGAGCTGTTTTTACCCTAAGCATCAGAAACCCAGTATCAAGTAATTTCTTCGAAATCTTTGGCAAAATAAATTACTCTCGCCTGAAATGCACGTTCAATTTTTACTGTTTGGCGGGTGGAAGAAAAATGAGAAACGCAATCGTTAATGGGGTACAGTTCCGTTCTCACCGAAGCTTTGACCAATATAATTAAAGAACAAAAATCTAGAATAATGCCAGGAATTTGCGAAGCTATTTCAAACGTTTCTCCCGATAGGTGCTCGTAGAAGAGTAACCTCAATTGTCCTAGAAGAGCGAGATATACTCTTTTCTTAGAGAGTAGTAAGTATATATATATATGAATATTGAATGACACCACAAAACAGTAAGAGATTAAATGTTATTTTTTTGATAAATTAATATATTATGTTTTAAACTTATTTGTATACGAAGTATGCAAAGAAAAAATATTGTTATCATAAAAAAATTTGAATTTGAAATTTTGACGAATTTTGACATTCTATACATCCTCGAAAGCGAGAAACCCATTTTTCGCGTTTTATCTGTCTGTCTATCAACACGATAACTCAAAAAACAACTTTGAGCTAAAAAAAATATAGCATATGGAGGTTATGAACTTTTATTGAATTTTGAACAAAATCCATTCAGAGAAAGATTCTCTCTTAGTTCAGAGAAGTTTGTCTAGTTAACTCGATAGCTACAGAGCATGAGAGCTAGACAGATAAAATGTGGTAAGCATTTTAGCATTAAAATGCAGATTCTTATAAAATTTTGATCGGAATTAAATTTGTCGAAGGATTCATCGTTTGTCGGTTTGTACTTTCCAATATGTTCAATTAAATTACTCAATAATGAACTGACATACATTAATGAAATTTGGTATGTGATATTGTGACTAAAAATACAGTTGTATGTCAAATATTGTTCCCAATCGGTTGGAAAAAAGTATTCTAAATACAATTTCAATGTTCGGGAATTTGCGTATTAACCATATGCCAGGCCAATCGCTAAATTTCACATAATGTATGAAGGAAAAATGATAGCGCCTCTCCGAAGACCTATGCTTCGTAATTATTGATTACAAATACTATGCAAGGCAACTGCTGCTTTCTCCAAGGCCCAGAATTGCGAGAAAGAATTGCGAAAAATGCGAGAAAGATTTGGGGAACTACTCTTATTGTTTATGCATCATTTCTGAAGGATTTATGATCAGGAACAGAATATTTGCAATACTTTTTGTAGCCATTCAAACTTATTAATGGTAAAAAATACTGATTGCTTATAATAATTAATTTGAATTTATACTAATGACATAACTACTGACTAATTATGGATAATTTATACATCTATAATGTTTGAAAGTTATAATTACCCTTAGTGATTAATGACAATCTACAAAAAGATTTCCTATTCGTAAAAGTTTTTTTTTTTTTTCATTCGATCAGTTTTGCATGATTTACATTATCAGTTATATATTATACATCAAGTTATATGCTCGCAGAAAATTTGTTTTTACTTGAAATAATTTTAATCACTTTTAATTAATTTGGCAAGCTCTCCCAATAAAGCTTGTTCATGCCTGCCATAAATTTAGGATCAAGCAATTGTTTGGTAAAATGCTTGTTACTAGTGATTTGACTCAAATGCTGAGATATATTAGTAATTTTTTCAAATCGCTACTTACCACTTATTTGAAAAACATTTTTAGTAAATAGTTGTCAAAATATCAATACTCGTAAAAATTTTAACATGAAGTATTTTTGATAATTAATTTTTTATCTATTACGGAATTTTAAAAAAAATTTGTAATTTCTCAGCATAATGAATCAATATTTCAAAATTAAACTAATCAAATCTCTAATATACAGGTAGATATATGAAACAATTTAGAGAAACAGAAATTTCTTAAACATGTTTTCCGTGTTTTTAAGATATTTATTCACAATAAAAAGGGCAGTAAAGCATATTTTTTTAATATGACTATTCATTATGAAACATAAGGAAAATATTATTCTTCTAAACTAGCTTGAGTTGTTTATAGGCAATTCTGTTTTATTGCTCGTTTAAAGAATTATATTTAAACGATTCCTTTTCAAGCAACATGAATAAAATTTTCTGCGGCACCGAAAGACATTGTTGAAAGATTATTTTTCATGGAAGTTAATATTGAAATTCTCTTATCTCATATAAAAATGGTTGGTGAAGGTGATATCATTAAAGGATCTTTTATGCCTTGGCAATTTTAAAATATAAAGAAAGTTAGATATATTTTCTTTCATGCTTATTTACAGAAAAAGAATTCATAAAAGATAAAAGTTAACTTAGTTGAAGGCTTTCATATATATTTACCACAGAACGTTATATATTTGCGTTAAAAGCTTATGATATCACTAGCACACGCAAACAAACTTCTGAAGTTCATGGTTGCTTAATGGTATTCAAACATAAATCCATGAAATGGTTCCCATCCTTAATAATTCATAATATTTCTAAATATTGCGAAGTATATTTAATAAATTGTTATTTAAAATAGACTTACGTAAATTACAGAGGCAATGAAAATTATGTTCTTTCCATCCCTCTTATAGAATTTTACCACTTTGTGGTAAAAGAAAATGCTTGAAATATATTTCATCTCTTTAAATCTGTGCTCCCCTGTGTTATGTCAAGAAGCAACTGAAATTGACAGCACGCTCAAAACTACATCATCTATCATTAATATATTTTTAATATATATTTATAGGATATCTGAAATTGAAATACATATTTAAATAAAATTTAACTTCCAACAACAGTAAGCGGAATTCTGAGAAATTGAAATGGTTATTTAGCAGGACAATTGTCAAATTTTGTGAGTGCTTTTGCGCAGAAACACGTTTTAGGTAATTTCTCGATGATGCATCATTTGTAGCTTTCGAGTAGTTTTGACGAACAATACAGATAGATATATGATCGACTACGATGAAGACTGGATTACAGTTGTCTTGGAAAATTACTTGCATACTTTTTTATGTTAGATTTGTTTTGCTTACATAACATAATACTACCCCATGCCTCTGCAATTATAAACTTTAAAGTTATTTAAGCAAAATCGTGGACATGAAGTGGGATACAAATTATATCACCTGAAAGGAATGACATCTCTTGGTCCTCGCCCGACTCTTATGTCGAAATTCAATTATTTACAATAGGAATTTAAAGAATGTGTATTAGCAACTCCATTAGACTGAACTGAAGAATAAAATTTGGAAAACAGATTTAATGTCTAAAGGTTAGATAAGTATCAAATTTGGAATCAAATGCTTCAAAAGGTTGACCTTAAATGACACCCAAAACGCGCATTCGATTTTCTGGTATTTGTGTATTAGCTGCATCACAGCAATTAATCGCCAAAAAGACTCCCAGAGATAGCATGTTAATAGTTTTTTTCGTAAATATTGTGCATGTAACTTTTGTAACTATTCTCTAGTACATTTATTACAGAACATGCAGCAAATATTAGAAGATACCACTTCCATTGATTCAGCGCAATCAAGCAGTGAGAGCTGTTTACATAGTATTCATTCAAGGACAGAATGGAAATTGTACATAAAATCCCATTTTTGCATATAGTGTAATAGAGGAAATCTTTTTATTAGTTAACAAATCCTCTAAAATCAATCAGGCCGAAAATAGAAAGTGACAAAATATTAAACCATACATTCTATGACAAAAGTTTCCAAGGGAATTTTCTTAAAAATCATCTTCATATTTAATAATCATGATTATACAAAAAAAGGTATAAAAATCCTTTCTTAATTTTAGACTTTCATAAATAACAAAATATGTAAGAAAGTCATTTTAAGGAATAGGATATTTTCTTATGAACAAATTCAGTTTGGAAGGAAAAAAAAATTATAATTTTGTTTATATTGAGATTGCAAAATTTTTTTGGGGAATGTGGATATAAATAGGAATGAGGAATAGTCTAAATAATTATAATAAATTAATAAGGTAAATATTTAGTATAAGCTAAATAAAATCAGCAAACATGTTGACTTTGAAAAGCAAGCAAAATTCTATTTGTTAACTGTTCCTGCAGCAGGTTTTGTAAAGTTGTTTTAATATTTCAGACAGAGTAGTAAGAATTTTCGAAGTTTCCTATGTTATACAGAAAAATATTTTCGCTTACAAGAATGATTTTTTTTTCCAAATTGAACATATATTCTGAACTTTCTAAACCTTTTTATTATTTATTATCTGGATTTTTTTTAAATGGTGAAAGTTGAATACTTCCGTTTCTAGTTAAATATTTGCGAAGCCTATATAACGGTTTAACTTCATATTATTGAAATTTTATCCTTCAAAGGAATTTCCATTCAGTTGACATATTTTTTCCTGGTATAAAAATAAAATGTTTTTGTAAAGTTGGCTTTGGAAAACTGTTCTAAAGCTATTTTATAAAGCTGAACAATAAACTATAAAATACTTTTTTAAAAAAAAGTTTTGTTCAATGTTTTCAGAAAAAAATAATAAGATTCATATTCTACTATACACATGCAGGATTTTTAATTAAAACTTAAGAATTAAATTGCATTTCGTTGCATTTAAGAGCATAAATAGATTCAGTGGCTTTACCGATTTAGCAAACAGGCCCAAAAAGTATCCAATATATTACATTAATTACATTACTGATTGTGAAAAAGTTATTTCTTATTAAATATCTCAAAATCTGTCTTAAAATCATGATGCCAAAAGTGCGATAACAATTCTTTAAATCCGTATTGCAAAATTTTCAATAATGCTCTAAATTTTACTACACAACACAAAGATCAGTTTTCGGAAAAAAAGAGGTTTAAGAAAAAAAAAAAAAAAAAAACGGATAAACTTATGATTGAATATTTACAACTTCAACATAATAATAAATCTGCTTTCAGGAAATCAGTTGATCTAATTAATGTAGCAGCATTATCATGAGATTGCAATGCTAAGCAGTAACTGAAATTTTAAAATTCTGCTGAGTTTAAAACATCAAGAACTCTCACCAGCCCTTCCCAAGGGCATTCGGAGTTCGTTTGAATGATCTGAACGCCGCTAAAACTTTGGCGAGGACTATGGTTTTGTCCTAAGTGACATCACCTGGTACAGAACAACGCCTCCTGCATGATGCAAATTCCGTCATCAGCAGAGGAACACCTTCCCATCATTTTTATAGCCACTAAGGTGGGACAACAAATCATTATCCGGAACTTCTTCATCCTCATGCCTGAGGTGTCCCACTGATGGGTCACTGACATGTAAATAAAACATTCTAAATTCAACCATTCTTTTAACGAGATATCAAGAACGCTAAGATAAAAATACTCCACAAGTAAAAGCAGATAACTCAATATTAAACTTCACTGAAAGTCCGATTTCTACTGAATTCAAGAATCTTCGAGCAGATGGTGACGAAATTATTACAAGCGGAAAATACTGTGGTCTACATCGGTCAGAAAATCATATTAACCTCTTTTCTGGCTTAGTTAAATTAATAGTTATTGGTCGTGATGGTCAATATCATAATGTAATAAGATATTTTGGCTATCATAAAAATAAGAGAGTATACAGTCCGTAATGCATAATCTTTGGAATACTGTATGGTCGATGACCCTTTATGTCCTCTATATGTAACCTGCTGCTGCCAATAATAAGTGCCCTAAAGAGCACTAGGATATCCCAGTTCGTATTATATTGGAGCACATAATATTATTAGTACATATATTAAGAATTCCGTTGTCATTTATTTTCGTAGAAAAGCTTAATCCATCTAATAATATCTAATCCATCTAATATAATCTATAAATGAAGCTGAATTGTTCGGCAAATCAGAATTTTTCTGAATTATGTGACTAATGCTGTCTTACTAAAGGACACAACTTTTTACCTTACATCTTTTTTTTTTCATAGCTGCTTTAACATTTTGTACAGTCCTGTCTATAGTAAAAACTAACTTGGAATTCACATGCTCGAAATAATATTTTAGTCAATTCTGGCGCTGTATTTCCTGTTCAGTAAAATGTCGTCCCCTTAATCTGTAAAATATTAAATTCAATTTTATTTCTGATTGCTTTATCAATTTCCCCTTTATTATTTTATATACTCATCCTTACAACTTTCTTTACCTAGAAAAAAACTTCCTCTTTTGAAGCTCAGCACATCGAGCTTTGGGCAAATAATTCTACATTTAAGAATCAGTCATTGCATCTTACATTTCCAGAAGAAACTCCTTTTTAATTGCCACATTTATTTGTTACTGACATTTGTACTTAATGTGATCGACATCAAACTTCTATTATTTGCATAATTTACCAATATCCATCTTCTGTAATTTCTTTAATGGTTAATTTTCATGTTACCATTAACGATTCATTTTCTCTTCTGAGTAATGTATCCCATTAAGACATATTGATGAGTAGTATAATTAGAATATTCGAGATATTTTTTAAAAAAATCAGCGATTTCCCAACTCACCTCCAAATAAGTTAATGTGCAACGAATAATAAGATGCATGTTTAAATAGCACGTTTTGGATTCATTAAAGAATTTGAATATTTAAAATTGGTTTGATATTATCTCAAATCGATTTGAATTAGAATTAATATAAAATGTGGATATTTTTGGCATTGAAACTAATAAGGAAATTTATCGATAAACCATGTCTGGCAATGATTACTAAAATTAATTTTTTATTAGTTATGGAATATGATCTTTCTACATCCGTAGAATTTCTTTATGCCACTAGATTATTATACAGAGAGTTAAGCAATGTCATTGCACTTAATTTGACTAGAACCGTTACTTAACACAAAGACATTTAGTGCCTTATGTATACAAAACAAATGATTTTTTATTGGAAATCAAATATTCTACCATTAAATAAAACCATGTTTGGAAACTAAACATGAAAATTGTAATTAATATTTGTTTGCTATTTGTACAAATGCTAATAAAATAAATTATAATTAATATTTCTAAATAAGATATAATATTAAAAAAAGTTTCGATAAAATTTATATTTTCCTTTCATCACCGATTTAGAATAATATCATCTACCAAAATCTTCTTTAAATTATTGAAAGATTTAAGTAAGTTGTAAGAGATTGGCACCGTAATCCGATAAGAAAAGGTGAAAATTTATTCATTTTTCTTCAAGAACTGTCTAGCATTTCCTTTAGATGCGTAATCTTCTTATCTCGTCATAGAGTGTTAATTTTTCTCTTCGAAAAAGAAAATTCAATCTAAATAATTTCTTTATTTTTTTTAATGGCCAGAGTTTCCTTGGTAACTATGCACAAATAATTTTATTTTTATTTGGTCAAATTCCAACCTATTTCTTATATCAAAACGCTGTTTCTTTAATGCTTTGAAGGATTTGGGATTCGATAGTAGAAATAATTTTTTTAAATGATATATCTGAAATTATTGAATTTATTTAGAACTAAAAAATAGCGAGTTAATAGTAATTAGCACAAAATTGATTATTTAAATACAGAACCCCTTTTTTACATGCAATGTGTTAAATTGCCTTCTACACAATTATTTCATTAGCTTTATAAAATTCCATGATAAATACAATCTTGAAAAGTTAAAAGAGATCATATTTTATCTTTTCCTGTAAATAAAATATGTGTTTACCTAATATTGAGTAAGAATTGCTTTTAAAAAAATATGTATAAATGGATAAAAAAAGATTTAATGAATTCAGGGAAATGGAAAATTTATTTTGAATTTAATTTTAAAATGCAAGTTTTCATTTGTTTTTAATTTCTGCACTCCATTTCTTATTTTTGCAACTCTGCTTGTCAAAATTGAATTCAGTAATATTGACAGAAATAAAAAAAGGAACTAAAATAACTATTACTTTATTTTTTGTTAAAAAATAGCCATCAAATTATCTTGCGTTTTAGTTGATAGCCCTAAATGTTGAATATTAATTTAAATTTATAGGATTTATTAAAATATTGAAAAATTACATCAAACATTTCTAACGATCCTTTCTTAAATATGTATTTCTCTCTTACTGATAGCAGCCCAAATATCACTTCAATATCTAATTGACAATCATTATTTATTACACTGCTGCTTAACTTGTGTGAAATCAGGTGTTTATTTTTTAAGGCAGGACATCTTCAATTTTTTGAAGAGGGAAAAAAATTGTCTGATTGCTATTAAGCATCCTAAACAAATTCATTCACACACGCAAATACGCATGCACACATATACAAATAAAAAGAACTCACACACTAATACGTGTGCGCGCGCCTGTGTGTGTGTGTGCATGTGTGTGTGTGTGTGTGTGTGTGTGTGTGTGTGCGTGTGTGTGTGTGCGTGCGTGTGTGTGTGTGTGTGTGTGTGCGTGCTTGACGACAATCTGGTTTGCCGGGATTAATGTCTATTAAAATTTTAAATTAAATGTTTTAAGCGCTTGATGAATTCCTTATCAAAATATTTTTAAATTTGAAATTTTATAGGCTGATTGACCTAAATATTGTATTATGGCTTTTTAGATGTAACATGTACTACTTTAAAAACCTTGCACCGTCCCGGAATTGTGCAATGCATCTATTTAATTTCCTATTATCTCATCTAAAATGAAAATTTTAAATTTAAAAAAAACGAAAAAGATAAGTCTTAATTAATGCAGGAACTTTCATAAGGGAACCAAGCATTTTTTTTCTTTTTTTTAAATCGGAACATATAATAGAATTGTTTAGTATGGAACTTGTGTGCTACTGAATACTTCTCATATATCTCATATTGTGAAAAACTTTCGATTATTCAATATTTTTTTTTTGATTCAATAAAAAAAATCAAAATAGCATGTTAAAATAAGGAAGCAATTTTCAAGAACTAAGAAATATAATACATTTTTATACATTCAATTATAATACATTTAATAATAGCAGTGTTCAGAAATTTATGTCTTAAAAGTATAATTTAACTAGAAACCTACTAAATTATGGGAAATTTAATATTTATTATCAGTTATGGGAAATAATTTAGGAAATTATTTTCCATGCCTAGTTATAGGAAAAGAACCCCCAATTCATACGTTCGTCCTCCTTAATAGAAAAAAAGTCAGGATAAAATATTGGAAGCAGAAATGAAAGCGATTTAAATTTCACTTCAGAACTGTAAAATATGCTTAAAATATTTTTAATGTATGAACAATTGGGAAAGTTATACGGCAAAATAAATGTATCATTGAAAAGATAAATTTTCAACTATATGATGTAAAAATCATTTTTCTGCTGTAATATTGCAGAAAAATATCAACATTTCACTTCATGTTTAATTACTTAAAATTCAAAGAAAAATTTCCTAAAATATCGGTCTAACTGTTTGACCTGTCCCTAGGGTTCAACTATTTTGTCCATGCATCTAAGATTTATCCCAGAATGCCTTGCAAAAATACTTAAAATCCGACGTGTTCATTTTTTTTTTTTTTTTTTTTTTTTTATGATTTGAGGCTAAACCAATAACCATCGTTGAAAATCAATTTGTTACAAACAAGGGAAGTAGAGGTGTGCTATTATCACTGACACCTGGTCTAAATCCTCCTAAAATAATAAATAAGATTAAATCCGGAAAACAGTACATGGCCCCATCTTTTTAGCTTTACTAAACAAGACAAGGGCGCAAAAAATCCTCATTAAAAAAGGATCCAAAACATTGTTTTAATCGCATTTCTAACCGCCTGAAAACTGGAAATGTCAGTAGGAGGGCAAATTTGATGTCATGTGGCTACTTGCAGATTCAAAACCATTCTCTCATTGCAGTTTCAGGAATTCCGCCAAAATGATGATGACAGTAAACTGTCTTAGGAAACAGTTGTTGCATTTGCTTGTCCTTGATGAAATTGCTTAAAACTCAAAACCAGGTTTCAAACGCTCCGAATTAAAGAATATTAAAGTCTTGGATATCTTATTACTCGTTTTCCACTCCATTCTGGTAATAACTGTATCATTCGCTGTATTATTAGTCATAAAGACTAAGTTACGTTAACTTTTAGAAACCAGATTATCTTTGGCCAAACCAGTTCTCCTGGGAGTCAGTATGCCTCTCGCGCAATACGCTTGAGCATCTCCAGTGCTTATAAAAGGGCTTTTCTAAAGATATTAAAGAAAGAAACTAGTGCAGGTTTTGGGATTTTCGTCATTTTTGTTGATAATAGTAGAATAAAATGTTAACAATTAGATATATTTGTATTTCTAAGAGATATATGAAAAATCATGGAGAATTTACGCAGCACTCCAATTAACATTACAGTAAATTTTGTCGAATTTTCAATTACTTATTTACACACCAGAAATGATACAGTTGTTAAAAGAACGGAAGAAAAAAATTGATGTTGATCTAGATTAATGTGTCTTTTAAATAAAAAGGCTTTACTTAAAATAAATAAGAAATTGTTGTACATTTATGCCGTAGTTAGAATTTATTAATAATTACAATACTATTTAATTCATAGAGCAAAACAGGATATTTCAAGCAAACATTAACCATCCTTCATACAGAAGAAAAAAAAATTTTAAAAAGAAAAAAAAGCAATTTTCTTTTATTATTTTAAATTGACAAGAAAAAAGTTTTATGCCAACTATACTGATTAAATAGCTGCATAGAAAGGAACTTACATGCATAAATAATTGAAAATAATGTTGGAATTTCTTACTTTAATAAAACTATAAAAATATACAATGTTCTGATGTGAAGAAATTTATAAAATGCTTTTTGAAATATCAGTATGATAGTTAATGGTTTCTATAATTATTTGCTCATTGAAACAATGATGAATTTTGTAATATTCAGAATAATGGATTATATCTGTGATTATATATTAAGAGTAACCTTGCATTTAAATGGCGAATGTGGGAGAAAATCAAACAATCCATTCTGTTTTTTTCTTATTGAAGAAGTATTATTTCTTATCTTAGAGTCATAGAAAAAATGAACTAAGAGTTTGCAGTAAGTATTTGGTAACGATAAAGTTCAATCAAAAAATAATCAGCAATTTTGAACATTTTCGAAAAATCCAGAAAACCAACAACGAATTAAGAGAAATTAATCAGTGATCCACAAATGTGCAACAACATATTAGCGGCAATAATTTTTCAAAGGTAAAAATGCCAACAAATTTATCATTTTACTTACCGTATTTGCAATTAAAATGTAATGTATTTTTACAAGTTCAGTATTTTTCTACAAGTATCACACCATGTTTTTAAATTTAACCTATTAATAAATATAATAATTTTTATTAATACAATTTATTTATTAAAAATGAAAAATCTAAACATGATTCATAAACCTGAAACTATAATATTTTTTTTTTCCATTTTATTCACTATATCTTCTATTTCGAATTTTCTATTTAGATATTTTAATTTGCTACTTATTTCCAAAGCTGGAAAAATTATTTTCCATTTTCTAGGTTCTTGAAGTTATGCACGAAACAGTGTTAGTTAAAATTATGTGAAATAATAAAAAAAAATATTTTTTATATCATACTATACACAATTATTAAAAATTTTATTGTTTAGAAAACATTTACTTCTTTTATTGCTTATAATATTGCCAAATTATTTTTTTTTTCCATTTTCAACATTTTTGTGTACACAAATTGTTTACATTCTACTCGAATATGACTAGGAAATAAAAACGAATTGAGAAATCAAATTAACAGAAGTATTTGCTTTTTACCTAATTTTGATTTAAAGTCAGCATAAACGTAAAATGCGCCCAATATAATATTCAAACATCAGCAAACGACATTATTCAAAAATTGATCTTCAGCATAACTGTATTTCAATTTGTATTGCTGGTGTCATTTTTATGCTATTTTTTCTCTCAGTATTTCAAAATGTATTGAAGTACTTCAAACATATATTATATTTTTGTAACTAAAAGGATATGTATCTGTTTATTGATTTACTGAGAAAAATTAAAATGTATTCAATCGAAAATTATTTCTATTAACTGGGATAATTAGTATCATTTAACAAACGCTTTTAAATGTAATATATAATGAAATGATCTTTAAGTTTATTACTCGGAAATCTCTCCATGTATAATACACTAGTTACGGCTTGAAATAAAAACAATTGGGGAAAGAAATGTGGTATCGATGATATTTTCAGTCGTCGTGTTGTTTATCAAAGAAATGCCTGAATGGATATCTGGCCGAATTGTTAAAATTATTTTCAAAATAACAAATCGAGATCAATTGTCTGACAATTATCTGAGTGACAAAATCCATGCTTAGTTGTAAGATTTTTGACTTTGGAATTGAAGGAACGCAGGTTTGAGATTTGATTCTTTCAAAGATCTACCAAATGTTAAATTTACCTTAGGGTGTCTAGTTACTTTAAGTTGGTGTGGGTTGAAAGTTTTTAGAGCGAATACATTCAACATAAATGTCCATGTCAACTGAACATTATTGAAAATTACTTGTTCCGAATCAAATAGTCAACGTGTTACTTAAAAAACAAGGACATTAATAGAACCAAAACCTATTTAAACTCTGATTTCGATTACTTATAAAATTGTCTTTTTAAATTTCCATAAATATTCGTTTCCTTTTTTCTAAATTTATGGAAAAGGTCTAATGCTCCATAGAGGCGTTTCTATCCGGTTGCCAAATGTCCGTAAGAAGTTGATAGATTCCTGCTTTTAGCCTTCTTATTGTATTCACTTCACGCGGATGAAACATAATTCAGGTATAGCATACTCCATAAGGATGCCATTTCATATGATGTATTGTTTAAGCTTTGATGTAGATTTCCAATATTCGAGATCAGTAGCCGACAGCTTTATCATTCGTCAATAGAGCAAAATCCCATTTATCCCATATACTTACATTCTACGACAACGGATTGTAACGTCTTATCGGCATAGCTGTTCAGGCGGAGAATGCTGGTAATATAGGTAATGCCGGTAAATACGAAGATTTCATTGCCTTTGAAGTCAACGCCTAATTATTTCCTCTAAAACAATGGCAGTTTGTGTTATACTACGAAATTACTTAAAGAAATTAGTAGTTGAGATTATAAATTAATTCCAAAGACACAAAATTTTTCAGTTTATATGGAAGAAGTTTGTTTCTGTTTATAATTTTTTATGAATTGAAATATACAATTATCAACAAGATTATAATCAGGAAATTATAAATTAACATTTTTAAAGCCGTCAATGAATTATATTATTGAAATCGTGTCCTCTATGAGACATTGTTTGATGGGGCTTAATATTTCAGATATGTGGATGATAAAATACCAGAAAACATAAGCGGGTTCTCGCTTCCTTGATGGGGGAAATAATAGTGGTGATTTTCTCAGGGCACGAGATTGAAAATTCAGTTCGGGATGAGATTTAGTATAATGGTAGTATACATTTAGAATGTTCACCCACGAAAATATTAAAGCACAATGGCCAGTCAATTTCGAGAAAAGGGCACTCAAACATTCTTTGTAGCTTATATACTAATAATGTGTCACCGCTGTCGAGGCGCAAATAGTATAGTGGTTAAGACACTGGCGTAGCAAAAAGGGGACCCGTGTTCGATCCTGGACTAGCATTTATTTGTATTTTTATTTGTTTTTTTTTTCTAATTTATTTCAAATTATTATTACAATTTACAAACAGTTTAAAGTAATATTCTTTTTTCATTTTTTATGTAAAAATAAATATTTATTCTCCTAATACATGGATTACAATTAGTTTTTAGAAGAAATATATCAGTATGAATGCATTTTTTTTAATATTCAGAATTACTTAAATTAAATTAACAATTTAAAAATATTTCAGTTAATATGACACTCATTTTTATATAGAAAAAATAAATGTATTTTCTCTTAATCCATAAATTTTCTCTTAATTTTTAACTTATTTTTTAAAAGAAAAATAATTATGTTCATGTATATTGTTTTTGAATTATAGCTAGAATTTAATTTTTAAGTGTTAAAATAATTATAAATATAATTTTAACCATAAAAATATTTAAAAATAACTACTTTTTTCTTAAAACATTAAATATTTTCAATTTTCGGATTTTAATGAAGATAAATTATTTATAATAACTCAACAAATTTGTGTTTAAATCGGGAATTAAACAGAGCAGCTGAAATAAATAAAATTATGTCCTCAAGCATTCAAAATGTTAATAATCGAGAAGTAAAAGCAGAAAGCAGGTTTTAAGTTATGAAATGCACAGTCAGTTGGTTCAAAAGTTTTAGTAACATACGATATGCCATGTGTGCTGCCCGATTTTCTAAAGAAAAATAAATATTTTTTGAAGGTAAATGAATTTTTTTATCGATTCTTTTAAGGTTTCTCTTGTGGATAATCATTATTTATGAATTTTGCCAGATGCCAAAATATAGCTATCTTGTTTGAAATGTTTTTACGTGAATTACAATTAATGTGTTAAATGTGTTGTTTGTATATAATAAAAAATTAATGAAATTGTTTTTTGTCAGTAATATAATTAACATTTATCATCATTTAAGTTATATATGTAATGATTTTTTTCCTGCTTAAAAATAAAATTATAATTCAAGTATTATGTGAATGAATATTTATTTTTTAGGGAGATTTATTTATAAAACATTGATTTTTAATTAATAAAAGAGTTACATATTAATTAAAACAGTCTGTAATTTTATTTAAATAATTTTTAAAAGGAAAAACGTGATTTAAAAAAAAATATATGTTTTAATTTTTTAATTAAATTATAATCTCGATATAATTTAATTAAAAATTAAATTCATATAAAAAATTAGTATCATATTAATTAAAATTATCTTTAAAATGTTAATTTAATTAAGTAATTCTGAATTATTTTTTAAAAAAGTGCATTCATACTTATAGTTATTTTTCTTCTGAAAATTAAATTGTAATTCACGTATTAGGAGAATATTCATTTATATATTCTCCTAAATATATTCATTTTTTGCATAAAAAAATGAATATATTTAGTTTTTGCATAAAAAATGAATATATTTAGTTTTTGCATAAAAAAATGAATATATTTAGTTTTTGCATAAAAAAATGAAAAACATATTAATTAAATCTATTTGTAAATTGTTAAATAAATTTGAAATAAATTAGAAAAAAAAAATCAATAATTCTAGTCCAGGAACAAACACGGATCTCCTGATTGTTACGCCAGTGTCTTAATCACAATACTATTCGCGCCTCATCAGCGGCGACACATTATTAGTAGATAAGCTATGCAGAAAGTTTGAGGGCCATTTTCTTGAAATTGACTGGCTATTGCGCTTTAATATTTTCGTGAGTGAACATTCTAAATGTATACTCCTTTATACTAAATCTCATCCCGAACTGAATTTTCTACCTCGTGCCCTTCCCTTGTAAGCCTACCACCTATAACGGCCCGTACTTTCCCCATTACGCAAGGTATTTTACTATATCATTACAAAGTTTCAAATGTCAGACAATATCGTAAAGGTACAGAAACATTTTTGAGCATTATGAGCTAATACTTTCATTATGGAGGTTAGGCACATAAACCTTTCCTAATGGGATGGGGCAATTTTGGGCTGATTGGAGAGACTTACAGATTGCTACTCAGGGCTGCTTGTTATTCTGATATACCTTGTGGCTCCGTGCCTGGTTTTGATGTTCTATACAATTTTTGTAATAATAAGTTATAATATAGAAATCATGTAACGATTATATAATAATCATAAACCATACGAAAACAGGGTCTGTGAAATTAGGTGAATTTTGAGGTGTTGTCAAATCAAGTAGCTTTATAAGGAAATTGTGCTTATCACCAACATTCGCAAATTGGATCTGATCTACACTTCAAACTAAGCCAAAAAATGATTAGTGATGAATAAGAATTGTTCATTTATTTATTAATGCTTCGGTAAAATTGTATCGCTGTTCTTATGTTCTTTGCTACATAGAATACAATCTCCCTAATTTATGAATAAGGATGATTCTGCCTTGCCGTTCTTTCAAAAATAATTAATTTTCACAAACTCGTAAATATTAAAGAGCAAATCACCTTACTTCCCTATTGCTAGCACACTCCCAATTTTTCCATTCATATCCTTGTTCGCCCCCTTTTACATTTACGGGGGTTCTGTTCTGCTCGGTTCTGCTTTCTGAAGCAGCATATTAAGATACAGGACTGGTTAAAAAATCAGTCCCCGTCGATGAATCGTGTCCCTACATTGATAATTACTGTCGCTTACTTATTCCTCTTCTTTCTAATTTTATAGTGTCGCAGAGCTCAGCCTTAAGATACATGGCATGCAATTATTAAAATTCTGATTTCAAGATTTGAGTAGTGTTGAGGTTTCATTTTTTGACTGCCTATGCTATTTTGACTATTCAATTTGTATGCCTTAGAGTACTAATTATTTTATATCACAATACAAATATTAGCTTTTCATTCATATTAGATATGTTTCCTTGATACAGTAATTGTGTTTTTAATTAATCATAAGGATATATGTAACGGCCTAGTGACAAGACTTCGGGTTCAAGACAAGTGATGCTGATTCCATCGAAGAAGTATGTGCCTTTGTATTTATGTTACCCAAGTGTTAGATAAATCTGTCGGGACCGAATATCCTCGGAATGCATAAAAGTGTTATAAGGAGTCTGTACAGATGTCGTCCGCGTCATATGTCCCGGTCTAGAATTACAAAATCCATCCTAAGATAGCCTTAGTGTTGCTTCTATGCAGGAAGTTCATATAACTAAACTGAAACGTTTTCTTATGAAATTTGAAAAAAAAAAAAAAGAAAATACGATAAAGTTTGAGACTTTTTATCTTGAAATTCTTTTGAAAATTTGTCTTAATTTTTTGAAATCCTTTTCATAAATTCACGCGAATATCTTATTACCAGTTAAAACTTAAAGTTTTAATGATTGGTTTCGCTCTCTAAACCATATTCTATTTTATTTCCTTCACAATTACAAATGATTTCTTTTATCTCTTATTATTGTTGAGTCGAGTGTTGCCACTAAATGGTAACATTTTAAATTTCAGCCAACTATATGCTTAAAAATGGCATATTTGATACATACAATAGCTATAAATTCTCTTATAATATAAAATATTTATCTTAGTATCAAAATTATATATTTATACTGTCTTTGTATGCATAGAAGAAATTAAAACGCGAACTTGATTCAATGAACTCCGTTATATAAAATGATTAAATATTAATCATTTAATATAACTCCGTTATATGATTAAATATTAATATCAGCATAAATATCAATGTTTTGGCTTTGATATAGATACCCTTACAATGTATGTTGTTTTACTTAACTTGATATTTTCTTATTCTATAATGCTCGATTAGATGGTGTTTTCTGCAGCATAGAAATCTAATGGACTTAATAAACTATAGACAATATTCTTAACAGTATTGTTTCACTGAGTCAAAAATGTATAAATTTATACGCCCAAATCAGGCCACTAAACTTTTTTGTTAGAAAAATGTTTACTTTTGTTCATAAAATTGCATTCGGATATGAAAAATTGCCGAGAGTGGCGTTTTCTTTTCTCTTTATTTATTTTTAGCTATGAAATAAGATTGTAAACAAACAAAAAAATTTACACCAAAATAACCTTGTGTAAATTTCCTTTTATATTTTACTCTTTTTATCTGTTTTTTGTAGCTTTTTTCGACAGAGCCACGAATAAATATAATTTTGCTGTCTTTTCAGTCTTGATATTGTGCCAAACTTGTAAAAATTCTCTTTGTACTTGTTGTTTCTTTTCATTTATAACTTCGAAATTTTATTTTTTTGTGGTACTACTGCCTTAAAATACGGTGCTGTATGAAAATATGCCGTTTAGTTTATTCTCTAGCTAGTAATGTAACAAAAAACAGTATTTCAGTATAAATAATATTTTACTTAAGTTTAAAATTAAATTATTCTTATTTGAAGAAAATATCTCCTGGGCGAAGGTATATGTTATTTTAAATAAAGCAAATACAACAAATAGCTACTGCTCTCTGTATTATGTAAACAATTGTCTTTTTAAAAAAATTCTGAAAACTTCAATGAGTGATCGAGATTTGGGTTTTGAAATGAGCGAATATTTTATTTTAACGTTTTATTTTGCGAATATTTTATATTAAACGTTTTATTTACGAATATTTTATATTAAACGTTTTATTTTGCTGTTTGGGATAAAGGATGGGGATTTGAATTTTTATTTAGCTGAACAAATAAATTCCTTTTTAATAAGGAGAAAATTCTTTTTATACGTATATGCATAAGTCATTGTGTATACAAAGATGACTTATGCTCTTTCAATGATCATGTTTATTGTTATTTTAATTCATGATATAATCAATGAAATATTTAGGAAACAAAATTCTAATCTCTTGGAATTTTAATAATTTATCATTTAATTATCATAGTCATGCGCTTAATATATTTGTTTAAAATTAACCTGTTTCGTTATTTATTGTCGAAAAATTAATTCAGGAATTCGAAAGCCATACCCTCTATTTTTCAGATGGCAACAGAGGTTTTCAATGCAAATTGTAGAATATTTAAGCTCGTATAAAATTGATTAAATGGGCTTTAGGATTTGAAAACTCCTACAAACACTTTAGTTTATAGAAGAGTAACACCTCAATAGAGACTGTTAAGCTCTTTTCATTTCTCCACTTCAAGCCACTGCAAGAAAAAAATATCGTTCTTTGCATTTTGGTCTCTATGTTCTACTGCAAAGAAAAAAAAATGTTTTGTATTCTTGACCTAAACATTAAATTTATCCAAGGATATTTAAATTACTTTGTATTCTCCCATGTAAGCTTGGACTCAGCTGGTTCATAAATGCATTGCATTTATTTTAAGAGTTAAAACGAATTTGATAGTCTAGTAAGAACCTTTTATCTGTAGGTAGATGACGTGTAATCATAACTATTATATAAGTAAGAAGTCTCGAACATTTCCTCCATAGTATCAGCAAATCAATTGAATTCATTAAAATATCAGTTTAGCATAATTGTCCGCGTCTCATAAGGAGGGAAAGAAATGTTCTCAGGTATCTCAAATAAAAAAAATTCAAGAAAAAAATACAGGAAGTGTTAAGAAATTCTCTTTCTTAGTTTGAACTTCAAGTTAGGGTAAAAAATTGCATCTTGCTGTTTCACTCAAGCAAAATAGATAAAAAAAAAAATATCTAAAAACATGAAAACTCCACCTTTTCCTATATGCTTAACATTTGGTTAACAAAGCCCTTAGATTTTGAACTGAAAATCTGCAGTCAAATGAGTTATTGAAATGAAACAAATAAACAGTAATTATCTCAAGAATGCACTTAACATTTCGAATTCAATGAGTCTCCTCTAAAGCAGCTGGAGGCAACATCCTTCTTAATTGAAGTCGTGAAAGGTATTCACTTTAAACTTGCTTGAACATATTTTCACAGAGAAAATGCGTAAAAAGCAAGTGCAAATTAAGTGAAAACTTCATTAGAATTAACTCTGATCTTAAGTAACAAGGGGATAATGAAGAACTAGGATGGGAAGGAAGGTGTACAAGAATCTTGTTCCCAACAACTTGAGAAAAAAAAGTTGTTTGCAGGTACCTATCTATTTATTCCAATTAGCTTCCATTTTAGGAAGTTCACTTAAATGTACGTAATTTCGTTTAGTTACCTTAAATAGATGAAATTTTTCAGTTAACAAGTGCTGTTATTCCATAGAACTATTGCTTACTGTTTAAATTCGGGCTTAAATTTTGCTGTTGGAAAGGAATTATCATACCACGATTCACAGGAATAATATTACTAAACCGTTTATGTACTTGATTGTTTTAATTAAATAGAAATGAGTCTCTAAATTACGTAGAGATACAATTAAGTTAAAAAATGGAGAAACCTATTTCATATATGAGCAATGGTTACAAGTTAGTACCTATTATGTTTTTGAATGAAAAATAATTTTAATTAGATTTTAATTTTAACACCAGCAATCGATATTATGCGCAAAGGAACAGTGTTCAGAATCAATATTACACATTTTCAAGGAGTAGTGTCTGTATAAATGTTTAAATAATCGTAGAAGCATCTGTTTTCTTGTTTTATAATTCGGTGAGTGGTCTTTCATAAATTTCTACTTAATGTAAACTTCATTTTCTCATAGACTATAGCATATGCTAATATATGGTTTAGAGAAAACAACTGTTTGAAGCTTCTCTTTTATTTTGTTATCAGATAAAAGTCATCTTGGCTCGAAGCCTTGGAATAATAACAGCGAGGAATGTACGAAGTCCATCCAGTAAATAAGTTTCCCACATAACTAAAAGCAGGCGTGGCAAGAGGCTGGTAGATTGCGGATGTTCCAATCTTATGCGACAGATTTTGATTTTTCGATCGCTGACATTAATATTGTTGTAGAGTGTGAAGATTTCAGCTCTCATTTTATATCCCGCCTGCTGTGGGGTTAGATCCATGATAAAGTCCCAAAATTTTGCGTCGATCGAAATCCATCATAGATCCAGAGTCGTGGAATCTTCAATGCTGATGCTTCATTGATCCACAATAGAATTGGTTGTCGAAAAAAATTCCTGAAAAAAAAAAGAAAGAAAGAACAGCTGCAGAAGTTTCATTGGAAACTGTTAGACCCTTAATTTTATAATCACGATCTTACTTTCAATGACTTTCTTCTGTTCTTACACCTGAAGAAATCACTGTTCAGTCATCACTTTCGACCAAAGAAGACCTGCAGACAACTGTGACTCACTGGTTCCATACTCGGCAGGAGAATTCTACGATTCTGGACTACAAAGACTAATGCCACGCTAAGAAAATTGTTGCGATTGCGATGCTTACTGTATTAAGAAGTAGCTAAAATGTAGTATTTTTTGCAATAAATTTCTCCAGGTAATTATGTTTTATTTATTTATTTTTTTGCGATTTGTGGGAAACCTACCTTTTGAATGACCATTGTATTTGCAATTGAAACTATAATTGTTTCAATTGGAATGGAGTTTTTTTTTTTTTTTTTTGCAAATATAAGAAGCGCAGAAACGTACCACTCAGAAAACGCATAACTCATTCAACTTCTAGGCAGTTTTTGTAGATTTCCAAGCACTTTCGATTTGTCAGTAACCGAGCATGTTGTCAAGGAAAATGACGGATAGTGAAAATTGCCGTGGAGGAATAATACAGCAGGCAGTCTCTGAGACACGACTATAAAAATGTAAGTGTGGCCAAAAATCTTGAAATAAAAATAATCTTGAAAATGTGTATGCATACTGATGATGTCAATATTCAGTCAAGTCAGTATATAGATAATCAAACAATATTGTTACAAGCTTGTAAAGTTGCTTCCCAACATGGTTAGCTCTATCACCGGAAAGACTGATTTACAGTCATATGCATTGGATGCCGAGCCAGTGATCCCAGAGCTTGGCGACAAACTTGGTGACTTTGGCGACAAAATAGATAATGCTGGAAACTTCGAGAATTTTAACGATCCATCCAATAGGAAGTGAGAATCTCCCAGAACCTTCTCGCTTCGCTTCCCGGGAACTATAAAAGGCCGGCAGTCTCAAGCTGCGAGGAGTCGTGAATTAAATCGTAGTCGGAGTCGTAGACAAGTAACGAGTCTTCGAGAGGATAGCGAAGCAATGGTGGAGTGCCAGCGTCATGTGTAGACCAAGCTATTGCTGAACTGAGCTGTGTGCCGAGTCCTGTGGCGTTTATTGTGGAAAGCAGCATCAAGTTGTGTGTGGAGTAGCCAGTCGTGTGGTAGTGAGTCGGCAAATGGACACAGTTAAAGCGAGGAGACAGTGAAGAATTCAGTCGTTTGGAGAGACCGTAGAGCGAAGCTCCGAGGATCCCTTCTCCTGCTGACTTCTGTCTGGCCGCTTTGTGTGTTGTTGTCGATTACTACTTGTGAGCTACTGTTTGATGTAGTGTGCTGCTGAGTGCTGTCCTGTATATTTGTCGTCTCTGTATTCGGCGTCTTTGTGTTAGTGTTAATTAACGTCGTTGTTGTTTTCTACTGTGGCCTACTGATTGTGTTTTCACACCATGCACCCACTACAGGCGAACCCGGTGATCTGTAACAATATGATTCCTAATTTTGCTCTGAGATGCTGATGTCCTTTAAAGGCAATAATAAATTAGCTACAATAAATGATGTCAAATGTTTATATTTTTTTGTTTAGGTATGAAATTTTCAGATTAAACATGAATGACATGAATAAAGCATATAATCCGATTCTTTCACACTCAGCCTAGCAGTCACGTAAATTGAATTGGAGTTCCATATGTGTGATTCTTGTTACTAAAGGCGCCAATTATGAAATATTGCAATGAATTACACGTCTTAACTGTACACCATAGTAAGTCTCTAAAAACTTACTCTCCGTCTAACTAATATATAGCATATTAGGGAAGGTAAGTGCTTACTCTAATAGCATCAAATATTCTATAATAGTGTTATTTGGTACATGATATTGTACGGCATTTAAAATATCGAACAACGTCGTTGAGATATCGTACTTATACTAATAATTTAGTATTTCCTTGTGATAAGATAAATTTTCATTAACTGGAATCCAGGGTTTCATGCAAGTTAAGCACCGGCTATTTGAAAAAATCAGAACTAATTAATTTTATTAGAAGGAAAAAATTATACCTTAAAAAGAATTTTAGAGCAATACACAGATTTCTCTGTCAATCAGTTCATTTATAGTTAATTTTCAAATGTGGCAAAGACTTTTGGTACACTTTGTAAATTATTTGATCACATAATGAATGCTATTTACTGCAATAAAATTGGAACATGGAAGTGAGGAAATAAAATTAATAGAATGTATTTAAAAGAAAACTTAGATGCGAATATTGCATTTGAAATTGGATCGCATATCTAAACATATTATGATTCAGCGGTTCTAATGGTATAAAAATTATAATTTTCCCCTACTAATTAAAAAACAGGAAAAATAATGCGTAAATTCAGATTTTCGATGAAACTATATCTTACTTGTATTCTAGGATGCATTAAGTAATGAAACACTATTCATACAATCAACATTTAAAAAAAAATTAGTTTTAAAAATAACGCGCATTTATGGTTACAAATATCCGATTAATCTACGAAGAGTAATTTAATATGAATTAATCTATTCCTTGAAATTCAGATTAATGAATCTCACTATTTTATATGAAAGTTAATAACGTGATCTGTAGGATCTGTATGTGTCTTGGCGCTCTATAGGTTAGGCCGTTTTACCAAGAGCTATCAAATTTGGAGCCTAATCCCCTGGAGGGTGAGAATGTGCACGTTGAAACAACTTTTTAAAAATTTTAGAAAAATTTCAATTAATTAAAAATTAAGCTGAATTTTGGCGTTTATCTGCGATAACATTCGAAAATATTATTGCACAATAATGAATTTTGCACCATTTCAAAATTTCAAAGTTGTCGATTTAATAATTATGGGAACTTTTGCTGAAATTTGGAAATTATTTAAAAATATTTTTTTACTTTATTTCCAGCAATAAATTACTTTGTCACTCTGAAATTCAAACTGTTTTGATTCTTTCATAAACTACCGATAGCTTGATTTTTTTTCTATTTTTGAAAGTTAAAAAAGACAGATTTTGTTTAATATATCTGTAGTTAATGAGACGGATAAAAAAGTGAAGTTTCAATACCATGCAATTTATAAGATGAATCTCACATATGCGTTTTCAATAACGTCATTATATCATTATATTGGTCTCCATTAAAACTCTCATTTAAAGAATTAACAGAAATTAAGACAGATGATTAAAATAAGAATGTTTTAATGCCAGATAATTTGGCAGTAACATAGATTTCAAGTTATATCTAAACGATTTATCTGGAATCATATATAACCAATACAACAGCCGAACCAACTGATCATGTGAGGCGGATAAAGGTGAATGTGTGTTTATTTATGTGTTTGTGTCGGAGACCGACAGGCTAGACCGGTTGAACTAGGACTACCAAACTTGGTTCATATATAATTTGTAAAGTGGATATGTGCATTTAGGAACGATTTTATTGAAATTATAATTAGTTTTAATAAATTATAAATTAAATGGAATTTTGGTGTTGTTCCGCGATGATTTCCGATAATATTACATTAAAAAGGATTTTTGGCATATACTTAGAATTAAAAAAAAATATCGTTCAATGACGCCAATATTTTAACATATAAATAATTTTCTATTTTTTTATCAATTTTTTTAAAAAAGAATATTTTAAGCAAACTTTTCAACAATTTATTTTTGTTAGAGTGTCAAGAATATTTTACTGAATATGATTTCTTAGGATCAAAGGATTGCATAAATCTAGATTTCATATTTTTTTCGCAATTGCATGTATTAATAGAAACCAAATATCACATTATTATTTACGTCTTTTAAATCATTTAGACAGTATCACTAATATAAAAATATATATATATAGTGCATAGGGAATTTCATTGGTGAATGATTCTGTTTTTATACTAACTTTTTTAAAAGCGTTTTTTGTTTCAGCCAAAAAGTGTTTACATTAAATGAAGTTTAATCACTCTGATTTCAACTTAAGGGTCGAATTTTATAGGCGCTTATAAAAAATTAGAGATATACAAATGGAAATGAACAAAACGGCACAAGTTTTCTATAACAGTATAAGTTATATGATTATCAAACAATTTTGCTGAAGAAGTCATTTAGAGATCAAGTCACATAAAATATTAAATTGAAAATTTTAGCTAGCATTAATCCCAGCGAACGAACTACTCACAAAAGGCGGCTAGTTGATAATAAAATAAGCTAACACTACATATGCAAATGTATTAAATAATAAATACAAATTTAGTAAATTCCATAAAATGACTTTCTTTTTTTACTGTGAAAGAAAATGAATCAGGTAAACTTAAAAATTGAATTCACTTTTTGTGCCCTTACCGCGAACAATACACACTCCTCTAACAATGAAGGGATAGCAAGCGGAAATTAAACTTGGATTTGGAGTATTTACTTTGAAAGTATTTTTCCGGATAATACAGTTTTGTGGCTTTGATTGGCAACTCACTGGCACTAGAAAATTGATTTTTCTGAATTCTAATAATACACAGTGGTTTTTTTGTGTGTCTCATCCTCTTTTCTCGAAATCTCTCAGAAACTAATAAATGTAGATGTAGATCATTGAATATATTTATTTCAGCTGATATCTTAAACTAATTGCAATATGTTAAAATCTTTTTCATGCAATGTTAAGGAAGATCAGCACACTTTTATAAAAAGTCAGTTTTACCCAAAAGTGGTTGATTATATGAATTTTTTTAAATGTCTGATTAAGAATAAAACAACTTACTGAGATTAGGAAAACTTTACTATAGCTTTGTATTGAAATTCCATTTTAAGTGACATTTTAAAAAGTAATGGATGTCATTAACTTGTTCTTATCATACAAATTTTGGAGATAAATTTTAGCTTGATTATAACGCAAATACGTAGTTTTAAAACGAGCTTGTCTTATTAAGCTTAAATTAAGAAGCAGAAAGAGACAATATTACTAAGGCTAGAAGCAAGATCCTCTTGCAACTTTTTTCAACGCAGTGATTTACTTTTCCCCTATCCAATTTAATCCCGTTCGTCATTTTTTTAAAAGTTTCAATCCTTCATAAAGACAGAAACAAAACCTCCAATCACAAAATATCTACTTTTCCCTGTAAACTGGAACTGACCAGATTTCATAAGCCATTCTCAAAGGTGTCTCTGTCAGCTACCATAGGTTAAATTATACTATTATCTTTGATGCCGTAATTTGTTTTCCCTATGTCAATAATTAGAATATATAGAAAAAGGCAAAGGGTTACTGACAAGTAGTCATTCGAAATGTAATGTCAAGGCAGAATAAAATTTGCTAAGCCATAATAGTCTGGATAATAAATCTTCAAACGGACAAAACATGTTAAAAATACATGCTTCTTAAGAAATGAAATAAAAATGTATAGTGAATGTAAGCATTATTAGAAATATCTACATCTGTAATTGCTTATGGAATTATGTTTACAGATGAATAAACTCCAAATATTCATTCCGTTCAAAGTTCTTAGTCTTTCATCCAATCATCCTCAATATCGAAATTGAATCAACATTTTGGCGATATATATTTGTCTTATTTTATTCACGTTTTTGAAACTTCATTGTTTCGATTGATCGAAAGGAGAAATCGTACGCATGATACAATGTTAAATTTTTAAATTTAACCTTTTCAAAATTTTATTTTTGCTTTTTCGATAAGTATTCCATGCCATGTGGAGCGCATCAGTAAGTAATTATTATTGTTAACAACAATATAGTTTATAATTTGTGTTTTTCCCGGAAGCTGTGGATATTAGTAGAAAGATTCATAAAAAATCTATACATATATTTCCTCAAAAATAATTGTATTTTATAATGCCACCCTTTAGAAAGTTTATGTCAAAATAAAAAGACAATTTTAAAAAAATGCTTAAAATTAAAGAGCTTCTACACAGATATTTTTACAAATCATTCTAGTGTATGCAATAGGATAATGGAGGGGAAAAGTAATAATTATAATAATAGTAATAGAAATTTCAACATTATGCAGCAATTTTAATTAATTTTTTTAATGTGTTGAACAAAGTTTTAAAAAAATTTAGCGTACAGTAAAAGAAAATAATTTATCAATGTGTCTTTAAAGAATAAATATCGCACTTTACTGATCCAGTTATTTTATTAGAACATCAATGGCAGAATTATCTTCTTTGCTAGAATATCCACATTTGAAATGTTATGGAAATAGCCAATGCCAACAAATAATTTGAAAAAAAAAGACACTTGCTAAATTTGAAGACTCTGGAGATTGGATTAGTTAGTTCTTGGGTTTTACTTGGAAAAGGTCATATTTGGCTATGCTTAGTATTCAAATTATCATCTAAGTAAATTTCACAAAAAATGATTGATAAAGTGTCTTCTGCCTGATGTTCATTGAGAAGTCCTCGAGTAGTGTCACATGAATTATTTATCCATTAGTCTGTTCTGCGAAAAATACTGCGATTCGTTTTAAAGTGGCGTCTTTTCAAGATCACTATAGTACAAACTTTGCATCTACAACATTCACATCAAAGAAATTGATTTTGCTGTTTCAGTGCTAAAATAGTCACTGATAATGAACGGCCTTTAAATTTTAGATGTTCTTCGAAATGAATTTAGTTCTAGACGGAACAATAAATAATCCGATACTTCACGTGTAGCAATCTCAATATTACGCATATATCTACGAATTCTGCTTTCTCATTACATAACTCTACACTGTGGATTTACCGCTTACTTTATTCATGATCTCATTTTCTTTAAAAAGGTCATTCGTCAATAATAAAAAAATAATGCTCTCTCACAAATGACTGCTACAGAGAGTTTCTACAATAACCAAGGCAATACCCAGGGAACCTTTCATGTCTCCATAAAAATGTTATGAAAATGTGATTAATCCAAATTTAATGCACATTTAAATGCTCTTAAATTAAATTTTATACTTTCGATTCATTCTTATTTCTTTACGCACCAAATGTTATCCCTGGAATTAAAATTTGAACAATTATTTGTTCTTGAAATTCTATATTTTTTTCCATTCTATTCTATTTTTTCATAACATTTATAACACTTAAATAGAATATGTTAACCAAATTGGGCTCTACATGTGCCTGATTAGTGCCTTCTTAATAAGAAGAAACCGCATGTAAAATATACTATGCATGTATACATTATACATATAAACAAAGATGATTTGATATTTCTATCATAAAATGAAATGAAAGTAATATGATAGAGAACATTGTTTTGAGAATAAATTGAATAGCTAGATATAGATTCAAAGTATACATTATTTCTTGTTATTGTTCAGAAAACATGAAAGTGGATAAAACTTTCTATTTTTGATTAAAACTGCTATTAAGCTTTTCAAACATAATTAAAATGAATTATGAATAAGAAATAACAAAATAGTTAGAATAAAAGAGAGATACAAGTGCAACGATTCGTAATTAAAATTGATTCTTAACGTCAATAAATATCTGAGAAGGAATCTAAATGTGAGAATCAAATCTGTTTAAAACTTTCTAGCTGCTTTTATTTTGCTAAATTTCATCTTATTTTGATAATTTTTTTATTTAAATAAATTTTTTATTTACGTAATTAAATTTAGCTGGCACAGATGTTCTTCCAATGGATTTGTGTGGCACAGTTGTTATTTCAATAGATTTATGTATATCTACATTAAATTTGTGGTATTTTTTAATAAACAGGAGGGGTGAAAAACAATTTCATTTTGCTTCGAATTTTCCATGACTATGGAAACTCAAAATAACCTAATTTGAGTATTCTCTTTCATGTTAGCTATTATTTTGCATTTTCGAACGCTCCAAATAAAGATAAATGCATTTAAACTGAAACATCGAATGCAAATGTGGATATAAATAATTTAAATTTCGATGAAGAAACAAGTACTGATTTTTAAAATCTTCATATATATTTAAAATAAATTTTATTTCTAATACAGATTTAAAAAATTGTAATATCATTCAAAATTACTTTAAAATGAGGTTTCTGGATTAAAAATCATCTAAAATCATTGAACTTTTAATTGATAACAATTTTAATGAATGCATTTTTGAAGTTTTTCACGTTTAATTTTAGTGTAGTGTTGTCAAAATATTAAGGCACGTTCATTCATCCAAAGAGGGAAAAAAAGCTTTTCTTAAACATATAAAATACATTTCAGAAGTCTAAGAAATGTAATTCCTTTTGATTTTTTTTCCGAAATTATTGTTGGAGAAGAAGTCCGTTGATTAGTTTGTCAAGGAGCCTAACATTTATCTCGTTCTTTCAGACAGGGCATTGACTGATAAGATGCTCTGAACTGAAGGAGTATAAAACGAAGGAGATTAATGATCGGCCAAGGAAAACTTTTTGTTTTTCCTTAAATTTATTATGAATTGTACAAATATCAAATCTTATATTTGTTTAGCTTTTATTTGCTATAAGTTTTTCTATCAATATCGATTTCTCTGAAAGGAGTTTTGAATTTTTCTTAATGAAATTCAAAAATTTGGAATCCCGAAATTTAATTTAAAAACGATAATTTCCGGGAGGGAAGAAAATTAAATTTTACTCGACTTTCGTTTCAAATACTGTTATGGTTCGCAGATTTAGAGACTTTTAATCAAAGTATGCCGTTAAATCACGACAAAATAAATCTCTTGTGCTCTTGGGATTTTTTTTTGTTCTTTTTTATATGCTTATACATAAAATATAGACTAAGACTAGCTTTCCTTGATCATTCAATATACCAATAATAATCTGGAGTGTGGTTAGAAAAAACGCAGTTCAATTTGACTGGAGGAAGAGACTTAGCCATGACTTAGTGGTATTTCGCAGCTCTTCATGACTTAGAGGTACAACGCCTGCACGAACCTATATATAAAGGAAAAAATTATATTTGATTCAGAATCCATAGAAACCAGCAGCAAAAGACTGATAATTTAGGTAAAAGTCCTAATAGATTCAAGTAATTGAGAGGTCCTTTTTTCCCCGATGTCCTCTGAACACACCGTCATATCAGTTATGATGTTCTTCGAATCCATGTGATGTCCTTTGTAACATACTTTAAATAAATTGCGAACTTTAAAAAACACATATCACTGAAAATGTTAATTTCCACATCTGGAAAAAGCAATACTTCAAATTTGAGACAAAATGACAAGAATTGTTGTCAAAAGAGAAACTTAATGATTCACATTTGAATATTCAGAGAGTATTTCAGCATAGCTGGAGTCAGAATCTTCTGAACTAGTTAGAGTCTACCCTAACTAGTTCTGTTTAACAATATTTTTTTATTTCCAAAGTACAAAAAACATAAGATCGCACACATTTATTCCCATAAATAGTAAAAAATCTAAGATGACCGTTACCTGACTGTCTGTAATAAATTAATTAATTCTCATTTAAATATTCTTAAATTAGTATTTTAACATATTTAAAAGTAATAACTATATTTTATCAAAATCATGTTTCAAACACTATTAGTCGTTGTCCTGAGAACCTACCTTAATGCATTACATTATTTCTCTAGGTTCATTTCATGAAAATTATTATCATACAAAATAGTGATGGAACATAGAACGTCTTCCAAGAGTAATATTTTCTATACAAAATTATCAAAAATGTTTATGAATTCCACGTAATCTTTATAGCTTTCAACATATCTACGCATCAAATGGAGTGAGGAAAAAATATTAAATTTGTTTTGGAAAATAAATGTTCTAATGGAAATAAATAATTCTAATTAACATTTAGGTTGCTTCAACGTTGGCAAAAGAAACATTTATTGAAATTGTCAGAAAGAAACTAGAGAAATCCACAATATTGATTGAGTTTATACTGACACTCCATTTGAAAGATACATGACTGTTGTTTAGAAGCGGATTTTGTAATTAGCTGACGAAAAAAATGTCACATCACACCAATGGCAGAATGTTTGAAACACTTGAAATTAGCTTGCAGCAAGATTAATACATGGTGTATTAATGGTAGAATCAGTTCTTGAATGCACAACTCTTTATTTCCAAAGTCTAAACCTCTGTCAATTGGTGTACGAGGCTAGAATACAAACTACAATATGAATAAATACATGATATCCATTTTATGAATTGCAAAATTGGATTTCGCTGTTTTTATTGTATATATAGTGTGTTATTTCCAAACATTTAAATTAATTTTTAATAAAAATTATTCAAATTTAGTTATAAGTCTATGTAAACTGTGTCATTGCTTAAAAAAATTCAGTTGAATTATGCAAAAGATTTCATGACTCATAGGTTAACCATTGTTACCATATGTCTAATATAAAATTCCAGAAGGTTAAAAAAAGAGCCAGAAAATTACAGTTAGAAATTAATCCTCTGGTTTCACTCTATTCGAAAAGCTCGGAGGAAACATTTACGATATGGTGACTTTGTAATGTCCTTCACTTTAAGAGCTGCGTCAACCGTAAGCCACATGCCACATCCATTATACAACAACGGAAATCCGTTTTCCTGAAAAAGTACCTTGTTCGATTTGCAGAAGGTTTTATTAAATCTTCACGCATTTATATAATTCGTTTCTGCAGTCTACATTATTCGTGTAAGATCTCTACTGCTTCCGAAAAGTGTGAAAATAACGTGAGATCAAACGGAAATCTAAACTATAGACTTCTCTAGCTGCCAAGTGGTAGTAAGGAAAAGTCAACGGCAGAATTTTGTCAGCACTCTTCCTTCCCGAATGACGACCCTCATCAAAAATACGTTAGCACTTTCTGCTGCCTCATCGATTTCGACTTTTAAAGCTACCATTAAAGTGTATTTTTCTCGCTTTCGAGCCTTATTCATACCTCCAAGTTGAATACTTCGTTCATTTCAACTCGAAGAAAGAAATAGTCTTGTGGAATATGAAAATAGGGTATTGATATAAGTTTATTAACTTGTAAAAATCGAAAGCTGTGTTTATTCTGTTATTGAAAAGAAGTCTAAAATATGGCGATGAGAAATAATTTTATTCTGGCACTAAGAATGGAGGTGATTGGCGTTGAAAAGTGATAATATATTTTTATAACTTGTGTTCGTTGCTCTTTTACTACCTTTAGATATCGCATCGCAATCCGATAATCAATAATTTTTGGACGTGAAACGTAATAGTTTATTAAATAAATATCTACTCATTTGGAAAACCAGCAAATAAAAACAAGACGCTAATAAAAATCATTTTAATAACTTCAGATATGATAATAGATATATCTCTTAATTATATAATCAGGAGACCGAAAAAAAATTTTTTTTTTCGAAATTCTATTTAGCTCTCAATTTGCAACAGCTACCACTTTCTGAAAGTAATTTATATCTTTTTTCTTAAAGTTCTTTTTGGTCAGAACTTTCAGCTCAACAAATTCCTTGAAATTTTGACATCAAGAGAATAGGCAAGACGCAATACACCGAATAAAAAAAAAAACCTCTAAAAATGAGTGTAACATATAAAAAGGAATGAAATATACTACACATGTGTTATCAGACATTAAGTGGGTTAAAAGGGAAACTTTTTCAATTTGTTTTGTCGTTAATACGAGATTTAGGTTATAATGACGATGATGAATGCTAAAAATCATATCATACAATGATCTTATATACATATAAACATTTGTTCTTATCCTCTGTTCTATTTGTGAGGTGTGTGAATGTGCACCCCCCCCCCCCTGCAAAAAGGAGTTGTGCAAGCAAATGTGACGCATGAAGTAGCTAAGTCGTACTATTGTCCCTAGTTGGCATTACTGAAAAAACAAGAGACACTCACTCGGCTTAAATAGCTGACAGATCTGTCAGTGGGCTTGTAATAGTGCAATAAGCAACAACAACATATAAACTTTTATTTTACTAGTTTTTCTTAAGTATGCCCAGAAAATGCAATTATTATAAACTTCACTATTAAGTGATTTTTTTTGTCGTCATATTTTAAAAACTATGTTCTGAAATTATGTTCCTTTGCTCCACGTTTTTCATGTAGTTTTCATGTAATATATTGCTTTCACTTTCTCGTGGGATGTAATATTACACCTGATTAAAAATCCAATATAAATTATTTTGGATAGTATTGAAAGGCAGTTATAAGAACTAGGTATTGCACGCAATGGCCTCTGTTTATTCTTATCTTCAATGGAGACCGAATCTTTTAATAACAATTGAGCAGTTTTGAAGATATTCCCTTTTACGTTACGCAACGCCCGTTGACAAAATTACCATATATATTATAAGTATTTGTGTATTAGCCTGGTTTATGAGTTTTTAACATTTCGAATTAAAAATTTTAATTTGTTAGTAGCACTTCAATTCTTAGATCAAAATATTCAATTAACTGGTATCAAACGTCAATGTATATTACACAAAAAAGTGATTATTCAGGAAACGCTTTTTTACAGTCTACGTTATTATCTAAATATTTTGTCAATGAAATAAATATTCGTGTGAGAAAATTTTAAGAAAAATCATACAACTTAGCTAACGATGTCTTGTTTATATATATATATATATATATATATATATATATATATATATATATATATAATATAAACAAGACATCGTTAGCTAAGTTGTATGATTTTTCTTAAACATCGAAATAAAAAAATAAGTACACTGTTTTAATACTGAATTTGTTTTTCATTTTTACAATGTCTGTCCTATTATTACCACAAAATTCATCTGAGGATAATATGGTCACTTGGAGGCTTGAGCATAAATTTTCTTCAGTTAGGAGAGCGAAAAAAGATTCCTCTGTAAAAAGAAATCTAAAAAGATGCCTCAGATGAGTGACAAGCTAAAATAGTCTAATAATCTTTCCCATGGATGAAGATATATGTATCTACTTGATTTTCAAAGGGAGTGTATTTATTTTGACCTCATAAATTTACCCTTTATTGAAACAGTAATTAAGTTAAAGAAATTCTATGTAGTATTCTGTCTGATAGAATTTTAAATGCTCTTCAATATTATATGATGAATTTTCTCAGGAAGTTTATAGTGTCTACATAAATCACTAAAGATTTCATAAATCTAGATACAGACAAATAAGGACATTAATAATAACCGCAATTTGCTGTACTTTTAAAATTCAGAGTTCATTTGTTTAAATCCTTATTGTTTCGGATTTTGTTTGTTTTTAGTGATTGTTTGAATCTATTTTGTCCTTTGAATATATAATAAAATTTTGACATTTGATTTTTGGAGCTATTTTTTTTTAAATTTCAATTATTTAAAATAGATATATATGCTTTTTTTCATAAAACTAATGAATTTGTATGGTTGAAATGGATATAGTATTGGAAGGGAAAGACGAGTTTATGGCTTTGCTGTACATATTACTTTTTAAAAAAGTGTTCTTCTTCATTTCATAAATTTGAAAAGAAAAATAACAAGTTGAAATAAAAATTCTTTTAAATCTTAAATGATGACAGATACTAGTAATTATCAAGTGCTTTTAACTTTTTCAATATTTCTGCAACCGTCACAACTTTAATTTGAAATAAGAGTGACCATATTAAAGCCACGAATCGGCTTTATAACAGAAGATAAAAATCTGCTATAAAAATAGTTCCAGTATAGTTTAAAATAAGTGACTATCTTTGTACCATTTATTCTCACTCAACATTTAAGCTGCCGAATTTAATAGAGGTTAAATATCTAATTTGTCTATCTTTAAACTTAAGCTTATATTTCTAATCGGAAAAATTCCCTAAATGACGTAAAAAATAAAAGTTATGCCATTTGTGTCAAATATGTTGCTGAAAAAATTACGAAAGTGGCAATTACCCACTTCTCTTCACCATCGCATCCAAGTTGAGAAGAGAAAACCCGACAGCCGATCCTAATCCAGACTACAACACAACCTATTGTGGTTGGAACTGCGCCACCATGATGGAGCGTGGCCGTGAATTTAAGTGCACAAAGGAAGTTATTTCCATGATCGCTTGGACTGTTCTGTGCATGGACTACTGTTGCCTGGAATGCTCAAGGTGGCTATGTCAAGTAAAGCTTACATTGACCAGTCGGACTTACCTACAATGATATTTCCGGCATTTCCGATTGGAAAGAAAGTGTTTTCTGATGTGCATGATTCATCAGATGCGAAATAGAGAATGTTATTTTTGCTATTGATATCCGCATGTTTTATTTTTAATTTTTTCTTTATAAAGCAATTCATTGGTAGTTAATTAATTGTATATCCATTCTTTAAAACAGATCTTAATTTCGTTCATATTAAGGTCCACTTTTGAAATAATATTAGACCTATTTTGGCACAAGCCATTTAGCATTAAAACTGATTGTTAGCCTAATAGTGATCCTCAGTATGTTAATTTTATACTAAAAATATTCATAATAAAAATATGGCAATGCAATCAAGTAGGAATATCTTGAACTTACTATGAAACAACTTTTAAAAGCGTGACTGTAATCTCTCGATGGAAAATAGTATGTGTTTCTGTATAAATTTTAAGTAAAATGAAATAGGGTTGCACTCTATCTGGTGACAGAAAAGGCAATGCCTGTTTGTTTTTTCCTTCGTGACAAATGAAATATGTGTCAAAAGCTACGTTTATCTTTAATCAACTTTTCATTGTAAAATTTACTTACAATGATCAGCTGGTGCTCTTTATAATAACACTTATATTTCAGTTCCGTATCTGAAATAAAATGTTATTCTTAAATTAAATTATAGCTTCCTTGAATGTAGCAATCAGATGTAAATATATTATGATTATGTATAATTTTCTAAGTTTATATCAGCGATCTTATAATGAAATATATTTTTCAGATAGCTCAGAAATAAATTAAAGTTTAAGTAAAATGATTTTGACATCAATATTTTATTGATAAACTATAAGTTAAACGGAATTTTTCTAAGGAAAGGTTACCTTTTTCATAACTTGGTTCTAGCTTGTAGATGATTTTTATCACAAAATTCTATAAAATTTAGCTGATTAGAATTTCTATTACTGCATATTAACAGGCAAAATTATATTACTCCGAGCCTTTGAAAGCATTTTTCGTTAATTTCCTATTTTACGTATAAGAAGTCAATACTTCCTTTTTCCCCTTTTTAAACTTTATCCTATTTTACAAGAAATGCTTCTATTCAGTTTACTTTTATAATAAAACTCTAAAATCACTTTTCCTCATTGGTTGAGCAAATACATTAATAAGAGCTTAAATGTCCTGAAATTTGTCTTTTATCAAATTCTACGCCATATCACAAAAAGGCACTTAGCTTATCTATTTTGAATATATTTGTCCTGAAGAATTGTTATTTACATTCTTTAAATCTCTTTCTTTTGTAGTTAATTTATTGACTGATTTCATTCGCATTGCGTCTGCAGTAAAGTAACTGCGTTTTAAAATGGTCTGTATTCTGTTAAACGCCAAATGAAACAAAAATTCAAAGATTTTGCTTTATCATCTTAGCCATTACAATTTTAAAGTTTGTTCCTTTTCAATCCGTCGACAGAATATATGCAGAAGGCAACTTTTATAGGGAAACTACTTTTTAATTTGATTTTTACTCATAATCCACAGATTTTAAATGAAAGGAATTCCAAATATGTTTTGTTAAATTAATATAAAAAAAACGAATGAAGAATATGTTTCTTGTTCCTTCATTATTTAAAAATAAGCGGTTAATTAGGTAAAATTAAGGAAATTTAGATGATCGCAAGTTCATCAGTCAAAATGTATTAAAAACTTCAAAGAAAAATAAGTAAATTTATTAGAATGATAACGTGAATTTTTCATTTCGATATAATAACAACAAGATTTTATACGATTTCTGGCTTTCTTATTTCTAATTTTAAGAAAATAAATTTCTTTTTAACTATCCAAAGTTTTACGCATTTGCACATATGGAAAAAGAATTATTTTATTTCAGATGATTTTTTGAAATAAATTATTGCTTAAATGATTAATGTAAAATTTTTAAACCTATAAAACGAGCAATTTAAAGATTAGGAGTTCATTTAGGCTAAATTCCTTTAAATTTTGAAAACTTAAAATTTCAAATTATCTTTTTAAAATGGTTATTCTGGCGAAGATATATGACATACTTCTTACAATTTCCTGCCTTCCATGGTTTTTCAAGTTTTTGAAGCATATTATGGCGTATGTATTATTTTAAATAATAAAAAGAAGTATAATTAAATTAAGGGTTGTATAACACAGGAAGATGAAGTCTCAAAATACCCTTTTAAATCGGGAACTTTTAGCTTGGAATAAGAAAACTCCTCTCAGTTTTTTCAAATAATTATGTATAAATAACTGTAGTCCCTTTCAACCATGTTTTAGATCCACAATTTCTGCCTTCCGTCATTACCAATGATGAGAAAAACCCAGATGAGTAAAATAATAACATGAATAAATAAAACGATTTATAGTATGATTATATAAAAGGTGCATAGCTTGCAGGATACGAATGCAACTACTTTAATAAGTTAGTGGTACTGTGTCACAGTCTACTCTTCCAAATATATTGCTTCTTCAATATTTGCACGATTAAGAAAAAAGTTATATCTGATTACCAGAGGTACCACTATATTTATCGCCAAACAATTTTTATAACAAAACAACTAATTCGCAATTTCAGATTTTTCCTTCTAGATATAAATTTTATTCTCGTTTTATACAGAAAAAATATATCGAAAAGAAATAAAATTCTCATACAGTAATTTTTCTCCATATGCAACTTTCAGCGAAATTATTTTTTAATAATACTTTCTGTTACAGCTTAGTGTATGATGTTATTTAATAAAGCAAAACGATATATAGTGTAATTAGAGATGAGATCAATCTTTCGTACGGCAAGAATGCAGCTCTAAGAATTTAGTAGTATTGCTTTAAAATCTGATCCTACAGAAAAAAAATGTCCTTCTAGTACAATGTTTGCGTGGCCTTTAAGTAAGTAAAATTTTATATCTGATTACTAGAGACAATTTGACTTTATTGCTTAGCAACTGTAACAGCAAAATAACTGATTCGCAATTTCGGATCTTCCCTTCCAGTTATGAGTTTATTCTCGTTTTGTCTATCGAAGAAAAACAAAATTATCACGAAGTGATTTTTCTTCAGTGTACAACTTTCAACAAAATCATTAGTGAATAATTTTTTTATCGTCTAGTGTATGACGTTATTCTGGATACCAATAAATCTAACTTCTTTCTCATAGAGAGAAGAAAAAGCACAAAGTAAAATACCATTGATAACATCAAGAAAGCCCCTTTCTATAACATTATTTATTTCGAGAAAAATATATGAGTCGTGAATACGTGTGATACCGGCCAATATTGACGACTGGCAGTCATACTGACTCCACATTGAGAAAGGAAATCATGAGAAAAAGCAGCAGACACTGAATCAAAGGAACATGAAACAAATCAGCAAGATATCTAAGTGAAAGGGCAAAGTGGATTAAGGAATCTTTATTGAATACCTCCTAAAATAATCAAGTTCTGTAGGAGATATAGAGTAATTTAATAACATAGAAAGAGAGATTTCCTTGTTAATGAAAGGAAATAAACTGCAATCAATGTAATATTAACCAATGTTCTCCTAAAAGAATGTCAAATAGTAAATTAAAGATTACATTTTAACAGCTTGATATATAAAATGAAATTAATCGTAATAACAAAAAATGGCAATTTTATGTTATTCTATGATTATAAATCAAATTTTTCTAAGAGTATTCGCTTCAATTAAAAAGATAAAATAATCCATATAGGGAATTAATAATAAATGCATACATTGTTTCTTTTATGTAATCATTTGCTTGAATAAATTTTATTGAAAATTTATCCAGTAACTTTAAAAGAACATTGCTATACAAAAATATGCAGCGTGAATGATCGTTATTGTGACATAAAAGGAAACTAATGAAAATAAATTCGAAAAATGATTGAAATTATCATTTTAACAGAAAAAGGGCAAGAAAAAGTATAGAGAGAATAAAGTAATTTAAATGCCTCAACTCGTGTTTATAAGTAGTATAAAATCATAATTTTCCAATAATATTAGCTCCAAAAATATTTTATGTCACGCAGACTATGGATACAGACCACAATTTGATTAGTGTGAAGGATTTTCATGATCTCTAAAACCTTAAAAAAATTTATATTTGTTGGGTTTCAAAATTTGAATAAGCAAAAAAAAAAAAAAAAAAAAAAAAAAAAAAAAAAGAAAAGAAAAAAAAAAGATATCAAATCTAATTTAATTTACCACGCTTCATTGAAATTTCATAATTAATATTTGCGATTACTGCAGACAATTTTTTCGTCCATATACAGGATCATATGATAGCTTTCGTTTGTGGAGTCATGTAAATGAAGCCATCGAAGAAAATGTCTGCACCACCATGCGCCACCATTAATTAATTGTTTTTAGTTAACTCTCATCAAAATATAATATTTTATATTCTTATAGGGAATATGGGGAATATAATATGTTATATTCTGTTATATTCTTATGGAGAATAAGCAATAGAAATGAAAATTCTGAGGAAAATAGAAATGAAATGCTTGCTTGAACTCATATTAGGTCCATTTAAGAAATAACTTTGTTTATAGTCCTGCATCTTCTTTCATTTTCTTCTTCAGTCCTTATGTTTGAAATCGTATGAAAAAGCTTTTTTTTTTTCGTTTCTTTTTGCAGTGTGTATGTTTAGTATTTGAAGTAATCTTAAGTGACGTGAGAGGAGTTTTTGAAGAAAATAAATTGATCGCTTTTTTATACACCCAGAACAATAAATTTGTATTGCGAAGAAGCATCTTTCTGAGAAAAGTAAATAACCGATATGTTGTCCACAGTCAGAAAGAAGAGGAAAAAAAAAGAAATTTTCGTTCCACTTAAAACAAGGTGCCGCTTTAGGTTCAACCAGAGAATTATTTCTAGTATGATACATTTTATCTATGCCTTTATTTAATTCATGATAATTTATACATTTAACTTTCACCAAAATAATATTTTGCTTGTCGCAGTTTCGTACTATGAAATATTTTTCACATTACCATTTCATAATTGGATAATATTTAAAACAACAAAATTTAAAGATCTGTCTTTTATTATTCTAAATACAACTTATTACTTAAGCGAATTATCATTAGCACATAAAACAGAACGGTATATGCAAATGATTTAGATACTTGTCGCTTTACTATAAAAAAATAAAAATAATAATAATAAAAGTAATCACCATGATAATTATTGATCCTCATGAAAAGCTATTCTAAACGCAACTGATGTATTTCTATATGCTTAAAGCAGGTATTATAGAACTAACAAGCTACAATCAAGTTATATTTGATTCCATTTCTTCTCATCGAAAAACATTTCTTATACAGAACCTATTATTCTAATTTATAAGGCAAACAATGCTAGAAATCATTGAAAAAATTCACCTGTTAAAATCGGCATGGTGATCGAATCGGCCGCTAACCATATTTATACAAATAACTTTAAAATGGCTAAAAGATTAAATTTTAGAAAAGATTTTTAAATATCCTCAATAAACTTTCAGTTTTAAATTTTATTTCCATTAGAAATTGTTAGTACTGTTTTTGTCGTTTTTTTTTTTTTTTTTTTTTTTTTTTGAAAAATATCAGAATAAATACATGGTATATCTAGATAAACATTCAAGAACGACCAAAGCAGACACACAAAAACACATATTTTTTCGACATTATTGAAAAAAAAATACTATATGTTATCTCTTTCTTTTGTTCATGAATGCTTGCTCATGAAAAAATGTTCATATGATCGTTCTCATTTTATTCAGCATACGCAAAGTTTTGTTCATAAACTTGATATACTTGTCCTCACTTTAATAAAAAGATCACAACACAATTGCTTCTTTATTGTTGAATATGGAAAATTTAAAAATTGCAAGATACTCAAAACTAGCGTGAAGAAACTTAAAATTGAAAGATTTTCAAATACAACTTACGCAACCATCTGCTACCAAAGAATAAAAAAACTGTAATATACTCGAAAGGAAATAGATCAATACATCACTTCCATAAAGGAATGAATAATTGAAAAATTATTTATTTTGGAATAGCTATATAATAAAAGATCTCTTTTGGAAACTTATAGACAACAGAGAAAATTGAAAAGAAAATGCGTTCATTTGGTTAAAATAGGGTATAAATGAAAATATATCATAATTAGAGTGGAAAACTATGAACCCATGAACATGCACTATACAATGCAAGGAATAACTTGATTTGTGAAACAGTTTCAAATACAGCCTTATTATGAATCATTCACTCTAATTAAAGAAAATATTTATTTAATAACATTTTTTTAAACTTTAAATGAAAGGTTCTTTACTTTAAATGAGTGATTCTCCGAAAAAAATATTTAGTTTAGCACAAAACAATATTTGGCCATCATAAATTTAAAACAATTTAAATCATACAAGTTCGATCTGCTGACCTCAATTATCGTCAGGTCGAACTGTTTTTATCTTTACAAAGACTTTCTGAATTCGTCGTAATTTTAATGCTGGTATCACCATTAAATATAAATTATCATTCTAGGAATGTTTCAAATTCCAATGAAATGTTTACACATAAAGCGGCTTAACTTACAGATATGACAATAAGTACTAAGCGATGGAAATTTATAATTAAATTGTTCTTCCAATTGTTTGTAGTTTCACTTGAATCTTGTAGTTATTAAATAATCAAAAGAAAAATACCGATGTTAAATTTAAAGTGCATTTTTCCTACTGAATTTCAATTCCTATAAAGCTTTTAATCTTTTAGGCATTAAGACATTTGTGTTGAGATAATTATGATACACAATTTTAAGTATTTCTATCTTGCGGGCAATGAATTAAAAAATCAGAATTTCGTTAGTCTCTTGATTAATTATTTCATAATATACAAAATGCAAAATATATATATTAATGTAACAATTCAGTCCATAATAATCTTATCCGAAGGGAGGTAATTGTTTTCTCTTACCTTTCCGAAACCTATTACGGTTGCAATCTCAAGGGACCTACTCTAGCACTAGTTTCTCTAATAAAAATATGGGGAGGGGGGGGGAGTAATTTTGCCTTTTCCTAGAATCTAGAATAAACTGTTCATCTAGAATATACTGGGTAAACCCCTTTATGCTTTGTTAGAAGTGTTTTGGCTAAGATGAATTGTCGCAATTGGGAGTAAAATTGACAAGTATAGAGAATTTGTCGGATATTTGAAAATAAAAGAAATGTCCCAAATTTTTAGAAAAAGTACTGAATTATTCGATGAAATCAAACCATTGACAAATTACATCAGGGTTATTTATGTTATAGGTTTTTCATTTAAAAGATGAAAACATGAAATTTTGAACGAAATTTAAGTTTAGGTTCAAAATAATTATTTTTATTGTGAAAAAAAATGCAAATAGAGATCAGATGGAGACAGAGCATAAAACTGCGTTTGGCCAAACACAGTGTGAATGCATAATTATGCGAATTTTTACAGTCTTTGCAGCAAAAATGTTGCACATTATCTAAAGAAAACTTTCATTAATAATGAAAATAAATGACATGACGATATTAAGAAATATATATATATATTCATTAAAAAAATTATATTGAGCACATATTATTAATCAATCATATCAAAATTTTAAGAACATATTCATGTTCTATTTTGGTTAATTTGGTATTGATTTGGTTGGTATTATAGATATTGGTTCTTTGCGTTAAATTGTTATTGAAAAAGGGCAATATTAAATTTCACATGTAATAAGAAGTAAAGAATACCATGGTAAAAAGAATTAACGTAGGATCAAGCTCAGTAATAAGGAACATGAGTAAAGTACACAGTGGTGAGGGTTTAGAGAACTGGGAAGTATAGGCTTGGTTTAAGAGGAAGAAGAAAAAATGATTATCTTCTGTTTGTGATGTTATTTTGTTTACTTTAATATTAAAAATATGTGAAATCAAAACTTTCGCAAACTTCAGTTTTCTTCTTATACATCTGTCGCGTGAAAAGCAAGTTGAAATGTTACATACTGTGTTTGTAGAATATAAGGGTTGTCAGGAAATTTCAATATCTGGGAGAGGAGTTTTTCTTGAGAAAATTGCTAGTACCCTCTGCTATCCTGAAAATATTTTAATACAGAAATAGTAGAGTTACTTCGTATTTTTTCGTGGTAAGTTAAGAATTATCAATCAATTTAGCTACCACTATAAATATATTCCTCTCATTTCCCTATAACGATCGACGTAAGCATAAAAGATTATAAAGAGTTCCGACATTTTTACTGAATCTGTCGCAAGGCTATGCCTTTGTTTGCCTTCCAGTTGGCACCAAAATTTGTTAAGGAGCTACTTTTATAGTCACAAGCAAACATTATGAATTTTATTGATTTTTACCATTACGTTCATGAGTTATTGCATTTACATGCATGCAACAGTATAGACCGATAGACAGTCAACCCCCCCCCCACTTTGGTTAAAAATTTTATATTTATATATCAGATGTTAAACCTATGTTCCAAATTTTATATGCCTAGCTCTTTTCGTTTTGTATGAGACAGACAGATTTCTGTGTAAAGATTTTATTCAAAATTTGATAAAAATCTTCAATGTTGGTCAATATTCCATATACCAAATTACAGCCGTCTAGCTTAAAGCTTTTTTGAGTTAGTATGTTCCCAGTCAGACATACATAATGACAAAAATTTCAGAGGAACAAGGCCTAAAAAGTAGATATTCTTCACAATCTCGAATTCGAATTTTTGGTGATTGCAATACTTCGCATGTGAAAAAACGAAAACAGTTAATAATTTAAATTAAGCACATATTGATTTCTGTGGTCATAAACTTCTCAAATTTGATACTGAGAATGAAAAATGTGCTAAAAATACAATATTATTGATACAAAATTGGTAAACCAAAAATATGTTCTTATTATTTAATATTCTAATTCGCAATATGCCAATGAAAATTATGTATTCTGAATGATAATTCATGGAACTTTCTGCATTGTACCGAAGTTTCTGTAACATTAATAACGAACTAATGCTTGCATACAGAAATTAGATTTAGAACCATTTACTAAGCAGAACTCAGTTTGTCAATGATGAATTTAAGTAGCAAAAAGGTCCAGACGTGGAGAGTTCGTTATATTTGGACGTGTCATAAAGTAAACTCAGTGAAACAAATTGGATAAGAACTAAACCTCATATTAACTTCAAAGAATAAGCAGAACTTCGGTTAATATCGTTTTGACGTATAGAACGAATCTTCACTCTCATCATAAATTGAATCAAGCTCCTTTCACACCAGCACTAAATTTGAGGGATAAACAAGCAAAACTAAAAAAACGACCTTTATTAAATTTCTTCTCTTGCTTGCTTAATAAAATCTTTTCCGTCCCTTGAGCTAAGGAAAAAGAATTTATGTAAAAATGGAGGCAAAGAGACGAATAAGCTACCATTCTTGGTAGTATCAAAAATGATAAGAAATCGTGTTTGTCTCTGTATGTGTTTCATTTTTGTTCGAGAATAATTTGTGACCTTGGGGAACGCGCAGTAAAATTAGTTTAGAGGTTTAAGAACTTTAAAGACGTTAGCTATTTTATTTGAATTGTTTATATTTTAAAGAAAAATAGTTAAGAGTATGCTGTATGATATAATAGTTAGCACTATTTATATCAGAACATTTCTAAAAGCAGATCCTTTAAGTTTTAAGGTGATAATAACTTTCAGAATATTTCGCTGTTAAAATAGATATTAGGATTTATTGCTGGAATATTCTGGACTAAAAGATTATACTTAATGTTTTGATTTTAAGTTACCTTCTTTCTGCCAAGAGAATTCTGATATTTGCACGTATGTTGTTAATAATAGAAACATTACAGTATTTTAGACAAATTACAATATATTACCAGTCACGCACAATTATCACAAGAGATTTTAAAATTTCAAATAGTAATCGTATTATGAGTAAAAGTAAAACTCAGAAATTTCTTATAATTACATATTCTCTATTTTTAACCAGTTAAACGGGTAATTAACTTATATTCAATTCGTTTTGCATTCAAATATTTCGTCATACCTCGTTAACAGGTTAAGCATTTAAGGCATATGGCCTGATTTTCCCCCGTCCACCTGTGAAGATACCAATTTTCCTCATTACTAATCAAAATACCCACTGTATGTAAATTGACTGAATAGGGCAGGGGAGTAAATATATCAATTAAGGGATCACAAGGGAAACACAAAGGGGAAAGTGAAATCCTAATTGCTCACAGGCACGGCTTTTGTGTCAGTCTGTAAGTAGAGCTAATAATTTGTTGATGCAACATTTGCACCTAACATAAGGTGGATGCCTAAATATGTAATATTTCATATGAAATTTCAAAACTAAAAAAAATGAATATGGATTCTTGAGAAATGAAGAAATGTAAAAGTGATTACAGCATCGGAGACTAAATTTATGGTGTAAATTGAAATTTGAATGAGCAGTAAGTAACAATGCTGCAAGTGAACGATGAACTAAATATGTATCTGATCGAGGATGGAATAAAGCAAAATAAGCAAGAAATTTTCTTACAGTAGAAATTAAAGTCCAAAATTTCATTTAATGAATGTTATGTAGCTGTATTGAAAAGTTCCCAGGCCAGCTTAGTTTTCAAAAATTTACATTAATTACCTAAAATTGATTGCCGTCTCCTTCGTTCAGCGCATCTATACACAGGTTCCATAAACTGCCATTACTGGAATGTGGTCCGGAAGTAATTTCAATTACGCCCCTGTATAAGAGTCTGTAGTTTGTGGTGGACGAAATTGCAACTGCATTGTCATCTTTGGTAAAATGAAAAATTTTGCAGTAATTGTTTGAGAAGGTAAAATGCGGAATATTACGGTAGCCTGTAAACTCTCACTCAACCAAAGTCAATTATTGATTACAATCTTGCAAAACCCATGTTTCAGAGTGTCACAGATCTGATCACAATTAGCAAATATTCTTCCAAATTGCTAGTAAAATTTTGGTGTAAAATCCTCATTGATTATCCGGTTTGGGAGGTTCATCTTTCGATTAACGAATGCCGAAAAACGTGATGAGCATGTATCTGGCATTAGATTAAGTTTCTGCCTCTTCTTTCAAAGTCTATGAAAGTTTGTTCACGTTTTTTTATTAGTCTAATACAAATTTCCATTCCGCTTATTGGTCCACCTTTTTGTCAATCATGTGGTTTTTGTATCACTAAAATTCCACTGCCATTATTTCCGATGCTAACACTGAGATTTCACTTGTTATGCGTTTTTATAATATCAAGTTATTATTCTTTCAAGTAAAACTCTGCCTTGTATTTCACTAGTATGTTTTGTCTTTTGTCGATAACTCTATGATATATCCATATACTATAATTAGAATTAACATTATTTTGTTGCAAATGAAACACATGCTTGCCGGTAAAATTTTTACACCTTTCAATATCTTCACAACTTTTTGTGTTGGAACAGATTAAAAGTTTTTAAGAATTCATGAAAGGCATGTTTATTAAACTAATATATATATATATATATATATATATATATATATATATATATATATATATATATATATATATATATATATATATTACTTTTCATTGCGAAATATATGACGATCAACTTCATCTCCTTGTAAAACATTTCATATTACTTCAGTATAACATATCACTTGTTTTTAAGTGAACAAGTAAAAAAATTATTTGTTAGAATTTAACTCTCTCAATACTAAAAGGCCCCAAATGCCCGTTCAGAAAAGTTACAGCAAAAGTCCGAGACGCCTGATTCAATTAAGTGGGGTCGTTTTAATATACCAACCACTTACGAAGTCGGCTCCACCTTACTATTTCTGAGGTGAGTAAGAAAGTTTTCTTACCTTTTAAACAAGAATTCAGACGTTCCAATGTTCTGAGGTACGTGAACTGAAATATTCTTAGGAATGGAAAGTTAAAAAGCACATTCGTTCAAAATTGAGGAATATTTTGGGTGCATTTTTCATTTCAGTTAAAATGATAGTTCTTACAATACGAAATACATACATTGATAATTATTCCAATAATCAAAAGATAAAACTACACCCATCAAAAAAGTTATCCTTTATTTTGAAAAAAGTAAGTATTTTTAAGCATTATATTTTAGTTTAGAATTTTCCTAAAAATCTTTTTTTTTATTAAATAAGAGTTTTTTTTCGGCATTTAAAATATATTTATTTTTAGTCCTTGTTATTCTGCAAATCCAATTTCTTTATTATATAAAAAAATAACACCAATTCCCTTATTTGATAAGCTTATGAAATTATTATCCAAAGTAATCAAGCCTTACAACATCTTGGAAAAAAATATAAATATATTTCCATATCTACAATATTTTAGCCGCGAGTTGCTCAGAATCATAAATCCTCTAACCTTTTAATGAAATTTAGAGTACAAGCTACAGCTTCTAAGGATAATATCTCGCAATCCAATTTATCAAAGAACACTTCTCTTTAAAAGCTTTACCGTCATCCTAAAAAGCGCCACCAGCAAAGCTCGCAGCAGTTTCCATCACTTGTTTGTACTCACATAAATACGAATAGAAGAATTTAACTACTATAGGGAACCGTTTGTTAATTTAAAGCTTATTGTAAATAGCGAGGGGATAGATTTCAGAGAAACGCGATACTTTTGTTGGAAACTCAGGAAAAGAGCAACGTTGTTTGCACATTAATGAATGCAATGCCTTCCTTGACAACCGAATTACGAAAGAATAGGGAGATCTAAAGGTACACGTTGGGGAGAATCGAGTTACTGCTATTCCCTGCGAAATTTTCGAAATTAGAGCAGAGTGCAGCAGTAGAACCTCATATGTGATTAAGTTGGACAGCGATGGTTGAATTACAACCGTTTGATTTTCGCCTTCATATTATCGTTAAAAGTAAATGAATTGAAAATTAACATAAATTTATCGCGGTTTCCTGCGAGAGTAAGTAATTTTTCCAGTGAATTGCTGAACTGGAACTAATATCGAGGGAAAATCATTACGTCAATGCATTTAGCAAGCGTTGACATTTATTAATTTTTTTCTTTGAATGATCCAGAGAGTAGGGATGAATGAATGAATATTTATACTTTGATTTAATTTATGATACTTTCGAACTATTCAGACTAGTACAGAGGCGGCTTTCATTTCCATATCTTAACATTTAATACTTTAATCAACACTTTATGCTTGGTCGTAAATATGGTATTTATTTAATCAGTTATGTAACTCTTTATTTTCTATTAACGATTAAAATATATTCCGTATGCAAGGAAATATGTTTTATAAAACTTTTGACACGTAAGTATTTTGAGTGCATTCATAATGAATCTAGATTAGTTTCATAATTAATTTTCTAATTCATATAGATTTTCAAAAAATTGAATTTTGTTGGGAACGTGGTCTGGATTCAGTTTTCTAACGGAATTATCCTACAAATGATAGAATTTAAAGATTCGGAAGATGCTGTTAGATCTAAATACAACTGAAAAGATGTTTTTCAGTTATTTACAGTACTAATAATTATCATAACTAAAAGCAGATAGTTTTCCTTTCTTTTAAATTCATCGAATATTCAAAATTATACTTAAGGAAAAACATGGCACAGCACGGTAACATGAAGGATGCAATGAAGCATGCCATATGAAATAGAATTTCATATCTTTTTCCTCTAAGCGCATGAAGAGTGACAATTAATTCCGTTGCACAGTTGGATTAATCATATATAGCCTCAAAACGGTGGAAGCAAGAATGAAAGAAATTGAAAAACTCATTGGGTATACAGAACATGAAAACCAATTAAACTAAACGTAATCACGAAAAATATGCTTGGTATTTAAAATCAAATCTACAGAATCTCAAATATTCAGAGTGAATAATTGAGAAAAATTGGAGAAATAGCACAGAGAAACTTATGTTATTTCTGTGTCAGTGAAAAGAAGCCTCGGGAGTTTTATTTTGTTTACAGTTTGTGAAGTATGTATAAGCTCTACCCAAATTTATCTACTTCAGAGTTTTAAAATTTTTTTTTTTTTTTCTTCAATGAAAAAAAGAAACGGGAAATGCTCATTCTTAACTGCTTAAAACTTCTAAAATTATATTTTAAATGATCTTCTTTTAAGAAAATAGTTTAAAATATTTACAGAAACGAAGAAAAAAACAGTATAGTTCAAAACATAAATCAGAAGAGCATACAATACAGACAGAAATATTCTAAGTAAAATAGAAAAGTTATCTCATTTAAAATTTATTTATAAATGCTTTTCTACCAAGAAAATTTTGAAACTATTTCTTATAATATTCATTTTGGCTTTATGTCCTTAAGCTATGGCACTTTTTTGCACCTCATGCTTTTACAATTAGTGCTTTAACCTACAGCTTTTTTCCCCAAAATGGTTCTCAAATGATTCTTTAGAAATGAAGATTCCAAGAAAACCGACACTAACGCTGTTTGAAAATGAATGCTATATCAGTGTTGTACTTCAAAACTGATAACTTTAAGATATGTAATAATTACATAAAATGAATACACTTCTGTTCATTTGGATATGTCGGTTCGTGACTACAGGATTCTGGTAGTGTAAAGTGAATGTACTATTAACTGCTATCACATTAAGATGCGTCTACTATATATATATATATATATATATATATATATATATATATATATATATATATATATATATATATATATATATATATATATATATATATATATATATATATATAGTAGACGCCGCTTATATACTTTATGCTCACTAAATATAGTATCTTACATTAATAGCATTCTTATTTCAAGTACAAATATTTAAGTGTTTTTTTAGCTATAATATTCTCGATTTCTTATTTCAATCATTTTCGATCAAAAACATGAATATCGGAATAAAAACATAATCGCTCCCCCTCCGGCTTAAATCGCTGTCTTCGTAACAGCGGGCTTGTCCGTGGCAAGTGCCATAAGAAACAACAAGACACAACAAAAAATAGCAAATAAATGAAAAAAAATTGATTCACAATATACGATATGAAATGAATACCTTCTTTAGATAAAGCAAAATCGTCGTGATTCAATTTTTCACATATATTTATTCATTTATTTATTGAACTAAATAGAAAGCCTTGGAGAAAACAATACATATGGGATTTGCCAAAAAGCTGAGAGAGACCAGAGCTTTGTCCCAAGATGTCAGTATGATTATTAGAAAAAAGAATGAAGGAGGCAAGAGAGATCATTGCATCGTTTGGATTATTTTGAAAAATGATATTGATTTTTTACCTACTTTCACTTTAATTGTCAGCGGATATTTTTCGTTTCATGACAGAATTAAATCGCACTCAGCAAAGAGATTCAAATTTTCATAGCTGTCGTTTTTGGCTGTTTTTCATTTATTATTATTCTGTTATCTAATATGTTATTGTTATCCAATAATAAAATCATTTGTAAACTTTATCTTTGACTTAAATAATTTTAAATAATGATTTTTAATTTTTTTTTCAGTTTTATTAATATATGTTGAGATAATTAATTTCAAAATTAAACTGTATTAAAATTTTTACTGTATTTCCAAAATTTATTTTTATAAATATGACTGTAGAAAATTTTTAAAATTAAAATTCTTGGGATATACGATTAACAATGATTTGCCACTTATCGTGAGGATTATAGAGTTCTCTTTTCCTTAGTTGTCTGGTTTGTTGATTTGGCTTCCATCAATTATTTATTTATACTTCTTTCACAAACATAAGATAATTTCCTTTTTTTTCTTTTTTTTTACAATTATTTCCCCTCTATTCATTTTCCCATTTCAGAGTTTCAGAGTAATTTAGTTTGCTATGCTTGAGATTTCAGCTTAACTGCATCTTATAAGATTAAATTCACTTTAATTTAACTGTCTTATATCTCAAAACATAATTTTTGTTCTTAAAAAATGTGCTTATTCAAATACCCATTATTATAAAATCATTATTTATTTATCCTGTTTAATATATATTTTATTTTTATGTCTTACAATTTTGTGTTATTGAATAATCCCTGAGATTCTAAACTTCACAAATATTATTTTGGACCTCATCTGTGAAATCATCACTGTGGTCAGAAATCGAAGACGATACCTGAGACGAAATTCAATCTCCATGCTTCCAGATTACTCGAGCTTATAATCATAAATCATACAGTTCCCAAAATATTATTTGAAATGTTTTTAAATGTTGCTTTTGAAAACTATAGCTTTATTAAATAAATTCTAAACTAAATCAAATTATACGCTATAAATCACTATAGGTGAAAAAATGATAGTAAATTAAAATAGGAAATATTTTTTATACAAAGGGCTTAAATAAAATGAAAATATCACATATTGAAAATATACAAAAATTGAAAATTTATCATGGAAGCGCATATTTTTTTATAAAAGGAAGTTACATACGCACACACACACACACACACACACACACACACACACACACACACACACACATATATATATATATATATATATATATATATATATATATATATATATATATATATATATAAAAGAATTTTAATCTGGATACAAAACATTGAACGATTTTTTTTTTTCAAAACAGAAAGTAAATTGCATTATTCTTACAGGAAATAAAATCATCTAAAACATATTTATTAATATTTTCCTTTCAGAAGGGAATGGAAATATTTGATTTTTCTTCATAAAATTTATATGTTTATGTTTATAAACATAAACATTTTTGTGCTTACTTGATCATAATTTTAAAATGAATTTAAATTATTTACATAAAGTATTGTATAAACATAAAATTTTATTAATAGTCAAAAATTTCGTTTGCATTTAAAAGAAATAGCAATTTTTAAATTCGTACTCCTCTAAAATTCAAAGTGTGATAAAACAAAATTATGCTCTTTAATTCACGCCTATTTTAATAATCACACCAGCGTCATTTGCTACAACCCTTAGTCCACGAAACTATGTAAATTTTAGGTCCTTTTGTTTCTACAATTATAACAAATGGTAATGGGTTGCGATTTTAATAGAAACGAAATACATTTTCTAGATCTCCTTCCCTGTGGAAATAATTAGATAAAGGAATCGGGAAGGATTAAGGAATGGCTCTCACGAGAGCAATAACATTTAAATGGCTGAAGGTTGGAGGCATTGAAACTTTGAAAATCTCTCAACTCTGAAAGAATTGCTGGTTTTCACTTAGCTCTTTTCGGAGATAATCATTAAAAGTAATTTAATGCCGAAACTTTTGAACCCAAGTTGTATATCTGAGATAAGTCGAGATCCTTGTGACATAAAACTTGGGAAATGAAAAGACTGATTTGGGAAATATTATAATCCTGAAAGTTGAAGTTGCATTAATGACAGGAATTAATATCCATATTCAAAATTGAACAAGAGTTGTTTTATAGCATAGTAATGTGGATTTTATCAGTTTTTGAATGAACTCTTATTTTTCATTTTATTAATAGTTACGGACAGTTTCAATTTCCCACTGAGTTTTGAAAAAATGAATATTATAGCGAGAAAAATGATAAATATTTATAGTCAGAGAAATGGATGAATTATATAAAAATTTACCTAATTTTTAAAATTAACTTCATATTATTCTAGTCTATACTTATTAATAATGGTTGCCATCATAGAAGTATTTTAATATAGGGAAAATCAATAATTTATTGGTGAAATTATTTCCTTCCTGGTATTAATGCAAGGAATAGAAGTAAAAAGGAGAAATCCATTAACAGAACAATGTTGATGAGTGAACTTTACTAGCACGAATATTTTGCAGATGTAAAATGGCTGACAGTTTTAACAATAAGCTATGAAATAAATACAAAGGAAAGAGAAATTGCAATTTTACAAAAAACTGAAATTCTTCAAAACTTTATAGAACTATTTTAAAGTAGACAAAAGGTTCACTTACTGCTTCATATTAAATTTCTTACTCTTGCATTTTTATGATCCAGCTTAAGAAGGAAATATACGTTAACGGAATAGAACTGAATATTTAACAACAGTATGAATATTTAATAGAATTTTATCAGGCATAGAAAGAATGGTAGAATGAACATTTAATTATCAGTAAACTGCCTAAAAATAAGGGAATAGAAATTCTAAAAAAAATTGTAGAGTTGAGGAATGCGGAAATTAAATAATGTTTAGCATTTTGAAACTAACAATTGTTTTAGTCTTGTTGACCCTTCAACAATTTCAGTGCTTTCTCTATTCTTCCTGCTCAGACTAAACTGATTATCTGTCAAAATGCTTCTATTTCATGAATAAAACAGCAAATTGAGAGTAAATGTTACACCATCAGAAATAAAATTTTGCAAATAGACTTTCTCATATAACGTTTTTCCCTTTCATGGCATCTGCAAAAAAAAACCATTGGTTTCTAATGGACGTAGGTTGGTTTTGACTACTCACAAATGATATATTCGTGAAAGAATAGAATTATCAAATGTCTATTTCGTTTATACGAAACATTTCAAACGTTGTATAAACAATTTAATGAGCACGGAACGAACTTACAAGGCTTAACATTAGTTGAAAAGGGGAAATTCAATACAAATATCGAATTAAAAAACAGGAAAAGATATTTGAGGGTGAAATATATACTCTTATTTGAAACTAAAACTATGATGATAGGAAAAAATGGGAAATACTTCCCCCTTTTCTCCGCCCTTGTTACATAATGTTATTTGCCATTTTTATCATTTTGAAAGAATTTTTGCGTTCATTTTCAAATTTGAAACCGAGCTGAACTCTTATTAAAACTTATATAATCAGTGAAAATAATTTGGCCATTTTCCTATTTTTCTTACTAAATCCATTTTAACCCTTTCTAGGGCCATTGGAAGTATGATTCCCACTAAATTCATCAATATTTGTATAGAATTATGTAGTTTTGCGTAAGTTCTGACAAATTTTTCAATCAGACGGAAACTTAGATGCTTCATTTCCTTATCTCACACAAAATGGTACGCATTGATTTGTTACTTAATTATTAATTAACCAAATTAATTAATTAATCTAAAAAAATTTATCTAATAAGCTAAATGATTCACTTTTCTTAAGCCAATCACAATCCTAAAAATATCTTAATATATCAAGAATAGAAAAAAATAACCCTTTAAAGGGTTAACTGAGTTTTCCTTCAATTAAGCTACAGTATTATAATATTCGCTACTCCTGCAGTTCAGCATATCTTCTTCGGGAAGGCGGTTTTCTTTTTTACCAGTGCACTATGCCGTATTATCCCTCAAGCAAGCAAAGCAAAGGTAGTATATCTGCTTTGATGTCCCAGTAGGAAGTTGGCCCTTTTCAGATCAACATAAATAGACCACTTCACCTAATAGTTGCTCATGATATCAGAGCTCCTACAAGAACATTTTTATATTCATCCTTGCATGTTACAGAATTAGCTATAAAGTGGAAAGGATAATAATTGCCCTTGTGCAATAATATTTATTTCAAACTTTTGATCGAATTATCTTTAAAAAGTCTCCAGCCTTCTGATCTAGGAAAAGAATATGAGGAATATTATTGCAATATACAATCTATATTTCTTGACTAAAGAATTGAAGAATTTCAGTTATTTTAACGTCAGACTTTTGACAGTTTTCCCCCTTTAATCTAGATTCTAGAAGTTCTGAATCTTGTTTTGATAGGCCAAGCTATAATATCGAATTGTTGAGTTCCTTAACTGATAGCGTTCACAGCTGAAAAAAACTCATATTCCATTCAATCGTTAATGAGTGAACAATCAGTTCCATTTTTAAATTGAGCGTCCTGTAATTCTAACTGACTCCAAATCAGGACATTTACTTTTCTCTTGTTACTTCGAACTACGAATCTTTTCACATTCACAAAACAAAAATAATATTCACTGTAGTGATTGATAGACTCTTCCCTCACCAATGACACACCGATTGCAAACTTTCCTTTTGAGATTTCTATCACTGTCATAAATGTTCTTCTCGGTCTTTTCAAACTTTATGTGGAGCATAAATTTTGCCGTGATTACAAAATCATGATCATGTGATTATTACATCTATTATATACGGTATTAATGAGATAAAGGAAATAAATTATATGCGGTATAAATGTATAGATAAAGATATACTGTCAAACTCAACAGCATGTACTAGTGGTAAGAGACACAAGAGAAAAATTGAAGATATCGATTGTTTAAAACACTAGAACATATTCGATAAAAATAATATCAATTTTGAAATCAGTAGAGTAATATTGTACTAAAATCTTTAAAACTTTTTTGGAAATTGAATAACTTTTTTGTTGAGTATATTATTATTAATTACCCAATTTAAATTTTTAAGAAATGTATAAAAATCATCAGTAAGGAATTTTGCGTTATGTTACATTGCATTATATTAGTTTAATGAAGTTAGTAACATAATGCTGAGGAATATTGTATGTCGTTCAGCTTTTTGAATTAATTTTTTTTACTTTGAACAATTAATTAAGTAAATTTTAGATTTAAAAAAAAATGGAAATCTACATTTCGCATGTATAGTATATTTCTTTATAGAAAAATTCTTATTTTTAGAGTAAGGCAGTAAATTCCTAGACTGATATTATCTAGTACTCGAGTAAACTCGAAAGTTTGTCCTTTGCTGGGAAGCATATTGCATTTTCTGAAATAGAATAAAAAGATAAAATCTTCCCAAGTGTTGGTCGAGTAAAGCTTTCAGAGCGTATATTGGCCACGTCGATTTGATTCGATAAGAAAAACACCAATAAAGGAGATCGTGGTGCTGGAACTTCACTGCTTAGTTATGATGTATGTTAGCGAACGCATCGAACCAGAAGGGAAATACATGACCGAATAAACGCAATTTTTATATTGCCACATACTGGAACTCGACAGAAGATCTTTTGCTTTAGAGATTCATCTTGCAGCAGAGTATTTCTTGCTTCGAAAAATAATGAGCAGGTGTATTTTAACTTTAAGTCTATGCTTGTCCCGTATTAAATATCTAACCAAAATACTTTGATGCTAAAAAAGAGTTGTTTTTTATCTAATCTATTACAAAACATATGTTTAATTTACTTATCCTTCCTAAGCAAAAATGTAGCAACTAAACCATTTATATATCTGCTCAAAAGCCAAAGTTTTCGAAAAAAAATATTTTTAAACAATTTTTATTTTATGGTGATCCATAATTTACTATATAATGAAGTGAAATTTTATCACCGTCGTTGAAAATCTGTTAATATTTCATTTTACTCTAAGCCATTAGATGACAAATGTAAATAAAAACAATGCCTTTAGTGGATACAATCACACAACATACTGCTCAAGATACTACAAATTTATTGACAATACATTATTACAATAAAAAATTTTATAAGGTATAATATAATCGTAATATAAAAATCTCTTTTCAAAAATCCAAATCAAGAAGTTGAAATGAAAATCTAATGCAATAAAGTCTTAAAATCGCGGAGTTTTCATCAAATCTAATGTCCTAAGAAATAGGATAATACTTATGCAGGGTGTCCTGAAAGCTCATGTACATTCTTTCAAAATAAACGAGATATATAAAAACAATTTAATTTTGCAGTATAAAATAGGGTAGAAAACAAAGATGTGGCTCCGACACATGAAGATTGTTATTAATGAATTAAGTAAAAGAAATGAATGCAACAGATGAAATGTGCAATAAAGATTTAAATGAACATCAGTTTACATTAGTACAACAGCCCAATTGCATGAATAGCAACATGTAAATCTTATATTGCTGCAGACAACAACCTTTGAACGTTTACTTTAAGTACTCCAAAGCTTCGATATTGATTTTACATTGTATAGACATCTGTCAGATTGAGGTGCAATAAATAACATGTTAAATAATTCATTGAGCAAATAATTCAAGAGTCTAGATGAGTAGTCTGCATTTACCTTCACGATTCATTGCAGAACATAATTTATTGCCTGACAAACACATTTCGAAACCCTTGTAACGACATTTCGAAATACCCGATAGGTTTTAAAAACAATTACGGAAAAGATGTTAAATATTTACCCCCTCAGAATTTCTTTGTATTATATAATGAGATTATTATTTTCAGTATTTCAAAATTATATGCAAATCATGTACTAATATTTTCATTATTCAAATAAATTCAATTGCAAAAAGTTATCTTATCTGAAAATTTCAATTTAACCTCACTCACTTATAAAAATAAAACATAATTCAGTTATTTATACACAAAATATTTTTCTTTAAGCTTAATAAGTTTATTTTTATTTTAGAAAATCTATTCTTAATTTGTAATATATGAAATTTTTTTTCAAGCTGAATGAATAATGAAGCCTATTAGGAAATCTTTACCATATTATAAGGAAATATATAATTCTAATTATTCATCAGAATAATTTTTTCCTATTTTTAAATTAAAACAAAAAAAAAAGAAACATAAACATCACAAATAATGTGTAACTGAGATATTTTCTAATCATTAATAAGAACAAAATCCTTCTAAACACAAAATAATGCTCTTTAATGGTTTAAGAGATACGAATATCCACGCCAGTCATGATTAATGACCACTTCTTTACGATGGAGAGTTCATTTATTCACAATGATTTTTGCATAAAATATTCTCTTCATCTATGATTTATTGTATGACGCTTGACTGACTTGAACGAAATAGTTATTCAGATTTCTGAATAAAGTTTTACAACACTTGTTGAAAAATGTTTTATTTTCGTATTAGAATTGATGGAATGCAAAAGCAAGTTTCTATTTCTTTATCATTGCTAGGGATTTATTAAAATTGACCAAAAATGGCTCATATTACTAAAATAAAACATAAAACTTCATGATAAATAGCAAAAGAAATCGCACCAGGAGAGTAAAATAAAAGTGAATGAACACATGGGAGTGGAAGGAAAAAAAATGATAATTTTATAACTTTACTACTTTTACACAAATAGAACCATAATTCATTGGTCACAGCCTTATAAAACCTCACATTTTAACATAATGAATTAAAATTTCAGCAAATGATAAGTGATTCTTTATGGTTATGAAATTGAAATTAAAAACTAGAAATTAGAGTGACAAATTACAGCGTTGTAACAAATTAAATGAAACAAATTGAAATAAAATAGAAGGAATACTATCTTTGAAAGTTAAAAGAATCTCAAGGAAACTTGTTGAAGAAATAAAAGAAAATGTGTTGGCATGATTGAAAGCCCTAGAACAAGATCAGGTTTGCATTAATTTCGTAAGAAAAAATATTCTTAGATATAATCAAACTCTGATATTATGTTTTGAAATCGAGTAAACTTAATTTTAAGAATTGCGATTTGAGTCAGAAAGTACCAATCCTTGCAAATACTTTGGATTCGAGCTCATTTTCAGAAATGATAGTAACCAAATGTTCAAAAGAAATAATCTAAAGAAGTATACAAATATGATACTATCCTTATATATTTTAATGATATACTCAGTAGTCGCTTATAGGTTCAAAGGTTTTACGTGAACGAGAAACGTTAAGAAACACAGTGATAAAAAAAGTAACCTTAAGACGTGAATCTACAAAAATTCTTTAGAAGCATTGCAACATAATGCTGTAGAAGAAATACGGAAAGTAAATAGAGATTCAGTGAAATAAGCTACTGAAATTTGTAACTAATGGGTACAAGCTAAACTTTCGTAAAAAAATTGCAATTTGAGTTAAAGTTATAAATGGATAATAAGATATTAATACAAAAATGTTCTCCTATTAATGGAAAAGAAATTTCACAAACTTCAGCAGTTCCCATTCTATTTGTACGACTGTTTTATAATATTGGTTAGAGTTAACAAAGCATACTTCGTAAAGCCAGATGAAGACATTCTTTAACGGGTGAAAGGTCTAATAAATAATCATTGGGAATTTAGAGAAAAGGTCAATTATCTAAAAACGAGTGAAGTTAAATGCATGCTGAATGATTGAGAGAGAATTAAAATAATTTTCAAGGATAAAAGAAATTCAAAATTTGCACACGTAAATATTCCTTTAAAAGGAGGAACCTTTTACATTAAGGGAACAACAAGTGTTGGTTCTTAAATACTATATTTCAAGGAACAAGCAACATTGTAATCATACCTTAAGGCATTTCATATGCTAGCGTCTTCATTAATCTTCTTTATCTCAGTTTTTTCTTAACTGTTTGATCTTTATGTAATGACTCTCCAATGAAACAAAAGGAGAAAGAAAAGTTGTTTCTTATCCATCTCGTCCCTCCAAACAAAAGAAAACACCTTGAAAGGCATAAAAATCCATGATGCAAAGATGAAAGATGTTTTATTATAGATAGAGCTCTTATCATTTTCAATTTAGGCATAGTAACTACTGCAAACAACCCAGTTTCTAATATCTAACAAAAATATTCATGCTGCCATTCAAAAAAAAAAAATCATCAGTAAAAATATCCAAAATCTCTCTCTCTCTATAATGCGCCAAAGTTTTAGCTATAATTTTAAATAGTTTTATACAAAAAAATTTCCATTATCTTAAAAACTCTAGTCAATTTTATAAATATCACTCTATTCCAAGGCATACATTTATAAGAAGAAAAATGTAGAAGGCCTGTTAACAACTTTGCGTTTTTTAAATTCATTAATAAAAAAAATATTTGAATTGCAAGAGTGGAGGTTCATCATCATCAATTTTAGAGTGTAATGACAGAACAAAAATTATTTATTTGCACCACACCTCCATATCTTGGAAGAGAATTAATTAATTAAGTAGCGTGGCTCAGCTAAAAAAAGAAACGCTCCTATTTGGTAAAAACAGGATTACTTTCTTAATATTTCCCATGCTGTCGTCTTTGATGTAATTTTCCAAAAACACTGGTTTTTCGAGTAGTAAGTAAAAATTCATAATTACGTCAGAAGACATTTTCATAATAACATAATTTTTAAATTTCTTATGGCGTCGTTTAAAATCCATTGCTTTTCTGGAAGAAAAAGGCATTTAATTTTTGTCTTAGGTTTCTTTACACAGTTCCAAAGATTATTATACCCGGAAATGAATACTTTTTTTAATAAAAGAATTTTTTAATTATAGTTTAATTTTTATTTCGAAAACATATTATAAATTTTTACAATACATAGATGCGATATATTTTGAAGCAATTATTCTGATAAAGCCATTAAGTCTCTTTTTTTAATACAATACATATTCTTGATTATCGAGAAAATGCAATATTCATATGAATGAATATCAATATATTCACCATATAAGAAAAATTTGTATTCTTTAAAAATTAATACTAATATTTAATTCATATTTTCTATGGCAAATTAATACTTTAAAATGAGTTTATAAATGACATATTGTTTTAACAGTGTGGTGGATTTAAATATTAGTGAAATTATTTAAACTTTAGAAGATTATTGGCTAAACTATAAAATGCCCTTTTTAAAGTTTCATCTCTAAAATTTACCCATGCATGTGACTAAAATCGCATCATAAAATATAATATTCAATAAAACGAATATTTAACAGGTAAGAGAATTAAATTGGTTTGTAATTCCTTTTTCTGAAAACGATGTTCCCTTTAGATTTAAATGTCTTCAAAATGTTCTAGGCGTTTTAATTCTTAAAGAAATTACACAAAATTTTTAATAAAGATTTCAGTTAAACAAAAAAAAAACTAGGAAGCTATTTTATGTTTCGGATTCTTTTAAATTGTTAAAAGTCAATTTTATTTCACGAAAAACAAAATACTTATGAAAAATCAATGTGCGCACATTAAAATATTTTTAAAATATTAATTTATAAATTTAATCGCAAAATCATATAGAGTTTATTTAAAATGCACTTTTATAACACAGTAAGTGAAATATAAGAGAAAAAAAATTAAATTATGTCTCCTGTAATATTAAAAAAATTAATGATTTTTTTTTATTTTGAAATAATATATGTTTATATTTTGTTTAAAAGATTTTTTAAATATTTGATGTATTTATATCCTAATACATATGCATAAAATTAATGTAGCTCCAAATCAATCATTTGTAAAAACATCTAATAGAATCCCCCGAACCTAAACAACAAAAGCTATAGTCACTGTAAATATTTAACTTGTTCGACATTATTAACAAACTACAGCATTTGTGTATCAAAATAAGAATTATTTGGAAGATTCAAAGAAAAAAAATAATGTAATGTTAAGTCATATTGTTCGTTAACTCAAAAGCGGGGGTTGCTACCTGTGCTTTAGCAGTTTCAAAATCAAGAAGCACTAAAAAAGAACTCGCAGCAGCATTAAGTAAGTCTTTGTAACAAAGAATCCTCAAAAGGCTAAAAGATTTTCCAAGATGAGAATAATTAAAAGTCTTATTATTGGGACATTTTCTTTATATTTTTAATTTGAAAGCCTAATTTCAAGAAATAGAACATTAGTTACAGTATTAACGACTGAAAAATATTTAATGTAGAAGTGTCATGCTGAAATATTACATTACTAACTACTTGAAATGAACAAGGAATTAATTCCTTTTATTGGCGGTTCACATGTTAAGCCAATGAAACTTTTCTTCTTCATGCAACCTGGTACAGATTTCTGCTAAACAATCAAGATTAATTTAGTACCATCGAACTGATCTGTCGATTTCTCAAAACCCCTGTAGATAAGTTTACTTTTCTGGCTTGTCGGATTTCTATTTTGTGAAACCCATGGCAAATTCCAGAGAAGACAAAAACGAACTCAAATATTTTCTGTTTACTATAAAAAGTGGGGAGCTACTTTCTTGTTTTTGTGACAGAATATACGCATTAAAATAAATATGTTCAAATTATATTCTTCCATAATTAAATATTAAATGAGTAGTAAATGAGATTTTTAAAGAGTGACCTATTGATTCTTACGCTAGAAAAATCATGCATTATAATTCAGTAACGACAAAAGTGCTCTTTTCTACTAAAATTTAATACGTAAGATTTTCCGTTCCTTAGGTTTCATTGTCCAGATTGCATTGATTCAAACTTCCGTCGATTGCCAGCATCATTCGACCCTTTCAGACCGATAGAGAAATATCTGAAGTCTTTAGATATTATTTGAATGGTATCGATAACGTAATGGCATAATTAGCAATGCTCAAATTCCAAAAGTGCATATTAAACCATTTGCAGTTATTAATTTAATAGCGTAGTAAATTTCTGTGAATAGTTAATTAAATGATATGTCTAATGCCGATTCGAATGAACGCGCACATTCACTAAACTTGTAATATTTCACTAAATATAAAGTTTTGTATTTAGTGGATCCGTCTTATTTCTATTAAAAATTTATTTTGCTTAAACTTTTAATGAAAAAAGCTATAAGAAATTTTAAACAAGTATAATATATCCCGATGTTATTATATTGATATATATTACTCAATTTATATATATTTTTAACAATTATATTTTAAAGCTCGTTTGCACTTTTATAAATCTAAAATATAAGACGTTATACGATTAAAATGAATTTAACTAAACGATGGAATGGCAAGCTCCTTTCCCAAGAAGTGATAAAATTTGAAACATGAAAATGAATTTTTTTTATTCCAGAGACAGACGCAGTATTTGATTTTTTTACGCAAATCAACAAAAGAAAAAAAAATATCAATTATGTAGTGCGTTTTCATAAATTTCGTCTACCGTTTTAAATTGTGAATTTCTAAGTATATCGATAAAAAGATATTACTTACAAGATAAGAAAGCTAAATGTATCTTAGTGTCGTATTTAAAAAATTAGTTTAAATATCGTTTATTTGTCAGAATCACACAATTGACCCATGGCTTTAATAGCAAAAAATTGTGTTATTTGATTAACTGCTTCTTTCTTAACTCAATATAAGGAACGAGAAACACAGAAATTCAGCATCCAAGTGAATGGTAATTGCACTAAAGTAGTAGATTCTTTCAATGATAAGACATAATTTGGAAGATATTAGGAAAATGTTCATCAAAATTACTAAGTATTGAGAATAAATTTAGCATGGACGTTAGAATAATATTTATTTTTTCACATTTTTTAATGCCTATATAGTTTATTATTGTAACTAGGATATTAATTAATTTAAAACCATGATTAATTTTGAACATAAGTATTTACTCTAAAAAATATAGTGCGAGAAAGTTATTGAGGAAATGATGAGATTCATTAAATAATCATTTTCAGTTTAGGGGAAAAAAACGTTTTCTGGGACAGTGATTTTTAATTGTGGCTCGATTAAAAATAAACTGTAATACTTACCTGTACTTCTTGAGAGTCAGTTAAATTAGTTAATTAATTGTTATAGTGTTTAAACTGATGTTTAACTAATGTTTAAAGAGGCGGAAGAAAACAGATTTCACTAGTTTCAAATGTGTTAACTCATTGTTCATTTAATGAGTTTCTAATTGGTTTACTGAACTAAACCTAGTTCAATTTGTCTATTTGATGAAAATAAACAATCATTTGTACTTTTCTTTTCCGTTTAGGGTCATTAAATGACTCCTAATCATGAGTTGTTTGATTAGCTTTAATTAAACTTTAATCTTTACTTGAATGATATACAATTAACTTCTGTGCATTACTTAATATTGCTTTTACTCTGCAAAGAAAATATTTGTATTTAGTATATAATGAGATATCTAATTAGAAAGGGGTGTATATAGCATGAATGCCTTTTGTTTCTAAGTGAATAATTTCTTCCTTGCCCGCAACAAAAAAAATCTATATATTTAAATATATATATTTATATTATATATAAAAAATATTTAATCTATATATTTATATTATATATATTATATTAAAAAATCTATATATTTAAATATTTAATGAAGATATAAAATTGTTATATTCCATCTCTGTTCTCGAGAAATAAAAGTTTAAAATAAATACTATCAATTTATCACCTGGAAAATGGTGAGTAGAACATCCATACTCTTAAGATATTTTAAGAATCTATATCATTTAATTTCACTTTAAGTAACTGTTTTGATCACGGTGGATATACGTTTTTACTTTGTTTGAAATTCTAAATAGTATAACTAACTTTACACAGTGGAATATGACAAAGAAAAATTCTTCTATGTCACTGATGAGTAAGTATCTTTTTCCCAACATCTTATTAGGTAATCTTTTCGCAAGTTTTAAAGCCCAGTTTTCTCATTGAATAACTTCCAATTTTTTAAGGAATTTTAAAGAAATGGTAAAATCTCAAAAAAGCAATTTTTTTTCTTTAAATTTTTTGGTAAAATCTCAAAACGCACCTACAAAATCACAGAAAATAAATAGATGGTCTCAGTTAAAAGGCATTAATCGCAGCTTTTTTTATTATTGATGTGATTCAGAAGCTATCTATTGTAAATTGAATCCTTTTTCATATAAATTCTTATGCGTGAATTTTTTAACAAACCCTATTTTCTCTAAAGCTATTCAACATAACTTTCTGGCAAATAAGATCATTTTTAAAAAATTGGGAATTTGAAACCTACAATATTTCATGATTGCCTTTTCTTATGAAGTTTATCTCGTCCAATTCTAGAAAAAAGTAGGTTTTTAGCTAAATGCAATTCAAGCTGATACTAATATAAAAATTACGCACTATGCCATCATTAAATTCAAATCCTTTTTTTATTTTTTTATTTTTTATTTATTTATTATTTTATTATTTATTTATTTATTTATTTTTGCAATGCTTTTAAAAATAACTGACCAAACTGAATAAAAATAAGGTACCTCAAGGATTTTGAAACCCAAGAGATTAATGTTTTGAGAAAGAAAATTTTATATTTCAAATGGTTTATCTAATTTTATCGAGCTCTTTGTAATAGAAACCAAGATAGATAAAAAATACGTCTGACGTCAATGACCGACAACATTACCGCCCGTATTTTTTATAAACTGTAATTTAGAGTTCTTATTCGCTATAATAGGTCTTATTATAGCGAATGTTTTTAGAGACACGGATCGATAAATCGAAACAGGAAGGCTTTATATTTAAAATGAAAGATATTTAGTTTCTTTCACTTTTAATAGACCTAAATGTCATTCCTACCATACGTACTGCATCGTTTTATATTCTAAAGATAATATTATTAACTTCAGTAGGGTTTGCATTTCGCACTATTTTGGTCGATATCTTCTGTCAGAAAACTCTATATATAAAATGACATTTGCTTAATTTTATAGAGCGCTACTACTCATATCCTTTTACGTACTTTCAATTTGAGTTCTTATTAACTGAAATAAAGTCCACCTTCTTTTCACTATCTTCATGATCAAGAATGAATTATCTCTGACGTATTTTGTTTAGAAATTCCAATTACATGTTCGCTTTATTTCAGGCTAATGAATTCTAGCTGTAGTTGATGGAAAATAGTAAGTTTTTTTTCTCCAGAAATATATAAAGAGATGGGCTTCTAATTATCATAAAAATCGACCCCAATATTTAGTTAAAGCCTAGTTTTACACCTTCCAGAAATCACAAATATAACTTTAACAATTATGTTTGTAAATGTACCAGTCAGTCAGTGTATATATTAATCTATAACTCGAAAACACAAGAAGCTATATTAATGCAATTCAGTTTGTGCCATAATAATATATCTGTAACGAATTTCGTATCATATATTGAATAAATTGATAATTGATAAATTGATAAATTGTTGTTAATTGTTTATTGATAAATTGTCTCTCTGTCTGAATATCTATGTATCTGAGAGCATGCCTGCTAACTCAAAGAAGCAATCAAATAGATAAAAAAGAAATATGATATACTTTCTGTACAATTCATCTCCATTTCAAAATATATTTTTTCGCCATCCTACAAAGCTAATCACTACATATTTCCAATTTAAGAAACAAATAAGATAAAGAAATTTTTTTCGAAAGTAGAAAAGATTATAAACGGAAGAAATGGCAAACAGCAGAAAAGATAACTTTAAACATGACATATATAATAAGCTCACAATTAAATTTTTTATTAAAATTGCAATTTGCAGCCAACCTAAGCTTAGATCTTATTTATTTGTCTCATAATAACCAATGAGCTTGACTGAATTAAAGCTTCAATATAACAGAAGACAAAAATAGCATTATTTTTAAAAGACATTTACATATTATGCATAAACACGTACGGTAAAGAAATTCACAAATAGCTCTACTTATAAAGACTTCTAGCAAAATAATAACAGTAAATATTTATTCACAGCATGCTCATCAACTTTCGTTGTTCCCAAATAGTCCCTACAATACCCGGATTTCTCTCCGAAAAAGAGTGAACTCATCTGTAGACTCTAGGGATTTTTTTTATTGGCAGTTATTTTAATCAAAATGATAGTTATTTGTGTTCCTTCTATGGCATCTTTGGAGCTATTTGGCACTTGGTCAATCTGCCTCACATCGTTAGTTGCAAAGAATATTACTAAGTCATAAAGTCTTTCTTAGATGAAAACGATCTTTCGTAAAGGAACCATGGTACAGTTAACTGGCAGGTTCTAGGAAGAAATTTCGGTTACTCAAGTGATAGCAGTATATAATTTAAATGAGTTTTCCCAAACTTTTCATTAACGTTAAACACTTCCAGCAATACAGTGCGCCAACACTAATTATGTACATAATTAAAAGACTCTTGGATTGTTTTTATTTAAATTATTCATAGGTGTATTTATAAATATTTTGAAGAAAACGCAAAGTCTCTCTTAATTTTCGACATTAATAATAAAGCACTTCAATACACGATGCAGTCTTCGTCAATAACGCAGGCAAAACTGTGAGTTTGTGTTTCAAATAATAAAAGAAATTACTACTAAAATTATCACGAAAGAAATCTGAATAGCAGTTTTAAGACAATGTAATAAAATAACAAAAGTTAATGGAATAGTTTTATAATAAAGATACTCCAGTGTACTTTACCTAAAAGATTCATATTAGTAAAATAAATGAAGACTATTTTAAAGCCAAAACGAAAAATGATAGTATTTATTTTTATATTGTTTATGATCTACTGAATCTTCATTAAATTATTATACAAGTCTTAAATTGTGTATCCGAGAGAACGTACCATAAACTGAAAATACAAAACATAAAATGTCAGATGTGAACATCGACATTTAATTAACCAAACTTATTCTCATTTTTTATCGTTTCTGCCGCATTATTTATTTTTTTTTTATTTAAATAATTGTTAAGAATTATTCTTTTTCTGAAAGAAGACGCTGCGCCGTCTCCCACATAAACGCGATTTTTAGGAATGTATTATTGAGTATGTGTGGGTGCGTCAGTGATGACTGAAATAAAATTGTTAACGGAATTGCTGTTTCCTGTTCTTCCCTCGGTAGCTATTGGGGTGATTTTTGATTTCGTATAACTTAATTGCGAACATTTATTTTGGTATCAGAAGTGGGATGGTGAGTGTGGTGCTTTTTCGATTGTTTGCATTTGAGTTTTGAGCTTGTCGTGGTATAATTCGTTGTTTTAGTTTGTGAATTTTAATTGTGTTTTTTAGAGGTTTTATTGGTCAAATTTATGTGGTGATATTTTGAGTGTCTGGTTGTCGGGTAGACTTTAGCGATTTTATTGATAATATTTTTGTATAATAAATGTAGAAAATGACGTTTAGTAATTTGATGAAGGAGGAGTTGAGGTTAGTTTCGGAGGAGATTGGTTTGGATGTTAAGGGGGACCTAAAATTAATTGATTTGAAAAAATTAATCGGAAAGAGCGAGATATTTAAGAAAGAACCATATTTTGTACAGGGTGTAATTGATAATATAATCGAGGATAAAAAAATTAAAGAAGGAAAAGGAAAATGAGATAAAAGAAAATAAGACAAGGAGGTTGGAAATGGACCGGGTAAAATTGGCACAATTAGAAAGACAGTTGGATTTGCAAAATGGGTTTAGGCCAAGATGATTTGGATGCATCAAATTAAAGTGTTAAGAATTTGACTAAAAGTATCAAAACGTTGACCATTTCTGTACCTACTAGAGCAGAATCCTTTATTTTGTTCTTCCATTCGTTGGAAAAAGCGTTTAAACCTAAAACATGCCAGACGGTTTGAAAGCGGAGGTCTTGTTAAATATGTTAGGAGAAAGGATTTCAAATTTAATGGTTTATGTAACTGAGGAAGACATCGCGAATTACGATAAACTTAAAGTTATCGTTTTGAAGGAAATTCAGCCCATCCACCAGAAATGTTTGGATCAGTTTCGTAACTCGAAAAAATTTCCAACAGAATTATGTGCAATTCACATCTAGATTGAGAGCTAATTTCGAATATTACTGCAGCTTGAGAGCAGTTGAGGATTTTAAATCGTTATGTCAATTGATAGTTTCTGATAAACTATATTATGAACTTGATCGCGAGTTAAGAGCTCATGTGGCGGTAAAGCAGGGAGCGACATGGTTTAGACCTCAGGTTTTAAGCAAGGAATGTGATATTTATTTGGCTTCAAAGGGTAGACAAAAAGTAGAGTCTACGTCGACAAGACCATATTCAGGTGTTGACGGTGGGTGAAGTGAAGTGTCTTTGGCTAATAAACATCGTAATTATAACAATAAAACTGTCTTTAATATGTATCTATCTAATGCGAGGAATATGAAGTGTAGATTTTGTAACACTGGGACCCATCTGTTATCTAATTGTATCGGGTTTAAAAGACTTCCAGTGAACGATCAAGTAAGCTATGTGAAAAGAAATAAATTGTGCTTAAAGTGCTTTTCTTCCGAATGTTGTGCGATAACTTGCAAATCGAGAAATTGTTTCTGTAGTGGTCCACATCACACGCTTATTCATTATAAAAGAGATGGCAATGAGGGTAAAATCATGCAGCCTGATACTGCAACAAGTAAACAGTGCGATTCATCTGTAACTAGTACAGGTGTACCTACAGTTCTTTTGCTCCTTTGCTTACATGCAATGTTTATCCTAGTAATTCGGAATTAAATTTGAGTAAAATGATAAGAATTTTGTGTGATAATGGTAGCGAAAGAAGTTGGTGTACTAGATCATTGGCTAACTGCTTAAAATTGAAATCAATTTGGAAAGAAAGGTTATGTTTTATTCCTTTGGTTCTGTCGAGCCTATGGACAGAACATATGACGTCGAAGTAATAACCCTCAACAGCCGATATGGTCCTGATCAGCTAATTTGTGTAGAATTACTAATAGCCGATACAATCGCTACAGTTCCCGTGGCTATTCCCAACGCAGATGTCCAGAAAAGTATGCAGTTGCTAGGCTTAAATCTGGTCGACACGTGTGAAAGCAAAGCAAAAATTGAGATTTTGATTGGAGGAGATGTCTTTTAGCAGATAATAGATGCATCTCACTTCCAGAAATTAAACAACACAGTGACCGGTTTTCCTACTATTTTTGGATTCGCATTACAAGGTACTCAAAGCGGAAGTAGTGGTCCTTGTTCAGCAATTTATTTTAGTGTCTGCGTCAGATGTTCAGGTTCTATGGGACATGGAAACGTTGGGCATCAGAGATGAGACTGAAATTAATGTAACCAATAGGGAATTGTTAAACCAATTTAATTGAGACCTAAAATTTAAAGATGGAAGATATGAGGCCAATTTGTTGTGGAGGACTGATCCCAGAGAATGGGAGAACAACTTTAGTCTGGCCAAAAGGCGATTCGACGAATTGAAAAAGGGGTCCAATAAATATAAATGGATAACTGATTCTTATCGCGTAGCAATTGGAGATCAGGAAACTAATGGAATAATTGAAGAATGTGGTAGGGATAAGAATGAATATTTCATGCCTCATAGAGCAGTGATCAGAGCGGATAAGGGAACGACTAAAGTTCACGTGGTTTTGAATTGTGGCTCCAAATCTGGTCAAAACTTCTCACTTAACAATTGTTTAGAGGCTGGTCTGAATTTGAATCCTAGCATTCTTGAGGTAATAATGTAATTTAAGAGATTTCAGGTTCATTTCATGGGGACAAAGAAAAGGCATTTTCAATGATAGGAATGGCTCCTGAAAATCGTAATTTTTTGAAATTTCTTTGGAAGGGAGGTAGCGATCATGAGGACTATAGGATTATGCAGATGACTAGATTATCCTTCGGATGCAAAACTTCGCCGTTTATTTTGAGTGCTGTAATTAAACATCACATTGCGAGATTCGAAGTCGAAAGACCTGATTCAGTTTCAATGCTAAATTCTGATTTGTATTTTGGTTTGATGGAAGCGTTTGCTTTATCATCAAATGCTGTGACAATTTTGAGAAGTGGTGTGTTTAAGTTGAGAAAGTTAAGGTCCAACACTAGTGACTTGAGAGTTGTCTGGGTCAAAAAACGGATTTTGTGAGAGTGTAGAAGAAGGCGTTGTTGAAAATGCTGGGGCTAAATTAGAACCCGACAAAAATGTTTTGTCGTTGGAAGTGAAAGGGTTAGTAGATAGTTTGGGAGGTTTGGACAATACCAAGCGTTGTGTTCTACAGACTGCAGCGAGAATTTTCGATCCTGTGTAATTGATTGCACCGTTTGTTGTATAAATTAAGTTTTTGTTAAAAGAGATCTAGGAAAGAGGTATGGACTGAGATGATGATTTACCACAGGATTTACGATATAAGTGGATTACATGGTGTAACGAAATTAGAGTGTTGAAGGAAATAGTTATTCCTCGAAATTGTTTACAGGATTGTGGGAAAGGATTAGCATAAATTCATATATTTTGCGATACATCGCTCAGGGCCTACGGGGCAACATATTATATAAGGTATGTCGATAAAACTGGAAAATGTAGTGTCCTTTTTGATGTCAAAAAGTAGAGTAGATCCACTTAAAACATTAACGTTACCTAGGTTGCAATCGATGGTTTTTGTGATAGGGGTGCGAAATTTCTAGAAGGTATTTACTACAAAATTGTAGGGAAATTCATGTTTTAGACAGATTTTAAGATAGTGTTTTATTGGATTGGAGGAAATGCCGAGAGGTGGAAGCAGTTTGTGGTGAATCGTGTTGCAGAGGTGCAGGAAAAGACGAATCCGAATGATTGGTCTTATGGTCCATCGGCAGATAACCCAGAAGATTTGCTCACTAGAGGAATTTCTGTTGAAAATTTTATATCTAGTCAAAAATGATGGTATGGGCCCAACTGGCTGTTGCAGAATTGTAGTTATTGGCCGGAAAAATCAGTCAAGCAATCACAGGATGTGGGTAATTAGGAAATATTGAGGGAGCAGAAGTTAGATTCGGTTGTTTTGTTTTGTAGTTAAGGTGGAAGTTATCTAGGATCTTAGGAATAAAATTTCTGTTCGGAGTAAATTGCAAAGTGTGGTTGCTTTGTGTTTGAGATTTGTGGGAAATAGTAGAGGAAATAGGGTTTCGAAACCGTATTTGGAATGTTTGGAGTTGAAAGAATTGCATGATAGGATTATACATTTGGTTCAGAGGGTTTCATTTTCGAGAGAAATTTCCGTACTAGAGAAAGGAAATGTGTTGAGTATAGGTAAATTGGTTCAGCTTAATTCATTTTTGGATAGTAAAGAACTTCTCAGGGTTGATGAAAAAGTTGGAAACTTCTGTTTGGCAGCGAGTGTAAAGCACCTTTTGATATTGCCAAAAGAGCATCCAGTAACAACTATGATTATACGATTGTACCATTTAAACTATCTTCGTGCGGGAGTCTAATCAGTTCATTCTGCAATTAGACATGTCTATTGGATTTTGGCAGCCAGATCACCCAGAAGAAAAATCGTGAGAAACCCTGTCATCTGTGAGCTGTGTCGTGCAGAATTCTCAAGGCAAATAATAGCCGATTTGCCTTCGTCTCGTGTCATACCAGGTAGAGCGTTCCTGAGAGCCAGTACAGATTTTTGTGAACCATTTCTGATCACTCCTCGTCGTAGAAAGGTGTGAGACCCGTGAAGATGTACGCTTGCGTCTTCGTTTGTTTCATCACGAAGGTGTTTCACCTGGAACTCGTCGGTGACCTGAGTGCTGAAGCGTTTCTTTCCTCTTTCAAGCGTTTCGTTTGATGCAGAGGGAAACCCACCGAGACATTCAGCGATTGTGGGACCAATTTCATCGGGGCTAAACATCTGCTGAAACTGTGGAATTCGGAGTTGGTTGGTCGGTATTTGGTCAACGAAGGTGTTGTCTAGAGAACAAATGTTCCATCGGCCCCACATTTCGGCGTACTCTGGGAGGCGTCTGTGAAATTGATGAAGTGTCATTTGAAACGAGTAATAGGGTGTCAAATCCTGACTAATGAAAAGTTTTCAACCGTTCTAGTGGAGACAAGGCAGTACTAAACTCCAGACCATTGGTTGCTGCATCGGATGATCCCGATGATTTATATAATTACAGAAATTCCTGGAGCCTGATCTGACGGGTCAAAAGATCTGGATTCGCGATAGATTGAAATTGATAAATCAGATTTCACAGTCCTTTTGGAGATCTTGGTCCAAAGATTATTTAATCCAGCTGAAATGAGAAACAAATGGGAAAACTCCTTGTGCAAATTTAAAGGTCAACGATTTGGTGTTGATAAGAGACAACAATCTACCTCCAATGGCATGAGTCTTAGACTTTTGAGGGAACTGATAACTACGTTAGAGCATAATCCATAAACTGTTAATCCATAAACTGTTAATCCAAAAACAGTTAATCCATAAACTGCAAATGGAGAGTTAAAAAGACCCATCCATAAACTCGTCAGACTTCCTATTGACATTACTTGATTCATTATTGTGTACTTTTTGTATTTTAAAATATTTTAATGCGTGTTCATTTCAGTAATCTGTTTAATTATAAGTGTTCTGACCTTTTGATGACATTCATCATTGGGGGCCAGTGTTAAGAATTATTCTTTTTATGATAGAGGGCGCTGTGCCGCCTCCCATAGAAACGCGATTTTTAGGAATATATTATTGAGTATGTGTGTGTGCCTCAGTGATGACTCAAATAAAATCGTTAGCGAATTGCTGTTTCCTGTTCTTCTCTCAGTAACTGTTGGGGTGAGTTTTGGTTTCGTATAACTTAATTGCAAACGATAATAAAGAGTAAGTTTTTGCAGGAATTATATTTCAAAAAGTTTGGTGGATTTTTTTTTGTGCAAAACAATTATTTTAAATCTTTTGAAATGTTTTACAATGTGAAGAGGTACCATAAAAGTTTTTATTGTTGTTTATTAGTCATATTAAGTCCATCCATCAGAGCATATGAAAGAAAATCAAAAGAAATCAAAATAGTTCTGGAACTAAAAATGTTGTTCATATTAAATTTCCCTTCTCGAAGCTGCCTTTAAAATTGGATGCAAATGAAAAAGGAATTTCGTTCTGTTAATTTAAAAAAGATGTGTTTAAAAAGTCTGTGAAAGTTATATATCTGTAAGCTATATATATTATGTCAAATTTAGAAAGAAATATTTCGTAAAAAATTTTTCACCCAAATTCGTGAAAATACATGTGAACATTTGATGGTGCTGAAATGAAAACTATTCATTTCTCTTATGAAATATGAATTCAGATCAGAATTATCAAGTTACATATAGAGGCAGATAAAAGAGAACTTAAGTTTGCTTTAAAAGCTACAGTATATATAGAGATTATTTCCATATCATTTCTGTCATTATCTTTTCTATGAAAAGAAAATTTCAACCCTTACGTAATTGTAAATAGCTGCTTAAAAATTAGTATTGCATATTTAAACATAGAAATATTTCCGCATGCAAATTCTCAAATCTTTTCATATCTGAAAAAAAAAAATTGCATAGTATAGATTTTGAAGTTCACCAACTTTTGCCTTAATATCAAAAGCGAAACTATCGCAATTACATATGTTTGAGTTTGATCCCATAAAAGTTTTAACAAGAAAATCGAAAAAAATAAACAAAGCCTAATGTAATTTAAGTGTTCAAAAATGGTTTTGATATCAGTATTAAGGTAAACATGTTTCATTTACATTTCATAAGGTGCAATTTTATATAAATTATGCATTGTTAAAAACTTTTTAACTAAATTAACTTTCAGTAATATTTATATATTAGTGAATTGCAAGAAACGCTCATTTTGGTTCGTAAACAACCTCGGATGGTTTTATCTGTTGCTTTTGTTCATTTTTTGAAAAAATTAGAGACTTTATAAATGATTCTTGCAATATTCGTTCTATAGAGAGTACGTCTTATTTCGACTAGAATGGATAGCATGTTATGTCGTGGAGACTTAATGTCCCGATTTTAAACTCGACTGAAGAAATAGTATATGATTTTAAATTATTTTCAGAAGATAAAATTTGCCTATTATGTGCCACTTCGCTTCTTCACCTCACTTTAACTTACAATAGAAAAGATAAAATATTCCTTTTAATTTTTGAAACGTGCATTTCAAGCATAAAATCAACTGATTGAAGTCATGGTAAGATCCTGAACAATGTGATGAGCAGCTGTGATTATTTACTGTTCAGGAAATTACAAATAGACAATTCAATCAGCACCAAGTGACGTAGTGTTAGCAACTTCTTTACAAGCTCTTTTGAATTACTTAGAGAATGAAGAAGCGCGTTTTGTATAAATTTTTAACGTTAATAGCATTCATAAGCATTATATATTTTCTGCTTTGAAGGGCCAGCCATGTTTTAAATTTTATTTTTTAATTATTTTTTTGGTATTTAGATCTTTTATTACAATTCTTATTCTACTATAGCTTCTTCTCCATTTCTATGACGTCTCAATTGACTTTTTCTAATTTTCATGGGTACATTCGTAAATTTTTTTTTTCGTATGTCAATGAAGCATGCAAATACATACATAAAGTCTTCTAATCCGATATAATTTGAGAAATTATTAGTGCAAATTCGATCACAACAATTAAATCTTAAAAAAATAAATATTAAATTATAATTTTTTTGCAAAGTAAATGTTTAAGTTTTCATGCAGTTTTTCTTAGAAATATACGTTAATCTTTAATTTTGCAGTTATTCAATTTAAATAAATGATATTTAATTGTTTTATAATAACTTGTTGAAATGACGGTTTTTCAAGAAATATTATATTAATTACTAATTGTCTCATTATAACTTCAATGCTTAAAAATGAAAATCTCCATCAGTATAGATTTTTTTTATTTCAAACTGAAAGCGACAGGGGAATTATTCCTACTGATATCTAAACGATATTCTTCAACAATATAAAGTGACTACTCTGTACCATTTTTACGAGTCACTTGCATACAAAACATAAGTAGCTTATTAACGGAACGTAAGTATTGCAATTGACTCAAAAATATATATAATCTAGAAAGAGTTTTTAGCATCAATGATAGTAAATCATAAATAGCTAATTATTCAGAATAAAATACTAGACATGAAAAGAAAGTAGACTCTGAATTACTACTCATGGGAATCATTCTTTTCAGCTTTATCATCAATGTTTTACTACTTACTATTTTAACTACACTCAAATGCTACTCGAGCATTAAATTGTCGTATTTTTATACTTGGAAAACAAAATAATACTTATCTCGAACTTTCTATGAAATTTTAGTTGAATCAAGATAGCAAATTTTTAAAACAAAATGTGTCATCTAATTAGATAGTAAAGAAAACTGAGCTGTCAAGGGATTAACGAGTTTCAGACTGTTTTATATAAAAAATTATTGTTATAAAAATGTATTGGTAAAAGTTACTTTTAGTGTGCACCCAGCTGCGCCAACAATGCCAAGTCGCCAATAAAGATGGCGGACAAAATAAACAAATACTTCCGCGGAACAGTTACGGTTACTATTTCTCGCCATCTAATTAGAACTTTTTACTGATAAGCATTTTTTTTTTTCATACTGCCCGGTGCCTTCTACAGATGCCTTCGGCATCTGTAGAAGGCACCGGGCAGAATTTTTTAACTTTAAAAAAACATCCTACGGCTTCGCTAGCAGCGGGAGCGGGAACCTAGTAGCTTCGCTAGCACATTGAACAAAAGGACTGTGTGGATAACATGAACTGTACATAATCAATTGAATAGAAAGAATGAAGGATGTTGTACGAACGGATTTCAGAGGAAATCCTGCCCGGTGCCTTCTACAGATGCCGAAGGCATCTGTAGAAGGCACCGGGCAGAATTTTTTAACTTAAAAAAAAACATCCTACGGCTTCGCTAGCAGCGGGAGCGGAAACCTAGTAGCTTCGCTAGCACATTTAACATAAAGACTGTGTGGAAAACAGAAACAGTACATAACCAAGAGAAAAGAAAAAACGGAGAAATAAGCAATCGGAACATTCTCCATACAAAATTTCAAACAAACATACTTTCCCCACCTTCATCAACTTGTAAAAGAATATATTCCACTCACCTTCCATCCATTCTGCCGGTTCGATATCAAACCATTCTCAATACAAAATTTCAAACAAGCATCCTTTCCTAATTTCATTAACTCGTAAAATATATATGTATGCATATTTAACTCGCTCTTCATCCATTCTACAGGTTCGAAATAATCCCGACATAACAAATTATGAAGGGAACCAACCGTTATAACACCAAAGGAATTACGAGAACTGCGAAGAATTCCATTTGCAGCTGTCTTTGAAAGTGAGAATGCAGACGATTTTTTTAAAGCGAATACTGACAATTAAAAATTGCAAAAGAATAAATATTCTCTGTTCGTATTCACATTAAAAAAAGAAAGAAGAAAATAACTTTTAATTATAAGCTTAAATTTCTTTATAATAAAGAACAAAAGTAAAATCTTTAATCGATATTTTTTTAATATTTTTAATTTAACATTTTTCATAATTTAATAGTAGTTTAAGTACAACTCAACCATTGCAAAAAGTAGTAAACAAAACAGCAGTACGGTTGCTATAAGAGGGATCCGATGGGTTGCAATATTGACGACAATCGGCTGGTGCACACTAATCTTCACTCAGGCCAATGTATTACTACGTAATTATATTTTGCGAAAAGTTGAAGTTTCATAATTGGAGACTTAATTCTTTACTTTATTTCGTGATTAGAAGTATGTTTTTTATGTATTAATGTTAATATTATTTTCTACAGAAATTATTAAGGTAAATTGGGAATGTTTCATATCGAAAACTACAATAATTTTCAAGAGCTATAGTTTATGATTGTCTGTTACTGGTTGATTAGTTTAAGGAAAATATTTATTTTAGCCTTAATGAGTTCATCATAAAACAATAGTAAAAACCAAGCTTTAGGTGAGAAAATAACAAAATAGCATTTAGAAATTATAATGGTATGTTCAGGAAAGATGATTTTTGGAAGTCATATTATAAGCTTATATAAGTATTTTGGCTTGAAATAAAGTTTAAAAGGAATCCTAACCTAATCCCCGTCTTCCATTAAAAAAAATTATCTGTAAACTATTATGTAAGAAAACCCGATCATAACTGAAGTGAATTGAGTGGGAATGAATATTGTTACTTTTTCTTTTCATCTTCGACAATATAAGCTATTTCTGAACTAAATGATTATCATTAAACTTCCGATGATATTTGCATTCTGATAAGAATAAAGTCCAGCTTAAGTTAACCTTTATTTTTACGCATTACTTACCAGAAAATGAAGTTCAGCTATATCAAATTTTATATTTAAAGTGAATTTGTATTCTTTAAAATAAGTGTTTAATATAACACATTTTTATATGTGCAATTTTAGATTGTCTGTAAAGCAGAATTTTGTACGTGATATTTTACCTTTTATGTCTGTTAAAGTATGGAATACTTTATTTCGAACAGCATGATTCTGATTTCTTGAAACAATTAGGTTTTCAATGAAATAACTGTATAGACCTTAATGATAACGTATCTAAAATAATAAGCAAATTGATCTGCTTCATTTAAAAGTAACCAAATTTTGTATTCTAACGAAAAATTCAAGATGATATTCTGCATTTTTATATACTTTTATTTAATTTCACTTTTCATATTTATATAAGAGGGAATTTGAAATCGACTTTTTATTCCTTTTTTGATGCACTAAAGGTTTGAAGTTTTATTCAGTTTGTATTCTCAACGGCAATGTATTAGTCTAACATTTTCAGAATTGATTAAAATATAAACCATAAATTTAAATAGACTTTGATTCTATACAAATGAAAAATTCGTGGGGAATGTGATTTTAAAATCCCGTAATATTTAAAACGATAAAGTATTAATTATAGGCAAACATTTAGAAAACAATTAAATAAAATTCGATTTTTCAGTTCATTAATAAAATGGTATTTTTAAAGTTTTTTTCCCTCTGAACTTGTTTATTTGATCTTTGCCATGATCTTATCTCCGTAATATTCCCAAAAGATCTTATAAGAAAAAACACATTAGCACTCTGAATGTATCGCAGACTAACAGATTGTGTATAAAATCAGTGTATGGTCGAAGAGAACATTAATCTCTGTAATGCTTTTCCAATATAGTCTGTGCATTTACACACAATTTCAGTTTATTGATGTCTCTCTACTGGGTCACAAAAACAACAGGATTTTCGTCTGAAAATAACCGAGCGAGATATTGTGCTCGCAGTAACTATCATTAAGATTTGCCAGTCTCGCAATTCTTTCATCACGTTCACAACGATTTCAGGAAATGAACCTAAATTGCTAACCAATAAAAACGCCTGATTCCAGAGACGCAAAGCTATTTTCTTAAGCCCTTCGCTCAAGTGACCGATGGAAAGAACAACTCGTAAAACAAGACCAGGACATCTGAGACACAATTGGAGGAAACTTACACTTTTATTGTTCAGTGAGTGTAATTTCTTGTTAACTGTACAAGAGTTTCAGTCAGATTCTTTTTTTTCTTTCAATCATGCATAATAGTAAAAATTTTTTACTTTATCGTAGAAAGTTGCCATTTTTTATTGCTTTCCAAAGCAATCATATTTAGTCTCAATTTTAAAAGCTGTCGGGGTTAAAAAGTGTAGTAAAAGAAAATAAATTATATTTTTACGTCACACTTTGTTTATAAAGAATGAATGAAAATCAATATTATAATTCGTTTTTATTTTAAAATGAAATTTGATTTCCTTAAACCTTCAGCTGTATATCTCACAATTTACAGTTTATAAGTTGCTCATTTTTCTACTCATCCTGCGATATCCGTGGTTTCAAAGTTGTTTATTTTTCTACTCATTTTGCAATTTCGTATCTCGGGCTAGCGCGTTGATCTCTTGCTCTCATAATTCGAAATCCCATTATACTATTATAACTTAACATTACATTATTATTAAGTGCACTAAAGCTAACACAATGGAGTTAACGAATGCTCATTTTAACCCGCCGAACGTTCCGTGTATTCTCATTTTCGATTTTATTGCACGTTTTAAAGGAGATTGTCTAGTAGAGCAATGCAAGACGACTTGCAATTAAATGTTAGATACTATTCACAGAAGTTCTAGTAATTCCGTAATGACTTTAAAATAGTTGGCTCAATATATTTTAATCCTTTATAGTCAGCGTATCAGTATATTCTTAACCTTTCAGCCAAGAATATGAAATAATTAATGAAACAATCACGTTTTATGTAATTGCATTTATTAAAAGAATATTAGTTGATTTTATTAAGTATATGAATGACACTTATTTGTTAAAATTGAAGCACTTTACCATATTAATTCGAATTACACCGCTTTTCCAAAATAACCTTAATTGTTTATTTATGAATGTGCTTGAACTATTGAAGTTTCCTTACATTTTGAAAATCAATCCTTATATTAATAATAATATGCATTGTTTCTCAATTTTTCCTTAATTTCAGAGAACAAAATATTTTATAATTTTTTCTTGTATTAAAAGATGTTTGTTAAATACAATGTTTTCCATTTTTGAGAAATATTTTGCGTATTGTGTTTAGATTAGAATTTTTAAATATTTCAAAATCCTTAGGTGTATGAGACTGTGTTAGAAAGTTAGGAGAAAACCGCTATCATATTGGCTTCAGAGACACATACGAATAAATTTAAGAATTTTTTTGTAAAAATTTCAAGAGCCTGTCCTTGCGAAGTAAATTAAAAGTCTAGACGAAACTTTGAGTAAATTGGATAATGTTACCAAAACTGTGTAACCGGAAAACGTCAGACACATTAGAGAATAAAGTAGCCTTATTTTGATACTAGCACATCGGTATGGTCAATTGTCGATATTAAAGAAGAATTTTTTGTATCCATTCTAGCCTTTTTGGTTATTAAAGTATAGTATAAGTACCCTTTTTTAAGATATATAAAATGTCGGATTGAAGTCGTATCATTATAATAAGTATAGTCTAAATTTAAATCTTATCATGTGTAATATTTTTTCTTATTTTTTAATGTGCATTTTCTCTGCGTTGTTTTCCCCTGAAATTGTGAGCCTTGCATTACTAAAGAACACAGACACACAAAAAAAATGTTGAAGTGTCATGGTATACTTAAACATGTATGTTGTAAAAAAATTAAATTCATAATCTGTTATATTAAATATTTTTTTTCAAAATTAAATTGATCCAATGAATTTCACCAATATTACCTAAAAATGAATAAATGCTATGTTCTAGTGCTAGAAATTATACTCATGAGTTCTGGTATGCATATTATCATTGAATATTTTTCACCATTTTTTAATATCCTAATGCAATCTAAATCGAATTCATCAGAAATAATTGTTCAGAAATCGACGTAGTTAAATTATGCATCCCTTTATTGGATTATTAGAATATAATATATAATTATATCAAAAATATGTTAGCAATACAAAGGGATTTGATGGATTTAGGGATATCAGAAAAGCAATTTTTATTCAGCAATTAAATTAAATATTCTCCCACAGTATAGCTGGGAAATAAAGTTTAAAAAAAATGTCCTTCATATATTATGCATATCTTCAGATATTCATGTCTCCGTCTATATACGGCTAAAGGAAAAAAACAATTCAAAAGTTATTTTCCTCTGTTTCATTCTCTCCACAAAAATGCGATTTAAATTAATAAAACAGTTCGCTTTATGGTTAGACAAAACTTCTTCTGAAACAAATTTATAAGAACTTGTAACCAGTTTCTCGTATACGCAACATGCAAATTTTAAAATTGCCGAAAAGAGAGAGAGAGAGAGAGAGAGAGAGAGAGAGAGATTTACTTTATCGATCAAACTATTTCAAATATTTATATTTTTTACATTTACATGCTTATGGATGATGTTATATTCAATACATTTTTTTAAGTATAAATGCGTTTCTGGGCGAATAATTGAATTAATACGAAACGACAGCTTTTGTAGCCTTGTGTTCCTAATATATTTATTATCTGATTAATTTCAAGTGAAACTGAAACATAAAGAATTATGATAATTGCAGTTTTTCACAATGACATTTTGAAATTCGTTTCGTATAATTTCATAGCATAAATGCCATTGGTGTAATGCTGTGAAATATAAAATAAAGTAACCTTTACAATTAAACAAAAAAAAAAAAATTCCAAACCGTCAAAAATGTACATTTTATCATAATGATGGGTTCTATTAAGTTTATGGGTGTGTGCTTTGATAATTAATTGCACTCTGTATAAGATATATGGAACTTAGTTCAGATATCAAAATATGTCTACAGTACAAACATTATTATATTAAATTCCTCAGATTATAAATAATAAATTTAAACACAATAAAAATGAGTGAATTTCTTAAACGGCGTAATATTCCTTCTACTTCGCAAACTACTTCTGACGGAATTTTACTGTTTTTCTTATGAAAATAGGAATGATTTGTACAGTTCAACATAATTCTTCATGATAAATCAATTTGTCACTTCTAATGCAAATTTGATTATAAGAGATTTATGCAACCTATGAATTCGTTGCAGATTAATCTCGGATTGCAGTTTCATCCGATGCTATGTACTGTATTGTTATCCAAACAAAGTCGTAATCGCACAACATCGGCTTTTCGAATGATTGGATAAATAATCTAGCAATCTAGTAATGAGAGTAGAAATCTACGTGCATGAATTCTCCATAGTACATGTCTCTCATATTAACAAAGCGTACTATTGATACATTAAATTAAATTTGTTCTAATACTAGACAACATGACTTCAATTGTCTAGGAAGAATACTGTTGAAAATATTTGTGTATTATCAAAGCTTTGGCATAGGATCTTTAGATTAGAAATTATGTATCTACAGAAGTTAATATGGCAATAGAAAAATTTTGAATATTTTCCGATTTGATATATTTTGATTTTATTATGACGATAAGGCATGTTTAAACAATATGCAAAATGAATGAGAATATAATGTAGGAAATAATGGCTTCATATGAAAGAAAACATGGCTATTTAGTTTTGACTTAATCTGAGTTACATTTTTATATTCCTTTTAAAAATAATTATTTTCTGATTTTTAGACTATGTTACATGTGGAAAAATAATTACTATTCGAACTACAGATTATTTTCTCTGTTAATGCGAAAATCAAGAGCAGGTTTGAAATTTTAAATTTTGCATAAAACCCGATAATTTTTATGTGTAAAACCAATATACAATTGACGGAATAAAAGATTAGAAGAAAATGCATGAAGCAGGAAGTATTTTAAATTGTGATCAAATGATTGGTGATATTCTGAATGCAAATGTTCATAATGAAACTCATTTGGGTATCAGTACTCATAGACAAAATCGCTATTAGTTTACAAAAGCTATCACCGTTTTTACTCATAAAAATTAATTATCAATTGTTTTCAGCATTCACTTGAAGTAACTGTAAACATTTCATCTGAACATTTCATTTTTCAGCAGAAAGGCCTTGTTTGGAAATGTATTCAGCATTTAATTACAAAAATTTCAAGAAATATAAATATTTATCATTCGCTAAATTAGTGTTAAAGCTTGCTAATACTCCAAAACATTCACTCCTAATTTAATAATAACTATTATGAAAATGTTTCCCTGTAGTTTCCAGAGCAAATAAGTAAAAACAATTTTTTTTCACTTACTCCATTTTTAGGAAGTCTAATTTCATACTATTACAAATCTTATAAAAAAAATTGTGATAGATATTTGCCTCGTTTATTTTATAATAATACTAACCTGTTAAGCTCACACTGACCAGATATAAAGTATTCAAAAAATATTTAATGTGCTGTAAAAGATATTTAATGAGCTTCATGCTAGAAACATCTTGCATAGATGGCTGTATTTAGGTCAGAATAGATAGGCGAAAGTTATCTTGTTTCTTGACCTCCGCCAGATGTTTTCAATTCTTCTAAAAGGAACACATAAAATTCTCCATATATTCTTCCAATACCCTTTTCGGCTAGGACTTATGTAACCCAGAATGTTGCCCAAGGCTGTATAATATTCAGCGATATTATATTATTCAATATTCAACAATATTTAATAACATACAATATTGTACAATATATGTGTAGTACTGTGAGAAGATGACTAACAACATTACGAGAAATTTTTGAAAATGTATGTAGATCCACACGCAAGATATTTAGAACATTCATTAGTGTTAGATTTTTGTTCATCTAAAGTAGAAACGGAGTCACTAAAAGTTTTGTAATGTCAGATTAAATCTGTTTTTATTTCTACCATCTCTTAAATGCAAGTATTCAGGGTCCATTCTATAGCAATAATTTATAATTCTTTTAACTGATCTTTTCATTCTGGATTCAAGTTTTAAGAAATATGCGTATATTTATAATAATTATTTAACATGATTTATAATATTTGACTAAAACAAACTGGTAGATTTATATAGATTGCAATGCGGGATGAATAATCATTCTTCCAAAAATCCTTTTCCATCCTACATACCTGTATTAAGGCAATAACTTTTATATAATTTAAGGTTAAATGTATTATAATAAGAAAACTCAAAACATATATTATTAAAACTTGAAATACCATCCTATTATTTTTGATAGATATATATATGAAAAATAAACTATATCTTAAATAGTGAAAAGCCACCAATTATATCTAAAAATACAAACAAAATGAAACTGTTACAAAGGAACCCCGAATAATTGCAAACACTCGAAATAAAGCAATTGGTTTAACAGCAACAATGCTGTGTTCTTACAACAATTGAACACTCAATTACTTCTGAATTATATTCCGAAGTGAATCCGACTCAATTAGTTTGTTATAAATCCTTCTAAGAAAGACACAGAGAGAGAAACTAGGAAAATCTGGGCTCTAATTCGAGCTGTACGTCAAGAAGAAACCTGCATTGATTATCTGAAGGAAGAGAACTCCTTCGAATCCCGGAGGTAATAGCTGCGAAATTCTTCGAAGAATTCGCAATTTATTCAGCGATGAGGAAGAATCTGGAATAGAGATCCACTATTTATCACTGACAATGTCCTGACATAAGTTGGCGACTGAGAAACCATTTGTCAACCTACAGAAACACGTGCTCTTCTGCGGGCGTTCACTTTCATTTCAATAAGTTGAATCGGATGATGGAGAGTGCATTCCCTCCAAGCATTTTCCACTAGTCTTTACAAGTGTTTAATTAAATAGAAACGAAAGAAAGGATAGACTACTGCTGAGCTGTGAACCGAAACATGTCTTTCAAGAAGAGTCGCTTGAATTAAAAATTTTATTTAAATCCTTGTTCTTGATAAATTGAAATGAAATAAAATTACTCTTTTTGGTAAGTGAAAACTAGCGAGGCGAACTGCGAACTACCCCTTAAGATCGAGTAGTAATTTTGAGAAAATTATATTTGTTTGTCTTTTATGGTTTTCTGAACACAAAACATTCCAATGTCGTTATAAATGCATCTTCTCAAGATGAGATTAATCTTAGTCCATCAGCAGCTGTATATTGCGGTTAATAATTCGGAACACTATGTATTGTAACGGGAAAACCCGTTGTCTCCCAAAAACTTTCTCGCATACACTCTTATAAATTTGCTATGCCAAATAACTCCTTGCACGACACTGGCGTACGATAGTTACAAAATATTAGCTTTTGTCATGAATTAGCAATTTTACTGAATCAAATGTGTGATACTTGGCGAGTTATTTAAATTAATTCCTGTCATGCATTAATAATATCCTAAAATTGTAAATGTGTTTTAAATCTGTTTTTCTCAACCAATTGAAGCAAAAATTTGTCACAGAAAAGCATTTGCATCACGAATTCTCATACCAGATTTGATATATTTTGAAAGTACAGCCCAACAGATAGTCAACCCGTAACTATATTTGGCTCAAAAAAATCACAGAAATTCCATATATCGTACCAGAAAAAAGAGCCATTTATGTTTATTAAGTGTTTATGGTTGTTCCTTTTTTGTATCCTTTTTTTTTTTTTTACAAAAGTTTCAAATTTCTTAAAATTAATTGCCGTAATTGAAAACACTATAACATTATATATAACCATAAACGAAAAGAAATTCAGGATTAAAACATTATTAGATTATAAAGTTAGTATTAATTTTCTAGATATATTTATTTCTTACACATAAGAAAGCGAAAACTTTTAAGCACTTTTAATGATTCCCGAAGTACTGATTAAAATTTCAGATTAGTACTATTTTCAGCAGAATATATTTTTATCCATTTATAACGTTTAAATATAAATGGCGTGACTGAAATAAGTCACTCACTAATAAGACACAAGTTCAAGTGACTGAAATAAAGTTTGTAAATAACAAGTTTCTGTCTATTTTGTCTATGCGAATATCCAGAAAAATAAATGTATTGAAAAGTAGGAATTTTCAACTTTTTAAAAATGTGTTATTTGCTTATTTATTTATTTTCTAATTAAAGCAAAACCATTCTATTACAAAAAATAAAAAAAAACTGTTTTGAATGAAATTCCTTTTTAAATTATGACTTTTTGAAACTTTGTTACTCATACTCAAAAGATTGTGACTTTAAAAACACATATGAAGTTTTTATTTGATCTTAATTAAATGAGCAATTGTAATGTGTTAAAACATTCTGTTACGAACTAAGGATCTGTACTTACACCTTTTGTTAAAGAATTTTAAATTAAGAACGAATGGAAAAATTAAATCTATATCGATATTTTAACCTTTAAGAAAAGGTATATTGAATCTGGTAAATTAAATTTAGATGCATTACCTTTACTTTTAATTCTTATTTTTAAATTTTATTACTCTGTCTGTATATTTGTTTACTTTTGCAGTACCAATTTAATTTATTTTGTTTAGCTTAATCAAAATTTATATTAGAACTTTTCGATTATTAAGAAAACTACTTCTTAAAGACATCTTACGAAATAGTTATTCTTATGCCATAAGAATTCATTATATATTACTCCTGCAATTATCCCTGCTTTCAAATTTCTATTCATATCCAAAGCAGCAAAATATATGGCGATTCGAGGTCCTAACGACTCAAAAAATGCTGCAATAATTGAAATTAAAATACGTAGAATAAATGATGAATATTTTGAGTGATGTCTGTGATTTGCTTTCCATATTTGTATGACATATGTACCCTGTGCCGGCCTCTTGGCATAGGGGTAGCGCGTCTTACCCGTGATCTGGGCGTCTTGGGTTCGAGTCCCGGTTCGGGAAAGGTTGGTCTTCATCTATTCTATCTGGGAGATGTGTGAATGTACCCCCCCCCCCTGTAAAAAGGGGCTGTGCTAGCGAATGTGATACGTGAGTAGCAAAATCGAACTCTTGGCGTTAGTTGGCGCTACTAAAACAACAGACGCACTCTCTCGGCTAAAATCGCTGACTTCGTTCAGCGGGCTTGTCCATGGCAAGTGCCATTAGAAACAACAATATATCCTGTATACTATTCTTTATAATGAAATCTTTTGCAATTAAAAACTTTTATATTAACACTAATTTGCTGTTGAAGTATGAAAGAAAATTGAAAAAGATTGATAAGTAAATGAAATATGCATATTTTTATACGAGCGAAATGTAAAGTAGTGAAACACTTCATGTCTATGAATAATAACCTATGATAATAAGAATAGTATATATTGATAAAGAGACGCAGAAATAAAGCTCAAAAATCAATTAATTTATTTCTATCGTTCAATAAGATATTGATTGTAACACTAAAATTAATATTGCTGCCAAATAATAAAAGATATAATTAATTTTATTTCTTTCTCTCACTCAATAAAACTTTCCATTTTAGTGCTTTGAGCGTACTGGTGATTGAGGATCAGGCTCAAATTGGACAAATCTTTCAATGCTCTTGAATAATTTTTTGCGGGAAAAAATCAAATTTCAATTAAAAATTTTCGCAGTAATATTTTATTATACATAAAACGGCTATCTACTATGACATGTAGATTGAAACTTCAAAGATTCTTTTTAAATTGTTACAAAAATAAAGGACGCATTGTCTACATATTTACGATTTTAAATATGTAAACAATTCCATCTAGACGTGTTAGGAAATAAAAATTTACTATACATTATTACTTTTTATAATAGTAAACTTCGTTTCCACATACGTTTACCTTCATTTCGCTGATCGGCAGCCGAAAAGCGGGTGGCCCTCTTTTCTTCCTCTGCTGTATTTAGAAATTAAATTTTAAGTTATAAAAAAAAATCTGTTGTAAATTTTAGCTGCTTATTCAAAAAGGAGTTATTCCTGCTTTTGTATAATTTCCCAAGGAAGAGTTTCAGAAAATAAAAGCAAATGTACTTTCAAAATTTTTTTATTATCGTACTGAAAAGAAAGAAATGGTGTTTTTTTTTTTGTCAAAATTATGAGAGTCAAAAATCAAATCAAATCGTGAGAACATGAAACGTTAAAGCAAATACTGTATTCAAATTGTAGTTTTAATGGTACTTGCAATACATTTTTAATCTCTAAAAAGTGCTTGGAATTTTTCTTTAATTAGATCAATGGAGTATTTCCTCATAACATTATTTTTAATATGTTCTGCTTTTAAGTTATGTTTTGACTTTAAAACTTTAAAAAAAAAGTTTTCTGTTTTTATGTTTTCTATTTTTTAGTGCATTAATTAATGCGCCCTTTCATTTTTTATTCAGTCTTCATTATTTTTTACTATTTAATTATTAATATATTTCATGAGTCATTATTATAAATGTTAAAAGTCTAGTATTTCAGGAAGGAAAATATCAGTTATAAAATTTCTTCCTTTAAAGCATGTCATTTCTTTCTTAAAAGCAATATACTAATTCTGAATTAAATCATGCAAATATATAAAAAAAATCCTGTAGATATGCGCTTTTCTTATAAATAAAATAATGTAAATTAATGAATATATTATTTATCAGTATTAAAATCCAGAAAACTTCTTGAAAAAAGTAAAATAATTGGAATTAAATTTTCCTTACTGCAGTATAACTTTTGTTTCGAATAAAATGTATCTGTTTCAAAAGCAGATTTTGTTGGTGAATCCTTAGAATTCGTTGTTTTAAATCTTTAATTAATGATTTTGATAATATCTAAATTACAGAAGGATACGGATATTTCTAACTTAAGCATACCGTTAGATAGTAATGAATGCGATGAATGCTTTATCAGCCTTTGATGAAAACCTAGAGTTTACTGTGACAAAACTAATTATTATCTATTATTCATTTTATACTTTATTTTATTAAAAAGAAAGAATTGTGCTTGAAATTCAAATTACATATTAATGAATGTTTAGCTCTATTTGTTAGGTTTTGAAGGAACAAAACTGAAAGAGAATTAACTATATCATTAGGCATTTTTTCATATACCTGTAGTTATGATCAACTTCCCTTTTATCCTCTTTCTCCTAGAAAAAAAAAAGAGCACATTTTTCTAGAATTATATAAAGCTAAAGCTTATAAGTATATTATTTCTTATTTAATAAGCAAAAATATGTAAGTAAAGGACAATAAAACAAATAAAAACCTAAAATAGTCAAAAATTATTCCATTTGTTTTGAAATCGTCAATATATGCAAAGATATTGACTCGTCTATACGCATAAAAAAGAGGTAAAAAAATCAAAAATCATTCTCGTTGTCCTTTGACGTAAATTTATCAAAATTTACATAAATGTATTACTTGTATTATTTTGGCAATGTACACACAATACTGACTTGATAATTATAGGTAAACAGGTTATCTTATCAACATATTTCCTACATTTTCCACAAATGTTTAGAATTGTATTGCCTTTTATTGTATTTATTTTTCATTCACTACGCTTACGTAAAAAAGACTCACAAGTATCAATTTTCTCTATGTTAGATGAAGAAAGTTTGTAGAATTTTGATGAACTATATATCTTTTGAAGCTCCTCAGTGGTATACAAAATAAAATCATGGTGAATGATGTATTTATTTCCAGGTGACTATTCGTAAGTTATCCACGCATTTATTGCAGCCAAATCAAGAATTAAAAAATATGTTTGAGCTGGCCAATGTCTAGATGAGGATTTTACTCAGTTCTGGCCATCTGGTCCAAAACATCACCATATTTTGTTGTAAAAATTTATTATTACGGCAAATTTATTTATCATTAGATGTAATTTCCAATATTAGTTGTAGGGTATTTAGAGGGCAGGACGGTTTTATTCTTGTTTTTCTTGATAAGATGTAAGCGATACATAGTCGTGTTCATCAATCTTGCTAGGTTATAGCTCATCTCTCATGTTTTGTTTCGTTAATGAACGAACAAAGTACTTATTTCTTTGAACGAGTTTTTGGACAAACAGAGCTTATTCCTATTGTCCTCTTTCATTTCACTAATTTTGGCGAAATAAAAAAAATCCGTTGTCAGATTTACCCCAGTGTTGAAGTAAAGATCCATCAAACAGAAAACTGCATTACCGTTTCTCCAACAGGTCTTGCTTTCTTTTTGCCCAAACAAAGATATCCGTTCTATTAATATTTTGACTGCGCATAAATAGCAAGCTATTTTGCCGAATTTATCAGGCTTCTTAGGCCTACTGAATATTCGGCATCGAATCTTTTTGGAAGCAATTGTTCATCCAATGTCATACTTTCACTCAGTGTATAAAACCTCAAATAATTTTCTATATATGTTTTATAATCATTTGAAACAAGGGTAAACGGATGTGTTTGCAGTTCTAGCTGAAGCCATGCCAATGTACAAGTAGTTCATAATTTCCAGAAATCTGTTTCTAGCTATTGCTTCAGCGAAGAATGTTGGACCCCCAGGATCTTGATCGTGGACTCAAGACAGAAAGATTTTTATTGCCAAAGCCCCTGAAATATATATCAGAGATTACAACATTCTTCATTACCAGTTGCAATGCAATATTTTTTTTTTTCGTTGTGCATGGTAACTTAAAGCCAAACGTCTCTTGTATCATACATGTTCTCCTGTACAATAGAAAAGGAAGAGCGCAATGCAAATAATGCTTCATTCAAATGGAGTGGCAAATAAAACAGCAACCTTTTCCGAGTCAGCAGCTTGGTCTTCCTTCAGAATTCTTGAATTCCTGATTGCCTTCGTAAACTGCTTCTAATATTGTTGTTGGAATATTTACGGACCCAAATTGAGTCATCGCCCCATTCCAATAAATACTGAGGAGATGTAGATATGATAAAAGTAATATTCCCGAACGTCGCCTAAAGGATCTGATAATTTTACGAGTTATTATATTCACTCAATGAAATGACAATTAGCTAAGAAATGAGCTCTTCTACTATCGTCTGTTTCATCTAATGACAAATTTGACATGACATATATTTTCAATATCCTGTTTGTTGTGCTTTAAACTTGCATAAGAGTGTGAATACGGTGATCTGAAATGCACTTTTTTCAATCAGACCACTCTCCATTTAGGTTAAATTATAGTATACGTGCAAAATAAGAAAAGTAAAGGCTCAGAATTACCATCAGTAACTCACTTGCAACTAAAGCAGTATTTTTTAATGAAAGGACATAGAAATATTTTGTGACATAATCGTGGCATTTTATTTTTCATTTGTAGGACAGACATCCTTAAGAATTTGATAATCCATCCACAGAGTTTTGGCAGAAGTTTATTGCATTTGCTTGTACAGGAACACTACATTTATATCGGTTGCTGTAAATTTTGTTTACAAATTATAATCTGCTGTATACCTTTTATCATAAAATATTGTTCGTAATAACAGCAATAATAACATGATTAATGTTCAATTAAAGGAACATTTTTAAGGAAAGATAATTGGTATGAGTAGTTTCCAGTATGATTTTCTTACATAAGTAATGGATTAATAATGTTAGACTTCTTAAAGTAAAGGAGTTCAATACTGAAACAATAATGTTGTATGCAAACACATTTTAATTAGTCGGCAGGGAAAAAGGGGTTTGAAAATAAATCCAGATGAAACCACTCAGATTAAATAAAATACTTTTAAACAAATTAAGTCCCAAGACTGCTGAATAAACTAGAAGTGATTAGGTGGATTGGAAAGTATTAGAAGCTTTTCCAGTTAGGCAGGAGTATTGTTGAAAACTATCTCGCCTTGTGATAAGTAATTTTTAATTGGACTACGACAAAAAAAAAGTACAGAATAAGACACATTTTCTACTTTCTATGCAAATGAATGTATGGGATCAAATTTTTGTCATGAATGCTGTGTCTTTTATTTAATTGGATTTTCGCAACTTGAAAGCTTCCAAAACAGAGAGGGATAAGAGTTGAAGGGTTATTAAAACATAATTTTAAATAAAAAATTATATTAGAAACTGTAGTTTCTTTAATAACTAGTTAATTACAAATAGAATGGTAATATTTGTTCATCAAAAATATATTAAATCAAAGTTATCTTTGCAACAATTTTTTGTAAACGGTCTCCAAATTTTTTCATATTTAACCTTTTGACTGACAAAACCGATGTAATATTTGCAGTTCGCACCTAGTCAGAAAAGTTACAAATATTTACTCTGATCAAAATTTAAATGGAGGCGAATCTTTAGATTCAATCCTAATTAAATGATAGAAAGTACGGTACAGTTTCCAGAAGGGAAATCAGTGGCAGTAGTAAAACGAGAGAAAGTAATCAAGGGCGATCAAACAGAATTCGAGAATAAGGAAAACATATCCAATGTGTAAAAATGAAGGCGGTGAGCAAACCGCTACCTGTAGCTCTGTTTAGAAAGTAGGAAATATCTCGTTAAGTATTGTAGTCCCCAACTGAACATTTTATCAGAAATATCTAGATGAATTTAGTATTCAAAGAAAAAAAAATAATTGACGGTAAAACAAATAGTGCAATACATGCATAAAACAAATAATGCGTATATTGTACAGGAGAACATGCTTAGTACAAAAAACGTTTTGATTTAAATTGTCATTCATTTTGTGAATTTCCTTTACCTTTTAAATAATAAAATCAAATTTTGATTAATCTCGGTTGAAATAAAAGATTGATTCAGATAAAAACTTAGATTTTTGAATGAAAATGTCATCTTACTTTTATTTAATTAAAAAAAAGACCTAAAGAGTGATCATGTGATACTCGGAAAAGGATTAGAACTAATTTAAATTTGGTTATGTCACCAGATCACACATATCTTTACTTTTTTCACAATATGAAGGGAAATACTAGGATGGTTCAGTATTTTGATTCAATATTTATTGAAGATTCAATATTTTGTTGGAAACTAATTATATCAGAAGATGAAATTTCAAAGGGGAGTTAAACGTCTCCACGAATGGGATACAGTTACCAAACCTGGTACGATTGTATACCAGAAACCTTCAAATCCATAGATAATAACATGAGTGCTTATAAAATCTCTGTAAAACCGAAATAAAATGCTCCTTTTTTGGTAGAGGAAATCTTTTCCGGCATAAAATTTTTAAATGCCAGCTTTTTAATATACATTTTGTAAACATACCAGGTTCATTTTTTTTAATAAATAACTGCGAACCAACTTCTCCTGGGAGTTGTCTAACCTGCATCGTGAAGTGGAATTCCTAGTACTTATTCGTTTTTCTTCAACTAAAAAAAAAAAAAAAATCTACTAATGCAGAGTAGAATACTTGCTTGCGGCAAAAATGGTGAGCTGCACCTTCTATCGAAATCTCGTTACATCCCTCTTGACTTTAGGAATCAAATATTGATGTTGAGGGAAGGAACTCCTTTCCCTGGGCATTTTGTAGATCTTGCAGAGCAAACAGACAAGATGGCCCTTATCATAAACAAATAAGTTCTTAGAAACAAGGAACAAAAGAAAATATAGTAACCTTGCACAAAACGGGGTTTATTTCGGGATTGGAAGTGCCTTCACTAGTTCTCCTATATGATGTTAAGGATGTGCATCGGTCACAACATTCTCTAAACCTAAATGGATTTATTCTGTCAACAAAGATTTTGAGGTTGAAACGTAAAAAAAGAATGACACAATAAAGGCTTAGTTTTTGAAGAAATAATCTTGTGAGTGAAAAATCTGTTGTATTCATTAAAGTTTGAAACAGAATTTTTTATTAGATAAAGGTATAAAAGTAAAGAGAAACTAGTAAACTCATTTGGTTTGATTTGATATGATTAGTTCCATGGTATCCAATTTTGGCATTGTTGGCAATCAAAGATAAATAATACTAAGCCAAATTTCGTTTTTTCATTTTTAGATTTTCATTAATCAAGATAGGTAGCTGAAGTTATTATTAAATATTTAATGGTTTTGTTCCTTTCCCAGTTTTTAAGCTATTGCTTTAAAAAAAATTCTTAACTTGTCTTGAACTGAAATGCTCCTTTCATTTTATATTTACATAGTAATCATATATTTGAGCGGTGCTGAAGCAGACGTCGATCACTATTTATCTAAGTACATTTATACGAAGAATTTTCTGTTAACAAAACCAGTTTCAAACACGGTGAATAAAATTATAGTCAGTAACTGTATATTAGTAACTTAATAAAGTAAAAAACTCAATTATAAATAAAGAGCTGGCTCAATTGCATCGCTGTTTTTTGTGTATATTATGGGAAATCAATTTATAACTAAAAACAAAATCATATTTTCGTCAATAGAAACAAATATCGTACTGCCGGCTACAAGAACGTTTGCAATTTATTGACATTTTAAAGCAGAAATACATTTTGGGCAAGTTAAATTTCATTTAAAAGAATCTAACTGCATTTTTACGCATCTGCAATTCACTTGTAGACTTTAAAATTCATACCTGTTCACCTATAACATTGATTCCTTTCTTTTGCAATTAATATTACAAAACTAAACTAGGTTTAACGTGTTTCCAACAAGGAAATATTGTGTCGTAGGTATTTTGAAAATGGCATCTACTGAGGAATACATCAGTAACTCTATCGATCAGTGTCATATAGTCCTTTAACTCTAGTAAATAATTCACATTTAAATAATACTTAGTCCGGTTTAAATGAACTCAGATTTAAAACTCGCAAGATTTCGGATGATCAGGTGAACAAGCAGTTTCAGAATTTTGAGTGTTTCGACACCCCTTATATACTGGGAAAAGTACTCCTCAATTCAGGGAGTAATATATGGTCTCTGGAGTTGCAATTTGTGCCTGATCATGTAAATTAATCTATTCATCTCTATTGAGCTAGAGTCACTGATTTTCGTAACTATAATAAACACCGCTTGCCAAACTAATCATCAATACTAAATACGTGGAAATTTGAATGTACGTATATTGCAAATTTAGATTACAAAATGCATTTTTGCGACTTTCAAAAGCATTTGACCTTTCACTAGCGCATTTATTTCATAAAGACACATTTTGAATCGATGTTAACAAGTAGAATGATTTAACTTGATCAACTAATTACTCATTCCTTTGTTATGAATATTGAAAACTAATATATTGAACTAGTTAAAAATTTTATGTTGTTCCTCAAATTCATCGATAGATACGCTAATTATAATTAAGAGATTTTATCTTTTCTAAGAGTGTATGCTGATATACATTTATAGAAATATTATGTAGTTGCAAACATTTTTTTTGTTTTTTTTTCCTAAAATTCTTCCCATTCAGATTTAAAATGTTTCTATGTCTAATCAACTCAAATTCGAAATTTTTGAGGTAACATGATCACTATCAAACCTATGAAAACACCATTTCTGACTAATCTGTGGCGAAAAACAAACAAAAAAAAAAACACTACAAAGCTATAACTTTTTAACACACTTCTTTCAAAACGGTATAAAACATAAAACTAAATTTTATAATGATTTGTTAAATTAATACAGCGACTTTCAATAATATTTACTTTCTAATACATGAAGTACACATAGATAAATATTGTAATCTTCAAGAAACTCCAATTCGAGATTTTGACGAATCTCCACATTAAGGAACTCCCCGAGTTCGAAAAACACACTTTTGGAATTATGTGTCTGTGTGTCTAAAAATGGTTCGACGTAAATGGGTGAAATTTGTATGTAGACTTAACATCAAATTTTAGCCATCAAATTTTGAATAACATGCATTCTTGGGAGGACTGTCTGTCCAGTTATCCATACACAAGTGAATGAAAAGCAGAACTAGATGGCTGTTAGTTCGTTACATAAATTTAATTAATATACATAAGGCTAAAGTGTAAAATTTTTTTTTGAACTAAGTCTACCAAAGGGTTGACCATACGACGGTTTATAATTTCACAAACATGTAAATACGATAACTCAAAAATGCAGTGACTTAAATATATGAGATTTGGTATTAGATTTTGTTGTGTACATTTATATTTCTGAATTCAATTTTTCTTCTAATAAGTTGGAATAAAGTTGTCAAATATACAAATTTGATGATCTGGAGCACGAGTATTAACCGTATCCCAGAGATTACTTGGTGAAGATAGCAAGCACTCTAATAGGCTTTTTCGTAACTGTTAGTATCATGTGGTTAATAACAAACAAATACATTTATTAGAGAAATTATGAGAACATTCCAGGGAGACAGTTCCATTTGATTAAATATAAGGATTATCGCCGTAAAAAGTATAATTAGTATTTAAGAATCTTTCTTTATGCAGGATTATAATATATAATATTATATCGAATATTGCGCAATCAAATGGATAATCCGAAATACCAATAGATCTGTATTGTAAAATAGTTTAGTTTGATCTTACACAGTTATAAAGGTAATCACGAAGATGATAATCTCACTTTGGAATGGCCCTAATGTCTCCATTTTGTTGTACGATATCCAGTCAATTGCACAATAATTGATTGCAAAACGGATATATGATATGTTGTTCTGTCTCTGTTATGTTTTGGGGAGAATATAAATTCATAATGTAGTTGGCAATGCAGAAATCTTGATATTTTAATTAAAATGCTTATCAAAGCAAAAGAAAAGAAAAATAGAAGGGTAATATCATAGTAACACACGTGAATGTATGTTGTGATAATATTAGAATCTACGGCTTCATAACCATATTTTGAACTATCATAATGTTGTAAAACACAAACAGTTTTCATAAACAGTTATTTTGTCAAGGTGTATTTGTGGGCAGCGACAGTTTTGTGAGCGAATTGATCTCGGTTTATTCGTGCAAAGTTTTTGAAAATCTTCTTTGCAGCACGTTGCATTTTTTTTTTTTTTTGTATATGTAAGGCACTTTTTCATTCTTAAAAGCGTAACCGACAGTCCGAATAGCGTAATTCGGACTGTCTGTGCTTTTAGGCAACTTTCAAGCATATTTAAGGTACTGCATATATTTTTGGAAAATCAGAAAAAAAAAATGCGGATTGATTACTTACGAATCTCATTGTCTAATGGAAATGGAGAAAAGCAGTGTTTCACATTTCTGACACAGAAAGAGGGAAAAAAAGCATTTTATAAGCTATCAAATCTTATAGAGGTTAAACTGCTAAACGATTGATAAACTCACGACCAATCGTGGACAAAATAAAGGTCATTATGTCTGACTAAAAATTTTAGTACATATTACTGAAAGTTTATAAAGTCATTATATCTCTGAATGTTTGAGCTCTTCCAGTTAAATTCGATTTCAAATATATTTTATTTTGGAAGTACAGGTTGGGAAGTTAAAGTGCATGTGTTCATTATGAAAGTATGAGATTCCTACATTGAAATGACGTGCCTTATGAAAAACGAATTATAAGTAAAAAAAATGAGCAATATTAAATTAATATCGAGTGCAATAGTCAGGATTTCAATAATATGTGAGAGTTAAAATGAAGTACAATGACCAAATTCATAATTCTGCAACAATGGCAATTATTCAGTTAAAACTTGAAAGAAAAAAGTTTTTCGGAGAATAAGATTTATTAAGTTCCAAAAAATCTTACCGATTCGTACTTTCTATAATAAAAATAGGCCTGCATGGAGAAAAGTGAAGAAACATTTATTTTTACAAACATATGTAAGAAAATTTATTATAAAATTATATAAAGAAATTTATTAGAAAGTTTACCTACATCGAGAATAATAAACAAAATGAAAAATTAGGAGCCAATTTGATTTTTCACACAGACTACTTCAGCTTTACAACAGTTAATAGTTGGAAAAGTAATTTAGAAACCAGACGAAAAAAAGCTATATAGTTTTTGTAAGAAAATAAACCCAGGTCATGTTCTTGATAATGAGGGTGAACATTTTCTTTTGTTTATTTAAACGTCTTGAAGAACAAGTTTTTAACAAAAAGGTCATTTTTTTCCTATGCATAATTCAACACGCAAAACAAAAATAAGTATTTTAAAAAATGAAAACGCTATTCAACGGAATAAATTTTCAAAAAAGAATTTCAAAAATTGTTAAAAAGGAAGTACAAATTGAAGAAAAAAAAATTACTCTTAACTCATTTAAAGCAACATCAAAATAAAACTCGGGAAAAGAGACCGACTTTCAACATAATTAACTTCTTACGTTTGCTCAATTTAGCATTGAATCGTCATCGAGGAATGAAAAATGAAGCTTCTGGGTCATGCTTGCCTAACTCAACAATAAAAATTTTTAATGAAGAGGTAAGGTACTTTCAGCCTTGCTTCATTCATTATGAGTGGTTGAATGAAGAAAATCAGGTATATGGAAAGAGCGTTATTCTGCTTTCTTCTTTCCTGAGCGCGAACTTTAATTCCTACTAATGGTTTAGGCGGCAGTCTAACGTTGCTGACGGAATCTTGCATTAACTAAAAGGATATCAGGAGAAAGAATAAATGAAGAAGTCTGCTTCATAAATGTTCTCGTGTTATTGAATGAAATACAACATTTTGGAGAGACCGACAAAAATTGTTCATTCCATCAATAGTTTGTAAGTTTAAAGGGAAGAAAGGTTTAATCTGATTTTATATTCATGCATTAGTTTCGGTACTTTAGTTTTTAAGACATGGCTTCGCCGGTAGATCGATAGAGGTTTTCAACATTTTGTTGTTCTTTTAAAATTATCGATACAGTGCAAGAATACATTTTTTTAATCAGTGCATAGAATCAAATTTTAAAAACGGCTTCTTTGTTCGATGAAAAAATACAAATGAAGATTTTATAAATGAATTAATTACGGATAAAGCACAAAATGGCTAAATGTTTAGCAGCTGAAAAAATATCCATACATAACTAAACAATTTCAGACAAGTAGAAAAGCAACCAATAACATATTGGCAGGAAATAATTTGAAAGTAAAAGTAGCACTGAAATCAGAGATTTACTCTTCATAATATAATCACATTTTGGGGAGGATCGAAAATTGTTTTAGATAAAGGAAGTTTTGGCTCGCATGCTAAGAGTCTCGATTCACTCTAATTATGGGTTAATCATATAAATAAAAGAAGACGCAGATTTATATCAATTGGCAGAATCTTTCAACTAATTCAAGCTACCACAGAGTTGAGACCATTTGTCTGAAGGATCGAATTAAATGAAGAAAATTTACAAATACATAAGAGAAACCTTGATATCCGAAACTTAAGTAAAATGGTAACTATAACATTTTAAATTTCATGACATAGAAGATTTAATGTTTATTGTGCTGTAAAACTCAACTCGCATCACTTTTGTTTTAAACTTATATGGTATAAAAATTAATTTGAAGTTGTGGCATTTCCAGTATTAGTTTCAAAGAATTCCTTTTTTTTCCACTAAAGTAAAAAAAACAACAATGCGATTAATAAGGAGATAAAATTTGAATAAAGATTGTTTGAATTCCATATACAGTATTATACATTGTTGAGGTCCGTTTCTTTTTTCCAATGCATGTTTCTGATCCTACCATAACAATAATTACATTATGTTAGAATGCCGTTTGATTGTATTTTTTGAATTAAAACTTCATACATCTTTCTTTTCTATCAAGAATAAATTTCGTTTAATTGTAAGAACCGCAACCTCAACAACCAACTTTAGTAGCATATTGGATAACTTTTTTTGTCATTATTTCCCATTGACCCATATATATGTTTTCTTTGGTACTTTTAGAAAAAAAGTTAATTTCAAGTTTATCAACAGTATTTGCGTATTAAAATTATATATATATAATTCTATTTAAAATGTCAGGCATATTGACATTAGAAAACATTTCATTTTTTTTCTTGCATAAATTTATTTGCAGTGTTAGAAAGGTGACAACGAGCATCTTAGGATGGAAGATTTAATTCGATAGCAAGTGATTAGTTTTTTGTTGTTTTATTTTATGTATTTAATCATATGAAAAAAAGAGTTGTGCCAATAGAAAAATTTCCATTTGAGTACCACTTGGCAAATATGTTACCATATAATATGGTTATATTGTATAGAATAGTGTCACTTCCTCGTTCTTGTTTTATCCCTTATAAATGATTGAATTAATTGGTAATGAGGGCAACAAAGAAAATAATTCACCCTAAATTGTGTCACATATCCTCTTTTCTTACTTACATCAGACAGGAGGGGACGCTTGCTTTGCTAGATTATTCTTTCGAAACGGATATATATATATATATATATATATATATATATATATATATATATATATATAATATAATATAATATAATATTTCAAGCGCTAGAAATCAAATGATTGTTTATATTTGTAATATCGATATATTTATGTGTTTCAAGAAATTTCATAAAATTTTATTTATTTCCTTTCGACAGAGTCATTTCTACTTGTTATATCTAATTTCAAGACTTATTCTCTCAGAATCCCATATTAATTTTTAAAATCGTGTGAATTCACTTGAATTACAATAGCTAAATTTACAATTTCTTTCTTAGTCTGCATGTATTTTGCGTTTAAACCCGATGCAACTGAGGACTTATAACAGTGAATTTTAGATTTAGATGTCTGCATTATTCTCTATCTTAGTGCATGGGTTCATATACAGAGTCAAGAAAAACCACAAACTTTAACGTCTGTCATTAAAAGATTTTAAAGCAAGAGAATATATCTAGAGAATAAAATCGGCTTGTTGCACGTTTTTCAAGATTTGATCTGACAAATCTTAGGGATATTCTTTTTGATTGTGAATGGAAGACAAGATAAATGAAACTAAATGGCGATAACTGGACCTTTGGGACTATAGAGTGGAGGAAATCTCTTTTCACAGGAGAGCGCAAATTGTCAATGTTCTGTTTACAAATACAACTAAGAGTGATAAAACGATATTCTGTTTGGTCAAAATGGTTGACAACTCTTTTTTCGCCCAGTGAACAGATTTTATTGACATAATGTCTTTCAAGGATAAATGATGATGCGTTATTACTTCACGTATCAAGAGCTTTCTATAAGGTTTTCGGATGAAATCATGTGGGCAGTTGCAGATATGATATCAATTAATTATTTCCATTTCGATGTAATGACATAATTGTATTGCTTCCAAAATATGTTTAAAACTGGAAATATGGAGTACAACAAGTTGACACATTGAGAGTGAAATAATTTTTCTTTAAGAGAAAATACCCTAAGGGATATAATTCCTAGAATTAATTCATTTCTTGAATTAATATCATTGTATGGATAAGCTGCAAATATTTTATGCCATGCTTTAACATCTTTCGCATTTTAAATCGGAACATAATTAGAAATCTATTCGAGGATTATATTTCCTAAGTGAGCGTTTCCAAAATGCTGTCTTCCTATTACGTGAATTTACTTTATTTTGCTACTTTATCTCAAGCTCCTAAAACTAGATATCCGAATTTAAAAAAAAGCTATCTGGTTCTTAGTAATTATCTATCAGATTTACTAATAGTCAAAAGATATAAAAAATAAAATCAATTGGAAAAACATGTGATGAAGACATTGCAGTATTTCCCGGATGAGAGATTTAAGCAAGACTATAGAAAACAAAAATGTCTTCCAGTGAATTTCTCTCATTTTCTTTGGTTTGAAAGTATTTTTCTTTCCTCAAAGAAAATATTTGGAGAAGTACATTTCGCTTCTCGTTCGAGTTTTCTCATCATTTAGAGTAAATTTTCTTCGAAAAATTATTTTTATCCCTAAGCAGTAATAAGAGAAAGGACAGTATAGAACAAAAGGGACTAGAATGGGGGCAGTGAACTTGACGGCATATGAAATTCATAAATTTCTTCTAATGAGGAATTTTATATGAAGATTCATAATTTAACCATACAAAATAATTCAGATACCAAATTCATTTTTATATATGCAACGGAAAATTTACATATTACAAATGAACGTCAAATATACTTTAACACTTATATTTGGCAATAATTTCAGCAAGGTAATACTAATAAGTAAAATAAAAAAAAAACTTTCAAAACATACATTTCTTTGCTTGAAGAAATGAAAAAGTAGTGCGTGATTCTAAATCAGTTTCGAAGAACAGAATACTCTTATTTTCATTGAAATGTTCAGAAAATGTTGTCTGCTGATTTCTCAATAATAATCCAGATTACTATGAAAAGATTCATATATAGAATACGTTTGAGAAAAAACAAAGAAAAGAAGAAATGCAATCAATAGCTACACTTTGATAAAATAAATTATTTCTCTTCAAAGTCATTATTTTCGTTGCACACTGCAATACGGAATCAATTTAGGCGAATTCACGCAAGATTCAATTCAACAACTACTCATTGTTAATTCAATATTGTTAATAACATGCTATGATGACTATTATTAACGCTAATTGGGTTTGATTTTAAAATTAAAGGCCCCATAGTAAAATTATTAACTACTTTCGATGTCTAATTTGCTCATTGGCGAAGAGCATTTATCTTTTTTTTCATTTTGATGTTCCCTAAAATTTCAATAAAAAATCGATTTATAGTTTAAAAAAATTACGACAAACAAGTTCAGAAAAATATCTTTTCAAATTAAAAAGGCCCATGAAAAGGACTTACTTCAAATATTATAAATAAATACTAATTAAAATTTTATTGAATGTTAAGTAAATTCTAAATAACGTTATGAATTAGACTCTGATTACAAACAACCTTATTATAAATGATTCCATTGAAAATGATTTATTATAATTGACTCAGCTTAAATCATTAGAGTATCATGAAAATATCGATTTTTCTGCTTTATTATCAAATAAATCAAATCAATTATGTATTTTCTTTTGTTTTCTGTTATGAGAGGATCTCACTTTTAACACAAATATATTAAATTTAAAATATATTTTAAAATGTTTTTATTAACAAATTTTCATATAAACGTTTTTTTTTTTGTTTGAATAGTTTATGACGTCTGTCTTAAAAATTAGTGTTTTGGAAAACTTCCTACCAGGTGCAGCCACATGTCCGACAACAAAATATAATTTAATTAGTTAATGACTATTAATTAGTTTCTGAAAATATTTAAATAAAGATCTGTCATTCAGAATATACCGGTGCACCTTAATACATCATCAAATGAGTGAGTGAAAAATTGATCTTAAAATTATATCTTTTAAAACATAAAACAAATTAAATTAAAGAATTAATTTCAAAAATTGCTATCGCATGTCAATTTCTGCCTTTATGTTTTTCATATACTTCTATGTAAGAATAATACTAGCAATGTGTATTGAATCATAGCCAAAATTTTCTAAAAATGTTTAAAATTAAGTTTCTTAATAATGATTAGTAACTGCTATATTCGGAGATAATTTTCAACTGATAAATTTTGAAATGTTTGTTCAAATAAAATGTTTTTGCTCTAATTTAAATGTCAGAAATATTATCTATTCATTCAGTAATTCAATTTCGATTCACATTTATTTTTCTCTGTCGTCAACATTTTTCTCTATCGTCATTTTTAACTGTATAACTTCCATTTATGTGGATACAAAAATTAATTCATATAAATTAAATAAGAGATTGGATTTATATAAAGTAAATGCATTTCTAATTTATTGATTTTTAAACTGTATCCTTTTTTAAATTGTAATTTCTTCATTTTGTACATTTTATGCTTTAGTGTGCTTTTTTGAACAGAGAACCCCCATCCTGCTCCATATATTTAAAATATAAAAAAAATCAGAAGCAGTGTTTCTGGCATCAGGAATCTTGATGCATAAATTAGAAAGCTTTAGACAGAAGTAACACGTTATTCCACCAAAGGAGAACACTTCCAAAGGTTTTGTTATATAATCTCGTTTTAAAATCACGTGATTTTTTTGAGTCGAAGCTTATCATTTTGAACGGTGGTTAGATGACAAAAATACATCAAGAATGCTTCTGAAAGGGATCTACTGAATGATTGTTCGGCATATTTCTGCATAGAAGGAATTTAGAAAAGGAAACACGCTACTCATTGCTAGTCACCAAATTTCGAATTTTTATCGATTGAAAAATGTTTAAGATATAGGATTTGTACGAAGGCAATAAAATGATATATATATTTTATGTGATAAGCGTTACTATTATTAATTAATGCTGCAATACCAATATTAAAATTTGTTAAAAATAATTTTCAATTCGTAATATTTTTGAAATTACTATTATATTTAAAATATGCATAAAATATTTTACTTTCCATAGTCTACGTTTTATTTGAATGATTATTTTTCTTGTTCAGACCAATCATTAATAATGTATAAAGAAGATAATATATTCTCATTGTTTTTTTTTCATAAAATATTGCATGTATAATTTTAATTTAAGAGATTTTCTGTGAATACTTTTATTATCAAAATCGATAATATTTTTTGTTTCATTTTGAAGCTTAATTTACAGGTTTAAAATGCCACAAACACTTTCAAATAAGTAAAAATGTGTTAGATAAACGAAATGCTGGGAAATTGAAATGCCATACTTAACGTAAAAGCTGAAATGTTATTTTCTAAAATAGTTTTTTTAGTTCGAGCATTTTAAATAGATGCCGTATTACTTAAAAAATATATGCAACATATTCCACCTATGAAAGTTGATATTGATCCTTTTTCACTCTTGTCTTTATCCTGAAATATTTTTCTTTAGCCTGTTATTTGAAAGTTTTTTGCTTTTAAAATATTTCTAAAAAGCTCGATGCAGTTGGAATGAAAACAGCATTTGATGAAATATCTTTCACAAACAGTGCTTTTCGTCTTCCTATGTAAAATTCAGGCTTTCCAACTTTCCAAACTGACCGTAATAAATCGTAATCCACAAATTGGATCGTAATAAATTTCTTCTGTTTGCATGAAATCATATAACAGAAAATTAATATTTATACTATATACGTTGTCATTATAATACAAATAATTTTTATTATTTATACAATTATAATAAAATATTTAAATTATAATGTTAATTTACCTATATTTAAATGAAAAAATGCCAATGCTTTACATAAATGTTTAAGTCTATTAACTGCACCGAATTCTAATGTTAACTGAACTTACTGCCATCTACATATCCATGGAAAGTCTATTTCATCATTTTTTAAGGTGAAAAAATAAAAAAAAAAATTAAACAATATCATAACACGGAAATATAATGTACTCATTTTAACTTAAATATTATTTAATTAATATCTTTTTTTATTAAAACAGAATAATTAAAGAACTAAGTGAATTCAAGTAATTTCTCAGAAAATTGATTCCGATTACTTTCCTAAATCTTTGAAAATGAGGAAACTTTGCTTCATTTTGTACAAAACGAATTTTTGCTTGAAATACGAACTATCAGTTGAAATCAATTGCGAAAATCTAAAAAAATGAAATCAGTATTTCAATTCTAACTTTTAAGACGACTTTTCATACAAAGAAGTTGAGTATTATGAGAGATAATTTTAAAATTTTGAAGAACGCCCACAAAAAACAAGAACAAATTCTGTGTCAGTTTATTTTACCGCAACATTTCATTCCATGGAACAAGGATCTACATAATGCAAAAGTGAACTTTCAACAATATATATATTTGTGGAACGAAACAGCCTCTACATAGTGTATTTTAGGTAAAGAAACAACAACCAATAACACTAAAACACACGTCTGAAAATAAATGACGCACTCTCTCACTTATAGCCATTTACTTCCATCCTATATTTTAGAGTCCATTCGCAACAAATTTATAAGAGAAAACAGAGCAGGAAGCTTTCTTATCAGTGTGTGCCTTTAAGCTAAAAGTATTTTATCTGACTTTCAGTTTCAGTAAAAACATTTCCTCCGGCCTTTACACACTGAATACTTACAGGAATTGCTTGAGAATCATCTCAGAAAATGTATGAGACTCTAAATTCTATTCTTGAAGTCTTCTTTTTTTAGATTTTACTTTAATATCGTAGTCTTTCTTCGGAACACTGTTTTATAGTATACATTGTGAAATGATTTATTATTTAAAACCATGTGTTAGTAAAGATATATTATTTAAAAATTCTTAACAAAAGGATGAAACCATGGAGTCTAAAATCATCGAACCTAAATTTTGGGCTACTTTCTTTAAAATGCTGATTTTGTTGTTGATTTCATTCCATGGTTTTGACTGTCTTGATCGAAGTTCAAAGAATCAATTAAGTAAAAACGTTTAATAAAAGAAATATTATCTTTATTAATTTCATTTATATATGCAATTTCAACAGAGTCAATTCCATCTTAAGTGATGTAGGTAATTTACATCTCGTCAAATTAAATTTGGAATCCAATCTGCGCCTAATATTTTTTGCTTGAACCTTTACTAAGACTGATTTTGCTGTTTAAAATAATTGTTTCAATTTTCTTTGGCTTTTTTGTGATAATATAATTCTAATAATTGCATTAGTGATTTACTTATTTTTCATTCCTTCTGTTATGTGATGTAATTTACATTATAGCCATTTATTTTTGTATTAGTATATTTCATGTTTGTTAGCCTAATTAGAAATATATTTATTCGGAATATATTTACATTTATTGAATTTGTATGATGAACTAAAATAACTTATCTTAAATGATTTATTAAATAAAATTTTATTGCATTTATATATATTTATTAAGATGAACGTACTTGTATAAGAAACATAATTAATGCCTAAAATTGCAAAATAAATATTTCATTCATTTTACTTCTTCATAATTTGAATTACAATTTGCATATAGACTGAAAAAACATACACATGCACATAGACATAATCCCATGAATGGATTCTTTAGACTCGGGAAGATCCGATGCACGCGGGTTCTTTTTTGCTATTCTCGATGATAGTTTTTTTTTTTTTTTTTTGTTAAATTTTCTGTTTGAAAAATTAGAACGTATGGCATTCTAATGTGGATAGAAATAAAGACGTGTATGTAGCAAATATCCGAAATTTTCTTTCTTACTGAACACACTATGTCATTTCTGTATGCATTATCTTTGTTTAAAACATTATGAATTAGTTTTTAAATCTTTGTTTTGTGTGTGAATTTTAAACTGTCAAATAATAAAATGTATTTTATGCATTTGTATTTTAGTTTTAAAGACTTATATGAATAATTATGCTTATATTCGAAATAGTCAAACGACTTGTAAATTTTAAAGGAAAAGATATAGGATTTCAGAATTTTACAAATGTTTGTTAAAAGCAAATAAACACAGAAATATCTTCATAAAATTTACGAAATATCTAAATTAACGTTTTTAGGTATTCATTTTACACCATTATTTTAAATGTCTGACATAACTGTTCCAAACTTTCCGATTATTTTTGCTTCAATGTATTGAATTTCCATTAGTACTGAAAGTAATTAAGGTAACCATGTGGATTTTAAGCTTAAAAGCAAATTTCCAACAGTTAATTAATTTTAAAGCTGATGTATTGATTTAGTTCAAAATAAAAGAAAAATGGTTATATAGGATTTCGTATCGAGTAATTAAATTCAATAACGTAAATGTAACTAATTGAGCATTCATATTCCTATTATCTAAATTGTAATTTCATAAACATTTCTGATCCTTATAAAATTCGAAAACTTGTAATATCAGATTCGTTTTATTTTATCTTTTCCGGAGGTTTGGTTAAAACACTGTATCCGAATTCAACATTTTTCATAAAGACTCAAAATTCTCTCAACTTAGAGTTTTCTCCCCATTAGATGTTTGGCGGTTACCTAGCACATTTCTGCTGTTTTCTCATATCATAATAGGGTTGTTTGTTTCTTTTAACGAATTTCGACTCGCGATGTAAAATTTAGTGTCCCTAACGCCATGTTACCTTTCCTGGTCATAATACCAAGTTTCTTTGTAGACGCGCAAACAGATTGTCGATAGCTGATTGATATGGGAAGATGTTCTGATGAACTACTTTAATGGAATTTCTATAAAGAGCTCGATTGAAATCAAGGATTCTTCCATCCTATATTTTCATGCATACATGGTACTGAGATTCTGTATATTTAAAACTAATACGTATCCTGAGAAAAATGCCTTCATGAAATTTATGAAGTATCTAAAATAACGTTTTTGGTATTAAATTTTACGTCATTATTTGAAATGTTTGATATTACTGTTTCAAATTTTCCTATTATTAGAAAATAAGAATGGTTATTTCCGAATTTCTGTGATAAAACATAAGGCTGAACAAAGAAAACACGTAAATAGGCGATGGATAATTTAATCTTCAATAAAATGGGAAAGTAAACTTCAAATCCTTCTATGGTTTAATGTGGTTTATTGTCACTTGCTGTGATATGAAAAAAATCATGAAGTAAGACAATGATATTATGCATGAAGCATCAAATATATAATTAATAAACAATATGTATATATCGAATTTAGATTTTATAATAAAGGAAAATATTTAAAAAAATAACTGCTTAGCAGTTGATTGATTAGATAAACATCATGGTTTGAAACTCTATTTGATATATTTGATAACTGACTTCGTACTGTTGATGACAACATCTTCTTTCTCTGCCTACTTTAAAAGAACCAACCTGTCCACCAGTGATGAGTGCAACTGTAGTGGGATTGGAGCGGCTCTCCATTATGTTACGGAGTACATCCTGTCAGTCTCATGGTACATGGTGAAGCCAACTAGAAGCCTCGAAGAAGAATAGCTGAAAAGTGTCCCCAACAATTTTTTCTCTAAGCAGAAAATTCATAGGATATCAAATTTTTTAGTGAAAATAGAGATTTATACCTGCCTTCCTAGTCCCAAACATCAAATGTCACGCATTCAGTGACCGAGGAAAAAACAGAACCTCAATTTCTTCACGCTCATTTACATCTATAATTTTCTTTTTATAAAAGATTTTCTTTCTTTTAACTATTAACCAAATTATTTTATATTAGATTTTTTAAATGCGTTTTCATCTACCATGTTGTGATAGCCAGCATTAAGCACTGTACTGTTTATTTTTTTTAATTCCTAGTACCTTTCAGATTAATAATAATCTTGATAATTTTTCTCTCTTATTACAAGTAGAAAATTATATATTTTTTATATTATTTGTCTTATATTATTGTAATTTTTTTTTGTTTTAAATTATTGTAATTCTATACTTATTATATCTTCGTTAAATTTTCTAATTTTAATAAAATTCCCATGCTATGCCCATCAAACCACACTGCGACCAGAATGATGACGGATACTGGAATATGAAATAACGGTCTGTTCTGCTCTGAGGCCACAATCAACAGTTTAAGTTTGCCTTTAGGAGCCCTTGGATCTATGAACTTATCAAATAAAATCATTTGGCTTGAGCTTGCAATATTACTTTGATCCCTGCATTTAATTTAATTTTAAGAATAATGCTTTTTTATTTTTTAAATAACGTATGAAAAATGAATTTAAAAAATCTGCAGTAAATTTTAATAGAATTTGATGCATCTATGAATAAAAAGAACAATAAACATGATATAAACATTAAACGTAACATTAACTTGAAAGAAAAAGAACATTATTTCAGCAAAGAAACAACACGCAAAAAAGCATTTATATCATTTGCCTACTTCCTTTTACATCATTTTTATATACTGGATTAGTATATTTATTTGTCATCAAACCAATAATATGCTATTACCATGTAGTGTTACTGAAAAACGAATTAAAAAAATTATTTAAAAAAAATATGAAACGCTGAACGAATTAAAAATATTATTTACTCTTTTTTTCCTACAGATCAATGTATTTTATAGAGAGGAAATGTAATAAATGCGGTATTTATTTCAAGCAATATCATCTAAATCTATATTGAACTAAAATGCGTCGACATTTCAAATACTTAAAAAAAATTATTAATGTTAATATTTTATTCTAAATAATTTCTGTATGCAGCTAAGAAATTAAAAGCGGCATTATTGTATACAGTATTCCGATTGCATAACTACACAATCGTATAAAGGACTTACGGTAATACGTGCCTAGAATTACCGAAAAAGAAACCGTTAGCATTCATTTCATCATCTCCCACTTCGGACTTTCTAAGAATCCTTATTACCTTTCTTACTTCTCTTACGTGTTTGAGCAGGTCAAAATAATGCTGCATCGTTTGTATGTCATTGTCCTTGATGTCTTGCAGAGATTCTCTCAAAAAGGTTACCATAGTAATTCATACGAATATAAATATCTTTCTTAGAGTGCTTGCTTTTAACGAACACCATTCACACAGTTCTGAACTGTTTCAATACTGGATCATTTATTATATTCATTCTGTGACGGTTGTAATGGATTAATCTTCCCCCCAAACAGTAAACACTTGTATCTTCTTAATTACTTAACGGTCATAGGGGCTGTATTTGGTTCTGTCTGTCTCAGAAGGTTCCTGAATGAATAACATAATTAAATTAAGGTTATTTTTGTAAGATAATATGTTGTTGTTTAATTATTATTTTACCGCCTTCATGAGATAATAATAATTGAAATTTCTCAAGGTGCCATGCTAGGGAACGTTTTTTAGAGAGAGAATAGTAAAGAATTAATTAAAAGTTATGCATTGTTTCCGTTGAAAATGCATTTTAATGAAGTTGTAGGTAGAAACTATAAGAATAATTTGTTATTACTGGAAACTGAAACAATTAACATGAATTATGGTGCATTTTGGTTAACACACTGTCATTTAGAGATTCATATTTTTTTTTCGTTCTTTGTTGTTATGAGGGAGATGTATTATCTCTCATCAGTATTATACAATAGAATACAGATAATTCTGATATTTATTATTGATTACTTGCTGTGTGGGATGGTATATTCTTATAGTTATTCCTCAAACACCAAAGTTCTGTATTTCATATCATCCCATATAAAGATTTTTACAGAAACCATTCTTTATGGCATCCGCTTATGTTATTTTCTCTTTTTGTTTGACTTTTAATTTAATATTTATTTAAACTAAGATTATTTATTTTTTGCATTTTTCAAGTTTTCAATGGCAAGGAAAAATTTCAAAAGTCTTTTGCGAATATGAGACAATTAATAAATATTCAGGAATTCAAATTTCAGATTCCCTATGGAACTGGATTAATAAGAAAAATATCCATTTCTGAGTAGATTGCAAAACTTAATTTGAGTTCACGACAGTATTTCGCAAGGAATTATCTTTTACTCAATCTAATTATATTAATAGCCATTATTCTTTTTGTTTATGAAACGAGAAAGATTTCTTTTTCTCAGAAGCATACAATTTTAAAAGACAGAGCCATAATGTTTTAAAACCAAATCAATGTATAATTTAATAATTTATACAACGTGATGACAAATAAAGTATATTTGCTCAGGATTCAAAGTAAGCCTTTTCGTAAGAAATCAGTTGTCTCTACAAGGCAGTTATCAGTAGGTTTAAAAAAAAACAAGAACCAGACCACGCACAGGAATAATAAAAAATATAAAAGGAACTGAAATAACTAAATAAAAATGAGCATATTTTACATCCGGTATCTTTTTTGAAGTTATATTTTATCTACTATATATGTGGCTTGGTGGTGTTAATTATGATGTCGAAGGTCAAAAAGATTCGCTCGTGAAGTGCGGGAATTTGGGAAGAGAAGTATGCTCATTTCTTATCCTCTTCGTCTGACCATGGTTTAGAATTATTAGGTCTGACTCAATTCAACTTTCATGTTGCTTCAAAACAGTGCGTTAGTATAAACTAAGTTATTGCATCTGAGAGTATCAATAGTATTCCAATATAATTTAATATTTGTCATTACTGTTCATAGCGATTATAAAGGAATTTTTTACAATATCGCCCGAAAAAAATTTATAGAAAGAACTGTTCTTATGTCATTCCTTATCTCTCATTTTGTGGAACATTTTAAGTCGCTTATTTCCCATGTTCAGTAATGCCTATCATCGAGATTTGAAGCTCTTATGATCAATAGTTTTTCTTTACAATGTTCTGAACAAAGTTATTTTCATTCTAACCATCTAGACTTATTCAAAAGTTACTCCACGAAAGCGTTTAAAAGTTTAGTAGAAAATGTCCCAGTAGTATTAGGTATAAGAAATGGAGACCCAACTTCCTTAAAATCTCCTTTTTATTATTACAAGTCTTTCAGATTATCTTTTCTTATCACTGAAACAGTCCCAAACCTTCCGTGCCGGTGAACTCGTCAAATTCTGCTTGATGCTAAGCTTTATAACTGCACCCCTATTCTGTCCCAATTATACCGATGTCTTGTAGCCGCCCATAAAAATAATGAGAGCGGTTCTGTGAAAAGAAAAAAATGTCTCTTGAAATGTTGAGGGTGATGAAAGGAGAATAAGACTTAAGCTTTTTGAAGTGATAAGACCTTCTCTATCGTAACGAGAGAGGTATGGAATAATCTCTGAAGCGAAAAAAGTAACAAAGTGTGTAACTTCAAATTGCAGTAATTGGGAGGGGGAAATATTAAGAAATGACTGAAGTAATATAAAAAAGAAGCTTATTCCTAGCTATATATGCGTAAATAAAAACTTAAAACCTTTCTATTTTTGCTAAGCTTAGCTCTTTAAGAAAAGTAGGCGCAGTCAGCATGATGATTGTTTCGGTTGTAGCATCTTCCGGTCATGGAAAAAAAATAGTTTCGCTGCATTTTTTCATTGTATTTCTAAATGTGTGAATGAGAAAGTTTTGGGGGATCATCAGCGTTTTATTTTGATGAAAAAGAAAACTTTACGTGTTTTTTTTTCTTTTAATCTCTGTCTAGCTGTAATTTAATACATTTTGACATTCATTTCTGATAAACATTCTTAATTTTGTTCAATAATTTGGTATTTATATTTTTCTAAAAGAGGATGTTAGATTTTTTTTATTCCTTACCGAAACAAATTTATCCTTTCAAATTTGACTTAATCTATTGATATTATACTTAACACGCAGCAGTAGAGATATTTGAATTTCATGAGAGGCTTTTATTGTTAAAGAACATTGCGTCGAATTTAAAATTATTTTTAATCACCATGAAAGTATTCACAATTACAGTGGCAATAGAATAATAGAGTTAATAATTGTCTGATATGGAATATTTTTTTACTTTTTAATAATTATTGTCTACATTAATAATTATGCTTGGTAACAGCATTGTATATAGTCATTCAACATCATTATAACAATTTAAATAAATAAATCTTAGAAAAAAAAGAACACAGGGATTCTTAAATTGTTTGTTTGGATTAAATTTCCGAGGGATAGTCTTTTCAAACATATTATCGAACTTTTTAGAACATTCTTTTGAATTCTTTAGAATTAGAAAGTAAAAGTTACTAGTAAAAATTTGTGAGTTACATCAAATACGTTTTCATAAAATTGGTTCGGTACAGAATTCATGATTTTATATGTAAACCTAAAAAAATATTCATACTGTGAAATATTCATATTATCTCTTACTAATGTCTTCTTTCATATCCATTTTACAATTTCGGAATCAATATAAAATATTACGGAAAAATATTGTGGCAAAGTAATTAATTTTGAAAAGTAGTCTTGAGTTTAAAGAATATATAAAATCATTGTACAAACAATTCCATATCAGTAAAGTTCATAATTACGTTTGTTATTTTTGAGATATATACTATCTAAAAATAGTTTTTTTACTGCGGATTGATGGTAAAGTCTCGATTTTTAGACTAAAAAAATCACATTGACTGAAGCACAATTTCCATGTATATTTTTTCGTAATGCACGCTGAATTTTTTTTTAAGTCGTATATATTTTTACATTGGCAGGGCATGCCATTTTCATTAATGGGTTATGGGCCAAGATATCGGCTTATCTATAAATGATATATCTTTTCTAAGAAAACCCTTATTTGGTTTCAAATTGCGGGTAACTCTACTAGATTATACCAACAGTTTAAGCCTTGAAATTCTGTTTCTAATTAAAAAATATTAAAGGAATAAAAATATTAAAAGAAAAAAAGAGACCTACAAATTTTATCTAAATGAATAGCGTAAGCTTCAAAATCTGATTACCACACTTTTGTTTTGAACCCATTTCTGCATTTATTATTATTTTATTCATTGAATCCGATTTTCTGGTTTTTTTACTATGCAACTCTGAAACTTGTACTTGAAACTTTTTTTTTGGCAGTCCAATTATATGATTGGAAGACTAGCAAATGCGTTGAAAAAATTTCCAGCTTGCTTGAGATTGTAAATTCTATACAATATATTTCTATTTCCTGTCAAGTCTATTTTGACGAAGCAGGTTGTGAATAAGATAGATAGAAAATGTCTCCACCCTCCAAATGTCTAATGGTTCTGAGACGCTTCATTTTTCATATAGAAATATATTAATTTCTCCTTGTGCATGCTCGTAAACATATCGACATACAATTCCTGCTCGTGTTTGTAGATATTTACAATTTTCTGTAGAAAATGTAGATATTTTTACAAGATTAAACTTTTGTATATGAAATTGAATCACTTTAGAATTTTAGGTTCATCGTATTCATTGTTTTTTTTTTTTGCTAAATTATCAGATTTAAATTTCCTAATTTAATTAAATGGTCATTTTAAAAGCCAAAACTAGTTATGAAATTTACACAAATTTAATCTCTATTAATATATATATAAATGATATAAAATTGGAATCTTATTTAACTGTAGACGAGTTTTAAAATCTGAAAGACTGTGTTGAGAAATAAATAATAAATATTTAATATTTTTGTAATTTTTGAGTTTAATGTTGATTAATACTAAGGGAATTAGCTTGATTCATATATTTTTCTAGTCTAGAATTTCCCCATATATTTATTTCATTAATTTACTTGAGCATTTAAATTCCAGCCTATGTAGTAAAATATTAGTTTCATCGACACACAATGATTATTTGAATAATAATATTGCAGTCTTTAGTTCAGAGAGAATATCAGAAGTATAAATTTCTTAATTTTTATTCTTGTACAGTAAAAATGTTCCAGAGTAACCGCATGAGAATCGGATATAAATACGAATTAGCTGATGTATATTTAATAAATGTAGGTTCAGTATGAGAAACCAAATTGAAATGTTTTTACTTGATTACAATTGCTAAATATGCAATAATTATTATTCAGGTACTACTCGTAGAATTTTTAAAAGTCAACCATTTCGTGAATTTAAATTCCTAGCATGGTATAGATTTCATGATGCAGTGTTCCCTTTATTTATTTTTATTATTCATTTTCAGTTTTTTCACACAGTTCTCACATAAAGTTTCAAATGTTTAAAAGACAATTTTTAATTTTGTGTATAGTTTCCTGACGTGAATATATCAAAACAAACTTTATTTATTTTACTAATTATCTGTTTTTGCTTAATTCTGTAATTGGTATATACAAATCATCCTAGCACATTCCACAGCAAGGGTGTAACATAAAAAATTGCGTCTGGGGCATACTATTATCATAAGCGTATGTGGCCTGGATAGTCTAGTTGTTAAGGTGTGGAACTCGCATCCCTTGGGTACAGAGTTCGAACCCATCCGGTCTACAACTCTCCGTGTATATGTGGCTGGTGCACGTACAAATCTGCCATGGTCGCAAAATCCTCCAATTCGAGACAATACCACTGGCAGTACTGGTTGAGAGTTGATAGTCTCTAATTCAGGTTTAAATTATGATATGTGAATAAAATACATGAATGAAGTCTGTCTCGTAAAAAGGGTTGTGAAGCATGCGTACCTAAGTCATACTATTGGCCCTAGATAGTGCTACTGAAAAACAAGAGGCACTAAATCTCGTCTTAAAATGATAAATGTCATAAGAAACAACAACATAAGTGCATGCCTATATTAGTAGCAAGCCGGTTTTAGTGACGATTAATGATGCTATAAAGTTTATTTGCTCTATATTCAAGATCATTGCCCTCATTGCCATATTTTCAGCTTAACGCTTTCACTAATCTGATGACAAAGACACAGCTTTCTGATTAAATTGCAGCTATTCCTGTCTAAAATCCTATGGATTGTATAGGTTAAAATCCTTCCATAAAAATTGAATACATTTTGAAATCGAATTATGATTGAGAATTGGATGATTTTCCTTTTGCCCTGTTAGTGAAAAATAAAGCTCTTTCACCTTAATTTATTTTTGAGCTGCTACTGCATTAGTACTAAATTTCTTAGCATATGGAGAGCAAATCGAAGCTGACATTTTTGTGGGAGTTATGTCAAGAAAATAAGTGAAACTTACAAGCTTTAAAATAGATAGATATTCGAATAAATAATTAAAATTATGACATCAGTGATGCGTGCATACCATTCCATTTCAAATTTTAAGAATAAATATTAAAATTTGTCTACACATCAAATAATTTTATGTGTATAAAATGTATAAATGATTTAGTAAATATAATATTACTAAATTTATAAATGCGAAAAATTTAGACTGGATGATGTAGGCTGTTAGTTTCTTTGTCTAAAAATAAGGATTATTAGAGGTAGTAAAAATATTTTTTTTTCTTTTATCATTTCTTCCAAGTACAATATTCTAATGTAAGAATACTGTATAGAAATACCTGTAGGGAAATAAGGAAAGGTAATAAAATGTTGCAAATGTTTTCCATTTCTTTTATGGAATTTTTTGTTTCAAATTTCAAACGTTCTTTAATTAAATCATTGTTCGAATCATGTTAATTTTAAATAAGTATTTTTTTTTAATTTGAAGTAGTTTTGACAAATTTGTTTTTATAGTGTTAATACAAAACAATGATAAATATTACTCAACTAGAGATTTCACCTGTTTTAACTAGTTGAAATTCTGAACTTAGATAAAGTTTCTTTAAAATTAGATAGCTTTCTAATTTTAAAGTCAATTAATTATTAAATTTAAATAATCCATAAAGCGAATTTCAAGATCAATAGAATGATAAAAGACGCTATGAATTCTTTTTAGCCAAATGCTTTAAGCTTTATGTAGAATATCATAAAAATTATGAAGAAATTTCTACACAATTTTTTTCTAATTCCAAACATAATTATTTTTGTAAATTCTCGTTAAATTCTTTGGAAGTAAACAATTCTTGAAAACAATTATTTGCCATTCTGTATTTTTTAATTGATTTTCATAATTATTTTGTTATTCCAAATATTAGAGGCAACATTTTGTATAATGAGATCAAGTTTGACTTCCTGCAGTTAATTTAGAGCTTATCATTTTTAAATAAGTGGTTATAATTTTTAGGTACAACTGATAAAAATTCATTTATGGTACGTCTATCATTTCTCTTATTTTACTTTACATAGATAATTATTTCCCTACGATTTAAGGATGCATATTTTATTCTTATAAATTATCAACAGTTTTTAAGAAGATTTGACTTTGTTAAGTATTTTGACTCGTTTTATGATAATTTTACTAGTGATTTACTAGAAACTTTTAAAAACTTTTTGAAATTACAATATGATAAAAATTTAAGGATATATTTTCAGTGTCTTGTTTTAAATGCATTAGGTATATATATTTGAAGTCTGATTTTCTAACGATTCTATTCATGTGGTTCATTTTATCACTAGACATCTCTCAATAGTTTTAACGTTAGTTTTCTAAGGAATAACAAATTGAAACCTTATCTCCAAAACATCTGGAACTATAGGCTTCGATCACAAAATTTAGAGTATCATAGAAAATTATTAAAGGTACTTTGCATCCATCTTTATGTCTTAAGTAGATCCCCAAATACGAAGAATCTCATTTCAAATCAAAAAGAATTTTGTATTGAGGTTTGGGTCCACTTTTCATTGGTTTTATTTATTAATAAGTACTAGTATAAATACTAATAAATTGAAGAATTCAGTTATACGTCCATAAAATGACAGGAGAAGGTGTCCGGGATATATAAATGTGTCACTGGTATTTCTGAATTTCGATGCTCTGTTGCACTTATTAAATCAAAGAACCAGAAAAATGCATCATAGTAGTTTGAGAAAAATGCATATAAACAAATCGTGGCAAAATGAAATTCATATTGAATATTTGAAGAATTAAACTGGGTCACCATAAAATTGATGCATTTCCTATTTATGTAATAAAAGTGTATTTAGCACAAGGACAAGATTTGGGTTTCAGGATAAAATTCGAAGTATAAGGTGTCATAACTCTAATGCTCGCAAGAAATGAAAGGGAGATGCCAAAAAATTTGATAAAGCATGGCATTGTTGAACAGGAATGTTTACACGAGAAGGGAAGAACCAGTAAACTTTATTGCATTTTCTTTTAATAGAGAAAAGAAGATTATTTTCTGTATTTTTTATAAGAAATATTCAAAGAGAAGATATTGTCATCACCGAGACATTCGTTTACGTTATTCTGAGGAATCTCCAAGATTCAGACACCTGTGACTCTGATAATAGAACCCTTTTTAGAATTATACGAACAACTGAAAACTCAAAAATGAAGCTAGAAGGGTGAAAGTTAGTGCTTAATGTATAAAACAAAAATGTAGATTTCGATCAAAATATGAAAGAAATTCTAATATTTTTATCTGTTCGACCCCTCACACGTTTGCAGACTTTCAAAAAAAGCCCCACTGCACATTTATAGAAAATTAACACCGATAACGAAACTTTTGGAATGGGATTTTACCCTTCTAAAAGAGAGAGTTTTTAACATTAATTATTCTATCTCGATTAAAGTAACTTTCATCTGTTAAATTTTCTCAGAAATGAAGGATGCGATTTGATATGAAGAAGGGGCCAACAACAGACTTTGAGGGAGTAGTTAGTTGCCCATCTAACTATTCTAACAATCCTCAAACTTTACAAATACTTCACTTATTCTAATTATTACTTTTAAATATTCTTTCCTCTATCGGTCTCAGAATATTGAGTTCTGGACTAACTGTATGTACACTGGCATAATGGTAACTTGAAAAATAAGACAAATTGTCAATTTCTACATCATATGCACACCATATTGTACTTCCTATTCTTGTCTGAGAATGTGAGATCCCAGTAGTCTCGTTTGTTTTCTCCTGAAACTAGACCAGCATTCTGATTGCAACCAGCATAAATCGTCAGCATTTCCAAATATGCTTTTTTTATGAAATTTATCATTCTTTAAGAAAGCTCATAGTTTCGAGCAAATAATTTTATTTCCTAACTCCTCATTCCAATACTTTTCTAGGATATTTTAAATCTTCAGTTTATCAAGGTTCTCTCCCCTTTCTTATAGTCGAAGTTGCAGCTGGCAACCAAAGTGAACAACATTATGAATGATTAGCAAATTTCTTTCCATTTGGTTATGATTGGATAATGTACTACTGGACAAATATTTGCACACAACAGTTTTTTAGTATTCCATAAATTTGCCTTTCGAAAATATCTAAATTTGTGATTATTACTTCTGAATTTAAAAAGAAACATATCTCTGAACATTTTGAAGATAGAAATTTGAAGCTTTATGTACGCATAGATGAATATAAGACAAAAATTTTACTTATTAGTACTTTTTCACTTTGGGAGGAGTATGAAATTTAATTTTTTTAACTTTTTTTATGAAACTCTAAAATGTACAAAGTGTTTTTATACAGTATTTCATTGCATTTAATTAAACTTTGTAATTGGAAATGTATGTCTTGGTGCAATATTTAGGAAAATGAAAGCTTGCCCCTCCATCTTTCTAAGTACATCTATCTCCGCAAGAAAAAAATTTCGCCCCAGAAGTAATTTTAACATTTAAATATTTAAATATGAGTAAAAGGTATATTATTTTAAAAGTAGATGATAATTTTCATAAAACTTAATTATACTTAAAAAAACTTTATTGTAAAACTAACTACTACTTTCAAAATTCATGCTTATGCAACTTTTTGCATCCACCTTGAAGTTAAAATTTAGGAAATGTTAATGAAAAGAATTATAGACAATAAACAATTGCTCTATCCAGCATTAATCCATCTGAATTTATTTGAACTGATTATTTATAAAATTTTATATACACATGGTTCATGCGTGCAAAGAGAAAATCTGTATTTCCCTTTCTGTTTGGGTATCGATGAAAGTCGTTTCTTATCCACGTGTCATCACGCAATCGCAATTTACTTAAAGCACGTCTAGAAAGTTGAAAGGGGCAATCGAGGATGGGCCTGTAAAACATTCTCTCAGGCACCCAAAACTGTGAAACTCTGCTTTGTACCAATCGATTTCTATTGCTGTATTGTTTTTCCTTGCACTTCAATAGCCAACGGTGAAACGATGAAAGAAAAACAAAAGTGAAGGTAAAAGGGTTCAATGTTTCGAGACTTGCTTATAGGCCAGCGCTGAATACAATTTGGCTTGAAATAAATTCATCGTAAAAGGTTTCTCTGCTCTCTTCCCTTTCACGAGTGGCAAAGATGACTTGGCACGAAACTTCGGAGAAGGACTTTAAACTGAGCATGATTGCTTTAGTAATGCTGTTGAGGATCCATTTTTCCCTTTTCTTTTGCAAGGTAGAATTGGTAAAGGCATCTATTCCTTGACATGAGTTTTAACATTTTGTCAGGGATAAAAAGAAATTTATAACAACAAGTTTTTCACAAATTATAAAAAAATATTATGATACAAATATTTTCAATATGATACAGTAAAATCTTATTATTAGTCCTGTTGTTTTTTTGATTAAGCATATGGTGCAACTATTGTATCGATAGTGATTTTACATTTGATTGTTATCAAAGTCGTCAATGAAGTCAGAGCGAAAATGACAGCAATGGCAATGAGTTCTTCCGATATTACTCCATGAGATTTTTTTCTTTTTTTGAGGTTAGATAAAAGGCACTGTTTGCAAAGCCAGTTGTCGGTATTGTTTCCTGAGAGTTAGAATCACAGATGTTGTATATGTGAAATGTTAGACAATCTGTGGAGAGAACTGGAATATCACTTCAACATTCATCGAACTACCAAGGGTGCTCGCATTTCGCATTGAAATTTACTGTTATAAGAGATTTTATGGAAAAAAAATTCAAAACCGTTTTTACAATATATCGAAAACCCGTATGCCAAAATATAATAGTTTTTTTGTAATTTATTTTTTTCAACTTTCAGACCACTCTGTATATTGGATCCCTCAAATCACAATCACAAATAAAATATGTTTAATAGGATGAATTTATATAAAAGGGCTCAACAAAATTTCAAGATATACATGATATACAAATCTCAGTGAGTAAATGTGTGAGATGATAGACGGCGGTGTTATCTGGAGTCGTAAATAGTAGTACATATCAATATCCTCATTTCTGGAGAGTTTTTTTTCCCCTCAGATTGTGGCATGCTGGAATTTCTCCAGATGATCACATAAAGCAATTATCCAATTGCTTCTGGCAGAAGAGAAGTAAGCTTCACGAATTTATCGAAGTATGTAAAAAAAAAAAGCATTGAGAGAGTAAATTCGCACGATGCGTTATATCCCGATGATGTCAGCATTGCAAGGCGGGATGAGTAAACTTTAAGGACTTGCCACGTCCTGAGCGAGTGTACGTCGTGACCGACAGAGTCACGATTTCGGCTGTGAAGGAGCACATACAGAAAAATCGTCGGATCACTACATATTGCTATTCAACTGCCGATAAGCAAAGGAATTGTGCATTAAATCCACAAAATCCTTGTCTATGACGAAGTGGAAAAGAACCACCGTAGAAAACTGGATTCCTCAGCAGCAACCCCGGAGTTTCTATGCTGAAGTCATCTGTTCCCTTCCTATAAATTGGAATCAATGCCATAGTATCAATATGATTATTATTATTTTTGAAACGTTCCACATAAACTGTAATTACAATATTGTTATTAAAATTTCTTTAGATGTAACTGTATAGTATTAATTGGGTAAAGCCTCATTTTTCGAAAAATCATGTGACGCATACGCCATCCTATTAAATTAAATATTCGAGAAAAATCATATGGAATGAAGTGAAAATGAACCATATAAGAATTTACTACAAAATTACATTTTATAATAATAAATATCAGATAAAATCTCCATATTCTCAGAGTGGTTGTGGTTGACCAAATCTTTCTATAACAATGAATGGCCAACGTTGTTAATTCATTGATAAAATAAAATCAGCAGAATTTTCAATATTTTGAAGACATGTGCTGTTGAAGTGACAACTTTTGTGACCAAGTTCTCATTAAAAATAAAGAAAACTTTATAAATGCAATTTTAGAAATAATTTCATGGAAAACAACACAGGAAATTGAGAAGGCCAAATAATTTATACATTCCGTCTAATATACTACGTTAAAAATAGTTCAAAGGCATTCAGAGTCATATTTTATAGCATCCGAACACTATCTTAAAATCTGTTTCAATTAAAATATCATTTAAAGAATTAAAAATTGACCTGGGATGTATTTATTTTCTGAATTTCTGAATAGTCACTCATACTACAATGAAAAAGAACCTGACATGAATTAATGATACCCTTCACTAAAATATGAAAGAAATTTCAGTCGCTCTTTAAGAAAATTATTAAAATTCACGCTTGCTAAACTTCCTTAGTTAATATTAAACTAAAATAATATTAAATATATTTTAGTTAATATTAAATAAAAATATGCCTTAATGGAGTAAATTTTTTACGATTTGATTTCTGTTGATAATGAATTATTGATATTTCGAGATTTAAATCATAAAAGTAATTGTAAATCTTTTCGGAATTATTTAGTAAGATATTGTAAAAATTATTTGATATTATTGTTCACATTACATTAATTGTAAATTAGTATCACGTTACACATGCGTAAGCAATACGTATGTAATGCTTGCAGTTGAATTTCTCACTTCTAAAAGATATAGCTTAAATCTCTTCCACCCAAACCTGTCTTTATAATCTTAAACATTTCATTACTCATACTCAATTTCCTAAAAGTTACGAAATTAACTTAGATATCATATTTATCCGGAAACTGCCATGGATTTCATATAATGCCTTTGTCTCATATGCTAATCAGGTTGCATAGTAGTCAAACAGTAGACTGCTTAAATTTGACGAAATAATTGCGTTTAAAATAACAGCCAATGCTTTCACGTTAGAGATCAATGAATTATTAATTGCGTTCCTTGAATATCTTAATGCTCAAGACCGCATATACTGTCGCAGGTACTTAGTTCTCAAATAAGTGTTCTCAGTATTTTACAATTATAATTCAGACAATTAAACCGTGTATAGATAATAATGATCCTCTGTTAGAAGCATAATACAAATTTGCTTAGACAGAGGAAAATTCGTTTTCATCCTATTTGGTTTGTAATGCAAATTCTTGATTGCAATGGAATTTATATCTTCGATGTATGGGATAAAATTGACATGAATTGTGATTTAAATCTTTACTTTAACTGTTATGCGTTTAAAAGTTTTACTTTGCTTATATAGTAAATACATTTTTGACTAGTTCTATAAATGATTTTATAAACTCTACTTCTATAAATGATGAAATAAAAGTTCTATAAATGCTTATAAAAAGCAAATAAATTTCTGAGAATAAATTCAAGTAAATAAATTCAGAGATAATGACCTCCCTGAATTGAAGTTCAATGAAATATTGTTTTCAAATTCAACTCATAAAATCTGAAAAACGTGTTAATATCTAGTAACGTTTGAATTCTTGATTTTAAAAATCCAGAATCTTGTGTATTTTCGTAACTGTATACGAATTATAACTGAATCAGATAAGAAACTCCTTTGAGATTCGTCTGGCTGAAGGCGGAATACAAAACCAACTTTCAACTTACGTGTATAGAATTTCGTAAAAAGCTATATAACCAAAATCAGATAGACGTGACATTTATATCTACTGCTTCCATAAAAATAACTGCAAATATGCTTTTCGCTGTTATTAACAAATAATGTTGTGTGTGTAATTCCAGTTTTTAAAGGCAGATAGTCAAAAGATTGACGATTAAAATATAGAAAGAAACAGAAACATACGAGCTCCATTTTGAAATTCTAAAAAATAATTAGAGACTTAGATCTGATCTGAACAAATACAAACAGCAAATGTTGAAAAGAGATTTGCATAATATATCACTTTCTTTGAACATAACATTCTTGTAACATAGTGATTACATGTATTTTATTATTAGTATCATTACATAAGGCTTACTCTCCTAATATTCTAACTCATTTTGAGCCTACATTTCAGATTGTTGAAAGAAATGATTTTATGAATTTTAGAAACGGGAAAGAATTTTTAAACACATAATTTCTTTTAACTAAAGCAGTAAGCTAATAAACAGAATAAGAAAAAATCATTTGAAAATAACTAAACGCTTTTATTTACTTTATTTATCAGATTTGAAGAATTCTAAGCAAATAAAGAAATCTTATTGAAAATATCTATGTACACAGATGAATGAGGAAACGCAACGAATTTCTTTTCGCTAACGCGATTCTGATTTTTGAAAATATGTTCAATAAAGATTTATTTCATACAGAAAATTTTGTTTAAAATTGAATGCTAAATAAATATTTCCTGAGAGTAAATACAGAATTAAAGTGTTTTCTCTCTCTAAATAGTAAGAAAGGAACAGCGTGGATTTTTATATTTATTTAAATAGTAATGTTCAACAAATTACCTCAAAATATTTCTTTTCCATACATGACGCCTGCTACTGTAATACATGCATGTGTGTATTAGAAATATGTATGAAAAACAAATATTTTTAAAGAAAATTACATTGTTAGTTAAAAGTGAATCAAACAAAATTTATTAATACTTTTAATGAATACATACACATTTACAAGATTATTTTCATAACAAGGGATATATTTCGTGAATTCAGTATCTAGATTTCCTTTAAGGATAATACAGAGTATATAACTGTATCCTTAAACAGCGGGATTAAGTTGAAATGAAAGAAACATAATTTATGGAAATAACTTATAACATGGCGGTCATAAGCTAATTTCTGAAAATGATCCGATCTCCCTGATTCTACTACAAGTTAGCAGCTTTATCTCTAAAACTATGACAGATGGCGAAGTGGTTATCGATTTCGTATAAAACGGCCCTCTTAAGTTAATTATAATCCTTGAAACAAAACTGCAATTACCTACAAATTGCTGCAATTATTGACATGTAATAATTCAAGAACATATTATATATTTTTTTCTTAGTAATGGACTTGTGATCTTAAATTATGGAACTCAATCTTAAATTATGGAATTCCATTTGTTTCATGGCGCTGTTACAAAGGAGATCGGATTCCATGGAGCACAGCAGTTCAAAATCTCTAATTAAATTGTTAATGTATATAAAGAAACTTTTCATTTAATTCTATGATATTCTACACTTTTGCAATTAGCATTGTTTCTTTTGGATTGGGATGTTTTGAAAAATAAAATTAATTCACTTGAATATTGGTTTTTAAGAGCACTGATATCAATTTCAAACGTTAGTGGATGATTACTTGGCTGTAAGTAGACTTAATGTATTTGATTTTTTTTCGAATTATGGAATAAAGAATTAAAATTCGAAAAAAATAAGAATTCTTTCTTAATTTTTTTCGAATGAAATATGATTGCATAAGAATATAGAGCTATACATTCTTATTTCATTATATATGGGTCATGAAGTGTGTACTAGTATGAAGAATTTTAATTTCGCAATATTGGCTTTATTTCTCAAATTAATATAACATAGTAATTGCTTTATAATTATGAATATATATTTGTTTTAGAGAAACAATCTAATACATGTATATCCTAAATATATTCCAGCCCTTATTTCTTAAGTGAATCGAAATTAATAATGGTATTATTGATTTTTTTTATTTTAATTATTATTATCTGTTTAGTTTTAATTATTTTCATGTCTATTTCCGCAAAAATTATTTCAATTATTTATAACAGTTTGGTAATTTATATTTTGTTTATTTTTTTAAATCCATTTCTATGTTAATAATTGGATTGAGTCAAAGTTTTGAACCTTAGTTGAAGGGAAAACACGTTAATTAGGACAAACAATTCAGATTAATTTGTTTCGTAGAAACGCATGAACATGGAAGTGGAGGTTATTTTAGAGAAAAAATGCCTATCACTTTTCTTGGTAGATAAATCTAAGCTTTATTAAGAAGAATTTTTCATAAAACAGTGGTGATGGTTCCTCTAAAATTTCTGTCATACTGTCTAATAAAGGTGTTATGTCCTTTTCACTGCATAAAATAGTGGACCTTCGACAAAGTCCTGGATGACTTACATGGCACTGACGAACAATATTTGCGAAATATTGAACTTCCGTGTGAATCTAGGAATTTTATTGAATCTATTCTGTTATTTTTGGTGATTCATTCCTGGCATACAGCTAATACGCATGAAAACTTTCGTATATGTACGAAAATCAAATTTGCAATTTGTCCTTTTTTCAAGCCGATTGAAACCAAATTTAGCATAATACTACAAAATCCTGGTATTATTCTTAGTATAGTATTATCTTTGGTATAATATTACAAAATCCTGGTATTATTCTTAGTATAATATTATGTCAAAGATAATACTATACTATCTTTGGCGTAATATTACAAAATCCTGGTATTTTGCTTAGTACAGTATTATCTTTGGCATAATACTAAATTTACAGTCACGGGATCACATACCAAATTTTAGTTATTTGAATCATTGCGTTTACATGTATGCGAAAGTAAAGATCAACAAACAGAAAGGCAACCCTTTTACAGAATTCCTTATAATATATATTCTGCAGTTGAAAAAGAATATTCGTATCCTTTTGAAGATAATGACAATCAATTAAATTACTTACTGGGTAGTCAAGTAAAGCGTTCCAAATATAAAAAGTTTCTAATTTTTATTAAAATCCAGTAAAATGAAATTATACTAAATTATAACATATACTATATTATACTAAATTTTAACAAAAATTAGCATTAAAATCAAATTTATTAATTTTAAAATCGGTATAATGGATATCTTAACCATGGATTCACATAAGTTCAAGAATAATAAGCAGAAGCATGGATTCAGTAACAATCTTTTGATTTATCGTACAAATATAGAAGGGAATGCAACGGGAAATATATTGCAGAGGATATTAATACACAAGAGAAATCCAGCCCTGAATTAGATATTCATGCTTCAGTATGTGTTGAAATTCTAAAGTCTAGCATATTTTTAGATTTCACTCCATGAATTTTCCTTTTAGCTGTTTATTATTATTGTTTGATTGTATTTAATAAAATATATGATTTCAAATAATTAATGACTACTTTTCCGTGCCATGTAATAATTATGAACTGACAGATTTATGACAAATGTTTTGCAAATTGCAGAAGCAAATCATTAGACATGATTCCAAATATCTGAAAAAATCATTCGTACTAACATTAATTCGTACTAACATTCGTACTAATCATTCGTACAGAGATTACCATGATTTTCAGAGAGTAATTGTCTACATACCTTTTGAAAATGAAGAGAAAAGCTCCTATTCAAGAAATAGTTTTCTTTCGGCAAAAAATTAAATTTTACTGCATTTTCAAAAAATCAAATTTTGTTATGTTTTCAAAGATCATAATTGATCCTAAACTGATGGAATAATAAATATTTTAAATAAAATAGCTCACGAAATTAAACATCTTTTGTTTATACTGTTCGATTGCCCGTGATTAGCGGTTTATAAAGTTTAATACTGTTTAAATATATGGAATTATTTTCAAAAAAATGAATTTTATTTGATACTTTTTAAATAGGTTTAAAGGTATTTGCGTATCATTTCTCATACTGTCAACTTCAACTGACATTTACTATAATTTGAAACGGTTTCTTTCTTTCCCTTCTTTTTCTTTTTTTACTGATCACTTTCTAATATTTTTTTAATAAGTTATTACCGAAGGTAACGAATAAATATATTAACCATTACTTATAAAACGTAACTTCTGATGGAATAACATGACTTAATTTCATTTCACCATTTTTAAATATTTTATAAAAACTCCTATGTTACCAGGCTTACTAAAATAACATGGAAAACAAATTAAACAGCTCGTGAACAGAGTTTCACTCAAGAAAAATTATTTTTAAAAAATTAAGTAACATTAAAATAAACGAAAAAAATATTTACTTACAATTCTTCATAATTAAAATTTCGTTCTTCTAAAAAATCTCTCAATAAAACAATTAATATACCTTCTGATGAATCTGGAATGATTATAAAAATATATTTATAAAATAAAAAGTTCAACAGAAAATAAATCCTTTTTTTCAGAATGGTTTCAGTTAATCTTTCTTTCGTCTGCCAATTTTGAAAGAAAATGGGATTTTAAAGAGCTCATGACTTTTATGCCTACTAATACCATTTTAATTGGAACGGAACACTGAAAAAAATTGAAACAAAGTTGTGAAATAGAAAATAAAAAGTTTGATGTCACGTTACATTATTTTTTAAAGAAAATGCTATTTTTGAATGTTACAATTAAGTGTACTTGTGCCCTTTTCAGATATTTTTTAACATAGCATGCATTATGAATTTTTCATAAGTTGTGTAATTATTTTCAATAAATAACATTTTGAAATAATGCCTCAAAATTATTAAATATGATATATATTTTAAAATATTAGATCCCTCTCGAAGAATCTGTAGATAATTCAAACTACATTAATTACATTTCGTATTGATCTTTCTTTAAAACACTTGTGAATATCTTCTCTGCGAATTTTTTAATCAAATTAATGAAATAAAGTCTTATAAATAAAGACTTTCTCCTTATAACTCCTAAAGAAATTATTTTGTTTATTGTTCGCCCGCACTCCAGACAGAAGAAAAAAGTACAATTACAAACACTCTGGTTAGTAGATTTCCTTATTATCTTCGACTTAGAGAAACATCGGAACTCTTATTAAATAGAACAATAAGGTTTCAGGAAATTGTAGAAATCTACATTTAATGAAAAATGATGCCATGAATATACTTTTTGTATTCAATAAATATTTAATGAAATTACAAGATTATCACTTTTGAATAATTAACCCTCTTTCTAACGTTATATAAATTAATTAATAATAGAAAAGTAAATAAATGACACTAAAAAAGATAAATGGATACGAGCTAAAAAATAATATTATAAGCGCTCCTAAAACTGTTAATAAAGGAAATGTAATGAATCCACTTAATTAAATACGTCTTTTATTAATTCATTTTCAAAATGCATTGATTAGGACGCTAATAAATGAAACAGGAATAGTTTTGTGCCACTACATTACTTATTGATATATATTAAGCGGTTTGACTTCCAGAATTTATTGTAAATTCTGTGAGTATTAAAAGAAAATTTCAACATTCTGTGTTGTTCCCAAATAAATATCTCTTTAATGTCCTTTCTTTTTCATTTCCCATTCTTGTCTAATCGTACATATTTAAGTTTGTATTTGTTTCTGAAAATAGGAATTTTAATACAAAATAAATTATTCAAACATCGTTTATATATTTATTACTCATTTCTTAATATATTTATTAATATTATTATTAATATATTTATTACTCTAAATATTTCTTTTAATTAATAAATATTTTAACTGATTAATAAATTTACCTATAAATGCTGCCTTTTTATGAAAAGATGAATCAAATTTGAATAATTATATAATTCCCACATAAGTAAAACAAATCAATCATCATATAATTCAAAATGGATTCTTATTGACTAATGAATTGAACTTCTTTTCAAAACCATTTTGCTAATTTGTCAAATTTGCTGTTACATATGCACTTGTTGCAGACAAGCCCAGTTTGTGCAGTAGCTTCTGGGGGGTAAAGGCCCCTGAGCACTCGAGGGCAGAAGTCTGGCTTCTAGCTCATATGAAGACGGCACTCACACAATCGCTTGCACTATCTCTTTTTACAAGGGGGCTCTTTCACATACCTCACAGATAGAACACCATGGGAAGAACAACCATACCTGAAGCGGAACTCGAAAGAGACATTTGAAACATGTTCTTATATAAAATGTCATTATGTTTTCAGAACATTCTTTGAACAACATATGAGGAAGAAGCCCCATCTTACATGAAGATTTTTAGTGGAATTCTGTATTGCTTGTAAAGCAAACGAATTTTCTTTCTCTAACATATATTCTTATCACTAGCCCTTTTGAAGTTAATTCGTAAAAGAAACTAAGGTTCAGAATCAATTATATAAATAAAACCCCGCACCATACCATTCTTTTTGAGGATACAAAGAAACATATAAGTAGGATGGACATTTGTGAGTTTCCTGCTAATTATCTCAACAAAATTCCGTTTTTTTCGTCATGGATTCTCCACGGTCTTTCCGAATCATCTCAACCTTAGAGTCAAAAGTAGTCATGCGTCAAGTTTACGTAGAAGCAACCGATGTATACGTGAAAGTTTGTGAGAATCTATGTATCGAAATATCTTATGGGGACTTGAATATGGCATTTCGAAGCCTCTGTTATACGACGGATGCTGCTTCTGGTTTGAAAATTTAAAACTTGGATTCTTGAACTGTGATTCTTTTAACTTTCTCTGCAGAAACGTATATTAACAGCATTCATACGTCTTCATATTGCACTATGATTTTTAGAGTGCTTTGACAATGATTCTACCTGTTCAAAGTCCGAAACTTTCAAAGGGTAACTGATGCGAAATCAGCGCTTTGATAAAGCAATTTAACGAACCAAGCGTGATCTCATAATCCCGAGAATATTGCGAGTAGCGAATATACAGAAAATGAATTCTCCTAAAAGTTTTATAAAGACTACTGCGTTACGTTGAAAAGGTTTTGCATGTATTCTACGGGGTTTCACCGTATTATGGCTTTTAGTACCCGTATTTTTTTCATTGAATATTTTTCCCATCGCTTTATAAAATCACCCAAAAATATTTCCTTCTTTTCTGTTAAATGCTTATGATTGAAAGTAGATTTGAACAGCGAAACTTTAATTATGGACACCATGTATCTTTAATTCCTTTTTCGTGGTCGATTCTTTCAACGGCGTCCCCATTTAACAATAAACCAATTATCTCCATAATATGTAGAAAAGCGGCATGTATGCAAATTTCAAGGAATTGGAAGTTAATACTATTATTTTAATGCACTTCTTGTTGTTCAAAGTCTAGAAAATACAAGTAAAACCAAATATAAGCGGTTACCATAACAACTAGTTATCGGTGTGCATCTGATTTGTTCTACTTTAACAATAATATAGATTAATTGACTCTTCGGAAGAGCTTTCGTAATTTGATTATATTCATGCTCCAAATTACTCATGCAGTGCTATTAACATACTATTAAACTCTATGAAACTTTAATTTTACACAATTCGATATATATATATATATCGTGGAAATATAGATGTTTGTGGTATATGAGATGAATTGCAATAAATTTTAATGGGAATTTCAATATGGGTTAGATAAATTATGTCATCAGTTGAAAGAAATTGCATGGAAAAAGGACGACCTTCAACATTTCTAATTAATCCTTCAATGCATTTCATATCAACAATATTGAATAACTTTACAAGGTGCAGTGGTTCAGTATAAATATATAGAAAGAAACTGTAATAATGCTCATATAAAAATATATTTATTAAAATAATTTATTTTCAAGCTGTCCCAAAATAGTGAAAGAAGAATTTATTTCCTTAACTATTGCACTTAAACATGCACGTCCAGTTGCAAACTTTTATCGAATAAAATACAAATTTTACTCGAAGCATGAAATTTCGCGTTCTTAATGGTGAGCGAAAGAAAAACATTTTAGTCGTTGACACATTTTCGCTAAAGGGGCCATATAAAAATGTAACCTTTGTTTCTTTTACAGTTGCTTATCTTATTTAATAAAACTTTGTCATGAAAGTATATGCCTAGGGGTAATGTTTAGGGGTGATAACACTCCCACTTTTTTGGAACACTGTATTTCAGATCAGCACATCAATCGGAAAAAGGTTTGGTGCACTTCCTCTACAGTTATCTTCGTTTACGAAATTTATTACGCGACTATTCTTTTATGTAAACCATTTTTTTGTAATTCGGGGGGATTAAATATTAATATGACTAATTATTTTATAAATTCTCATGAATTGTAACAGTGACAGATTTATTACATGTACCTGTAATTGTCGATGCATCCTAAGAGGAAAAATATGTAAATCCCAACCTTCTCCCGAATTAATTTTCTATTCTTTAAAAGAAAAGATAACATTTTGTACAATTCATTAAAAAAACCCGAATTATTTCAAACGATTTCTTCTTAAGCATTTATTCAAACTATGCGCGATTATTAATACTATATGGGAAACAAAACATCTTAGAGGCTATTGGGAAAACAATCATTTTCTGAATTTCTAAAAATAAACTTTACGAATCTTTCAATGAAATCGCCTGGAATATTTTGTATTTTTATTTACAAGATAAGGAAATGAATATGAAAGCAAAATTTCCTTGGGAAAATATTGCAACGTTTTAAAGCATAAGAGTAAACAAATATAAAGCTATGTAATATATCGGCTTTTATTCTGTTTGTTTGCATTAATATTCTTGACAGTTCGTGCATTTGATGCATTTTTATTTTTACAAATTCTTAAGACTATTTTTTTTTCATTTTACAGATTTGATACATTTTGCTTTTTGTTTTAGCTTTTGATATACTGCTCCGATATTTTTTTAAACTTATTTTTGCTTTGAGAAGCGAGAATCCTTTTTCATATCAATGTTTTTCTTTGAAATCAAAAAGGTTTCTTGACTTCCATCAGCCAAAGCTTATATACTTCTTCTATGTAAAATTTATTTTAATAAAGTTTCGTATATTTCACTTTCAATAGAAATCTATTAAGCATCGCTTAGAAATTAGATACAAAGCTTATTTAAACTATAATCACATTGCATAAGACATTATTTTGCCAAATATTTTCCAGCGTATTTATAACAGAAGGGGTCAATATATCTCCTATTTTGTTCAATCGAATACTTCGCTTTTATTCAAATTTTATTGATTGAGATTAGTGCGAATAATTATTTTCTTCTACAAGATCAGAACATGGAGTGTTTCTAATGAGGAACTGGTTTATCAATCATTCAGCTGTAAGACTTTAATTAATCCTCTGTCGAATTGGAAGTATTTGAATACTTTCCATTTGTGTAATTTCCTTTAAATCGAATGGAATTCATCGAAAGTATTTCCAAATAAATGCAAATGAATTCATTATTAAAACTTCAATGATGCAGAACAGGATTGAAATGAAATAAAATTTATAAGTCTCTTATAAGATATAATCTCTAAATTATATTAAAATTAAAATAAAAAACCTAAGGGAAAGAAATGAAAACTACTATATGTCCTAATAATGGAAGATGCATTGGATGCCAGTTTCTCATTTAAATACGCAAAACTGATGTACATTTTCTTACATGAAATATTTAATAAATATCGAGCTAAATTTTAGAAATTTTAAAAGTTATGATTCAAAGGACTGGTTTTCTAGTTTGAATAGAATTCTGAGCATCTGACTTTATTTTACTAGTACTTTATATAAAATGGGCCAAATGGAAGCATATTTCATTATTTGAGAAAATCTGAAAATTAATTAAAGAATTCCTAAATATCATAGATTCACATTATATTCTTTAGGACATTGCGATATTATAAACTAAATAGCCTGAAAATAAAGAAGGGAAACAAAGGAAGCATTCTACTCTTTTGTCTATAATGTATCTTTGGTATTAGTACCATTTGTATTGTTCTAATGGCCGTGGTGACTTAATGGTAAGGTATCGATTTCGAGACCCAATTCTGCTGAAGCATCATTGTGTGGTGCTGAGGTGAGTTTAATGCGCGTTAAATCTGCCGCAGTCATATGGCTTCCCACTGGTTATGATGCTGAATTTTAGAAATGTGATGTCAGCTCAGGTTTCACTCTCGTTATTTAACCGTGGTTTCAAATTTCTTGGTCCATTCAAAAATAGCCATAGTGTTGATTTAAAACACGACATTAATGCACCCAAACTGAATTAAACCTAAATGTTTTTAACTAAAATTAATAGCTTGTTTAACCCTTTCTAGGGCCATGGGAAGTATGCTTCCCACCTAATTTATCAATCTTTGTATGAAATTATGTAGGTTGGCATAAGTTCTGACAAATTTTTTTAGTAAGTCAGAAACTTAGATGCTTCAGTTCTTTATCTCACACAAAATGATGTGTCTTGATTTGATACTTAATTATTAATTAACCAAATTAATTAATTATTCAAATTAAATTTATTTATTAAGCTAAATGAATCCCTTTCCTTATTCTAATGTCATGTCTAAAAATATTTTAACATAATATGACTAGAAAAAATGGCCCGTTAAAGTGTTAAAGGTAAAAAAAAACTCAACAATTCTTAGAAAAATAGTGCATGGCAACAGTTTTTAGTTTTTTATAGAATTTCTAATGAAATGCTAAAATATCCAAACAAAGAAAATTGGTTCAATTTTAAAATGATACAAAATTTTGAAAAAAAGGATAAAATAATTATCGATACAATTTAAAATATGACATTATAATTATTCTGTCAGTAATAATTTAAGCTTCAAATTAAAAAAAAAATATCATACTCAAAATTCGAAATGTAATAATATATTTTACGAATTGACGTTGAATCCTAAAATGTTTCATTTAATAATTTCATAAAAAATAATTTACAAAATTATAAGAACAGTTCGCTTTTATATTTATGAAAACTTTTTCAGAATATCTTAAGGAAATCGAAATTCCACTTTTAAGATATTCATATTTATAACGCAGAAAATGTTTAAAAAAACACAAATTGGGAAATTTTTAGAATTAACAATTAACGTTTATACCTTTCATTAAAATAAAGATTATCTTTTATTACAAGAGAGTTTTAAAAAAATCCAAATACATTTCGAACCTACTTTATCTAATAAAATAATTATCTAATGGAATAATAAGCAAATTATCATTTATTTGAAAATATAAATTCTTATACAAAAAATCATTGCAGATGACTTTTAATTGACTCTTTTATTTACTTATAATTGTATCACGGATTTCTGTCCTACTCCAGAAAAATAACTCAGCTTTTAATAAATAGAAGACACAGAATTACGAGTGAATTAATCATGACAAGTTGCTCTTGTGTCAGTGGTAAGCTTTATTTGTCAGATGTTATTCGCCAAAAACCACAGATATATGTGACCAGACAGATATAATTGAATGAGCGATACTTCTATGGAGACTATTTCTTCTTGTATAAATGAGAGTTTCAACCTCTTCTACACACATTGAAAGGCTGCAAATTGTAGATATCAGCAAAACGAATCTGGCGAACTAAATTTTAAATAAAATCGCTACTAAATTAATCGAGATTCTTATAAGATGGAGAAATCCATGTAATTCGATATCGTATCTATAAAATTCCATTACATTCGATTAAATTATTACATTCGCTTCGATGTAATCCATGTAATAATGCGATTCGATATCGTATCTATAAAATCCGATTACATTCGATTAAATTATTACATTCGCTTCGATGTAATCCATGTAATAATGTAATTCGATATCGTATCTATAAAATCCGAAAATGTTTTTAAATGAATCACACTATTAAATAGTACAAAAATTAGAATATGAAATGTTATTTAAAAATTGCAGGATTTTTGTTGCAGGATGTGCATATGGTATTTTAAATAGTTAGGTAAAATCAGCGAAATCTATTATGTTTCGCTAATCATCACTTCACTAAAATCATCATCAGTACAGAAAGGCAAGAGAAGCATATAATATAATTTATAGCTGACCAAGCTATTTAGATTTTCAAAATCCACTTGCGTTTTCAAATTCACAAAAATAATCACATTCTTATACATAGCCTAAACTGAAAACAAGAGGAAATTTAATTTGTAGATTTGATTGTTTACACCGAACATACAAGTTTTGCAGATAATCACGCACTAGATATTTATTTTAATAATATACTAGAGTTATTCGACAAATCCTCAGAAAAGGCAAGACAATACATTTTTTTTCCGGATTATCAATAATTATTTTTCAGCATAGTTTTTTCTAAGGTTTATAAACTTATACGTATTACAATGTATACATTTTTTCCTGTTAGCCATTTTTTCGGCTTGGTTGCAAATCTGTTGGAGTCAAATCAGAGAAAACGGTATATCGAGGGAACTAATTAGTGTAATCTCTATTCACAACTGCAGAATGTTGAACTATTGAAGTATCAGGGTAAAAAAGAATGGACCTGTTTGGTATATGTGGCCATCTTCCCTTTATTTCATTACATAGATAATCCAGCAGAGAAACGTAAAAATGTACAGTAATTGTTTGTCCTTTTCTAAAAAGTAGGTAATAAATAAATCACTCGAAACCCGGAAGACCAGAAGAACATCACTAGAAGCCTTTAATCTTTCCGATTGAAGAAACTATTTTGTTATTGGCCTCTGAATTCTTGAAACAGCTTCAAACTTTCTTTGCAACAATTCGTTGATTCAGAATAAGCAATTTTGGGATCACCCAACAGAGTTTTTTCATGCGTATATTTTAATGAAAAACATTATGCAAGCGGTCATATTATATTAGATGTACAGAGTAATAGCAATTTCACGCACCCACATTGTTCTGTCATTAGTTGTTATAAATTGGAGTTATTCATCGATTTCTTGATTAGTAACATTAAAAGATTGACATGGGAAATTCAGTGTCATTTTTTTTCTTGTAAGATTGTTTTGAAAATTTTGAAACCACATAATAACTGTTCTGCTAGAAGGTGCAGTACTCCTTTCAGAAAATAGTGTTTCATAACTTCATGATTTTTTTTTCTGATTCATCTTTTGGAAATCATAAAATTTATCAAGCCAAATAAATGCTACACACAGCCTGAAATTCCTTTTGAATGGTACTTTGTATCATTGCAAGAGTTACTGGCATCAAAAAATAATCTTAATATGATCTAGTGAATTTAGTCATAACACAAACCTTAAACTAAGAAACAACTCTCCTATAATTTGAATTTCCTCATTTTTTTTATACAGTCAAGGAATTGGGATCTCAATTTTTTAATGCGACTCTCTTGAGTATGTTCTTATAAAAGCTTGATCATGATCTTCTCTTTCTGAGTTCGTCAATAGTGTTGAACTATTGATTTATATTGAGCAAAAGAATTAAAATAATTCCTGACAAAAAATATCTGGCCGCGATATTGATTAGAGATTTTTCAAAAAAAATCGAATTTTTTATTACCTTATCATTGGTTTCATTTATTCTATGTATTTGTTCCCATCTCAGATTTTAAAATATGGAAAAAAATAATATTTTCGACTCGGAAATCATACGTCTTATTCCATCTGCATGGCTTTCTTATTAAGAATCTAAAAGCATATATATTGTGTTTACTCTTATATTTAGAACTCTCATATTAATAAAAACAGCTTACATTTTAATATATGTTACATAGTTAGGAATAATAATGTTAAATTCAAGTAAAGCAACTTAAAAATGCATGAAGAAATTCACTGAAAAAATTTTTGCTTTCGTACTTCAAATGCTGATTTTCTTTTAGAAGTTGAACAAAACGCAGCTTTTATCGACATATATATGATGAATGCTTCAAATGATTGCACCATTTGAATATTATTTATTACAGAACTCTCTCGTCATGTTAAACCGTACAAGAAAATGATGCATATATAATACATTTTTTATGTCAAATAATTCCTTTGTATAAAAAAATTACATTGAATCGAAAATAAAAATGATAAAATAAATGCCTATCTTAATTTACTAGTATTCTTAATTCCAAAAATATTATTTTACATTTCATTTCCATATACTTATTCTACTTATTACATTTATAATATATTTTCTTTATATTTTGATCGTATTTTTGAAATTCAAGATGAATTTTACTTGCAATCATTTAATCAAGATACTTTACATTACAATCCTTTATTGTTTGTTTGTTTGTTTCTTATGGCACTTGCCACTGACAAGCCCGCTGTTACGAAGACAGCGATTTAAGCCTGAGGGGAACGTCTCTTATTTTTTATAGCAGCGCCAACTAAGGCCAAGAGTACGACTTCGCCACTCACGCATCACTCATTCGCTTGCACAACCCCTTTTTACAGGAGGGCACATTCACACATCTCACAGATAGAACAACAGAAGAACAACCATGCCCAAACCGGGACTCGAACCCGGGACGCCCAGATCACGAGGAAGACGCGCTACCCCTATGCCAGGACGCCGGCACAATCCTTTATTAATACATCAACAATTCTATGTTGACAGACATTCATTTGTAGTTATAAAAGTGGTTTTTAATAAATCTTGAAAATTCATAATATGTTTAATTAATCTCACTGAATAGCTCAAGTCATTTCAAATTAACATTAAACTTAAGTGAGAATCTGATTGAGAGAGTTGTTGAGTTTGGATCTGGCATATGTAAATTCCCAATTCCAAACCACTAGTAGGCACTGATTTCTGGGTGAAGGGTTTCCCGACGTTGAATCTTGCCACGGAAATTTACACAGCGGCTCAATGAGTAACAAGGATTATCCTTCGCCTAACATGGATATGTTATTGGCTTTAAATTAGAATATTAAAATGCGATGAAATATTAATAATTTGAATAATTGTTTCAAATAAGAGACTTCTTCGTTAATTAAGCCACAATCATATGTTGGATTAGATAAATCTCTCAACGCTTTTCAACTGAATTAAAATGTTACATTTTTTTTCTAAGAGAATGTATATTAGAGTAACGTCTAGCTTTGAAACTACAGGAAAATGTTTTGAGATGGTCAATAGCTAAATAACAAGGCCGATAGTGTGTCCACACTTCCAATTTTCTCCCCACACCAATTTGAGGACTGTTGAACTGAACGATAAAATTAGGATGACTAAAAACAGACCACTGCTGGAATTTCATCAAAAGTACGAGATCCTCTAATACGAAATCATCTTATTATTAAGTAATAGTAGGCCTTATTTTTTGAAATATACCTAAATAATTAACTTATAGAAATAGAAGCAAAGATATATCATTATGTTAGTAATTTTAATGAGCATTAAATTGAAAATAATCATCGTTTTATCAATTTTTTAATCATAAAAAACCTGATTTGATTAAAGAAAGCTAATCAACACTTGAAAGGAATACAAAAGAAATCCCTATGCTTACGGTCCTTTTATATTAAACAAAAAATGCTTCTAAATAAACACTCCAAAACAGTTATTAATATATTGATAAAATAAACATTTGAAAAGTTATCTATTACTAAATATAAACTTTTGATTTAAGATATTGGCAAATATAAGCCTACTGGATAATGCGTTTATTTATTGTTTTCCCAAAGAAACATTAAGTAACATTTTGAGGAATTTTCACTTTATTTTCTTATAAATAGCTACTGTTGCCATTTTTATAAAATAAAGTTAAAACGGAATTCTCTTGGAAATCGAGATTATTTAATCGAAACAATTATTGTTCTCATTTTTACGATGATAAAACAAATGTATTTCCTCTGTCTTTGTATTCTTTCCCTTTCTATGCATTTTATCTTTCTTTGAGAACTGAATGTACTTTAATTAAAAAGAAAGTATTATAATCAATACCAGATTCTTATCTTTCAATTCTGGTACTTTCATATTAAGATTTTAATAGCTTCATGCATCCTTAAGTAGTATCTGATTATTTAAAATTTGAAAAAAGAAACATCGCATTTTTTGATAGCGATGGAAATAAATTTGAATTATTTTTTGACTTTTTCAATCATTACGATTGATTTTTGACAATTATAAATATGACATTCTCTTACAGACATACACATTTTAATCTCTAGTTGCTTTGAAGAAAGGAAATGTAATCGATTTTTAATGTACAACTCTAATTTAAAAACAAAACAAATTATAATAACTATTGCAACGAACCATTGCTATTTTAACAAAATGAAAATGACATTCTAATCCAAAATATATACTGAAACTAAGCAAATTAAGTCACGAAAGTACTAAAGTTAACACTTAATATGCACACTCCTATACAGAATTTCATAATTAATACAAAACCACAGTATAAAATCCAAATATTAATGATAAAAAAGATATAGAAAGCCTGCAATATAATAAATAGCAGCATAACAGAAACAAAAAAAAACAGGAAAAGCAGTTTCATTTGAAAAAAATTGAGATATCCGGGCTATATCTGATTCAAAATAACATACTTTATTAACGCATTTCGTAATCGCTTTAATAGCTCATCTTCTGATAATTGAAAATCAAAATTGGTTAAATTATTACCTTTTCGAAAGATGTCCATTCTTCTGAAAACGTTGGAGCCTTTTTTTTTTCTTTTTAAGTACACTGTAAAAGGATTTTGCAACATGAAGTCAGTTGAAACTGAAACAGTAAATATAGAAGAACTGTTGTATTTGTTAAAGAGTACATATTCCTTTCTTTTGTTCTATGTATACATATTTATCTCTCCATTTTGCGACACTTTTTTCATAGCGTGAACCTAGGATTCTAGAACTGTTTAAAAGATAAGAAACCTTGTTATATGATCCCACGGAGATTTCACTTATTTTATTTATGACTTTATATATTTTTTTTTCAGTCGCTTGCCATTAAAATATTCATGTGCGAAACTTGATACATGTTGTAAATTGTTTATAATTTTCCTTTTTTTTCACTTAGGGAACAGGAATTTCCTTTCTTAAGAAGAGCATTTATGGCATTCCACATATCTATCTTTTTATAGCTATATATGTATATGCCTTTCATACACATTGGAAATGTTAATCTATAATATTTCTTTTGTTTAATTTAAACTACACGAGAAGAATTTACTGAGAAAATAGCATGCATATGAATTGCTATTTTTCGAAGCTTATAAATTTAAGCTCTCTGATCCAAGGAATGTTAAGCTTTCTTTTTTCTTCGAAACCATTGGGAACGCATTATGTGCACCTCTAGATCAGTGTGTGCTCAATGAAAGGTTTAAATTATATTTTAAAAATATCAACCACAGCAACTCCATGGAGACAAGAGTAGCAAGATTTATCAAATAATTTATATTATTATTTACTACCCTGAAGTCAGGAAAATAATATTTCTTTGAACAAGACATATTGTACATATTTATACATTTAAAAATACAAACAGAATAATAGTTTTAGGCAAAGAAAGTTAGAAGTCTAAGGCAAAGCAGTTTTTTCCCCATTTCTTTCCGATATAGAACTACATATAATTCAATTCTATAATCTGAAAAAAATTAATCGTAACCATCAGAAGTGAAGGGATAGAAAGTACCTCATTTTTTTTCTTCTAAGGTCCAAGGCATTTGCTTTAGTAGGAAAAACTAAAAATAGAATGCATTAATTTATCTAATTTTCTGAATTAACATATTCTTGAAACTGAGCTTATGTTGAATTTTTATCAGAAAGCACTTAAATATTCAAAAACTAAAGGAAATACTCTAGAAAAAAAATTAGAAGATGGAATTGGATTTTATTTCATACTAAATAAATATGCCAAGAAAATGATTTCTATACCAAATTGATGCCCCTCCAAAATTATGTTCTCATTCTGTTTTTAAACGATGATCATTAGGTAGCGCAAATAACTTTATCTTAATTAATACAAAAGATTTAACATATGATCAGAGAAAAATATTCTAGGAAATTAAATTTCATGTGTACCAAAGCATCAGTGTCAAATTATCTTAGTGTTCTTTTTTCAACATGAAAATAGAGTTTAATATCTTTATCATTTTAACATCAGTAACAAATTTTTGTCTTCCCATTTTTTGAATCGATTAATCCACGAAGCGAATCACTAATGTCAAACCAATATTACTTCGAGAGATGTTTCCCTTTTTCTCAACATTTGATTTTTACTGAGAAGTATGATCAATTTACTCATTTCTGTCTAGTATTTTTGAAATCTTTCTTCTTAGTTGTAAAAAAGAAAAGATCGATTCTCAAATGTTATAAAATTTAATACATATATTTCATCAACTAGTGAAACATTCTAACTTTGCATATCCTTAAGCTGTATAAATTAGAAAATTTCGGAATTTATATTTCAATGAATCACATAAAGTGTTTTTTTCCATAAAATTCTTGTAAATTTATTTCATATATATGAATGAGAGTCTTTTTGTTATCTATAAAGAAGAGTTCTATTTTATTTTAACATTTATCGTTGAAATACGAACTTTGTCTCCCATTAGAATATTCCTTAAGTGCTCTTTTTTAATTATTATTTTAATTATTTACAAAATATTTAAAATATTTCTTGCCTTTAATGACTATAAATTATTACAATTTCAAAAAATTACTACGGGAGTTTCAACATTTCTTTCCTCCTGTTGTTAAGTAATATATTGCGTTTCTGCTACTTTATTTTTTATTCGTTTAACAGAGTTAAGTTTCAATGCGTAGCAGAACAAAGGTACATGCAATATCAAGCATATATATATATATAGAAATTTATCACATGAAAAATCAAGAACAGAGTTTAGCAGAGCATGAAATATGTTAAAATTATAATAAAAGACAATATGTTAAAAGATAAAAGTTCAATAATTTAATATAACATTTATCAAAGTATTTAACTTTACTTTATGCTTGCTAACAGATTATTTCTTTAAATATTAAGTCTTACATCACTAAGTTGGGTGAAATTTTTGAAGGTTGTTGCGAAATACTTACAGTTTTACATTTTTATACAATATTGATTTAAAAAAACTTATAAAACAAAATTCATCAATTAAAAGCAGAAAGTGCTATAAAAGATCAAAAGTCAGGCTTTTGGGGAGGGTTAGAGAGAACAAACTATCCAGTTTAAATGCTTATCGATTGATTTGCTCAATTTAATTAAGTTATAAATAATTTATTACTTAGTTCCTAGACTAAGAAATAAAATACATTCCTATCAATGAAGTATTTTATCAGTGAACCAATTGCTCATTCTGCACATCAGAAACTACAAAATGTGTTCAGAAATTATTATACTAAATTTGAACAAATATATACATTAGATTTTAGATTATGATGTTTTTAAGAGAAGATTTTACCAAACGTTAGAATTTAGAAAATTGCATTTAAATATATAAAACAGGTTTAAATTCACGTATATAAAAATAAAAAGGATTTTATAAAGAATAAATATAGAAAACATTTAAATGTTTTGTACAGGAAATTGTACAGAAATTAAGAATCATGCATTCAATATTTTCGCCAAAAATAGACTTTTCAACGTATTCACCTACCTTAATATCAAAATTGTGCGTTTTATATCAATAGAAGTCTCAATCCAACTATGCTATCAAAAATAAAATAAATTTTCAGTGTAAAATGAAATAGAAAATATCCAACGTAACACCAGATGCATAAATTCAATTTTATATACATTTTTCTTTCGGGCGTTACGATAAGCAATACTTCAACTTGAAAAAGCAATTTCACTTTGCATATTTCGATTTTTACTACTCATTAAAGAAAGGCAAATTGAGAGAAAGATTTTATAGGTTACTGAAAAGACTCTGGAAACCATTTTTGGATTCCCTAATTACCCCATTAAAGTACCGAATGATAAATCAGGAACAAAATTTTTCAGGTTTCTCAGCATCGTTTTACTAAAAAATCCCATTCTTCAAGCTCTCATATAGGTGTAATTAAAAACAGGGTGTTGTGACTTGAGAGAAATAATTACATCCATGTCAGCAGTGTAAAATATCGCAAACGGGATTTTTTTTCACTTCTTTCATAATACTGCATTAGCCAACTTCCTTAATTTATGGAGAGATACTCAGTTTTCTTTCACTTATTGTGGGCTAAAAATTGTTGTTTCCTTTCTATGAATCTAATTATTGAAAGAAATGTGATAAGTGGGGGCAATTAAATAAAAGGCCTTCCAGAACAAATTCTTAACACAAATAATTATAGATGAAAGTTGATATTTGAGTAAATTAATTATAAATATTGGCTGTCTGCTATTACTGTGGAAGAAGTTAATAGCATGCAACGTGAAACTTTCAATTTTACATAATGTAATAAAGACATCATAAAAGGGATAGAATCTTTAAAGGAGAGTTTCACGTTTCCATCTTTTCTTGGGAGACATTTGTGATTGAGCTAAAGTTTATTCAGTTGCTTTCTGCAAGTCTTAATGATTAGTTATTAAGTTAAGAAGTTTTTTAGTCCTATTCATTAAATATTTTAACTAAATTCTCAGTAATTATGTGTTTAAGTGTGCTTTAAAAAGAGTAATTAAAATTTCTAAAAATTCTATTTAGTTAAATTATTTCTTCAAATTACGTTTGATGTGATCTTCAAAGATGTTTTAATTTCACAATTCTCTTTAATAATTTATGGGTCTTATTTCACATATATGTGAAATTTTGAATTGATTAATTAATGAAATATTATTATAGATTTTAAAAGTGTTTAAAAAATTCTTTGAATCTTAAGCTATTATTTTACTTAATTTTCCGTGAAAGTATCATGCTCCATTTTTATTATCATACATCTCGGAACTAAGCACAAACTAAATATTAAATAATAAATTGTAATTAGCTGTTAGTATCATTTTAGATTATTTGTTACGACCTTAACTATAATTCTGAATTTCTGAAACTAGGCAGAATTTCTGATAATTTAATATTTGTTATAGACACATTTTTTAAAAGAAAATATTTTAACTAACAAAAAAAAATATAGCTTTTTTAGGCACATTTTTAGCGTTCCATCAAAATACGACATTGAATAATGCTTTTCCATTTCGGATATGACTGTATGTGTTTAATGCTATCTCATCTGTACACACTGCAGCAAAAGGATACTATAATTATGAATATATGGAAAAATTGTTTTTTTGCTAGCAAAATTTTAAAACAATGAATCTAATAATTTAGTCTTTTTCTTGGTACTATATGCACTCATACGAAGCAATAAATTTTAATTTTCTTTCATTGCATTAAGTCAGTATTAAGAAGTTGAATATAATTCTCTAAAATATTATAAGTACAACAAAAGATATATTTTAAAGGATTACGAATTTTTACCTCAGACGTGAAAGAAAAATTAAGGAAACAATAGTCATGAAAATGATTTATACGCAATATTTTACTCGAAATTTGAGAATTCTGCAATTAGCTAATACACTGGTGCACCGAAATCTTCTCTAATAGGACAGCTTTCTACAAATACGTGTTTTAAATAATATATGGGGATTTACAGTGTGTTTAGATTTTAAACATTTGTTGGTGAATAATTCTAAGATTTTATTTTTAATATTGGGTTTCAGAGTTTTATAGCCATCAAACTCGTTACTAAGCAGATATTCCGAATTTTTAAACTGTTATGAGTTGTGTAGAAACTAACGCGAGCGTGAAGTATTAGCAAAACTTTTAATTTTATATCTTATTTCCTGATAAATAATTATAAAATGTCATTGAAAAATACTGAATTATGTTTGAAACAAGGCTCTTTTATATAAATCCAAGTCATAATTCTAAAAAAAGCACAAAGAGTAATAAAATGCGTGTAGAATCTTGTACAATATTGCGAAATAATTATGTACGATATTCATGAACAATATTATAAAATATATGAAAAAAACGTTGTGTCATATTCGAAAAGGACAGTAACTTCAAAAAACTGCAAATTCATATCAACATTATGCAAAACCCTTAAAATTGTGCTTTTAATAACATTTTAAAGTGTGAAAATATTATTGTATGATCTTATATTTTCAAATTTTACCAATGATTTTTATGATTGTCCTTTTTTAATGGAAGATTACCATATATCAGATAACTTTTAAAGTAATAAACAAATATATTTAACATATAAAACAACAGAGAAAAAGCTAAGATTATTGCTTTTCAAAATGAAATTATTTTAATTTCAAATTTCTTGCACCTTTTTCACACGAAACTGAACACAAGGGAGAAGAGTTCTTCCATAAGTTCAAGAACAATTCTTTCCATAACATCCTGAATTACTTCTATACATTCTAAGCAATGAAATACACTTTTCCTTGTTGACAACAAAAATAATCCCTACCCATAATCCATGATTTCTATTTATATTTTCAGTAGAAATGGGATAGTCGCGCAAAGATATCTCCACCGGAGCAAAGTAAATCCGAATTAAGGTATACTTATAAAAGTGGAAATAATTCTAGGCTTCAAAAGCGTAACAGAGAGAGAGATTGCTTTTTTCATAATAGAATGATTTTTTTTTTCAGATAATTAAAGAAATTTAAAAACTCTATCTTCAATTTGAAAAAAAAATACTATGCCGTGATTCGAATGAATGAGTGCATGATGTATTTTATAAAGGAAATGAAATTAATTTACTTTATGTCCTTCAAGAAAACATTGCCTCCAAAATTTATCTGATAGAACGCAAATTTCCTTTCAGCCTTTCTTGGAATGTAAAGTGAACTATAGTCTATATATAACTTGCTGTGTTGATAACAAGCTTTTCAAACACTTTAAATACTTTTAAATTTCAAATAATAACTATGCCTAGTTTAATTTGAACTTTAAAAGGATTATTAAATTAATTAATACTTTAAAAGAAGCTCAAAATGCATTTTGTTCTAAAATGTTATTAAGTCCTTAAGTATCTTTGTTTCAGAATATTAATCTGTCGTCTTAGTTAAATTTAATGCATATTTTCTGTTTAAATTTTAATGTGCATGTTTATTAAATAAATTTACTTATTTCGATTCTTTATATATTTAGTAAAATGAAAGATTTTTGGTAAATTATTTACACATTTGGCAGGATTAAACATATTATTACATGCCTTTTGCTTTTAAAGATCATATATTGATTTTATATATGTTGCTTTGTAAATCCTATTTTTATTTTATAAAGGGAAATGGTATCTCATGTGTTAAATTATTTTTCGCCATGTTAGTAATTTGTGCTTGTCACTAAGAGATACTCAGCTTTCACTGTATGTAGCTTTTGAAATTTGGTAAATAATTATGAGCTTTTAATTGAGAGGTAGAACTCCAGAGAACTTTTTGATGTGGTACGCTTCGGCGGGAATTCTTGTTCAGTAGGTAATCATCCTGGGGCCATGTAGTTCAGCACGGCAAAGGGGAATTCGGGGAAAAAGTGTTTTTTGGAGAAGAGAGGATGACGCATGATGATGTAAAGTTTCGAAGACGAAACATTTTGCTTGCCGTTGCCAGTTTTAGACTTTTATTTGTGTAAATATTTATCCTCGAGTTAGACATGTCCTAAAGTTTTAAACACTGAAATCATGGATGTGTGAAATGAGATTACACATTAAAGATGATGTAACTTTATTTGCCAAGGAAAAAGTTTTTATTTTTATTTTTATTGCGAAGGTTATAAAAATACAAGTTGTTTAATTGTGATGTGCGAAATGAGACACTTTTTTTTGTTTCAATCTGATAAATATATTTGTGTAAAATTGATTGGAAGTACGCGAGACATCCTAAATCCATAAAACACCAATGCATCAGTTTATGTTTTTTATTAATGTTATCACCTGAATATATTTTATTAATTTATTATTTTTGTTGCGAGTATCTGAGTCATCCCCTGGCAATGAATAGCATGATAAATATTTCTTAGCATTTTTTTTTTTTGTATAATCCCGGTGTTAGTGTAATTATAGTAACTTTTAATTTTTATATGCACAATCAAGTCACATTATAATAATCATCAAACAAGTTGACATGAATATAGTTGTGGCCAATCACAAGTAAGACTGAAAAATTGTTTGTTGGAAGGCATATAAAAGGGGTTTCAAAGTATGTGTTAGCATAGTAACAGTTGCCATAAAGGATAAGTCGCATGATTTAACGGACATTGAAAAGAGTATGATTATTGGCTACAGAGAAAGCGGCGAGAGCATTTCTAAAGCCGGAGTTTTGCGTGTTCATGTAGTGCTGTGGTAAATGTACACAACAGTTGGAAGAATCAAGAGCGTGTGCAGTCCTGGCATGCAAACTGTAAGGCATCATAGGCCATTACTGGCAGGGGCGAGCATCGCTTCCGATGTCTAGTTGAGAGTTATCGATACGCTAAAGTCGATTCATTGACGGTCTAAATGAACCAACAATACACTAGAAAACTATCCAGACAACTGTACAACGCACTTTATTGCGTACTAGCCTTCGCAGTATTGCAAGAAACGTCATGCATTTGCATTACAATACAAACATTAAACCTTGCATAAAACAGCTGGAAAATGTTGATTTTTTTAGATATATCACGTTTTACACTGCATCGATGGGCACTGGCGTATTCTCTTAAGAATCCTCAGAAAACAAAATTCCAAAAAGTATTGTTCGGTGTCAGTGCCTTTTGGAAAGGTAGTGGAGGCAACATGATAGTATGGAGCCTGTTGTCTTCCCATGATTTAGGTCCTTCAATCATGTAGGAGCTACTCTCAACAACTGTACATGCTTATTCATCAGGTACATCCTTACATTTCAACAGTATATCCTGTAACTCATGGGGTGTTATGTACAATAATGCGATATGTCATACATCCAGAATTATCCGTACATAAATGGAGGAGAATGAGGAAGAGTTCCAGTTACGACGTTGGTTTCCGAATTCTCAGATCTTAATCCCTGTGAAAATCTATGGGAACATATCGATCGACACATTAGAAAAAAAGACCTTCCATCTTGGAATCTTCATGAATTTATGTAATATTCTCATGGTCACAGAACCTGTTGCCATCATCCAACCACACATTGAATCTATGCCCAGCTTCTTTACTGCTGTTTTGGCTACAAGATGAGACTATTCCGACTAATAGATAGTTGGCCACAATGATGTGGCTCAACTGTGTATATAAAATGGTATAATATTTATAATATATATACAATATAATCAAACCATGTTAACAAACCAACCTTATTAACCAAAAATACTACTGTGAGAATTTACGGAAAACAGATATTGCATCTTGTTAAAAGATATATAATTTAAGGATATTAAAATGCTGTTTCAAATGTGTTAAAATGCTGTTTTCTATGCTGTTTCAAAGTTTAGAATTTGATAAATATCACATTAGTAATTCGAAAAGAGTTCTCTCAAACATAAAAAAACAAATTTCTTATCCTTTAATATATTGTTACAAACCTATGATATTGCTACCCGGCACGAATAGAGTCATCGTAAGAAAGACCGTTGTACGATCGGTCCTGTACGTGCTGAGATCAATGAACTTAGAGCTTGGCGAGCATTTGGCGGCTTGGCGATAAATTTGGCGAGTTTGGTGACTAAATGGATAATACCAGAAAGTTCGAGAACTTTCACGATCCATCCACTAAGACACGAGGTACAGCCAGCTACACCCTGATTGGTCTGAAGATTCTAGCCCCGCCTCCCGCAGCTATAAAAGACAGGCAATCTGAAGTCGTGTGGTGTGTATCGGAACAGTTGTGTGGATCGTCGGAAGTGTGTGTGAGAGGAGTCGGAGTCGCCGACAAATAAGAGAAATTAGAGGATGAGACAGCAAACAAACTGCTGAACTATAGCAAATAAATGTGCTGCGCTATTACGATTGATTAGCGATATTTGTTGTAGAAGAGAAATTTCGTAACAATATTCTATGCCACAAAGAATTTTTTAGAATATTAATGGCGAAAGAATCAATGAAAAAATGTTCAAAATTAGAACAGGATCTTTTAGAAACATTTATTAAAAGGATTTTTTAAATAATTAATGAATATAAAAATCTATATATCCATTAATATTAATTATTTCCATTTTAATCGCCTTAAACACAATAATAGTCTCTTCTTTTTACTTTTGCGTACATATTGCATATATCTGTTTATATTTATTTTGTATATATATTATCTTTGAAAATAAATTGAATTTTTTGACTTCCATTAGTAAAGTATTTCTTTGAAGTCGGTCAATTTATTTTGCTCTTCTTTTGTGAAATTATGATTTTTAAAGTTTCACATACGTATTATTTTTGATAAACTTCAATACCTGCTTTTATGGATTTATTTATTGAAATGAAAATACCGTTTGTCATTTTTTTGTAATAGAGCTTTATGGGGACATTAATTGAATAAATGTTTTGAAATTTTGATATTTGTGCATTAATGAAAATACTTTCACGGGAATTTTTAGTTCTCAAAGCAAAATTTGTTTGTTTTTCCTATCATCTCCTAAGGTATTTCTTAGTCCTTACGAACGAAAAACATTTCTTTGTCGTCAAATCAAATGTCCTGTATATGTTTTTCTGTTTACTTTTCCAGGTTAAAGTAAATATCAAACACTTAAATTATATTTTATAGATTTCTTATAGCGTTGTATTCCACCAAAATAAATAAATAAGCAAAGACATGAAATTAAGTTGTCATGTGACATATTTTGATAAAATAAGGTTTCCACTCAAAATGTTGTAGCAAAATTCCTCTTAAATTTAATACTTCAGCATTAATGCGAACAAAATTTTAAATCCCATGCGAATACTTTCAAAATCTCAGTTTTATAAAACTGAAATAAAATATTATTATTTATTTTAGCAGCCATTTATTGAAATCCATCGCACTTACATGTTTTCTTGACATCATAAATGTTTCGGTATTGTTATTATTTAGCTTCCTTTAAATTTAATTTAGATTTCGGTATTGTTATTATTTCGCTTTCTTTAAATTTAATTTAGATTTTATAAGAAGTTTCCCACTTGAAATGTCGCAAGTGCTTCCATTATGATAAGAAAGAAAATTCATGCTTAGGACAAGAGTCAATATATTAAATAGTTCTAAACTTTCTTCGAAGTCAAGTGTACATAAAAAAAAATATTGTTCATTAGAATGTATAATATTCAGAACATGGGAATTTCATTTAATCTAAAACTGCTGAAACTGATATCTTTGTTAATTATGATAAATATTATTGTTTAACCTTTTAGGCTCGACTACATATAAAAATAATATAAAACATTTTTATGTCTTCCCTCATTCTTCTAATATTTGGTTCGATTTTGCTTCCATAGAAATGCGCACTCATGACTTAAAAAAAAAACACTCTTTGCTTATACAAAGAAGCAAAAAAGAAAAAAAAAATTACCGAAAGAAAATTTGTAATGTGATTCATTTATCTGCATATTTTAAGAATTTTTCTGAATATAAATAGGAAAATTGATCTTTATACATGTGCAAGTTTTTTTACATGTTTAAATAAAACCTTTATAAACCACACTTTAAAAATGCATATCCCTGCATAAAAGTTTTCAAAGATTTAAGATATTGGAGTCGGTTGGACTTTTAGTAATTTTTTCTGCATCTCAAAAGTTATCTCAATACTAAACAAGGTATCTTCTGTATTCATAAACTTTCAGTATCGTAGAGTTTTATTTATGATATGATGACAAAGAATGTTGGTATTATATAGAAAGTTAGAAGCCAACATATAACCAATATATGACGTATTATGCACTACTATGATTCAGAGATTGAAAAAGGCCTCTATGAAATATAATAACTTTCATTTTAGATGCAGAGATTTACTATGGAGAGTTTCTAATTTTGAGTGGTACAAATTATTGTTTAAATATCATTTCTTTTAAAGGTATTAACTTCATAAAAGGAATCATTTACTTACTTATAATAATTACATAACCAGTGAGAGTGATCTCTCCAACAATTTCTCGCATATTCTTTAATAAAGTTATTATCCCTTTTCCTCTGCATCAAATTATGGACTTTGGGTAAGTCCCGAAAGCATTGCATGGAATTGGCAAATAATATTTACGAAATATTGAATTTTCGCAATTTTACTGAATCCATCGGATGATCTCTGGCGTATTATTACATGGCATGCAATCATTGCACAAGTACCAGAAAGTCAAATTTTTATTTTGGACCTTCTTTTAAACATATTGAAACCGAAATTTGGTATAAAAGTACAGTTGTAATCAAAAGAGCACATATAGAACTTCATTTATTGACGTCTATGCGTTTTTGATTATTGAATTAGCAGGCATTTGGAAGTATAGACCGGCAAACTGCCAAATCTTTTAAAGAATTACTCGAAATTTGGTAAGAATCGACGTTTTAGATACTAATTCTGTCTACCAATCTTTATCAATTTAGAACTTTATGTTTCATAGTTATGTAGTTCCCATGTACTCGGACAGAAGAATGTACTGACTACCTCTGAATATATTTCATTCAAGTTCGTATACGAAATATAGTCCGTGTACGAATATAATCCGTATATAGTCCGTATACGAAATTTCCTCTGTCTAACTCAAAAGTTGTTGAGTAATCGTATTCACAGAATTCCAAAAATGTGTTTTTCAGATTCAGGAAGATCCGCAACGTACAAATTTTTCAAAATCTCCAGTTCAAATATTTTTGACGCTTCTCTATGTACATTTCGTATACGAAAAAATAACATCTGATATCTGGTAACTACAATTTTTATTATGTGTTTTTTTCATGTGAAATGAAAGCATGTAAACACATTTTAAAGTATCGTGTTAAGTTAGCATTCTATTTAATCGCTTTTATTTCAGTAATCAAGAAAACAATGGAGTGCGTTCCTTTTCTGATCGAATAATCCGTAATTTAGTACTCCCAATTGCCTAAGAATATAAGATTTTGTTTTGAAAACACTTTTGTTTCAGTTCAACCCTTTCATACCCAGTAGTACATGCTTTTTTTTACCTGTGCTATATTTATGCCATTTTATAGATTATATACTTTTGTTGATTTTTTCAATTGATATCCGTAATACATATGGCTTCTAAGGTTTGTTTTTATTCAGAAGTGCTGTACTCAGCAGATTAAAGTAGCAGGGTGGTTTATTTATCTTATTTATTTGAAATGAAAGGAAATATTTATTTGAAACTAAACTGCTTTTAAAAGCTCATAAATTTAGTTTTCTTTTCGAATAGACTTAAATTGCTTTATTATTGTATTATTTGGAAATGTTGTTGTTAATATTGGCATTTGCCATAGACAAGCTCGCTGATGAAGTCAGTGATTTTTAGTCAAGGGAGCGTCTCTTGTTTCAGTAGCGCCAACTAGGGCCAAGAGTACGTCTTAGCTACTCACGCATCACATTCGCTTGCACAACCCCTTTTTACAAGGGGGCACATTCACACATATCACAGATAGGATAGATGAAGAACAACCATGCTCGAAACGGAACTCAAACCCAGGAGACCCAGGTTGCATGGAAGACGCGCTACCCCTATGCAGGACGCCGAGATTTGGAAATGTTATTTGTTTGATTAGATTTCAACATACTTAATACTTTAATACAGTCAAAAGTGTTCTTTTAAAAATGTTCAATTAAAATTTCATTCATAAAAAGTAAGTAATTAAATTATTTTAAAGTATCCAATTTTTTAATATAAAATAAATTTGGAATAAAATAATATGAAATATGCAATGTAATATAATATATTTAAATTCATAAATTAATAAAAAACTATAAGTGAGATCCTGAAATGTGAAAAACTTTGTATTTTCTCGAAATTGATATGCTTACCTAATATTCGTAGAGGAGATTTTGAAATTATATGGTTAATGTTGAAATATTTAAATGAGTATATGAATAAAGTTTAATTTTTTTAAATGTATGTCTTTCCTTCTAAGTGGAACTATTATCTTCTAGAACAAACTATCCAAATATCTTCAGATCATTCAGTGCTATTCAAAGACTTGAGTTAGGCATTCAATAATTGAAACGCGTTATTTTATAAAAATATTTCTAGATAAATTATTTTATAAACTTAAATTCTTAAATTAAGTCATTTTGGGCCATATATCACCAATCATTCCCTTTAAATGTTGTAAATGTTATGAATATTGCTTAAAATTGAAATCTATTATTCTAAAATTAGTTACTGAAAAAGATTGACATCATTCTGTGCTTTTCAAAGTCCTCCGACTGCCCCACTATTTTATAGAAATTATAAGCGTTTAAAACTGCACTAAAACGTTATAAAAGATCAACCATTCCTATGGGATATTTGGAAAATCAAACAATAATTTTGTTCTAAGTTTTAGAATAAATCGTCCGAAAAGACTCGCATCAATTTCAATATTTGTCATAAATGATTAATTTTCGAAATATAATGATAATCTTTTAACAGCATTATTCACTTATATGTGAATTCGCCAACTAATGATTTTACCAAATTTCAATTACTCTTCGAATACTCTTATGAAAGTTCCATGAATTTTGTCTAATACTGGTCTCATTTAGCACAAGCTGTCGTCAAAGATGCTTCTCATTCAATCCAATTCAAATCCTCAAGACAGCCACCCATTAATTGCTCCCAAAACTCTGAATGACCTTTAAAGTATCATTAGGCACTTGGTAACTGTCACACAATTTAAGCATCTTCTATCCGACTAAAAATCTCTGCACAAGTAATTAACTACATATTTGACCGCAAGGATATAATTTGTGCCACGAGTTCCTCCAGAGAGAATGCATTAATACCTTTTCAAGTCGCATATCTGAAAATGTTTGAAGTCCAACGAAGTGACAACAATTCTCACTTTTAATGATTGAGTTAATTAGTTTTCATGTCACAAGCGCCTTCACACTTTTCTCCTTCTCCTTGGAAATCATCGATTTTGGCGTTGACACTTCCTGTGAAAACACTTGTGAGAGTATTAGGGAGGAAATGGTGTTTGTTGGTGAATATCATTATAATTCTTTTGGCTTTTTAAAAATTCAAGATTCCCTGATGAAATTTCATTTATACTTTCGGTTAATTAAGCTCTTACTTTGAAACACTGTTTAGTTAAGAATTTTGTTATTCAGCTTGAAAGAATTATTTACAGACATAGAAGGAAATTTTTCTTGTGGGATTGACAGAATCTATATTATAAAATGACTTTAATAAAAGCATGTTTTCTTTCTAGTTTTAAAAAGGAAATTATTTCATATTTAAAAGCTGGCAAGAAAAACAAAAAATCATTAAAGCTTGAATAGATATATTTTAAGGACAAAAATCTCAAATCATGCTTCGAATAACTACAGTAATTCTGGTAATAGCGGAAAATACAACGTACACGGGATTAAAATGAAAAAGAAAAGTTATAGAATTCGTAAAGCTTATGAGGGAAGTGAAAGCTATGTAAACTTAAAATCCTACTGGATGATAAATAAAGAAAAGAACCAAGAATTCGATGCTAAAGCAACCAAAATTTCTTTCAATAACACAGAGTTTGTGGAAAGAATGCATCAATCTTATGCGTATATTTATAACAAATATCTCAGTAAGCTTGAAGCAGCTAAAGATATATCGTAGCTCACAGTGCAACAGGTCATATATCAAAAATTTCATATATTTGAAATCCGTTATGAACGGTATCCGTTCATATCTTCAAAGGAGGTGAGAACCTATATGATACAAAGCAAAAATGGCATTGGCAACTTCGAATTCATTGGTGATCTGATGGGGCGTCAAACTAGTAGATTTCCACCAAATGTAATTTTAGTATACAATTTTTTGCATTGTGATCAACGATATATATCTCCAATTAAAGTTGATTTTATAAATATATGAAATATGTTGCTATATGAAACAAGTTCAAGAACTGGAGAATGCATTGAAGATGAAGTTGAACTTTATAGTGCATTATCACAATGAAATATGTTGCTATATGAAACAAGTTCAAGAACTGGAGAATGCATTGAGGATGAAGTTGATCTTTATCGATTTTTTTTAACTTTAACTTTATGGATATTATTTTAAATTTTATAGATATTTTTAACAAAATGAGTAAATGTTAGGTTTCTTTATAAATATATGCGAAATTATTTCAAAGTTTTTTTCACTTATTAAAACGTGAAAACAATACTAATATAAAAAACGGAATTAGATGTAAAATCGTATATAATTCTCATGAATTTTTATTAAGTTGATTTGAATCATTTGATTCTTACACCAACATAAATTACAATTAATAAAAATTATTTCTCAAGATTATTATTTACCAAAATTAACATTATTAATAAAGACTACATTGTACGAAAGGAAGGAATTATGACAGTACCCAAAACTAAAATGTCTAATCAAGGGGTACAAAAGGGAATAAGGAATGAAAACTACAAATGAATGATACTTTTAATCCTATTTAGAATATATTTTAATTTATTATAGATATATTATTTTCATTGGTTCATATATTTGCAATTTTTGCATTAATTTCCAAATTTCAATGGAACAAAAAATAGACCGTATTTTATATTAAAAAAAGATCGAAACTTTACAGTAAAATTTACTCGAAATGAATGAAATGCAGAAATGCATGCTTTAAACAAATTCTCCTTGCCGATTAGGGATATACTTGCATAACCGATTTACTTGACATAATAATATATTTATCAAATATCCTGTCTCCTGATTTCTCTTTCATAGACTTCATTTTTTTAAGCAATCTCAACGAAAGTAGTTATAGTTTAGATCAATCTGGTTTGATTATCCTATCCGTTGGTGTTATTTCAAAATATAATCGAAAAGAAAATATGTTGCGGAAAACAAGGGTGAATTGGAGCCCCATTACGTTGAAACCACATCCTTGACAAGTATCACTGCGAAGCAGATTTATCCAAATAAAGCAGATAAAGGTTGAAATAAAATAACTGCACATTTAGCGAATGTGCAGCTAATCGAAAATAATGGCTCAATTAAAGTACTCTTCTATATTGCATTATAAATATTCACAGACGAAGGCACTTGAATCTTATTTGGTTGTGAATCACGAGGAATTTTCAAGAGACAAAAAGTGACAGTTGTTTGCCTTTATATTGTAGCTCATGAAGAATTTCTCAGTGAAAAAAAGGGATTTGTCAAATATTCAGTATTTTGAATTGAGTGCATTTATTCGAAATTCAATTCTATTTTCTGGAATACAAATACTGATTCTTAAATAGGATTTTCGTCAAATTCTAGGTCGTTCTATTCTTAATCTTTCTTAGATTTCGAACTTCTTTTTATATGTATTGAATACTAAAAAGTTACAGCTTTCGATTTTTTAAAAAAAAATTGTTTCTCAACAAAACAAATAGATAAAAATGATATTAATTAAAAATAAAGCAGATTATAGTCATTTTATTGATCTATTTGCTATGCAACCATTTGTGTGTGGCTATTCCATTAAATGTAAAACGTCGAAATTAATTTAATTAAAAATTTACTATCATTTCTGATAAATCTTATTGTTTTGGACAAAAATGGAAGCAAACTGTTTTATTTCGCCTAAAATTAAATGGCAAATATATTTAGCCAACTTTTAAAGATTATTTCCCTCTGATTAATCAGTATGCTTCCCATTTCCATTTTGGTCTAAATGATCACTGGTAAATATATTTATCATCCATAATATCATAAATAAATCCCTAACTAACATAAATTTGATCTTTCCTTATTTTACAAAGTCATTCCATTATAATTACATCCCTTCCGATCTTTTTTGGAACCCTGCCGCAGTTATGCCCTATAAAATTTAAAAGTTAATGATAAAAAGTAAAAAAGTACTAAACCTGCTTTCAGCAAAAAATTTAATAATTAAATTTTTTCTGAAACAGTTGAAATTCCTCCTCAGGTTAAATAATCAAAAGAAATCTATATTTAATAAAAACTTTAAAACGTAGTTTCAATTTGCATGCGAAGCCGTTAGACCGTTCTTATGATTACGGAATTCAGTTAAAATAGTCATATCCAATGTTTGATTAAGTCAGTTTTAATTGCAGAAGAGTGAAACTTTTTTATTTAAAATATTAATGTGGAAGAATATTCTTCTAATGTGACTAAAAAAACCAGAATACCGAATAAAGGTTAGATGTGGTAGGATTTTTATGTACTCTTTTATTGAATAAAATAACATAAAATAAAAATCTTTGCTGCATTTTGGTTCAAGGTATTTTGAGGTATGCGTTCAAGAATAATATGAAAAAAAAAGTTACGGTTACAATAGCAAAATTTCAAAATTTTTCAAATGGCAACACCAACTTTTGTTTTTATTGGAATGTGTTCTCCATAACAAAACACAATAAATAGCTTTGGAAAGGTACTTATAGCACAAAAATAACCAGAGGTAGACAGAATAAGAACAAAAGAGAGAACAACCAATAATAGCAGAGAAGCAACAAGAGGGAAAACATTTTTGCAGTGTTTTACAAATTTTCCCCTTGACCTACTTCAACCACAATGACAGATGTTGCCTAGAACCAAAGCACATTCCAAGTCGAGAGGAGTCTGTTGAACATCAAGTCTCTGGTAGGCAGGCACACCACAGTTGTTTTCTCTTTTCTTCTTAGTATGTCTAAAGCTGGTGAGCTACGTACTACAGGTGCTTTTTTTCCCTAAGGAGAACGCATTCCAATAAAAAAAAAACACGTTGGTGTTGCCATTTGAAAAATTTTGAAATTTTGTCACAGTAATTGTAACTGTTAGAGTTTAACTGTTGTTTTTCATATGATTCTTGAGCTCATACCTCAAAATACCTTAAATCAAATTTTTATTCCGTTCCTGTGAATGCTATGATAGTTACAGTCCTATATATCGGGATATATATATATATATATATATATATATATTTACGATCATCCGATATATGCCAATCTCTAATTCTTTAGAAAATTTCTATTAGACTATGGTCAGAGAGAGCGCACTATATTACATGTTATTGTAATCATCATGGAATCTTGTTATTAATTACCAAAGGTAGTTACTTATATTTAATTAAATTCTAATCAACTGATAACTAAGCATTGGAGGTTTTAATATATGATATATTGTCATCGGGAACACACAACATAAGAAAATTTCTTAACTCTAGTGCATCAGAGAGCAAGTGAAATGTGGGCAACAAAATTTAATCCTTACAAATATGGAATTTGCATGCTTGTGTAAGAACGATAATGATAGTGCAAAAGTAAAAGTAAACCTAATTTTGGCAGCTCAAAATACATCAATGTTCAAATACATAATGCTCAACATACATAAAGCAGAAACGTAAGTTAAAATTTACGCAAAGCGCATTGGAAAATGCATGACTACCATAATCAACATGTTCCATGTTTAATTTTTTTTTTCTGAAGCACTTAAATACAGAGATCACTTTAAAACATTTTCCCCTCAAAAAACACAATTAAAATATCTAATATGAACGATTTGATTGCATATGTTCTCAATACAACATAGTTAAAAAAATTGCGATATATCAATTCTTTTATTTCTCTTAAGTGTTTTCTGGTGCATTGATTTAAGCTGTAGTTTCGTTTAGCACAACTTCGGTACTATACAAAACAAATCGAATTTTTTTGGAGAAAACATAATTTTAAATGCATTTTATAGTCATTTTAAACAAATTGAATAATTTTAGAAAATGAAAGATCAAAAAATGCAACGTACTGTTATCACCATATGTAAAGAATTCTTCTTTCTTCCACTAGATAATTATTACATATCCAAAAATAACTATTCTGCTCCAATTTTATAAAATTATTATCAAAGGAGAAAGCAACGTAAAAATCAGACATCACTTTGAAATATTTCCTCGTTGTTAAACAAAATTAAGAAAATATGTCAAAGAGTTAATTAAATAATATTATTATTGTTTTCTAGAATTATTCAAAAATTTTGCAGCAAATTTTTTCAATGTTTTTCCATGTTTTTGAGCTTGAGACTAAAAATGCTAGTTCCTCAAACCTCTAGTAATCAAGTTACAGTTTCTTATCTATTCTTTTATGTCATGCAAATGGTGTTCTTTTACTTAGAAGCTAAGGATCAGTCACGTTTTAATATGGTATTCCAAGCACATTGAACAACCAAGTAAAACGTGACTTTGTCTGGGCGTCAAAGAGTTTTGTTATTTGGCTGTGCACTTAGTCAAACAAGAAGCACAAGTTTGCGGTTTTACTAAGATCACAGGCCGAGTTCAGACGGCTTAACAAAGGTCAAGAGTTTCTGTAACTTAAAATTAGATTGCAAAATCATACATTAAGCAACAAATTCCCAGAAGAAACTCAAATATAATCCTTGAACTAACGTTTACTGTATAAAATACGATATAATCCTTCGAAATTTTAATGTATAAAATCGTGTCTGTATATATTCGAAATATACTCCAAATGCTTGTGATTAAGTCTAAGTACTAGTTTGCATGAAGCAATCTAATGCCACTGCCAGCTGATGAAATGATTGAGATATGATGTCTCTATTGATAGGTTTTATATCCTTTACTTTGATTTGCGTTTCGTTTTCTTAAATGTCATATAAGGGATATATGGTTTTTATATACATAAACAAATTTAGGAAAAAATTTAGACATAAGTTTTGTAACAAGATGCAAGTTGATAAGTGCAACATTTTTACTTTTTTTTTTATTTTCGCCGAATTAATGAACCTGCTATTGTGATAGGTGTTACCTATCACAATAAAGTCCATTAAACACGCATAAGTTATCCAAAAAATTATATTGGTGTTTTTTTGTTTGTTGTTTTAAATTAGCTAAATCTGGTATTGGTAGAAATCAAATTTTTTTAAAGGATATGTTCCAAATTATTTTATTATAATATTCGATTATATGTCCATTTAAGAAGAATAGTAATTATAATAAGGGTGTCGTGTTCCTAAGTTCAAAAATTCGATTACCAATCGAAATGCGTTGCTTCTTCTAATATAAAGTACAAGCAGAATCTACGTTGAGTGCTTCTGATGGATAGTATATATAAACTCATCTACGTTACTATTCCCTATTTAATGATATTGGCAAAACTTGAGAGTAGCTTCGGCATTATGACAGCGTATAATTCTCTCAAGTTGGATATCAAATTTCATCACTGGCAATCGACGAAAGAATACCAAGTAATGTAATATTGCCGATTTCGGAGATGCATATTGTTTAAAGACATCTTTCTTTAAAAAGCAAGATCATTAAGGAAAAAAGTTATGATCTATACATTACAGTGTGCTCACTTTCATCGTAAAGAAATAACTGATTTCTAAATCATCAGACACAGATATATTGCTCAAATTGGAAATATGGTTCAAATGAAGTAAAAATAATATCGTATGATCTTTGGATAATTAAAAGTACCGTTGAAAGCTATGAAGTCCGTATTTTTATACAGTCTCTCGCCAATTAATAACATTTAGTAAAATGACTTTAGCGCCCTAACATTTTAAACAAAAATTATTTCATCGTCTGCTATTAATATTGATTAAAATTTATAGATTTGAGTATTATTATTATAGAAAATGTCAGTGGCCGAGGGAGATGTAAGAAGAAGACAATAAAATTTAAACTTCATAACTCTGTCAGTATGTTTTAGTAGCAAGGGGTAGAGTATACGTGTTTAATACGTGTTAATACTAATAAGATGGTTGGAATGTATAAACTTTAGACTTCATAAATTTTTCAAGAGCACGTTTATTGATTTGAGTCATATAAATTATAATTCTTTACGCAATCATATCATTTTTATTACTCTACTGGGAATATATGTTTATTTAAATTAAAACTATTGGGAAATTTAGCTATTGGGTTAGCTAAGCAATTTTTTCATGTTCTTGAAATTATAGAATTTCCGAAAAATGTATTGCTTTTCTACGTAGAAGGAATTAAATTCTTCAGAGAACGATAATGGTTTGTTTTTTTTATCGGAAACGAAATAAGAATTTATTGCTAAATCTAAATTTTTACAATTCCATCTATTGTTAGTTTAATGATTTATTTAAAACGTTTCCGCATATCGATTCACTGTCGAAGATAGAACACGTTTTTTCGAATTGCTTTGACGATAGATAAAAATCATTTATTTCATTAACCCTTTTATGAAGTGCTATTTTTAGTCATAATCAAATTGTGGACTTATTTTGTACTATAATCCGATTTAAGTGAACCTAAAAAATAATTATTTATCGGTAATATAAGAATAAAGAATAAAATACGAATTTAAAAGTAATATAATATAAAAGTAAAGTAATATAGCATAAAAGTAAAGAATAAAATTATATGGTAGTATAAAATTTACTACAAATGAGATAATCCTTTGCCGGCCTTAGACTTCGGGATATTCTGAATAGCCGAGTCAACAAGAAAACGAATGGGTGATGCATTATTGTCTTCATGAAGGCAAGGCTCATGCGTCAACCTTCACGTAGAAAACTAGTTTGTTAACAAAGTGGGAGTAACTCGACCCCGCACTATTATTAATCTCACCAACGAAGTGAGGGTCAATCAACATACTGATACTTTTGCTTGCCATATCTGAAGTGACTTCAGATCGGATCTGCATAATAGTAAACATACTTGCACCACCACAATCTACCCGAAAACATACGATTAAATTGAATAACCAGGACTGGAACGAGGCAATCGAAGGAAGACACCATTTCAAGTCTTGCCAAAGTTTTTTCTTAAATCTTCATCATGGCCAAGAGAACTTAACTAATTTATCATAAGACATGGTGCATTTCCTACATATTTCGAAAGGTTCAGTAGATATTCAAGCCTCTATTGTTCCTATAGAAATGCTGGAACACTAATCCACTACGCTACTACGAACCCATTGACAATATCTTGCCACTTGACAGAACCTACAACAAATAATTTCTAAAGCAAGAGAAGTATTTAATAAATTAGTTGCACCCGTACAATTTATTGAATAAAACGCCTTATAAATTATTTTTTCTTAAAAACAATGTCTCTACTTTGATTTGTAGATTTCAATAAGACTATTAAAAAAGAGTGTAAATACCATTTGTGTGTGTGTGTGTGTATATATATATATATATATATATTCTTTCTTTTTTATTTATTTATTTGCTTTTAGTTTTCTTCTTTATTTTCATATGAAAACTGATCATCGCAAAAACTCAATGTATAGAAAACAACATATATTTTGGGCTCATTTCGCCATCTCAAAATGTTTTCATAAACTTTGAATAAAGTAACTTCTGAGCTTCTTATTCCATGAAACGAATTTTTAAGAAGGTTAGAAAAAAAAAAGAGCATGCAGACTTTAGTAACTCCTCTTTAATATAATATTTAATTTTTTTTAAAGTCATTTCAATATTTCTTTCTTTTTGTATTTAGGATTATATATTCTTTATATATTTATTTTAATATAATTAAATTTTTATTACAATAAACAATAAATCTAAGTTAATTTTTAACTTTATTTTAAAGTTAATTAATAATCCATTCGATTAATAGGCAACAAGTAAATTTAGTATATTTTTTTCATTATTTAGACCTTGGCAAAATTGGTGAACCTGCCGTGGTTACTGCTTTCCTCTTTTTCCAATCCCATCAATTCAACTTTTAAAGCCATCCTCTGATGATTAAGCGCGAGAATCTGGTTTTGGTATCGTGACTGCAGAAGGCGGAAACTATGGCTGAATCCAAAAAGATACCGTACCATTACCGGCCGTATGAGAACCGCTCCTATAGGACATACATCCAGTCTTAGGCAGGAGGTGACTCCACCCCATATCGTTACTATACCAGACAGGTTGGCGAGAATGAAACACCATACCAGTGACTGGTTCCTCGTAGCCTTCTCCTCCCCATATTAGAAGTGGTTTCATTCGTTTTTGCATATTAATAAGAAAACCTCATGCCATTCAGATTGAATGATATCAAGAAAATACCCTTACTAACATAATGAAAATCCATATTTTCTGTCTTTAGCTTGCTGGCAAAATGTTCATCAACGTTAATTAAGTTGTAAATGTTGGTCTGTCATTTATTCATCAGGCAGCTTTGTAGAAATTGCAAGAGAAAATAAACAGCTCCAACGATGTGGTACTTTAAACATTTCGAAAACGTGTATATATATATATATATATATATATATATATATATATATATATATATATATATATATAAATACAATATATATAATACAATATAATATTATAGAATGCACTCTTTAAAGCCTATACTTATTTGAAAATTTATATTACTTTACAAAGTTCTAAAAGTGTTATTTTAAATTTTCTTTTGAATTTACAATTAAAGTTAGTGTGAATACTGACGATGATTTCCATAGAATTTCTTGTATAAAACTGATGGAATATTGGGTGAATGTGAAATTTAATTAATGAACCTTTATAAGAATGGAACATACGAATTTAATGACATATATTGAACTAATGTTTCAAAGAGCGCAATTAAGAACACTCTCATTCAGATAACTTCATTTACTAAAAGCAATATTTTGGATGTATGTTTGGCTATTATGTCATTTCAACAAATAACATATCAATTTCATTGAATACGTGTTTCATTGAGTTTTCAAATTCCATACAAATTGCAATTCATACGAGATTATGTACATTATGAATAGTATTGGAAGTATTATATGTAAATCTCATTTAGTTCGGAAGTATTAACATTATGAATATAATATTGACATTAAAAGTTGTCAATAAATGTTTTTGTCGTTCCATTGCAAACATAGAAATTTTAATCTCAAAAATAGCTCAGTTTGGCATTATAATAATTTGAAACAAGCATTAAAGACATATAAATGTGTCGTTCTAAATTGCAATATTTCAAATCTGCTTAGAAAAATATGCCTATATTATGTCTGATGCTTAAATGAAAGCTATATTCAAGTTATTGAAATTTACCAATAAATGCATTTACTTGAACTATTTTAACTTATGTCAGAAAACAATAAAAAAGTATCCTGTTATAATAAATGCGTAATTTAAAAATTGTATTTTCTATTTCAGAATTATATAAAAAATATTAAGGTTTGTAAATTTCTCCTCTCAGACGAGAAAACAAACTAACCTAAAGTTAATCGCGATTATTCTAATATCAGAATAGCAGCTTCAACGTATTATAAATAGCGGTAGGCATCTATAATCTAGGTATTACTATGTATCCTAGGTAAAATTTACCAGTCGATTTAATAATATTAAAAATCTCAAATGTGAAAATTAATTTTTAGAATAAGATTTTTTTATATAGGATAATGTGAAATTATTGCGCGTAAACTAATGGAGGAGAAAAGGTGATATAGATGATTCTAATGTCGGTTCTTGGTTGTATGTCAATTTGCTTTTGATTTCACTGTTGCAAGGGAAGAATAAATGTAAATATTCTCTAAAGATATTCGGATTTTATATATTGTCATTCTTAAATTACGCCCCATTTTTATGCAACACTAGAATTAGTTTAGAGCAAATCTCTTAATTTTGAGCCATATTCAGATAAAGAAGATGATACCCAGGTTGATAATCTCCTCTCTAATCTCTCAGGTAGTATTAGAGAAAGAACATTTTTATTTGCAGCAGGTTACCAGATGGTCCTTTAACAGGGAATAGATCTTCAAAGCTGGAACCTCCTGGCCCTTATTAGGCAATTTAGTCCTTTGATTCTAAATACGCATAAGTTTTAATTAACGTTTTTAATATCGCAATTACCTTTTTACTATTGTTCTTTATTACAATACACTGAGAATAATGTATTTTTATATTATACTTCTTTGGTAATTTTTTTTTGGAATATATATTAAAACTGTAAGATTCTTAAAATCTAAAACGTATTTTAATGAAATAATTCTACAATTAACGTGTAAATATAATTAACGCATGTTTAAATATATCAAGCACATTTTTACAGCAAAATTTCACTAACTAAATATTTATTTTTGATTACTATCCATATTACAGTTATTAGTTTATTAAACTTATTTCGAAAGCAAAATAAAGTTTAATATATATAAAAACCAATATTAAGCAAAAAATACGTCAGTTTCAAAGGGTTTTTCAATTATTTCAATTTTAGAAACAGAATTTATAACTTGTTTTCATAGTTTACTTCTATTTTTAACATGTTTGCAAAATATAATTTCTATTTATTATTACTGTCAAACACATAAATAAAGTCTAAAATTTTCACAATATTTGACTTTTCGAAATATTTATTAAAATTAATTTGCAGGTGATGATTTTATTAATGAACCAGTTCTTAAATATGGTCCATTTAGCAAATTCACAGTCATTTCCTTCTTTCGACTCTACCATTGATGACTATTTTCCATTAAAACAAGTTCTAACACGCAAACAAATCGAGAAAGCAATAAACCGAAACACTTTTTAAACGCAATACAAACTTTATTTAGCAAAGGTGAGCAGATATCCCGAGCTGCACGATATTTGACCTTCATCCCGCCTCTATTATCATTGCGAACGCCCCAACAAACGTGAAATATCTCTCTAAAAAGAAAATAAATGAAAAGATGATGAGTGAGTGCACCCCATTGCTTCCGTTACCGGAAGACTCCTATCATCCGTTGCCTGCGGTCATGAGAAATTTTGGCTCATGGAATGAGCATTTTAGGATGTAAAGGATACGATGTAATTGGAAGTAATATATGTTACGGTGATTTTTTAGCCTCATTTCTAAGTAATAAGAGGTCGGTATGATGTTTTCGACAAAGTGCAATCTTTTAACCCTCGAAATGAATGCGTGTTTAAGAGAAAGAGCTTTAAGAAGTGGTTTTATTTCTTTTTGATATACTGTATCGGAATTGCAGAATTTCTTGCTGTTGTAAATTTATATGGATAAAGTTTCCCATTTTCTAAAAATAATTTAGGAAAATTGGAAGAAGCCGTCACAAAATATTCATGAGATTTGCTTTTTTTTTCTTTTAAAAACGCAGTGGACAAACATAGCAAATAAATTCTGTATATGAAAAATCATGTTAAAAAATAATTTTTTTCAGACAATATTATTTTACTTTAAAATTCATAAATTATTTCCAAATTTAACCGTTTTTATATCTATTATTAAAATATTTCTTTTTAAGTAAAAGAATTAATTTTTATCAGGTATCATAAGTGTTATGTTTTCATCATCATGTTTGAATAATTGCGAAATATATAGATACAGTTTCAAAATTCAGGCAATTTATCAATACAGTAAATAAAAATTGCATTTCTTCAAGTCTACAAAAGACTTTTTTAATGCTTATGCAATAGTTTGTCTAAATTAACTAGTTAAAGAACGTTATTTATAGTTTAAAGATAACCACATCAAGTATATTTTTGTATTTTAATTACAAAATATTTATTTTGTACACAATCGTAAATATTTATTATTAAATTGGTTATTATTCAAACTCAATTAATTTATGAAAACAATTTATTTTAATGCTGTTATGAAAATCTACAATCATCTGCTACTTTTAAATTCCAAAGATGAGAACTCTGTAATGCATTATATTTTTGCTAGGTATACCTTTAATTTCACAGTAGTTATTTTCGATTTACGAAAAATGATGCTGAATAACAGATTCTGTCTCAAAGAAGAAATGTCAAATCTGAGAGTTTCTAGAAGTGCCGAAGATTTGAAAGAAGTTTCTTTAGCTAGTTTTGGTATATTAGAAAATATTTGCAACTTCGAAAAACTCTTGATATGAAATCGAAAAAAAAATATCAATAAAATAAGAACATTATATTTTTTTCTTACTGAGTGTTTTATAAAATCCCAAAAATTCTTATGCTTGCACAATGATTTCATTTCTCTTTTATTGTTTAATGTAATAATCAAATGGGTATTCTGAATACATATTAAAAGAAACCAGGACAAGATGATGATGTTAACATTTCATTACTTTTAGTGCTCTGTTTTGAACCCTTTATGATAAATTTTTATTTTAGTATAATCAATATTACTTTGTTATTTTAAAAAGAAAATACAAAAATGCCTTCTTGCTCCGATACTGGGATACGATGATATTATGGATTCAGAATAAGGTGAAAATCTTGATAAAAGATGAATATATTTTAGTTTTAGAAGTTATAATTAAACAGTGCACTTATTAAATAAACGTGTATAAGTGCTTTTTCTGGGATAGTATGTAATGAAAGGATTATTGTGTTTAAAACTCGTACTCGTAGGTACTCGTTAAGGTAAATCAACATCGGTGTTTTGTTTGGTTATCAAAAATTGCTCTCAGGTTGCTCAACGACAAAGGTTGCGAAGTCTTGAATCACTACGACCTACTTTATCAACAAAACTTCATGTTTCTTCGAAATGTTTGATCATTCGCCGCAGAGCGCAAGGTGTTATTAGACCCATACGCAAAGATTTCTGTCCTCAATATAAGCGAAGCGCTTTTGCAACGTTATTGCTATTTTGATAAAATAACTTAAGCAGCAACGCAAACTCCGGCAAAGACAGGAACCTTGGTCGTGGCCTAAGAATGTTGGGAGCCTGTACCCTTAGCCTTTTGTATATTACGAACAATCATTTGTTTGCCCATTATACAAATTTTACACTCCAGTGTAGCTCGCAATGTTCAATATTCTAATTTTCATCTAGATAGCGAAATTTGTGCATTGGTAATACAATAATTGAGTTTTTGATTCAACCTCAAATTCTCTCCTTTATTGTTGGTATCATGTTTCATATTAATTACCTTAAACCGATAGCAGCGCCACATTTCACCTAGCGTCTTTTTTTGAACTAATTTTTTACTATACCAATCAATTTCCCATTGCCTGAAATGTATATCCTCCAAATATGAAGGCGTTACGTCGACTGGTCCTCTCACCCGTACATCCTAAACAAGGATACTTTAATTTGAATTACTCAGTATATAAATCTTTATAAATAAGCTCAGAATTCTTTACAGTACAAAATTATAATATACAATGTACAGCAGAATAACAAATTAAATGAGCTGTTTACTATATTTTCCTTTCTTTAATATTATATGGAAAAAATAGTTTCTTCGATTCAAATAATCATTTTTTCAATCTGAATTTAATAGCATCGTTTTTCCATACTGTGAAAATCTTTAGCAAACATTTTGTGAAAAATGTGTCTTTTCACATCATGTAGTTTTCAAAAACTTCATTTTTACTCTAAATGCTGATATATACTTCTTAATACTTCTGATTAAAAAAAGTTTTACTATTCTACTGGTAAACATATTAAATATTAAAATAATCTCCAAACGAAATATTCTTAACTAGACGCGGGAAAAAAAACTTCATCCAAGATAATATTTGATTAAGTTTAATAGAAAGTAAGACTGAAAGAGGATGAATTTCTCTGTTTAATCAACTAATTCAAAATCCATGCTCCTGGTTAAGTAATATCCGGATTGAAACTGGATAACCCCGGTTATATTACTGTGGAATTCATAAAATATGTACTCAGTTATCATCGCCTATCATTGTGCTTGATCATTCCATTTGCTATTAAATTCCATTTGATGATGCCCCTTAAAATTTTGAGTAATGAAAACAATATAAAATAAATAGATAAATTAAAACATAGTCTTAATTATATAAGTTATTCTCATATCGTCATTTCAACTTCGTACATAATTTGTGAAAAAGTAATAAGTTGTATTAGATTTGTTTTTATTTTTATTTGTACCTCTTTTTAAACTATGTCAAATTATGTCTGTTTTTTGTCTTGCAACATTGATGTATTTCTATCTGTGAAGATTTGTACGAAAATATTTTAAGTTGAAGAAATTCGTCAAAAATATCTGTTGATTTTCTACAATAAGTTGACTTCATATAACAGCAAGAATGTTTGAAATTTCCTAGTAATTTGAACATTTCCAACATATTTCGTAAAGCGCTTATGTACCAAAAAAAACTTTGTCTATCTCGTAGAAAGAACTTTTCATCTTACATCATCAATTTCATGTTTTGGAAGAAAAATATTTTTTTCGTGATGGATGTTCATGAAGTGACCGATGATCGCGCATCAACAAGTTAACAACTTTAAAAAAATGATTTTGAGGTAGTTTTTAAATCTTGGGGTCTTTTTTAGTAATCTATACTTAAGGGGATTAAATTTCCCCTGGAAATTATATAATTAATTTAGATAAGATTTTATTCTACTTTTTTTCGTCCTTAAGACTTTTATAATTCTCTTTTTTCGTAAATAACTTCAGTTTGAAGAAACTCTCTGCCATCTCATGTATCTTGGAGGGGGGAGTAAGAAATCTAGTTCAGTTATTTTCGAATTCTGTATTTATAACATTGCAATTTCTTATTTCCTAAGAAGATAAAAGAATTTTTTAAACAAAAAAAATGCTAATTTACTCTTAAAAACAGTGTGGTAAGTAAGATACGTTAAAACGTTAAAAAACCGAACGTACCAGAGAAAGTGCGCGACACATATTTAATAAAATACAAATTCGCAATAGAAAAATGCAGTTGCATACCTAGTAGTTTTATTAGTCATACGCAACTTGTCAGATACAATGGTAAGAGGGACAAAGCATCAACAATAACAACACTTAATGTAAGTGCTCAAAATTTATGTCTTCCAAAGTTATATACGCTTCACGTTGTTAATGATGCAAATTTTGAGAATTTGTTGTCGTAATTATATATTCTATTAATGAGATGTTATGCACTTTATCTGATGAATCCTTTTTCTTTTATCGGGACCAGAGTAGTGTAATTGTAGGAGCTAAGCTTCGGATCTGAGGGTTGCAAGTTCAAAGCCCTAATCCAATAAAGATCGGTAAAAAATAAGGGTCTAATGCATGTTGAATCTGACATCATGGACCAAACGTCTTCCCTTGTGGAGAGGAAGTTTGGAGAGTAGGCTACTAGCTCAGGCGTCATGTTCGTTATTATTTTATCATTAGAGTATGTATTTAGATCTAATACGCCAGCAGTAAGGAAATTAGATAATCTGCACATGAATAGCATTAAAGAAAATCTATTCATATATAAAATTGAATCGCATTATGCATATATTAAATTGTATGTTTCTATATTAAACACTACCTATTAATGACACAGGTTTTTTTCATTGTTTTCATAAGTTATACAATGCTTAGGCTTAGAATTTCTTGCTTATTTTGTATTATTTTGTGCATATTTTGTAATGAATTTAAGTCATATTTCAGCTGAAAAAGTTAAAAAAAAGCTTGAAAATATAGAATAACTACATGTAGATCAGACGCTTTTTAATCAAATAACTCTGCTGATTATTAGATTGTACAACAAATGTTATTGAGAATGAAAGAAAATTCCTTATGTAAAAAAATATTTAACAGCGTTTTTTAGCCAGTGGCAACTTAGGTTGATAGTGGAGCAGAACTATACGGTGAATCAATAAATCAAGTAAATCTCTCTGAATGTAGTCCATATATTCTTAAATCATAATGACACATTTAAGCGGAATTTAATTTTAATCAACTATCAATATTACTTAAAAAATGTAGTGTATTTCATTTTAAATTAAAATAAAAAAAATGGTTAATTCCAAAGAATATTTCCAATAATTCTAAAAATTACCCTCGATACCTTTACGCCATTTACAAGTGACGTGGTTGCTTATATATATTTACATACCATGAACTAAATTTAATATTTTAATTTTAGAAAAAAATATTATTTTCTCTATTTGTACGATAAATACTGAATAAACTAAAGGATTTTGCATCGCATTGTGAGGAATGGGGTAATTTTCATCTTATATATAATTTTTAGGGATTCATATTTATTAGAAAAAATTGTATATTTTTAGGGCTCCATAAATGTAAGAGCCTATGAACGAAATAGATTTCGATCTGATCAACCGAATACATTTGGATACGAAAAGAACAAGCTTATATTTATCACGCCATTCAAAATTTCTCAGGTTGCAGGATACTACTTAGCAAAGTCAAAAACAACGATGTAAGAATAAGAAAATATCTAATCTTAATATTATCTCAAAACCCATCTTGACTTATTTTTTGTTTTTTTCAAACATCAACAATACATTAAAAAATATAAAAGAAATCAGGGAAAAAATTACTGCTAAGTGGCTAAGAGAATGAACATAGGTTTGTCAGGATTACAGTTTCTTTCAACGTATTACTTTTAACAGTAAAATATAAAAAACATTTTTATTTTCTTGGAAGATAGCTTATTTTATACTGGAAAATCGTTTTGTGATTTTTGCTCCTCTATAAATTATTTGAATTTTAAATATTTTCAAAAAGTATTCAGTTATTTGAATTTTAAATACTTTTAATGAAAAAAGAAAGAAAATGCATCTTTTTTCATAGTAAATCACGGGCAGGAGGGACTTTTCAGGAAGGTTTTCAGATAAAGAAAATTTTTTTAAAATTATTCTGTTTTTATTCAAAGATCATAAACGTTCATAAGCATTGAAAATAACTTCTAGATTCTGATATATTTGTTTTCATAAAAATTTTAAAACTTAAGAAAAAAGTTTAAAAGCATCTGACAGAGTGAATGTTCTAAAAATATTTCCGAAGGTGGATGCGAAAGATGTGAATAAAATGAAATGAATATCTAATTCATAAAACAAATTGAGATTTTTCACCAACTGTAGTATACAAAAATAAAGAAGTTTTTACAAATATTTGTACTTTAAAAAAAATAATAATATTTGTTTTCATAAATATTTTATTAATGATAAAAATGAATTTGCCTTTCGGTCGCATTTAACTTTTTATAAATAATTTCAAACATTTTTCACCACAAATATTTTATTAAGAATGGAGAATTTAATTGTTTTCCTCAACCCAATTTAATTTAACCATTCTGGGTATTTTTTAAAGCCATTTTAAGTGCATTTTACCAAAGCATAAAAAGCTTCAAAATGAGAAGTTAAATAAGAAATTCAAAGCATTAGAGAATGCTGTTTTCTTAATTAAAAGTCAGAAATTTGAATTAATTTTAATTGTCGCTTCAATCTTTATGAGCATCGCTACGCTTAGCCGCGTATTTAGTGCTGTGCCTTTTTTATATTCCTTTCTTTTTGCATAAATGTGTCATTAAAATTCTGACTCTGTCCTTCTTTAAAAAAATTCTTTTTAAATTATATTTTTTAAGCCAAGAAATCATTGTTATGGATCTAAGTATACTTCTCAAGAGCTACTCACACTTTCATTATTTTTTTCACAACTTTTAAAAGCTTACTAAAAGTTACAATGTAATTTCACAACCTAATTAAAGGAAACCTTAAGTGACCCACACGAAGGCACGCTGAAAAGTCTGAAAGACTGGACCGCCGCGACTGCAGCACTGGCGGGAATAATATTTCAGTTCTAAGGGGTGTCACCGGCCATGGTACAACCCTTCCCGTGGGAAGTAGGCCCTGTCATTGATAGGAGGTACCCGACCCCTACCAATTCTGTATTCATCAGGATGGAGAGAATTAACAATCATACCCGATGCTCCCCGTTCTTATTTCTGAAGTTCTTCCCTGTGGGAGCCTAATAAATGGAAAGTCAACGATCTAACTCACCGACCCGCCCGAAGGCACACGGATTCAAACCATAAAACTGAATGACCGGACCGCCGCAACAGCAACATTGGCGGGAATTGTGGTTGAGTCCTAAAGACTGTCACCGGCCACGGTACAACCCTCTCCGAAGGAAGTACGTCCCGTCATCGATGGGAGGAGCCAGATCCCCCCCCCTATTAGTGTACCCTCCAGGGTGGCGAGATCCAACCACCATGCCGGAAGCATCTCATCCTCATTTCGAGGTGCCCCCCCCGGGGGGAAACCTAATAAATGGAAAATGATACAATTAATTACAAAGTATTTCTACAACTTAATGAAAAGAAAATGTTACAATTAACCGAGCAGCCAATGATATTATGTTGGCAATTAAAGTATTTATTTACAACATGGTATATGAAACTTGCATTTTCAAAAGTAAATTTCAATCTAGACCGTTGAAAGCAAAATGTCAATCTTGAATTCATTTTTCAAGTACGAGAAAACTTATAGGTAAAAATTCTGCAAAAAAGAAAAGCCAAAAAAAAAAATCGTAATTAAATATCATTCTTTCGCTTGTTTTGACTATTTTGAAATCTGTTTATTAAATATTGTAGTTTTTATAGCCGCCATGTAGTTTGACGGGGAAATACTCAACACTCATCAAATAGGTATGGTTTTTAATTTATAAAATAATTAACTATTTCATTAATTTTCCCAAAACCTTCACAATAATCTTCCTCTTGATTCACATTATTTGAAATGAAAATTATTAAAAGAAATGAAAATTATTATTATATATATATATATTAGTGTAAAGTAGAATTTATAGTATGTTTTTAAGAAACTCGAATATCCATCATTATTTTCACAACTCAGGAAAGATAATAAATTTACTAAAAAATTACCAAACCTAAGAAATTTGCCTAACTAAAAGAAAGTATTACAATTAGCAGAATATCGCATGTACACTTGCGCTTAAAATTTTTATCATGGATAGAAATCCAATATTTCAAACATTTAGCATTTTAACAATGGAAAATATTTTTTTAAAAAAAGTTTATCTTCTTCGAAAACAATAAAACGGATTAAATGTTTACTTAAAATTGCCAAGTTGGTGCGCCTTATTCAGCGACATAATATAAGAAATATAGTTTTATATAAAGAAAAGAGACATATTTAGGTAAAGTGGCTGAAGATCCGAGAAACTTTTGAATTTCCATATATTCTTGACATGGAAGTGCCAATAGAATTCTGTAACCCTAAGAAAACTCTTTATTTTAAATTAATCCCTGAGTGATTCTTTGAAGGAGATAAAAATAGACTTGAGAAAGGAATATAAGAATGACAAAGTTGGACTCATGGCATGATTACGAAGAGTTACTTGTACATTCGTCATTTTTTTCACACTCATAAAAGATTATAAATTTACTAAAAACTTAAGAAATTTGTCTAAAGAAAAGAAAGTGTTACAATTAACCGAATAGCCCAAATACAGTTGTTCTTAAAGTTTTTATCATTGAAGGAAATGCGATATTTCAAACATTTAGCATTTTAACAATGAAGAATATTTTTTTGAAAGTTCATTTTAAAAACAGTTTATCTTCTTCGAAAACAATAAAGCGGATTAAATTTTACTTAAAATTATCAAGTTGGTGCGCCTTATTCATCGACATTATTTTATATCAAGAAAAGCGGTATAGTTAGGCAAAGTTGCTGAAGATCCGAGAAACTTTTGAATATTCATATATTCTTGGTATGGAAATGCCAATAAAATTCTGAAACCCAAAGAAAACTCTTTCTTTTAAATTAATCCCTAAGTGATACTTTGAAGGAGAGAAAAATCGACTTGAGTAAGGAATATAAGAGTGACAAAGTTAGACTCACAGCATGCTTATCAAGAAGAGCTTATATATTCGTCATTTTTTTCACAACTCATAAAAGTTTATTAAAAGTTACAAAAAAAGTGCCCAACCTAATGAGAAGGAGGTGTCCCAATTGGCCGGGTAACCAACGCACTTGACAATGCGCGCATGCTCAGCGGATTCTATTCCCCTTGATCGATTGAAAGAGCTACGAGATCATTGCGTTTTAGTGGGCTAGGCTTCAGTTGCCGGACTCTGCTTGCTGCCGGATGTTGTCTTTTCTTCATTATCTAGGAGTGTCCTGTGAAAAGTTCCCGCCAGCATCCAAGTGAAGGCGCCGCCGGAGAAAACTCTGTTCAGGCTTGTTGCGTGTCCGGTCGAAGGAAAGTGAGAGGGAGTTTGACTCGAATTTTTTTCTCCTCCTCTCACTTTCTCGATCCCTCCTCTCACTTTGAGAAGAAGAAACTTTAGTTGATTTTCGCGCAAATCAGCTGGTAAAACTTTTTCGTGCGCTCCAAGAGTAGATCCAAAACTTGGAAGAAAACTTTAGCGGACGAATCAAGTGTGTTAATTTAAATTTTCTGGGAAAATATAATTGTCAATCTTTCTATAAGTGTTTCACTAATCTATATGTTTACTTCCGTTAGACAATTGATTTATTCAATTGTTTAAAACAACTTTTTTTATCAACTAAAAATACGATGAACGTGTTTTCGTAACTTCTCATTCATGCTCAACACAGGAAAAATTTCTCTATACAGATCAGCCACTGGTATTGCGAGAATGTATTATTACTATCTCTCGACAGTTGTGTAATAAAGAATTTTTAAAATTCGGTTTTAGCATAGAGATTAAAACTTTTGATAAATGATTTTAACACTCTGTGGAATTTTCTAACAATGGCATTATTTATACTTCCCAAAGAAAGAAGGAGAAATTTCTTGAAACCTTCCGTTTATGAATAAAATGCTGGTGCTGTTAACATCCATACATCATATTTGCACTCTTAAACTGTAAATGTGCCATAATATGGAAACTCTAATTCTTCTACTAACAGTTTTACAAGGTGAGTATTCACTTTAAATTTTTATTTTTTGTTCGAACATTTCTGAATACAACTACATAATTAAATGATTATGTAAATTTTATATGGAACTTTTTTCATTGCCAAATATTTAGTATATTTGGTAAATTTCGATTTTTATTAGAATGTGAGTAGTTTTATAACATAGTATCTTTAGCATTATAAAATGAAAGAATAAATGAGCGACATTGTCTTAAGTTTCTTGCTTAAATTTGGTAGAAATTTCGGCATCATATATTAAAAAAAAACTTTTACAAAACTTTTTATTGTTGATTCAAAATTTTATCTACATTTGTAAAATATTTTATTTCTGATGCATGTACGTAGTTGTTATTATATAATGTCTATACTAGAGTACACTGGACGGAAGCGCCCCTCAAGCGTATGTTTTTAGCTTACATAAGGAAACAAAATTTTATTCCAGCAAAATAAAACGTAAAAATATTATTTATAATGAACTTAATGAGTTTTTAATTTTTACTGAATATTAACCAAGATAAAATATAAAAAAAACAGAATTATTTTATAAGATATAATATATAATTTTGATAATTATCCAATCTATAATAAATAGCTGATTTAAATAAAAGTAAAAAAAAAATAGGATTTCTTTTATTTTGAAAATTTTTTAATCTATTACGTTATATAAAAAATATTTTTAGATATTTTATTTATATTGGAGTGAAATAAACCGAATCACATCTTTAAAATTAAAATGTGATAATTATAATTCAATTTATGATAATTCCTCTTATTATCCAATAAGATAATAAATTAATTTGCAATATAAAGTATATTACTATATATATATAAATATATATATATATATATATATATATATATATAAATATAAAGTATATATATGGTATTAGTAGTTTTTTTTTTAATAATAAAAGCTCAAATAGTCTAAATTATTTTAAATATGGCTGATGGATATTAATTTATGACAGTTTCATTCGAAATGTTTTAATACTTTTTAATATATACAATAAATAGTTATTTAATGCATTTGATGTAATTAATTAACTAAGAAATTTAATCAATTCGCTAAATAGATATAATCGCGCTATGTTTCATTTTAATATATTTCCTTCGAGAAATATTACACAAATAATAAGGGTTAAAAATGCCCATTGCAATAATTAAAAGCTTGATTCAGAATCAATTTATATTTTTTGATATTTTATTTCATTTTTTATACTTTTATCATTTATATTAGTTCATTATAATTATTTATTGGGTTTAATCTGATAAATATTTAATAAATGAAAATTAATCAGCAAAACATTCATTTTCGCTAATTATCTTTAGATTTCCTACATTAAGGATATTAATTCTAAATTTTTAGTGTCAAAATTCTAATTCAAATAATGCTAATTAAATAAAAGACTGCCTTTTATTCAATTGGAAATAAGAAAAAATATCAGGAAAATTTAACGAAAGTAGGCATTTTGTTTCCATTAATTTTCTACTTAACTACTTATCTTATTGTAATTAGTGAATTTTACCTCTGAGCATTTTTTGTCTTCTAAACTTATTTTTACAAATCTGTTAAAATAAATTACAATTATTTAGAGTTATATTTTTTTTTCACGTAATATAAAATTGGAGCAATGTTTTATTCATTGATTCAATGAAACTTTTTGTAAGAATCATTGACTAACCAAATTAAAAATTATTTTTATTGTTCTTGATTTGTTCTATATTTTGTAATTGTGTTTAAAAGCTGTGTTGCAGATTGAATAAAAATGTTATTAAATGTTTACTTTTAAATGCATTCATATAAACATTTGTTACTTTTGATAATGTAAGCATGAATTTTGTATAAGAACTTTAAAAAAATGGTCAGTTGCGTCTTGTAAAACTTCTAAACTACATTTTAAACGGCATGGACTTTAATATAATAGTTAAGAATATAATTACATAGGGTGTTCATTCTTATCCTGGCCCAATAGTTATTTTCTAAACTATTACAGATATACACATAGTTTTTATTCGAAAATGCTTTAAGTGATAGAAGGGATTATGTTTTAAGTTGTTTGAGTCAATTGAATGTATTTCTCAAAAAATTACGATATCAAACTTTTTATACAGTCCCCTAATCCTGTTAGTTATATTTAGTAAAATATTCTTTACATTATTACATTTTAAGCAAGAAAAAAATCTATTCTCCAGCGAATAAAACTGATCGACTTAAGAAACATAGAAAATCCTATATTAGAAGAATTTTATAAATAAATTCCTAGGCTTGAGAAAGATTTTAATGGATCGTTTGCAAACTGAAATTTTGTATCTTCGTGGTACTTTTTCAAATTGTTCCATAAAATAAAATTATTTACGATTCTTATTTAAGTTAAACAGCTACAACTCGTTTAATTTTCAACGTATCACTATAGGATTTTTTTTTACTTGTATGTTTTATAGTGTCGATAACTTGTTACTAAATACGGTTGATGGAACAGGGGACCGTATTAAAATTTAGAAATAGTAAAAATTTTCTGAAATATATTTATTGACTCAAACGATATAAATTATGTTTCTTCCCGTTATTTAAAGAATTTTTCGTATTGGGAATGTATGTCTACCTCCATATGTCTGCATATTTATACAAATGAGCTATTGGACTAAGATAGGAGAGGACATCCTTGATATTAAAACATGTATGATACTTAGAAATAAATCTTGGTTCTAAGATTTGTTGATTTAAGGTTGTTGATAAAATTGCTGTTATCAAACTGAAATTTAAAATTCTAGAGTAGAAGCTTCAATATAATTGTTAGAACCCATAAAATCTTATTCTTTTTGCTTTCATAGCATCGTTGCTAAAGCAAGCTCTTGTGCTAAATACTAACTGACAAACTGCAATATTTTTTATTGTCTTCCTCATTTATATTTCATTATTTATCTGTTTTTGAATAAAATTTAAGCATGGAAATGTTTCTGAATTTGATCTCTGAGATATTGCCTATTTAAGTTTCAACCATAGGAGTGATGGTTTGTTAAAATCAATGCAGAAAATGGGTTGCTTGTACAAATGTGTTGAGAAAACACACATTTGTACAACATGATATTTTGCTAATCGAGGTTATAAAACTCATTCCAAAGTAATGATGGATCATTTAATATTTTTCTTGGGGGCCTTTAATTAATGAGTTTGTTAATATTGGCCTTAAAAGAGAAATATGAATAATAGTTTCTTTTAAAGTAGAATGCTGAAATGAAGGTTTTTCGATATTATTTAGACAGGTGTGGGCAATACTTAATCCTGTTAATGATTCTATTAAATATGCATGTTATTAGACACACTGGTCGAAGTTTAGAAATATTGAACTTATTATTTTCTTGGATTTTTGAGACAGATCTTAAATAATTGTTTATTTTAATAACTGAATTATTTCTCTTTTATACTGATTATAATTTCATAAGGTACTGAAAATTTATAATAAATAAAAATTATTGAGTATTTTTGCTTTTTTGGTATTTTTTTTCTATTTTCAGACTTTTCGTGCTTGTGCAGGAAAGAGTTTGATCGCTTTCAAAAGTTATGTGCGATTTTTATTTGACTGACATCGTAATTTGCAATAAAATCAATGCATTCAAATTAGGATTTCACATTCGAAACTCTTTTGGAAAAATATTACGCCTTTGTTGTACTTGCCCACAGAATTATTAAATGGCCATCTTACATTGCATTTCTATTCTAGCGTATAATCACTGGGAGTTTTACGTTAATGCTAAATGTCATTAAAAGTTTAAAATAATTGCTTAAATTACTCATTTATTTTGTTTTAAAGTTTCCCCTTGAAATTCTTTGAAATTTTAGTTTTTGGATTACAATCTGCAAAACACAGGCATTTTGAATAGATACTGAGAATTTTTAAGTTAGCGTAGAATAAAATGAGATTCCAATAGGTAGGGTGACAATGCGGTTGAATGGTTTTATTTTTTCACACAGATATAGTCTATTGGCTAGAACTGAGAGACAGCAGGCTTTTATGTTATTGCCAATAATATTAAATTATTGGAGACCAGTAATGAATATTACCAGTAAATATGGGAATCATATAAAAATGTATTTTTGAAATTTTTTTAATGTAATCAATTAAAAAAATTAATTTATTTTTTATTATTAACCTCCACAGAAGCAAAAGTTTTTTCATACTATTAAATAATTTACGTAATGAAATTTTGTAATTGGAAATATATATATTTAGGTGCAATATTTAAGGGACTAAATACTTGATCTGCGTTTCTAGGAAACCCGGTATTCTTTATATCACTTAATTAGATTGTTTGTTATTTTGCCATACTGAAAAATTGGGAATTTTCACAATTAAATGAAAAGATACAATTCTATTAATGAAATATTCCAAAATACTTCTCAGTAATATGTTTAATAAATTAATTGAAAATTTTCTCGATGTAATGGAATAATAAGAACAAAAGAGTGCCTTGCAAAAACAAAAGTTCGTAAAATGTTAGCTTGAATTATGCACACTATTAAAAATAATATATTTCTCTTGAAACTTTGTGTTTTTAAAGTAAAAGAAAATTATTTTGCATACCATATTAGCAATACAACATTCCATTCAAATTAAAAAGTACAAATCAGAAGAGTGAAATGATATCAAAATTATTAAAATAGCTATGAAAAATACAAGAATATTAATGAAATTCCCTATGGTAATCAGAAATTCTGTTATTTAAAAATTTCCGCTGTAAGAAACAAAATAAAATGCATTTCATTAATATGACTATATTAAACGCAAAATGGTTTGAAACTTCTGTTATTCGATTGACAAAAATAAAATGCAGGGAATAGCACTTTATAAAAATATATTTGCAGTGAAGGAAAGAAAAGGAAGTCTTTAAGGAAGTTCAGCAACTATCAACTGTCAACATGAGAAAAAGAAAATAAAGTTGTGCCATATGAAATCGGATTCAAATTTGGATGTTTTTACAGTTATTGTTTGTTACCCTTTTAACATTTATCCAATAACTTTCAAATAAATTGAATCGACAATAATTATATCTAATTTTTATATACAAAAATAATGCACAGAATAACCGATTCACGGCTGAAATAGTCATTTTCACTGCTTGAAGAAATTTTTGACAGATGGGTTGCCCTTTTTTATGCAACTTAGATTATTGTCCATTTAGTGACTAAAAAAATGCTTCGGTCATCACCAGCAATCTAGAAAACTCCGCTGTGCTCTGTTTTTTATCTCTCAAATTTAGCTTTGCCTATCTTTTGTTCATAGAGTACGCCACCTAATATCATTTATAATCGAAATAGGCCGTAGATAGAATGTGCTTAAAAATTTCAAGCAAAGTGGAAGAGCTGCTTCGTCCAAACAAATGTTTTGGGAAGGTTAAGAGCATAGTATAAAGGCAACACTGATATTGCTGGACCATGAATCAATGGCCAGTATATCTGCTTTAACAATAAAGAGGAAGAAATCCACCAATGTGCAAACCTTGTAGATGTCCTGATTACAGAAAACCTTTGTTTGGACGAGTCCGCTTCTCATGTTTGCTAAAGCGATTTAAATGTTTTCTATTCACGGCTATATTTTGGTTACAAAAATATTTGGCGAAATACTCCATTGGGGAAACTTCAAGCCTACACAGTAAGGCAAAAAGTGGTAAAATGGCACATTCAGTTTACGATATGAAGAAAAACATTAGTTTCATATGCTTACTTGTCACTCAGTACTAAATTCTAGAAAAGACTATTTTTTGCTTTGATTTTTCTTACTGATATAGATGATTTTGTTAGAAACTGTAGTTATTAACGTTTAAATTAGCTGAAATGCAGGTATAGGGAATTCAAAATTCAAGAATCCAACCCGTAACCCAAAATTTAAGAATTCCTGTTCTGCAGTTTATATTTAAGAAAATCGGATATCAGACCAAGAAGAAAGCTTCAATATCATGGAAGTTTGTGCCTTTGTACGGAATTATTTAAAACGATTTTCTCTGATGTAGATTTTTTTTTTTTTTTGCCAAATATCATCTTGAAGTCATAATGAAAAAAGATAGTTAACTTCAATCAAATCAGTGAAGTGTTACTATGAGGTACTGAGGTTCACCATATTTTATCTTAAAGAAAAAGCTTTGTAATTCCTTCAACCAACAAAATGCTAAATTTGCAGCTGCGTTCAAGCTGTCATCTCGAAAATGCATTAGTATCCCCATTTTTGGAATAGATGGCGCTGATATTAAACCATGAATGGAACCTCAAGAAAAAAATAGTAAACTTACCTAAGAATAGTAAGTTAACAAAATAGGGTTATGAGTACAATACTTGTTGACAGAAATGTTGAAAAATAATTTAAAACTAAATAAAATAAAATGTGAGATATAAATGAAATCCATATTACAAACTCATAGCTGAGCAGCAAAACTGTACTTTAGACATATCCAAATATTCATAAATATATCCCCCATCAAAGAAGGAAATTCAGATTCCGATCAAGAAGACTGCTCTGTATCCTCAAGGATTTATTCGCCTCCATTATTTAACCATAAATATAAAGTTACTGTCAAACTATTGGAATTATTGGTCTAATAAAACCGAAGATCCATACAATAAAAAGATATGTAGTAATTTATTAAGTTCGGTATTTATGATGCGAATATCTTAGATCTTCAAATAGACATTAGCTGTTTTGAGGAATTAGTTGAATTCCCAATAACTGCAGATGCAACATGTTTCTATTGAAACAAATTCCGCAAGCGCATTTATGTTTGTTGATTTTTTTAAGGGATAGTAAGACGGTTTCTTGAAAATTTTCAATCGTCTTTAAATAGGAAATGCAAAAAAAAAAAAAAAAAAAAAAATCTGTTTTCCGGGGATTAAGATATTGAATTGGTTACATGTCAAATTATTAAATGTTTAAAAACTAATTATTCTTTAATACGATTTCAATTCTTTCAATACAGATTGATACCATCTCATTGAATCCCATTTGAAGGGATTTTCTGATTCATTTAAAACTTTTTACACATCCGTTGTCGAAGAAAATCCTTCTTCCATATATTTCATTTATTAAAATAAGAGAATTACATTTATCATTTAAATTTTGATATTAACTTGTTGCAAGTTCGGAATAAGTCAATTTTTCACAATCTTGCTTTTGCTTTTCAAATGTTATTTTAACGATGACGGAAAATTCAGTCGAAATTTCATCAAAAATTGAAATTTGATATGAAATCACTTAAAATTTTGAATCATATTCAGTGATTTGTTTAATTAAACTACATTTACGTCCCTTTTCAAACCGACATGAGAACTACTCACGGACGGACTCGTAATTTTCACGTGTGGCTAGATGACAAGTACGACACCTGAGCTGGCACTCCTCCCCCCAAGTTCTGCTCTTAAAAATGGGGGAAATTTTCATCGTAGCGGATTTAGCATACACTAGATCAGCTGATTTTGAGATTTTATGATTGAATCAGATTTCGAACCTAGAATCATCCGGTGCCGTAGCTGAAACGTTTCCACCAGGTCCACCTTAAAGAGCAAGCCCAGTAAAGAATGGGCCCCTTTATACTCTGATCTCCAATCTTTTTAAGATTTATATCAAAACTATTTTCATTATATTTGTGAATATTTTTTCTGCATACTAATTAATATAAATAAAATTTTAAAAAAGGAGAAAGTATTGGTAGTTATATAAAAACTTAAAGTGTCCTTTGAAGAAAAATAAATTAAAATAGAAACTAAGAATTTTGAAAAAAAAATATACAAATTGTTAGGTTTTTCTGATGCATATTCAGTTGCGTTCAGTAACTAATTAAAAAAATGTCTTATAAAAAGTTAATTTTTAAATAAAATAGCTAAACACAGTAATTATATGAATACTGATATACAAGCAAAAAACCAAGAGCAGTGTTAAATGCGACTTTTATATATTTGTCTTATTATTAATACTCATTGACAAAAAAATTTATTTCCATTGGCAATAAAAATTAATCTTTTTATTGCACTCAGTAGTATAACAAATCATTAAACAAAATTCAGTCTTCATAATGATTTAGATTCATAGCAATTTATTTAAATATATTGAACAAATCTAGCAAAATTCCCTCAAAATACGTTTCCGCTATCCTTTCATGCGCTGAATATAATCTTTCTATGAAGGTGAGGCTCACCTCTAAAACTGAAAAGCGTGGAAATGCATCGTAGCAATATTTTCAAAAACAGTAAAAGACATAATGTATGAAGCATTTTTGGTATAAAATAGCAACCACATCACACCATGAACTCTTTCCACTAAATTTATTGCTAGGCATTACCCAATGCGAAATTTCGACCGCATTATTTTTATCCTCCGCTTCAAAGCTGATATTTTCATACTATGCATTTCGTCTCTATTATATATCGGAGTTTTGCGCGCATTTGCATCTGATTTGTCAGGTCTTTTTAGATGTAAGGTAAAGGTCATTTGCATATAAAAGTCATATTTTATTTGCTGAAATACAAATTTATTTTCAGTGATTTATATGAGTACAGGGCTTTAGCCTCTATCAAGTATATACAGTATCTAGTATTTAAACTTTCATTGAATCATTTTAACTACAAGCTATAAAAGTTGTACATTGTACGAAATGTATAAAGGGATGATATTTTTAATCACAATTTATGAACGTTATATTTTTCGGCGTTTAAACAATTTTTTTCTGAATACTTTATCATTTTCAAGATATCTTGAAATATTATTGTGAGCTTCAAAGACTTATTGGCAATCCATCGTGTGAGTTATCGGAGGATTGTGGGTTCAAGTCTTAGTACCCCTCGATCATGTAAAATTTCGTTTTGCTTTGCAAATAGGTACTCAGAAAAAAACTAAGACAAATTGTAAAAGCTGGTTGTAGGAAAGATAATTCATTAGATTTGCTGTAGAATAAGGTTCATGAAATGATATACTTTAGAGATTGTAGTCAAGAAACTTTTTGAAAGGAGCTATAAAGGAAACATAACACACCTTTTATTCAGGTATTAAAAAGTAGAGAGCTTTTTTTTCCGTCAAAAGTATTAACAAAGTAACTTAAATTCAAAGTAAAATTATAAAAGTATAGGAGGTTCATAGAAATACTCTAAGCAAATTAGAATTTTAATCACATTTCTCACATACAGGATGGCCAGAAATGCACTAATGATTTTCAAAAATGTATAAAAGGAAAACGGTTAAGTTAAAAAAGCAATTCTTGCAGCAAATTCATGCGGCAGGACAGAAGTTTCTCCTCCCATACTTTTTGATTTGATTTTAGTTCAAAAAGTAATCGATAGATGGCGCAACAAATAAATTTTATCATTCTTCCCGCATGCAAGTCACCAAAATACGCGGGCAGCCTCAGAAATTACTATTTCTACTTTAAAAAGAGTATTCTGTGACTGGAAGAGCAGTAGAGAGTTGAACGACGGAATAGTGTAGGAATTCTGGGTTAAGGAATAGTGATGGAATACTTAAGGAAAAATTTTGAAACTGACGTATTTGTTGGAGAAAAGAATTTTTCTTGTATTGAAATCCCACCGATTGGGGGAGAGTATTACTGTAACAAGAAGAAGCTTTCAGTGCAAATTCTAAGTCGCTGAAGGCCCACAGCCGAATACAATAAAGCAATTATGCGAGAAATTCAAACGAACAGGATGTTGAGGATGTGAAGAGAGGAATTGTTGGGCGACATCGTTCAGCTATTACAGAAGCAAATTTACAAGCCGTTGAGGAAACAAATGTGGGCTAACCTAGAAAATTAGTCCGAAACATCAGCCGCAAGTGAGCAAAACGGAGACGCATAAGATAAGTTTGTTTGTTTTAGTTTGTGCGTGTGTGTTTAGCCTTGTTCCCGCACAAAATTCAAACTCAGCAACATTGATGGTGGACATTTCGAAAATATTACATCATGATTTTTAATTATTGAAAGATTTCGAAAAATTGTGATTTTGTTTTCAACTGTATTTATTTACATGTTTACTGCAGCGCCATCTATCTACAACTTTGTAATTAATATCAAAAACTATGAGAGGAAAAAAATTATGACCGGTCACATGCATTTCCTGCAAGAATTATTCTTTTTTTTTTTTTAACATTAACCAATTTTCTGTTATGACTTTTTGAAAATCGTTAGTCTATTTCAGGACACAGTATATATTCATTTAAATATTCATTTATTTTTTTTAAAATTACGTTTAGCTCAATAATTCCTTTCAATTGCAATTTTATTTCGAGAGCCATTTTTTTTCATTTTTAAGTGCTTAAATAAAACCGTGTATTTTAAAAATATCTTCATCTATTTATATAATTATTTTTATTCTTCGTTATATTCTATTATTCTCATAAATAGTATGAAATTTAGAAGCAGTTTTTTTTCAGACTCATTGCCAAATGCAGCTGCTCATATAGAATCAAAATTTAAATAAAATTAATCGTTTCACAAATAATTAAACTTTGAAAGTATCAAAACATTGTTTTATCATTGGGTGCATATATCTGTGCAAGATTTTAGAATTCTATTACATATCAAAATGGGTAAAAACACGATTACAAAATTTCATTTTTGGGAGCATGAACAGGCAAAATGTGTTTTAGAATAGGATAAATGAAACGTAGCAAACATTTTTTTTGAGTCACTTTTAGCAGTAAATGACCAAAATAGCAATACGATATGAAAATCAAAGAGTAATATTTAAAAATTTATTTGCTTCTGATATATACCCTCCTAGAAACTCCTGAGTGACCTTCCTTCAATTTAATATAAGTATCGAAGTTAATACTTTTCACTATCCATAAAATAGTATCAATGTTTAGTTTGGTTATTTTTCCGTCCCGCTCAAAACATCAACACGACTTCTTTTGGATTGACTTCCTAATTCTGAATTGCGGTTGGATAGCGTGGACAAAACCTGTGCTTCTGCAACATACCAATAAGCCATGGATTTGACGAAATGACGGGGGGGGGGGGGTCCCTTGTGAAATCGGGTTTCGAAGTTGGAACTTTCGATACCGAAGTTGAAACTTTTCTACTACGCCAACATAATCCTGGGATAAGTTTAAACCATTTTAAGCTAATTGATGGAAGGTTCCATAAAATGGACTCGAACTCAGCAATGACGTAGGTCCCAGACGTAATGTAATCTAAACATCATTCATTACTATCTAGCCATGAGATTACCGGATCTTCATTTCGGATCAAAATGGTTTATTTAATTCTTCTACCACCTATTATTATTTAGCCAAATATTTATAGATAATTTTCCATACTTCTAAATTAGTGATATACGTTAAATCAAATCGAATGATAAAAATGATTGTCAAATGATGTATCCCATTATCTTCAAAGTTTTGTGTCTTCAAAATATCACATTGATCAGACTCTGATACAAACTCGTAAAAGCAAATCTAAAAATGCTATTTAAACTGAAACCCTCAACTTTATAATGTAGATTCATTCAAACAAAAATATTTTTGTAACTTTTCTTTCTTTACCAAATTCTTGCTTTGATTAAATATTATAAAAAGTAACAATGTAGTAAATTTAAAAGATTCTTCCTTGGAGAATAAAGCATTCATGTAGAGAAATGGAATGTAATTTCGTGCAGAATGTCATCTGGGAAAAAAGTGATTAAAAATAACTCACTCGATAATTGAAATTATATTTCTGGCATCATAATTATGCTAAGTTTTCAGAAATAAATCTTGTATGCTATAAAATTTAAAAGGACCGGGTAAAAATTTCTAGCCACAAATCTTTAACTATCAAAATCTTCGTTGGTAACAACATATAAATTTTCTTTCCTTTATCGTCAACGAAATATTTAAAGCCTCAAGCCGTTAAATTTCACCATGATTCTTTTGGAGATCCGAGACAGGAATTAAAATCTGTTCAATTATTAAAGCAAGGAAATTGGGAATTGAACCACTAAACTTTCTTAAGGGATCATTCATATGCTGATTAATAAACGAAGCTATGAAATTCGCATAGTAATAGATGATTTGAAGAATCTGAACCCAAGCACCTTTGGGAATTTTAGATTGGAAATAAAATATTTAAATCCAGCGTTAAGCAATAAAGGAAACATTATCAATTATCAAGGGAAAATAAGATCAATCATAACCTTTCTACCAACCCTAATTAAGTCTATTAACCCAATTTTAATGAAATTCAAACATATGCAATGGAAAGCTAATTTTACATGATTATTTAAATAAATCGACTGATGGTTCAAGATCTGAATCAACATTACATTACTTATTAATTCGTATTAAAATCAACACCATTTCAGACCTTTTCAAACATTTTAACTAATTTAAAATTTTATTAACATTGATTTACATTTAATTTACATTATGCATTTTTGATTTGATGTAGTTATGAATTTTAGTTAATTTTTTCCTGTATTCCATATACTCCTTCAAATAGTATAACCCAATTTTAGTTAAAAATTAAAAATCATGACGTGTAGATTTTGTTAACTGGTTTAATAGAATCACAGTCATTCAATAACCGTTTCATAAAAAACAGAAATACGTAAATTTAGCTCTAATAGGTATATGACATTAGTTAATATTCTATGGTAGATTATTATGCATTAGTTAATAATCTTGGTATATAGCAGCTATTTATTTTAGGGTCTGATTTATTCGAAAAATGCAAGATTGTCAGGAATTTTCATGGATAATTTCCTATCTTTCTCATTGTTGTTCTGCAATGGAAATTTCGATAAGTTGTTTTCCTTTGTTATATTTTTTCCGTTGATCCACTAAATTAGAATTAATGTTCATTTGCAGGGGCAATTTCAACAAATGAGTGCTTACATATTGATGTAGAAATATCAGGTTTTTTAATACATCAATTCGCCTTTTCCAATCGAATCATTAGTAGTGATTTTTATAACACAACACTGTACAGGCACACTGACCTTTTATTTTCTCTACAATTCTGTAATAATGTTTGTTAGAACAATTGAATTTGGCTTTTAAATCTTTATTTCAACATAACTTTCGATGTATTGTTTAAATGGATTGTTTAAATTGAAAATAAGCGATATATATATATATATTTAATTTTCAACAATATAATTTTGTTGACACTCTTGGCATATAATCCAAGTTTCTCGAACATCACTTCTTTGCAAAGATGAACGTAACCTAGATGCTGTAATCTTCCCGAAGAAAAAGATAAGAACTGTCCGATTAAAGTAATTACTCTGACCATAGGGTCAATGTGACTCCCTTTTCAATAATTGTATTTCAGGATAGCTGGTTAGCTATTAACTACGTACTGGTCCCACTTGCATATCGAAAGTTGATAGATAAAGAATAAGAGAGGGCATTTGATTATAGGGCCAGCTTCTGGTTTGGTATCCGATCGAAGAAGCGTTTTTCTTTGTTTCTCTTCATCCTAACTGCAGCATTCACTGAACATACCCTTGAGAGTACGAATTTAATTCTAAAGGCCATCAATGTCACCACTGTGAATTACGTCGGGAAGCGTTAGCAAGTTGAATGGACATTCTCATTGATCCCTAGGGATGAATAAGAACTTCCTTTGTTTGTGAATTGGTTTAAAGCACTATTCTGCTGCTGTATTAGGCAAGCTAGAATATTCCAAAGAGACTTTATCTTAGTGTAAATTTTATAAAACCGAAATTTGATCTGTCTTTACTAATTCTTTATTTCGCTGGTCAGAATGTTTTTGCTTTTATTCGCTAGATAAATAAACATTTTAGATTCTATATCTAATTGATTTTTTTCCTAGAATTACATCAGCAGAAGTTGGAAGTATCTATTAAGTATAATTCATTAGCATTGGTTTCTACTTTTATTTTTGAAATAAATATATTTCACAGTTCGTGATTTTTGCATGCCTTTGACTTATATAAGGAAAATATTCCCAAAACATTAAAAGAATTTCTAAAAATTTCTTTCCGCAAAATTTATAAACGCAATTAGAATGATTATATTTTTATACCTATAGTCTAAAAAATAATAATGAGAAATTTCGCTTTGTTTAAATTCTTACTTAAGTAGGGTATATAAATTTTGAATTGAGCCGTGCATCAGTGTTTATAAAATAATTTATTTTTTACTTAAATGGTTTTAAATGCATGCTTGAAACTGGCAAAATGTCGAAATTCTTAATAGTTATTTATATTTTCTGTATCATGCAAAACGAAATTATTCTAATTTTTGAAACTTTTCTAACATTAAGACTAGAAAAGTGAAAGAAAAAGAACTTTTCTTATACTATTATATTTTTATACCTATAGTCTAAAAAAATAATAATGAGAAATTGCGCTTTGTTTAAATTCTTACTTAAGTAGGGTATATAAATTTTGAATTGAGCCATGCATCAGTGTTTATAAAATAATTTATTTTTTACTTAAATGGTTTTAAATGCATGCTTGAAACTGGCAAAATGTCGAAATTCTTAATAGTTATTGATATTTTTTGTATCATGCAAAACGAATTATTCTAATTTTTAAAACTTTTCTAACATTAATACTAGAAACGTTAAAGAAAAAGAACTTTTCTTATACTAAAAGTTAATAGTTTTAAAAGCAGTTTGTAAGGTAAATATAGAACAATTGTTTTATAAATATCTCTCTTAAAATCATTCCGTCTGCTAATTTCATAATAACATAAAACAGTTTATTTAAAAATTAATTTCATTACTATATTTTATTTCCTGTAATAAAGAAAAACCTAGATGATGAGGTGATTTTTTTCAATGAATTCTGATTTTTTATAATAATTCCATAAGGTGCTTTGAGAGGATAAAGAATGATATACTATGGCTACTAAATGATAAAAAAAATATTATCATTCAAACTGCGCAACAATTTGGAAAGGAAATTTCCCAAAACTACTAGATAAGAAAAACCTACTGATTTCTAAACTACTTTCTATCAAATAAAATCCTTTCAAAATTTCAAAACCTAGAAGTTAAACTTTTAGCAAATAAGGTACTTGCTGTAACTTTAGATTAAATGTTTCAACGTCTTATTTGTTTTTCATGACTTTCTCCACTGTGTCAGAATAAAAGTGGCACAAAAAATTCTCAGTGAATTAAAACATTTTCTAAACATTTGCGATGTAAAGGCTTCTTCCCTAATCGCTTTTGAATGGTTGCGCAAAACTGAATTTATAATTGGCATATAAGTAGACTAAAGAAAGTGTATTATAATTTTCATATTTTTATTGTTTCATCCAACTTAATTGGGAGAATTTTCGTGTCTATTTTTCTACATGAAAATATTTTTTTGTTCGTGTGTAACCTCTATTTTCTGTTAAAGTTTCATGGCAAATTAATTTGAATCTTATTACAAACACAGTGATGAATAAAATTTATTTCATTAATTTATTTATTTTAGTCTCCTATAAATTTTCATCAAATTAAATGAAAAATTCACTAAAATATAGTAGAAAAAAACTTCTACAAAATGGTTAATTCAAATTAACCATTTTCTTTAAAAAGAATTTAATGAAAGGAATCAGTTTTTTGTTTATTTTAAACAAGAAATTTGTCAAGCTTGTCGGATTTTCGAATTTCGACTGAATCTGCAGGGGTAAAAAAATATTATGTCACATTATAAAGTAAAACAATGTGTCATTTTAATTAAATATTTTATGGCCGGTGCAATTAGTTTGTTATGTCACTGTGGAGTGGAATTATCTCTGTTATGGAAAATAACAGTAATTGTTACATCGATACTAGATATCAATTCAATTAAAAATACATATGTAAAATTCATCATCTTGCCAATGTAAAAATTAAAGCAATTTCTTTTATGGTTTTTTAAAAAAATCGTACATATCTTTTATAGTACTCCAGTTAATACGATGTCTAATTCTTAGAAAATAGGTATTTTAAAAATGCAGCTTTTCCTTAAGATATTAAATAAATACTTTTGAGGGGCAGATTTACTATGATGAAAGCGGCATTTCATTAAAAAAATAGTTACAGATTAACATTAATTTCTTTCTAATTTAATCACACTTCCACAATACCTATGGCAAAATTTTCGATTTGATGAAATATATACAGGTCATTAAATTCGTCAATATTATAAGATAATAAGAAATGTTTTGAATTTGTAAATTTATAACAATAGTTTTGTAATTCTTGCTTGAAATGTAAAAGCCATCATTTTTATCGCTTACAACTAATTTATTATATATATTATTTATTATTATATTATATATATATATATATTATTTAATTATATAATTAAATAATATATATATATATATATATATATATATATATATATATATATATATATATATATATATATATATATATATATATAATATACATTTATGTGTGTGTGTGTGTAATAACATACTGGCGCATATATATAAATATAAAACATATCCATAACATTCACGCCAGACTTAAACTATCATTTGGACTCTCACACTCAACAGCATTGAATTTTTTAGCAATTTGCAAAGTTTTTGGCATAATGTGTCTCTTTGAAATTCTCTATGATCGTTACGCTGAATCAATCATGAAAAACTTTTATTTAAACTTTTCTGTAAAATGTGTTGACTTTTTCCTTATGGATAATGCAGATGCTGTACCAGCATTTATTTATTTATTTATTGTTTACTATACAAGCTACTAAAGATACAACTCCAGATTGTCGCCAAGGATCTGTCTTCTCCAGTAGAATCCTGGTGAAGACAAATCCTTGGGGACAAACTGGATCCAAACAAAAAGTCCATCTACCTGCCATATAGTCACTGTGTAAATTATTTTATAACTTTATGAGATGAATTTGTTTATTTCTATTCAGGGCATACCCGTTAATGAAGGTGAATCGCATTCTTCAAGTGACTGAAAAATGGGGATAAAATCACTTTCTTACTTCGTTCTCTTAAAACCTCCATTTGCACATCCTATAGTTTGTGCGAATTGAGGATTGTCTAATTTCCGTGAATTCGCGTGAGGTTCTATGTGATCTGGTGATAAGACTTCAACTACATCATCTTGGATGTCATAGTTCTAAACCGGTTCATCGAAAGTTCCGTTATATTTTTAAACCTAGTGCACGTGAAATGTGAAGTCAAATTACCTCCCTCTATTGTCTGTGGAACTTTAACGAGTGATGTCCATGCTCGGATATCGTCTTCGATTGATATCCGTAGATCAAAAATAACACTCTTGTAGCTTCAAAAAGGGATCTGAACTTGATTCACCCAAACCATGCCCTACTCTGCTGACTTCTTACTATAATATCTTGAAACTATATTATACTTTAGCTGGGTACCATATAAAACTAATTCATATCTTTTAAATATTACTGAAACTATCTGCAAACTTTGTATCTCAGTAGTGATTTCAAAACTTCTGCAGATGAAGGGATAAAATATAAAAGTGAAATACTGTTCATGTTAAATAACTATTAAATTTCACTTCCGTTTATTAATTATCAACTTTCTTTCTTATATATCTATATCCTAGTATCACGAAACAGTTTTTATATATAATAATGTGCATAATAGGAAAGTTTAACAAAAACCTAGTCTAAGGCATAATTTTAAAATTAACTGAAGAGTAAGTTTATATATTATTAAGAGTTTTAATGGCTTATTTTAACGACACCTCTTTCAATATTTTAATCAGTAATGAATGATATATAATATAGATAATAAAAAACAAGTGCAGATTTGCAGGCCTTTTTGTTTCAATAATAACAAAAGAAAAGGGTGGATTACAAAAATACCTCGCTACGCTTCCCCTGACATGACAGCGAGAGAAAGAACAGATTTCAGTCATGATAAAAATAAGTTCTGATCGTTACTTAGGAGGCTACGGAAGGTGAATTCTTTGACAGTAACCACTATCAATGAGCAACTCGATCACAGCAATGACAGTTGGAGAAACAGAAAAAATGAATGTCTTCGCCATACCCTTTCGTTTGTGCTAGAGAAGAAAGGAAAATTGGGAATGTCTTTTGGTTATTTCTGTGGATAACTGTTGGGAAAGGACGAATGGGGACTGAAGCTTACATAAGAAGCTGAAGGCAGCGATATATGGCTTTGGTTGCAGAAAATACAATTTATAAGCGTAGAAAGGCATTTTATCATTGCTGATTTAAAAAAAAAACATTTTTAAAAATTATATTAATGTTACTCAATAAATTCCAAAATCAGTTGTGAATAAAAATAATAATAGTTTCTTTAAGAGTGATGCAAATACGGTATCGAACAATTGGGCTGAAACATTGCATACTCAGAAAAATGAATTGACGTAAGAGAGTTATGTTTCGATCCTCTGGATGTGCTGTCAATCAGAAATCTTTCTAAACTGGCAGACTAATGTAAGCAAAGAATTTCTCACCGCAGTTTGGTTGCCTACTTGTTGTTTTCCTGGCCTTCCTCCAAGCAATACATAGATGTGAACCAGTTTCCCTTAAAAGGCCAACAAAACAACAGCTAACCTTCGTATCTTGAATATATGCCAGACTTACCATACTGCTAAGAAAAAGTTTTGGTAAACCAAATAGGTTAAGAGTCATCACTTTAGATTTCTACATCTGCTAATGAGATGCAACGCACGTTTCTCTGTAGTGTCTCTAATCTGTAATTTTAATGTCTCAAATCGAAGAACGCTTTACTTACTTACTCTATTTAATCATGCCATGTATGAAAGATAATTTATCGGTAATAAGGAAAAGATAGAATTCAAAAATTCTCAGCATAGTTTTAATAATATGAAGAATACAAAGTAGATAGCACTTAGACTTTTATGGGTAAATCACAATACGGATGTTTTCAGATAATGGCGATTGAAATATTTTATAGTAAACTTATTAAATTTTCATCATTTCAGCAAAACTATGATGAACGAATATATTTTTTGGCAAATTAAAATTAATTAAATCCTCAAAAAATATTAATCTGTTTATTTTGGAGGAACATATTTTAAGACATGATTTGCATCAGAATTTTTCAATCAATTCATTATTAAGTCAAATTTTAATCCAGCATAATTATAATTTTTAATATTATCGACAGTCTAAATTTGCTGTATTGATTTCAATTAGTTAAACCATAACAGGACGATAATAAAATGTAAATGAGTTCATCCTGAAAATAATTTCGAAACTCTGAAATTTCTGAATGCTCCGTCAGATGTTCAACAATTTATTAACAACTTCCATATAGATCGGTTTCTAAAATTACATTTTATCTAAATTTGCACAAAACAAGAAAAAATAAATGTTCAGTGTTTTCTAACAAATAAAGGAAAAAAGACATTGAGCAATATGGCAGTAAATTAGTTTACTAATATTGATTAAATAATATTTATGCTAGGATCTTATAAAACTTCCACAAAAATTTAACTTCATTAAATTGAGGTCAAATACTAACGGATTAATTTTTAAAGGTGCTATTTCAGAAATAGTGTTATATTTAATTGCCTACTCACAAAATTCTATATTTATGTCCAAAAATTATTTTGAAATTGACAATGAAGTTTTGTTTTAAGTAAAAAATTATTTCTATAAATACTAAATCCTATTCAAAAGTACTTCTTCTATTAAATTAACATATTAGTAAGCTATTTTGAATAGTAAAAATCTCTTGTCTGTTTTAGTATTTTTTTTGGCAAAGTTATTTACTATCTCGCATTTTGAAAATGTATACTTATGCATTAGTATTATCATATATGTGTGTGTGTGTGTGTGTGTGTGTGTGTGTGTGTGTGTGTGTGTGTGTGTGTGTGTGTGTGTGTTACTTTTATTACTTAGTTTATTGTGTATTGAAAATAAAGCACTTAATGCTGAAGTGAGTAAAGGTAATTCGAATTAGTTTAGTTTAGTTTAGATATTAACCTCCCATTTTTTAAAGCAATACTAGGACTATTTTGGGACGGATCTCATAATTTTGAACCGCGGTCAGATGACGAGGAAGACATCTGATCTGGCACCCCCTCTCTAAACTTTCACGCCACACCAGCGGGAGGGCGTGGTAATTCGAATCAAAATGCCAATGAAGAAGCAAAATACAAAACGAAATCCTTATTTTAGTTATCACCCTGCAATTTTCAATATTACAAATAAATTAAATTTTAAGATTATATCTAAGAATGTTTGCATGGTAATAACAAATATTATAAGAAATGAAAAAAAATCTTAAATCTTTTGTGTTTTTAATTTACTAGATTTTATGTAACTATACATGGCTATTTCATTCAGTATTTTGTAACTATAATATTGTGTCCTTTATTCTCCAGGATTATGCATAACATTTCTCAAAATTCAATACTTGACATGCATCATGCGAGAATGACTTTTTTATTACATTAAAACGCAAAACTGAGACCAAGAAGGGAGCAAATCCCACAAAACTGGTAAATCCGCTGATAAAACATGCAAATAAAATTTCTCAGTCTGACTTTTTTCTGAGGTTTGACATTTGGGAAGATGAAAGAAGTTGGATAAAACTTCAAATAAAAATCCTTTGGATTATTTTCAAAATTTTCACTCCTTTTAATGATACAAAATCCTTTCTGGGGGCTCTGAGAAACATTAATTAATTTCAGACTGACAAATCTGTAAGAATTTTTTAAAGAAAAAACTACATTCTCCCTGAATACTTTATAATAAAAGATATTAGAATCCAGAAGATTAAATGGATATGAAATTCATTAAATTAGATATGAATGAAGCCTTAAGGAAGAAACTGAAAATAGCAGTGAAAAAAATGTTTATCTGACACGCATCCTGTTTATTTACTTCTACATGAGTTTTTTTAAACAATTCCCTGAGCGATGTCTTTCTCATCATCTGATCAAGTATGAAAATTGTTGTAACTAAGGTGCAAGGTGAAAAAAAATCATGAAAAAAAAACATATATATTTTATTCCATTCTTGAATATTATTCTTATATTTATTTTCTTAACTTATGATTGCATTCCTAACAAATCGCATTCGCCTTTGCTGTGAAATGTATCCGCAGAAGAATTCTATGAGACAAATGAAGAGAATATATCAGATAAGCCATGAAAAACAAAATATCTCATGTAATTTTTTATGGAGTGTTATTTTCTAGCTGCAGGCTTTAGGAATGTTAGTTGTTGTTTTTATTCGCAGCTATAAGGCTGGTGAGATTCAACTTATATCTTTTTTTTTCTGTCCTTAAATTCATTTTGCAGAAGCTGTTGCAAGTTTCTGTAACTCAATTTATTAAATCTTCTATCTTTTGGTATTGCTTATAATTTATTATACACAAATCAGAAATTAATATAAAAAGGCGATAAACGTCTTATGTTTCATAGAAGAGAAGTAAAAAAAAAAATAAGTGGAAAAAGACATGTTTTAACAAGATAATTACAAGTAATTCATTTATGTGCAATCTATAAGAAAAGCGGAGAGTTAATATTAGCATTTCGGTAGTCGTCGTTTTTCTTCTCTATTTTATATTAGAATATCCTTGCTGTTTCAAGCGGTTAATAATTCAACTATTATGTTTTACTGCGCGGATGCGTAGTTTTCAAATTAATATTACCATCCATTCATAACATAAAATACTAAAGCTGAATAAGATTTAAAAATGAAGATTAATTTTTACTCGCATTTTGTAAGTGCATTGGAAATTAACTGCATTAATTAGGAGATTATTTATAATGAAATGTCACTCTTGAAATTGTTTTCATTAAAAATTAATACTCACGAGATTCTAAATGAAAGAATATTGTTTATTTATGACTTAAAACAAAAAAAGGCTTAATGTATTTCAAATAATGTCTCGAAGCTTTTCATATTTAATAGTAATTGTGAAACTTCGTTACCAAATTTGAAATTTGATGCCAATTCATTATAAATGCAAAATTTTAATGCCATCTCCATATCTTTTTCTTTTTCAACTACTAAAATTAACCTTTTTCCCATTTCAATTTAAATCTCGTATTAAAATTCTTGGTAGTAAGACTTGAAAAACAGTATCAGTTTGTAACATTAAAAAAATATTCTGGCAACATTAGTTGTAAATGATATCCGGTGTATATCCTATTTTAATGAAAATCGAAAATGGTTCTAGTAATTGTTTTCGTCTCCTTTGCATTAAGAGTTTAACACATATGCAGTAATTTTAGATTTAATTTATATTTTTTGGTAATTGATTGTTAACAATATCTCATTCATCTCAATGCTTAATAGCTAATGAGTATTGCAATCTTTTTTTATATAGAATGAGTTTGTAACATTTTAAAAGTAGGATCATTTTGTAACATTTAAAAAAATATTCTGGAAACATTAGTTGTAAATGATATCCGGTGTATATCCTATTTTAATAAAAAAATCAAAAATAGTTCTAGTAATTTTTGTTGTCTCCTTTGTCATATGAATTTAACACGTGTACAGTAATTTTTGATTTAATTTATATTCTTTGATAATTCATTGTTAACAATATCTTATTTATCTCAATACTTAATAGCTAATGAATATTGCATTTTTTTTTGTATATTGATTGCGTTGCATCAATTTTTACAATAGGAGACAAAGCAAGAAACAGCTTAAAATCAATTCGATTATTTGCATTAATCAATACTTTGTGTGTTATTAAAAGAATCCCATTATAACATAATTGAACATTTTAAATTATGAAAACAGAATGTCAAGAAAGGATGACTTGCTTCATTCTGTAAGAAATCGGCTATCGAAAATGGAGCAAGCAAAACGGAAGCAAAAACAACTTATGTTAGCTTTAGACCTACATATTTTACCATTTAAAACACCACAAAAGAGGATACAAAGCATGATAAATTGTTCGAGGAAGTATATTTAGCATGTTTGGAAGTTATAGGTAGGTTAAAATTGATATCTTGGTAGAGAAGGTTATGCTGTAAGGAATAAAGGGATGTTTTTTGAAGCAAGCATACTTTAAACAGATATTACTAATTTTTTTTTTTCTTAATGTCATAACTCCAACGTTAATCATCATTGTTTGATGTAATTAATAAATTTCTAGATTCATTGAAGAAATAATGTAATAAAAAAGAAAAGCGGGTGAGCATTATTTCACAATTAGCTAAAGATTCTCTTTTTTAGATTCTTAATGACCGGATTTAAGCTAGATTTTATTTTTAAAGTGAAATTAATTTTCTAATATTAAACTGAAAGATTATTAAACGATAGAAAAATAATGAACAAAATTTAATGTTGCATTTTTCCGTTTTGGCCATACACACATTAAATTTTTGAAATTTTATAAAATTTCAATATAACCAGAGAACATTGATATTGGAACCATACTTAATTTTTCCTTTCTTTTTTAAAGCAATCTATCAGTTTTTTAACATAAACGGTAAATTACTTTTCCGTTTTGGCTTTTAGTTATAACAAAAAAACTAATTAAATGCTTTGCACATGTAATTAGAAATTATTCAAAACAGCTATTTTAAATGTTTGATTTTTTAAAAAATAGATATATATTTATTAATTCAAAATCTTATCATTATAGGCTTATAAATATATTTAATGTTTTTTTTTTCTTTTTGGGATTTACAGGTTTTTGAGATTCGAGTCTAGCGAAATTTCTTCATCTTCATATGTCAATAAATATAGCTAACAAATGTTATATTAAAAAAAGCGTCTGCGAATCTACAATATGTCAAAATGAAAACATTTAGAAAATAACGTAAATAAATATTCATAATAAAAAAGTAACAAAATTCATACTATTTAAATTGTTAATAAATAAACTGGAAAGTAACAATGTGGAACATATTGTTTGACAATTCATTATCCATTGCAGAAATAATGGATAATATTTTTGCCCGTAAAGTCTGCTTATACTTTATTTACACTGATAAATTATGTTCCGTCATGCGTTACAGCAATAATTTTTGCTAATAAACGAAAATAATAACAGATAACTTAACAGATAATAAGGGGAAATCATAGATATTACCTCAAAATGACTTGAAAAAAAATTGAAAATCACATTTTCCTGTAAAATTGTCCTCTTAAACGGACTTTTCGAAGTTTGAAATATCCTTCATTCAAAGATTAAAAATATCGTATTAAAGGCTTTTGCTTACATCCAGTATGAAAAAAAGCTTTATTTATACACCTTATAATTTTTCCAACACCTTAAATTTAAAAGAAAAGAACTTGCTGATGGATGCTCTTTACCTGAATTGTCAGCAAGTAAAAAATCGATTAAAATTTCGGGAAAATAAAATAAATGTAAATATTTCGGCAACGTTTGCCGACTAAAAGAGATTTAAATCAGCCCTGCGAGAGTTCTAATTCTGATTCCCTTTCCTACCGTTGATAATTCTCCCCTTTTGAGCCCTAGAGGAAATTCTAGCTTCATCTGCATTGGAAAATGAACGTAAACATAATCTTAAACAAATTAGCTTAGCCGCGAAGCTTGTTATGATTCAGTGTTTTTCAATACGTTTCCTTCGTTATCTAATGATACAGACTTAGCAAACATGAAATAAAATTTTGTCTTAATAAGCAGCTGGTTTAAAGTAAAAGGTTAACACAAAAATGTAAAGATTTGCTATTTTTTGAAATATTGTTTGGTGCATTAATATTGCGCAGAAATCAAATGAAGAAGCAAAGCCGGTAAAAATTATGTTTTGCAATCATTTACATTCTTGAACTTCAAATGGAATTTAATAAAGTAGAAATTGTTGTAGTTTCTGTTATTTTTGTAAGAAAGAGCTCTGAAAATGATATATTACATTCGTTTTTAAATTTCTATTAGCGGACCTCTTTAAATCGCTCATTAAATTTAAAATTGTCAATACATCCAAATATTTGTGAAACAAAAGAACTTTTTATTTATGTGTAAATCCATAATCATACAATGTAATTCAATGATGGAATTGTAAAGAATAAGCAAATTAAAACACAGAAATTGTGAAATGAAACAGAAAATGGACTAACCTATTACCCGTAGTATATATATAAATGGGCGTTTAAATATTTTCCATTCATGGCCCTCTTTTGCTGCAAAAAGCCAATTTATGTTTACGTCAAATGCAGTGAACTAACTTAATTTTGTCAGCTATTACCAAATTTACAATAGAAAAATATGACGTTGCAGATTAACGTAAGATAACATAGAAAAATATGACGTTGCAGCTTAACGTAAGATAACATAGAAAAATATGACGTTGCAGCTTAACGTAAGATAACATAGAAAAATATGACGTTGCAGCTTAACGTAAGATAACATGCAGTTAAAATTTAAATGATTAGCGTAATTATTGTTTCTGATGTAATAATGTTACCACATAAATTGACTTTCTTTCGCTTTCTAAATTCGGCATAAAATTGTTTTTAATTTCAAATTTATATTTATAAGTTACAATATAAAACCAACAGGTAAATGCTACTTGATAAAAAAAATAAGTAAAAAATTAAACTTTAAAGTGCTTTAAAACCATTCATTACTGTAACATAATTATATGCTACCGTGATTCCATTATCTAAGGAACATAAGTTAAAAATTCAAAAGGTTTTATATGAATCAGTTTTATTCATGGCTATTCAGAGAATGTGTTCTTTATCAAAACATTGTCATAACGGAGCCTCTTTGAATGGATTATTGTTAATGTCCAAGAATTCTTTAATTTATTCACAAATTCCGTCTAATTTCGGAGCTTAATGATCAACTAAATCATAATTGTTTCATACAATTTTTGAAAATGGTAATTTGATAGGTGAATAATTTTAATAAATTGAAATAATTTCAGTTAATTAATTTAGTTTAATTAATTTAATTTTCAGTTTAATTTCCAGTTGGGAATCTATTGTTACAGTTTAAAAAATAAACATAATATTCTCATTTGTAGCACAATTATCTCATTATAAAGTAGTATGATATTTTAAAATTCTAAATTGGAGATATTGTAATATTTATTGTGAACATTTCAATTTTAAATATATTTTAGTTTAATTAAGAAAGAATGTACTGACGAACAAAATAAAAAAAAAAATTACTTAGCTTAGGCTTCAAATATTTATTTCCAGTGAACTTGCGAATCATTGTAATATTCATTTTTTATTATTTATTTTTTTTTTTTTGCTTGATTCCTTTATTTTCAAAAATACAACATATTCTTTAAAAAATGCATATTATTATGCAAGATCTAAAAAAGAATAAGTATATAATTAAATACCCTTACGATTTTTTTTTCTCATCATTCGTAGCAATATCTATAAAACATACTACCCATCAATAAATAAAAAAATTGTGAACTGAGCGGGTAACTCAAGAAATTCCACATTATTTACTATGATAAAATTATTTAAAGTTTATGGGGTGAATCATGAAATGAATATTTGAATCACATGTAAAATTAAAAATTAATTCGTCATTCTGCTGCTACGCAAAAGAGCGACAGTTAAAAGTAAGATTTGATAATTTCCATTAAAGGCGCACATTATTAAAGGTAAAATGTTTCGAAAAGTGAAAAAGAAGCATTTATTAATCAATTGAATGTTTAATGACTGAATATTAAATAAATTCAACAAAAATAAAATCTAGTTAACATTCCAAATGTTATTCTTGTAAATCGTTGAACCGTCTTAACTTATAAAAAGAATTTCATTTTACGTATGAAATATATTTTCTCGTTTTTTTTCCCCTTCAAAACACAATAATACTTTAATATTGTGCATCGCTATTAAAAAAAAAGGACACTTCCTACTTTCATTTTCTTTAATTTCAGATTCAAAATTTCTAACCTATACTCAGAGTTCCAAAGACAATGGGGTTCTTTTAATAACACATGAGTTTTTATTAGTGCCTCATTCTAGTACTAGAAGAATTTCATTTAGAACATAACAGTTAAGAAAGGACTTCATCCGATACCAAATGTAAACATAATCAACACAGACTTGTCTTTTTGGTAACTAATGGACGAGAACATTAACGGATCATTGGGATGTTTTATTAAATCACTGTCCAATACCATTTGACGGCAACATTTCTCAACAGTCTATGATAATTGGTCCATTAAGAGTAACCTACCAAGTTATCGGTATTCCCTTGCTGAGAAAATTCTACATCAGTCAGTGGCGTTAGCCGTGATTTATTCTCTCCCAGGGAGCACTTTTAATGAAAGATTTTTTATGAGGTCATGGCATTATTAGTGAATACTTTATGCTAATAAATTCAGCCTTATTGTCACCAAAACACATATCCTGAAAGAAATTGAAAAAGGAATTTAATGATAACCAGCTTTAAAAATTTGGCCTTAACTGAAATATTAATGAACAATACAGCATTTCATAACAAGTCTGGAAACCATTTTTGTAAAGTTGCCGATATATTGTTAGAATAATAAATTAATAATTAAATATATAAATTAACGTAAATATTTATTTAAAATATCTTTTGGCATCATCATATTATATATCCAAATTGAATGCGTATTAATTCTTTTAATAATAGACTACTAAATTCTTTTTAACACAAGCCATTCCTATAGTACATTTTCTATTCCAAAGAGAAATTCAATTCAAACCTTAATTTAAAGTACGAATAGAGAAGCGGGAAAGCACAATATTTTAACATCTAAATAATAATTTTTAAATATATAATGATAAATATTAAAGTACAACGTAGTTAATCTCTAGATAGAAACCCTTATTTCTTTAAACTAAATAATAGGAGTTTAATCAAAGAAAAATTCCTTTTAACATTTATTTTGTATTTTATTAAAGAAAATTGCTTAGACGAATTTTTCTGTTTTCTAATGACGAGGAAAATGTTTCCTCCAGAATAAACTGAGAATTTTCAAAAATATGCAGCAATGCGTTATGAACAGCATTCATAAATTTTCCTTATTGGATTTTTATCTGTGCAGACAATTTTCCTTTTCTTAAAATAATATTCTAATAAAGCATTAGAAAAATTTGATTCCAGAAAAATAGCTCCTTTCTCTAGAAGTAATTTAAAAATTATCCCTTTTATTGTGTTGTTTCTTCGCACTTCAAAGTTTAATCCTTGTTCTAATACAAGTGAAAATTAACAGATATTAGAAAGCGAGCAATAAATTCAGATAATTATTTTTCCTGAAGCAATTCCAAAATAAGCCCTTCCAAAAGATGTCTTCCTTTTAATGACACCAAACGCTTAAGAAGACTAAATCAGTTTCACCTAGATTTCCTCCACCTTTAGCTGTTGCTTCTGGTAAGCTATGATAAATAGATAGCAGGTTTAATATCAGAATCCATTTAAAGTGCTCATATGTTCCTGATGAAAATACCTATAAAATCGCGTATGACTTTCTCATTTAGAAGAGGGCTAGTACTTTCCTCTTCTTAATCTGATTCAATGCGTGTACTCAACGATACCCCTGAGATCTTAGTGGCAGTTCATTCAGCTCCTGGCATGGCACTAATTTTTAAGGAAATCCTTTTAGGAAAGAAGCTAAGGAGCCATTCATACTCACTTAATTAGAATGTGTAACTGGTTTAATAGATGACTTTAATTCTCCTGCATACATGAGCTGTTCATTACTTGGAACTATAGGAGGTCCCAGGAGATGGAACGGGCTTCGGCTACAGGAGCCACACAAAACACGGAAATTGTTACCAATTTCCACCTTATTTGACAAGCCGGGAATTTTAATTAAAAGCGGCGAATTGATTTTGGCTCAAGGTTAGTTGTGCGGTTAGTTAACGAAGTGCTTCAACTCTTTTCGAATAAAATTTTATAAAAACAACTTCCACCACCAGATGTGATGCAATTATGGTGATTGATGTTGCAATGAGGCACGAGTTTCGCGTTATTTCGACGATTGAGAAAAGTATTGGGATGGCCCTCCCTTAATACGAGACCTTGATTTAGGATCTGAATGCAAAGAAGTTCCCCTAATTAAGTACTAATGAGGAATCACCGGTGTAACCTTTGTTTCTTGCAATTACACATTAACTTTTAGTTCGCAAAATACAATTAAAATAGCCTCTTTTGATAAAAAAAAAAATATTTAAAGTTCAAATTCTAAGTAGATTTTTGCAATGCTATGCACGTTTGATTTGTGTTCGATCTGAGATACTATTTTTAATTTATTCAGTTAAATAAAAGAAATTTTTATCTCAAAGTGTTAGAAAAATTCCATCTGTTCCTTTGAATTCTATTTAACAACAATAATTTTCGAAAATATCCGAATATACAATGAATATTTATTAATGACTTCTTACTAATGCGTATTGGATTTAAACTGCATAACGAATCAAGAGATCCGTATTGACATCTATTGTAAACAATAATGTCGACATTATAAACAATGACACTAAAGATCTGAAATTTATTGAACAAAACTGTCTTTCATTGGAATTTATGATTTTCTTTCAAACGAATGTCCGAAAACAGCATGATCGATGTAACTATTTAATTATTTTTCCAATTTAAGAAATTTTGTTAAAAAATCTTTATTTTTATAACTAATTAACAATACATAATTTCATAATAATAATCAAATAATTGCATGGTAATAATAATGATAATTTAATAATCAACTAGAAAAAATCATTCTTATTCAAAGAATGCGGTTTTGAATTTGTAAGTAAGCAGACTTTAAAATAAAACTCTTGAAAAGATACTGAAAACTAAATCGTGAATTAGAATTACAAAATTTTCTTCCATCCATCAATTCATTTATTATAATTAATTGAGAAATTCAAGAGTTTTTCCATGATGTTTGCATATATATTGCAGCAGCTCTTCAATTAAATAATCCAAATAGGAGAATGAAATTTTATAATAAAAAGAAAATGTTTCCCTGACTAAACAAATTAAAGTAAAATGCTGAAATGTTAACAACTGAAAAATAGATTAATTTCAATAATTGTGAAATCTTCAGGTAATTTGGATTTTTATTCCCATATGAAGTGTCAATATTAAAATTTTATCAGCTATATTTTTATAGTAACCATATAAGGTTAAGCATATTTTATCAAATTTTTGAAAATCAGAAATTATTAATTCATTTATTATTATTAAGCTAATCTAAAAATTTTTAAGCTAAAACTAGAAATTCTTGTTACGGATTCTAATGTTCTGTCATCATTTGTTTTAAAATTTTTTCTATATTGAAATTTCATTTCTCCTCTAACTTAATAATGACTGCATAGTTACACTCATGCACTCTGAAAAGATATATGGCTTACATCAAAAAAGCAGCTTGCTTCATTAATACAAAAAAGCCTGTTTTACGCCACAGAATATCTTCAACAAAATATTCCAAGTGTGAAAATAAAATTTATCAATCAAAATAAAAGTTCTTAAGACTAATAATATAAACAGTAATAAAAAAATATTTAGCTTATATAAGTTGAAAACTAGAAACAATTTCATTAAAGGTTGAATCCTTATACAATCCAAAAGTTGCAGTTTTCAAATTCTAAAATCTGGAAACCAAACTTCGCTCAAGATTTTTTTTTCTATAAAATTGCATTTTTTCTTAGAAAATATTTAGATACGAATCATATACTAATTATATATGAATATTTTTTCAATCTTACTTCCTCTCACATCCATCAGAGTCATCTCACAAAATGTTGAGGTACCAGTTATCAATGCAACAATGCAAGTACGACAAAAATTTACGAGATGGCGCTATATGACATTGTGAGCATGATAACAGATAGAAAAAGGCTTTAGTAGTTAGTTATAAAAGATATTTTTTTTTATAAAATCGAGCTTTCTCAGGGAAGACACCTATAAAGATAAACTTAAAAAGCAAAACCATATTTAAATATAAAATTTGATCCAAATCATTAGAGTCGTTTCCTAGATACCCGAAATAAATTTATATATATATATATAGGCAACAATTATCCGTTTAAAGTTGTAAGATATGAAAAGTTACACGCGTCAGATTCGTAATTTTAAATATATATTTTTAACTTAATTATTTTCTAATATATTGTTACGAATCTGTGAGGCGGCTTCCCAGCATAGTCGGTTCCATAGGAGGTCCCAGAGCTTGGCGACAAACTTGGCGACCATTTGGCGACTTTGGCGCCAAAATAGATTATACCCGAAGCATCGAGACTTTTCCCTATCCGTCCAGTAGGAACGGAGTTACGCCTCGAACGTTCCTGATTGGCTGAGAGGCTATTCTAGCCCCGCCTCCTGAGACCTATAAAAGGAAGCACCCGCAGCTGCAGAGCAGGAGTGAATTGAGGAGAAGTCGGAAGCGGCAGAATAGAGCAGAGGAGTGGTGAACCGACGGTGAATCAGGTCGTGGACCAGTGGAGTCGAAGAGTAGTCGGAAGCGACTGTGAAGAACTCGTCTTCCAGGGACTAGCGGAGCAGCGACAGGGTAGAGCTGCTGTGTATGCTGCACGTCTCGGCTGAAGATAATCGTCTTCTGTGCTGTATATAGTTGTCGTCTTTGTGCTGTCCTGTGTGTCTTCGTGTAAATAAACGTCGATGTTTTATTTTCTACTGCCGCCTGGTGATTGAGCGTTCTCCACACCATATAACTCCCACTATCCAAACGAACCTGGGAAACTTCGTAACAATATGTTAAAAGTCAGAAGTTAACAAACCATAGTAATAATTAAAGGGAAAGATTTTTATGACCACACAAGATCTTCTCATTAATTTATGTGTATATATGATTGTGTGTCAAATAAAGAGAAGAATTTGTGTGCATCTTTTATATGTATTTATAAAGGGAGATCCGCAAAGTACTTTTATGAACTTTAAATTCAAATACGGAGTCTCATATTGCCAGGGAAGTAACGTTTCCCTATTGTAAAGTGACTTGAAATTGTTTATAGTGCCCCTAGCGACGAAATAAGGAAGTCACAAAAAATAAAGGAGATGTGCCAGACAGTCCAAATAGAAAAGTATACGTTATACCATAATAAAAACGTTGGAAAATGTTCCATAGTTATATGAAAAATTGACGGAGATATTTTCCATTAAAATTATAAACTTCCCGTGCCTTGTACAATGATTCGACTTAAACTTAAAAAATGTATTCTTCGATATTCCCCAACCCCCTTCAAGTGCGTTTTTGAGATTGTTTTTAATTGTTATTGTTTACTTTCTTCGTTGCTTAAATTTCATTTCGCTGTTGCTTAACTCGGGAAAACTGTATGATGATACCGGACGACACTTTTTCATTTTTAGGCGATCCGCTTTTCAAGTTACATGAAATTCATTATTTTAATTGCAAATATGTCCGTCAATTTTACAGATAACTTCACAAAACTTTTTCCTGTGTTTTTATTACGGTATTGCATACATTTTTCTAACTGGGATTTTCTTTTTTATTTTTGAGTTATTTCTTTAACTTCTTTATTTCGCTTCTAGGAGCGCTGCAACTTGTCTCCCTAAGTTAAACATATTCACTTTACTATAAGCAAATGTTATTTCCACCACTTTACGTTTCGTTTTTAAAGAGTTTATATAGACTTTACCGATCAAACTGTATATATACATATGTAAATGACAATTTCAAATCAACTACAATCAAAAATCATTTTCTATCCACTCGAAATCCGACTTCACTATAACTTTAACTTCTGAGATGTGCGGGCTATATTTTTTTCCCACAAATCAAAATACTGAATAGGCAAATTCTTTTCTAAAATTATATAGGCTCCGAATACTTTCTTACGGTCTCTTTTTCCTACTTTCTGCCTTCCTGTTCGGTACTCTACATCACGTTTACCATGGCTTGGACAAAGATTTCTTGACAAAAAAATAAAATTTGGATCATTTCATTGAAATCACGAAGAATAAAAATTATTAAAATACCCCTCGACAGTTTCTTCAAATCATGCTTTGCATGCGTATGTCTGAAACTGTATAAGAACATAAACATAAAGTGAATGATGTCTTAATAAAGTGAATTAAAATTATATGACCAAAAATGTATGGTAGAATTCTTAACTTTGAATTTTCACTTATCGTTGAAATTGGTATATTTGTTATTCAAATTAACTCAACAATCCATGTGTTTTTTCATAAATATCATTGAAAAAATTTTACGCTATATTTATATTTTCTGCCAAAAATATATCGAGTTCGAGACCACATTATAGAATGTGCTATGATGGTCAAGTAATAAAACTTTTACCAAGGAATTTCAAGTGCAATACCCAGCCGTTTATTAGGGTGAAGGTGTTTGCCATGTTTGTCGTTAGAGGTCCTTGCATCACTGTGGCGTAGCGATTTGGAACATATGTGTCGTTCTCGCAATCTGACAGCGATCCAAATCTGCATAATTGGTTCGGCAATAGCTTTTACGCAGCTTCAATCATTTTAACATATTTCACAATAACAGATAAGTTAATATAAAGAACAAGAACAAATATAACCTGAATAAAAATATATTTTAAATAATTCTACTTTGTATCTTGCTGATTTTTAAAGCTCTTACATGATACTTTTATTTCTAATCAGAGCAACAGGTATCATTATAGAAATTTCAAAGATTAAAAAAGTATTTACAACAGATTGGCTTCTAATCTTATACTTTTTTTTACCAAACCTTCGAAAGCCAGAAATTAACAAACCAAAGCATTAATTAAACTTCAGTTTTTTATGAACACTCAAATGCTTTTCATTGGTTTCAATATATATATATTTGATTTTTTCATTTATTCTTCTGCTAAAATTTTTCCTTTCTGGATTTTTTTTCCTTTCTAACTTTATGAGGTCATGTATAGGATTGGAAGCGAAAGCGAATGATGACTCTCCATCTGCTTAAATTTTTAAATTAAGTTTTACGGATGGATGGATGGAAGAAAAGAGAGTGAAAGAAAAAAATCTACGAATCCAAATGCTTGCGCTTGTAATGCCTGCATTGAGATAAATTTTGAGGTTCGGAAATGGAATCTCGTTAAATTTAACTTTTCAGATTTTTCTTTTATCATGTATTTCTTCTTATCAGAGAACTTCTCTGAATGTTCTTCTTCCTCTTTTTTTTAATCTTAATTTTCAGCTTCAAAGTAATATCGTGACATCTTTACCTAACGACCGAGGAATCTTTTATTTTTGATAATTAACGATATAAATTCGGGTAGATCATTTGAGTCGTTTTAATTATTGATATCCATGCAAAAATATCGTTTCTTTCGTTAATAAAGATGATATTTTTAATCGTGAAATTGATGTCAAGAGTTTGATACTTTCATTTACTTTGTGTAAAGGATTAAATTAAGCTGTCTGTATATCTCCAGTGCATATTACAAATTATTTATGATCTCTAAAATTTTCAATTTTTTTTCTCCTATATGAAGTGAGGACAGCATTATAACCAGTCAAAAATTGATTTCTGAATTCCGATAAAATTCTACTTTTAGTACCCTTACGTTGTATAATTACGTTTAGAATGAAATTAGTCTATGAACACCAGACTTAAAATCGGAACAAGCTAGACGAATGAAATTTGTAGATTCTACGCACCAAAATTTCTGACTTAAAATGCAAGTCAAATTTCGGATAAAATCATTGAAAGGTAAATTGACCTAACTGTTTATCCATATGGAAATAGTTTTACCTCCTGGACTAAAATTTTTGATTTATCTGGATTTTATTGATCCTAAGAGAAGAAAAATTATATAATCCTATGAGTGGTTGATTGAGACTCTAGGCCTTATTTTTATGACTTATAAAGATAGAGTAAACATCTTCTTTCTGTCCACTAAAGTGGCCTTTTATAAAGAATATTTCGGCTATTAAATTTAATAATTGTGACCAAAGAGATAAAGCCACAATAATATATATATTTTTTTTCATATTTTAATATTTATTCTTAGAGTGGCCGCTTTTGGGACCAAGAATAAAGTTTATATTTAATTTTAGTTAAATGATTTAAAAGTAACTTCATGTCCATGATTCCGTCAAACTATCAGATACATTTAAAGTATCAGGATTACTTTAAATGTTATACGTGTGCTCTGCTCATTGTGCACTTGAATCCCTCTAATACAGATCAATTTAATGACATCATAGCACTATTAAAAGCATAAATGTACAGTTTATCTATCTTTTAAATTTCGCGAGATTTCATTTCATTTTTTATTCTTCTTCTTCTGAACTACATACATAAGATATTAAATAGAATACTTCTTCTTTAACTTTCAGCAATAGATGAAAATCACGAGATTAAGTTTTTAATGAAAAAATGAAAACGATTTGAATTTCAGTTTAACAATTCAATCTTCTGGAAATTACGCAAAAAATAATTTTAAAAATTCCCCCAAAAAATCTTGACAATGAAATTGGTATAATAAAAAAGTTAAACTTTAAATTATCAAAAGGAGTCAAATTCATTTTAGTGTAGTTACATTTCCGGAAGTTATCGTGGGAAAATCCCAAATTTCAGGTTAATTTTTAATTAGCTAAAATTCTAAACAAAATTTCAAAAAAAAATTGCTCCGAAGTACATATTCCCAGCCTAAACAATATATTTGTACCAAATTTGGTAGCCTTAGGCCAAATGAGATGGCCTGTAGAGCGCCAAAACACACACTCACATTCAACTTTATTATTAGCAACGATTAACTACTCATTTTGTTACTAAGACTCCTGGTAAGCATTAAATCTAGGCGGCATTTTTTATCTGGCTAGACCATTCTTTTACCTAATTCATTGATAAATATCACCCTGCAGATTTCTTCCTTTGAAGTGTTTGACTTCATGTTCTATTGCACAAATATCTAGTTTTCGCAAGTCTGATCTGGCCTTAAAGTCTCTTTATGACCAATTGGAACACAACTTCGAATGAAAATACAGATAAAAAAATAATCAATTAGCATTTGTTTTTCATTAAAAAAACAAGATATGTTCGTTTATAAATTTCAAAAAGATAGAAATCGGAAATTAACTTTGTCTCCAAGCACAGTTATTGTTTTTTCCCCCGAAATTAAAGAATTCCTCTCAAAAGCCATAAAGTGTAAGGATAGAAGCCATAAAGTAAAAGACTCTTATTTGCATTTCTCCACATGTTACAATGGAATATGCTATACACTTTAAAAAAAAAACAAAAACGCTGAATTTAAAGTAATCCTTTTAATTTATAGGTTTGAAAAGCTTGAAATCCTGTCTCAAAGTAAAAAGTCTGAAAAGAAAATAAGGAAAATTCTATTTGATATTTGACTTTTAATTTTAAGAGCAAATCCCCGATAGATTTTTAGGTATATCTAGATGTGGTCAAAATATAAAGAATGGGAAATTTAGAGTTCCTTGTGTTTATGTCTGTTATCTATGAGTGTGACATTAGTCCCATATAAGTATTCAATAGTTTTTAATTGAATCTTTATCCATTTCTTCTTGAAAAGCCAATGCTGAAATTCAAAGAGCTAAAAAGTCTAATTTATTCTTAAGATTGAAAAACATTCTTTTACTAATTCCTTTCCTCTTATCTAATTTTTTGCCTCTTAATTCGTTTGTGGCCGGATGATTCTAGATTCCCGGCAAACTTCCACCGAAGAACTGTTTTAAGTGTATCGGATAGTGATTAAATTTATCGGGAGGGGGATATCTAGCTGATGCGGTGCGGAAGTTTCGAGAAGTGATGCCGGCTCAGACATCATTCTTGTTCTCTGAACACAGTTCAAAATTATAAAGTCTATGACAAAATTGTTTTGTGTTTCCTCAAAGTGCAGTATAAATATAACTAAAATTATAATTGCTAAATAAATGAAATTAACTAAATTAAAATAATAAATAAACTAAAATAATTAAACTTAAATAAACTAATTTAATAAAAATACATAATTAAATTTAAAAAACTAAAATTAAAATTGCTAAATCCTTTTAATATCGATTCCAAATGGGAAGCGTCCATTTTAAAGTAAATCATTTTTTTTTCAAATATTGTATATTTTCCTTTAAATATAAAAGAACTAAGCCTTCATTGCTGTTTCTAATAATGTGTAAACATGAATACGCTTTTCTAATATATTCAGTTTATGCATCAGTTTAATAAATGCATAGATGCAGGAAATAATGCTTGTGTACAAAACAAGATTCCTCACTCTAAATACATAAAATTTCACCTAGTGTATTTATTTGAGTAAATTCCCTTGTCACTCTAGCAATTATTTTCCTCCCCAAGGAAATTTTTATTACTTCCTTATTGGAAGATTTCACTTTTCTCGGAAATGTCTTGACATACAAGTCTACACTTTTTCATCTTATTGAGAGCTATGTTTTAGCTAAGTGACTCTTCTTATTAAAGAAACAAGAAACACGCATTATCTTTCTTTAGAAAGCAGTGACGGAAACGCCCAAGTTGCCTTTTGTACTTTGTTATGCCGCGGAAATGCCTGGCCAAACTATCTGAAAGGGTATCCGTGTTATTTCTTTTTTTTTTAAGAATTCCCAACAGCATATATACACAGGCATAGCAATAAATTCTTTCAAAATAAATCGCTCTGCCAAGCTGGTATGAAAATACCAGCAGCGGTTACGTTTTATTGCATTTGGTTTCTTTTTGAAAGATTTATAATGTACAAGACCATGCTTAAAATTTCTTTTTTGTCTAGAACTTAGTCAAAATAATTCAGAAAAATAACAGTGTTTTGAATTTCTATTGAATCAGAAATAAGATTTGATATTCTTTGGAAAGAAGATTTTTCATTTAAAGAATGATAGTTCGCTTTTGCCATAATTGACAACATCTACTGTACCAATCAACAAATTCTTGGAGTCTCGAAACCGTCACCCGCTAGAATGGCAATAATTAGTAAACGATTTTGTGTAAGAATGATAATAATTGGTAAAATTCTTTCAGAATAAATAGCGTCGCAAAACTTTTGCATAAAACTCAAAAAAACATTTACGCTTTATTGAATTTGGATTCTTTTTGAGATTTAATCAAAATAATCTAGGAAAAGAATGACGATTTCAATTTCTGCTGAATCAAAAATAAAATAAGAGAACTTATGGAAATAAGAATTTTATCTATAAAATTTAGGGTGTGTGTTTGATATGTAAATGCATATATAAGTTTAGCAACTTACAGCTGATATAAAACTGAATAAAATATTGCTAATATAAGAATAATATAGAATAAGGGATTCATATGAATGGTGCTGACAGTTTAATGTTTGACCTTTTTTCTATTAATAAAGGTTTCATGTTTTAAAAATGAAATGCTTCTAAAAACACCAGGATTTTAAGAAATAAACGAAAATCCTTTTTTTTCAGTTTGTTCATGCCCCATTAAGTTATGTAAGTGAAAATAATGTTATCTTATATCAATTTTTTCATTTTTTTTGTTTCATTGTATTTAGAGAAAAGTAAATTTAATAAGCATACTTTTATCTAATTATAATGAGACACACGGAAAAATGCTGTGAAAATTTTATAAGCTACGAAGGGATTTTCGTTCACCATACCATAGCAGAATTTTATCACATGCATATCTACTCTGATATTCTTAAAAGAAGCTTCAACAATTTATCTTTTAATTTCACTACCAATCAGTAAAAAAAAGTTCATAATACAGATATGTCAGATCAGATTATAGAAAAAGACAGAGATAGAAGAAAATATGCTATAGAAATGCGTTGCCTTATATTTTTCAGAATATTACAGGGTTCACACGATGCCAACTACTGTGTTCAATACAACGTCATGTCTACTTCAGGAAGATCACGTGACCATAATGGGACCATTTCAAATAGTTGCCCCAATGAGACAACCTTTATCCATTGTCCCCTTGAGGTCAGGTGATGTTCTTGAGGTTGGTGTGGCCTTCCATGCACGCAGTACTTGGCCTCGTGTGAACGCTGTTTATAGCCTATATGGTCATTTTCCTCATTATAAGACTAAAATGAGAGCTAACACTATTTAATAAACATTTGGAAATATCAATGGCTTTTTATTTATTAAATTTTTTATTTCCAATATATATAGATATATATGTAATGATATTTTAACTCTAATTTCAATTTAATTAATTTTCATAGTAACTTCATCTTAATTTAGCCCATAGTAACTTCATTCTAAAATATTCTCTTATTTCGTGATCCAATTCCACTGTTTCTACTTAATTAATTCAAGAGAAGCTTTGTTAAATTGTTGAATCAGCTAAAATCTAACTTTCCCACCCTACGCGTGAAGAGATAACATACCGCTGATCAAGCAAATTCTTTTTTAAAATCTCCCTGTGTTTCCCCTACCTTGTCCACCCGTGTAATGAAAATCCCTATCGAAATCTCATAATACATTAGCACTGTAAAGAAATATTTTCCCTATCAAAATCATAGGTTATATAAGACCAGGGATAAAATGTCCAAGAGCTTTTTCCTCATTCCGTTTCTTTGTCGCTCTGTGTGCTCATCGCTGTACATATGCTTGCTTCTTCAAAATGAAATAAAACGACGTCTCAAAATTAAAAGTATCTTCATTATCTTCAAACTGCATCATGCTTCACAACAAATAATATTACATATATATATATATATTTAAAAATGAAATATATCACAGCCTTGTGGCCCAGATGCAAGTAACATTTCTTTGTTGATTTTTCTTCAGAAAAACATAATCTAGCGTATGAGTGAAATAAATATTAATTAGAGATATTAAATATTACTTTCAGAATAGTTAAAAGTGTAAGAACACACATCTATAAGTAGAGGGAGAGAGAAACGGTGTATTGTGTATATTTAGTTTTCAATATTTTAGAAGCAAAATTAGAATATGGACAAATTTATTTCAAGCTTAAATTATGTTGGTTGAGGTTATATTGTAGAAAATTAAAAACAAGTGCTATAGATCTATTTCAAGTCTTAAAAGAATTTGAATTTACTCTTAAAATATAAATTTTCGAAAAGCATCCTTTTTTAGATATTAATTTGGCTACTTTTCTATTTAAAAAAATCAATTTTTACCAAACATAATTTCAATCAAGCGAGATAAACAAGCATAAAAACATGCAATTTCATATTTTTATGAAAATTCTCATTTATTTCCACTTGAAATAATTCGAAAGTAAATGAAAAATTAAAAAAAAAAAAAATCGTAAAAAGTTCTAAAAAACCTCTTCCATACGTTGTAAAAAATTTAGATCGTCGGAATTTCTCAACCAATATGCAAAACCATATTGAAATAAGGATGAGGATTTAAACGGAAAAAAAATATTCTAGAATGTTGAAAGAATAACAAAATGCTAGTATTTCAGCCGCTAGTGGCCTTATTTATCTAAAGCTAGGCGCATGAAATCCCTTGTGATTCATGCAAGAACCATGAAGAAATGCGCTGCAACATCTCTTAGTTTTCGCTTTAAAATAATAGCACTCTGTTTTGGTAAATGTTTGAACAAGCGCTGAAACTGCCAAGTGGACGTGCTAGCAGTACTTGTCCTATTACTCTTATGTACCTTACTATTAGAAAATAAAATAGAATAAAAAAGGGGGGGGGTTAGTCTCTGTCGATTCGAAGGATTAGTCAAATAGTATTTCTATTTCTAGGAAGGGAAAAATAGTGTAAATCAAAAATATACTTTTAATTCGTGCAAAATAAAATTAGTTTAAATACGATGATCAAAAATATAAGTTAACGTGCTCAAAATAAAACGAATGTTGTGAATTGACTTATTTAAAAACTAGCCGCCTCTGTCGACCAGCTTGTTCACCCGAATATTAACAATTTAGGTTATTAAAATGATTAATATGGAATGCATTTTTTTTAATTTCACCTTGTTATTTTATATGACCAAAAACAGAACAATTTAATGAGATCAATTTTCTTTAAATTACTGCGTTTGCAAATTGATATTAATTATAAATACTTCGAAATAAAAATGGAAGTGAAAATCCTATTTCATAGTTAATTTCGTAGTTAAAAGCATGTTTTTAAAATCTTAATATAAACATCTGCAAATGCACACAACTCAATATTTTGATGAATAAGCTTTATTTTCATCACATCAAATACATTACAGATTGTGCTTTAAAGTCAATTTAAGGAATATTAAAAATTCAGAAGAAATTGCTTAGAAATGAAATTGATGTCATTAGAGAAATAATTTTTTGAGTTAATGCAAAATCAATTCTTGTGACAGCTTTGGAAGATGTAGTCATCAATTTTCATAAATAAATCATAGTGATTACTCATCTGTCGACGGTTAAGCCTATTTTTCCGCTCGATAAAATTTTCTGTTTATCGCATTTTCTTGATTTATTTTACATCATTCCTCAGGCTGAATGGAATATATGGTGACATGCGAATTCTCTCCACAGCATTTCTAATACCAATTTTTAAACCCTTTACATAGGAAAGTGTTGAATTAAATACAGCTGTATAGACATACAATGAACCCGTCTGAAACGTCCATATAGTGATTTTCGTTTACATTCGACTGCTTCTATTTGACAATACGTAATAAGAGCGATTTCTGTGCCACGTATGTTAGCGGTATACATATATATATATATATTCTGTAATGGATGAAAACTCCACAACTTATGAAAAACATACATAAATTAAGAAATACACAGGAATTAATGGATGTAAATAAATCCTGCATTATCTCTATCGTGTACATTTGTATATGATACTATTATTATCAATAAAATTTACATCAGCTAAATAAAATTTTACAATTTAGAAAATATGCTCCATATTGCAGTTTGGAAATATGAATTCTCGAATGTCATGAGAAAGTTCATGGGGCAAAGATTATAAAATATTTAAAAAAAAAATCTTCATTTCTTTTTTTAAAAAACTGTAGATTATTAGGATGATGTTAAAAGATAAAAAAGCAACCAATATTTATTGGATCTAAATTGCCATTCTTTATAGCTTTCTCTGAATCTTATTGCAAGAAATATATAGTAAAATGTTTTTTTTAATCCCAAAACTATTCAACTACAAAAAAACCCCTGGATTTTGTTTGAGAATCAAGTTTATATTTAACGACTCAAACAAATCTAAAGAAAAAAAAATGACTATTTGAGACTTAATAAAGTTCTCTAAATGATTAAACGTCTTATTTATAATTGCTTAAAGATCCTTAACAATTGATGCAGGGAATATTCAATGCACATCTCAGGAAACGTAATAAAAAAACAAAAAGTAACTTCTAGAAATAAAAAGTTTCATGGGAAATAAATGAGCATGCTTAGATTACTTTGACAAATGTTTTATTTTAATTACTGGATAATTTTCATCAGCTATTTAAACTCTAAATTTATTAATTTATTTTCATATGGCATATTTTACATTTTAGTTCATATAATAAGCAAAAAAAGTGCTCTGTTGACTTTGTTAGTGCAAAGAATTTAATATGCGCATCCTCGGGGTAATATCAATATTTGTTGCAATACAGCCTGGAAATCGAAGTTTTTTTATCATTAAAAGTCAGCAATCTTTCTTGATGATAAATTGAAAAATCAGTCTGTTGATTTAGAGGGACCCTAATCTTAAACATGATGCATATTTATTAACCTCCGGCATGAACGTAAGCTTATTCTTCGAATAGTATCCTGCGAGATTTATTAATGCTACTTTGCATCGCTTTAAGCATTGCATTTAATGTATGATTGAACACGATTCTGTAGATCTGGCCAACGCGCAGACACAAACATATGCATTTATATGCGAGAAAGCTCATAAACTGATTTAGGCATATTTTAAAGGTAATCAGAGATAAATGTTTTTGATGCATTTACATTTTTATCAAATACTTTTTTGATAATTTTTATTTTAGGTTCAATATTTCTATGAATTTGTTTCGATAAACTAACTAAAAAAGTAAATAAATTAACAAAAAGCTAAATAAATCCTTAAATGTAGGGTTTTATTACTTATTTTAAAGAGAAACATTCAAACTAAATTAAAGACTTATTGAATTAGATGATTCCTTATCAATAACCATCAAGGAGAACTTAATAAAGCTTAAGAGAATACTAGGAAAATTCAGTAGCTAACAGGAAATGCAAAGGAATAATAACTGAGAGTAATCATTCACTCACAAGTCACGGAGTCATGACTATTCACTGGAAAATATTAGAACTGTATTCATTTGCCATCAATTAATGAGTAGCCTCTAAGTGTACATCTTCGTCTCAACACTTCTCTCGTAAATGCATTTGACCTATTGGGAAATTATTGAGTGTAAAATAATTAGTTTATTTAATAATGATACAATTTGTTCCGTTTAACTTCCATCAAAGTACAGCATGAGATAGAATCCAATACTTAGTTAGCGTTACACAATCATTAAGTATCTCTTGGGCAGAGAAATGATGAAAGTGAACTAAATAATTAAGCATATTGTTTGTTCTTTTATATAGGAGTTGAAATTGTCTTTCTTTTTGCAATTAGAAGATAATGGTCCCATCCGATTGATTTCCAAAATATCGAGAATCACGTTTCTAAGTGAATCGAGACTTTTGATATTAAAGATAAAATACAATATATTTTCTATTTGTCCAAGATATTTCTTGAGTTTGGAGATTACTTTCTTTTTTAACTTCATACAGAAAGAAAACAATTTCCAGACCAGTAATTTTGATGGAAGTTAACTAGCATTATATAAATTCTGCCACTTCTGCTGAACTAATGGACGATTCAATTTGAATAGTTTAGAAATCCAAATATAAGATAAATGTATCACAGCTAATGTCACCACACTGAATAGAGCTGTCATCAGACTCTTGAAAAGGACTTGGGTCAAGAAAATAAAGCATGCCGGTGGAATTCAAACAATGTAAGATATGTCTGTGACAGCATGGCTGCCAAACTATACAATATTTCTTGAAAAAAAAGTGTTGAACAATGATGTTTTTGGAAGTGATGCGATTTTTTTTTTACTTTGATTTCTTCTAATGGTATGCACAATGGAAGAATCTCGAATCCAACCTAAAAAATTGCTTGCATATTGTTAATTTCTTCTAAAGTCGATTGATTAATGAAAGACGGTTTGTCATTTCTATGAGCGTGACAGTACATTTTAAATTCCAGTATTTTTTACGCAAAATAAATATTTTAAAAAAAAATTGAACGTATTTATATTTATTTTCACGGGAAAAAATGCCAGAGTGGAAAAATGCACTTACAAAACGTGAAATAAACTGAAAAGTTCCAATATTGCCTTTTTACTGAAAAAATAAGTTAAGATTTGCTGTCAGTTGTAAAATATAATCGATTATGTGCCTTCCGTTCATGATTGTTGTTAATTTATAAATGTTTTTTCTTCTTTTTTCTGAAAGAACATTTTCTTGATTAGCGGGAAACAAACGAAATCGATAGATTTTAAACAAACACAAAAGGCACTGCAGCAAATCTGTCTTTTAAAGAAAATAAATAAATAAAAAACTAAAAAGTGAATGCGGGAAAAAAATAAATTGAAGACGATTTTCACCAAAAGCTGCTATATTCAACGAAACACTTTCATAATGCTTCTAGCTTGTAACAATGGCTTTCCTTTTTTTCTTTCTGAAATTTTTCTACTTGAAAAATGAAAGAAAAAAAAAACGGAAGGGGGAGTAAAAAGGAAAGAAATTTAAGGGTTGAACACGAGGGGAAACAAAGCGCGCGTGGGAAAATGTGGCACGTGTCCAGAGTAATTAACCAGAAACTCAACAAGGAGGCGATAGCTGCCTTCTGCAGGAAGGTCGCTAGATCAAATAAAATGAATTACGTTGAGTGTTCCAAAAGTTTGAAGGGAGAAGGGTGCTCATCATTTTTTTTTTCTTTTCATTTTCTTTTTATGTCGCTGTCATCATTCACTGGTATTCTAAGGTGTCGTGTTCGTCGGTTCGATTGCTTTGAAGGTCAAATTGCTTCGAGGTAAAAGCTAAACCGCACGATCAGACGCATTTATATATCATCCAGAAAAAAGTAATTCTTCTACGATTTAGTAGTTCAAACCTTTACGAGCAATAACAGTTTCTTTTCTTCAAGCTCAATGGATGTGTGTAAAATGAAAAGAAGCGATATTAAGAGAAAAATATTTTAAGATATATCTTGTTTTGAATCGTTTCTTAATGTGTCTGTTTTCTTTGTCATTATCGATGTCCATGAATGGATGCATCACATTTTTTTAAATATATATTGGAGCAAAAATTAGAAAAAAACTTCGCTGTTTTACTAAAGAAAAATATTTTTGAAAAGGAATAAAAATTAAAGATCTCAAAATTGCCCAAATGAATTTCATACTCATAAATGAAAACTTTACTTATATACTTATTAACATGTAAACTTTACTTTAATTACTTATTAACATACAATAGATATATAATTTTAGTATCTATTAACATGTAATAGATTCTTAATGCATCTGAGTGAAAAAATAATTAACAAAAGGCAGGAGGTGTATCAAATGCTATATTAACTCAATGGAATGAAATATTATACCTGGAACTTCGCTTTCAAAAAAATAAAAGTCCATTCTTTTTAAACAAATAAATTATCCAACATTTAAGCATCTTTCTTTTTCTCACTCGGTTTAAAAGCAGTTTTCTGATATAGTAATATAAGTGCCAAAACATTCAACTGTCTTATTGTAATTATTAAGCTATTAATTAACTTAAAATTTCTAAAACACAACTAATGTATTTTTTATTTTATTTCAATAAAAAGAGAGATGAAATAAGATCCGATTATAGTTTTCAGAGAACTTTAGTCTTGGAATAAAATCCTAAGTAATATTTAATTTTTATCGATCCTTATATATTTTCAGAAACTCTCGTGATGGGATCATCCTCTTTACGTCATACTATTCAAAAATAGGGAGACTAATAAAATTCAAGAGTATATCCAAAATAAATAAGCCTTCCGACAGTTAAATTCTGTAAATCCTAAATAAAAAAAATCCAGTTTCCCCTTTTAGACATAGCGAAAATGCTGGGTCTCAAGACGTAAAACTGAAACGTGCCATTCTTCCGCAACCTTAAGCATCCACTGAAAGAGATCATGAAAAATATAATTTTGTAAATTCTGAATTAAGTAAAGTACCATCCATGGTACTTTAGTTAATTCATAAAAAAAAAAAAAAAAAAAAAAAAAAAAAAACTGCGTGTGAAATATTTCAATCAGAAAAATATGTGTATATTGATTAAAATTTCAAATGATCATGTCCGGAATGATAAAAAAAGGCTAAAATAAAATGCCTTTAGTAGAAGAATACGAATCTCTCAAAATCAACTGTCTTTAACGTTATAGAGAAATGGGGTTTACTGTCATGTTTTATTTAATAATACATAATGTGCATATATAATAATACTAAAATGATACTGATAATGAAATTTTAAATGATATTTTTAGGCAGTAAATGGATAATTAGAAATTTAAGTACTAAATAAAATTAAGCTGTTTCAGACGATGAATGAAACTGATTGCATAAAGAGACATGTTTATTTTGCAACGTCTTAAAGTTCATATTACAATATTACATTCTATTTTTGCATTTTCCACCATTCCAAATTATGTTTATAATTTTTATTGTAAAACGACAACGTACTCTATAATAAAGTATTGCAGGTAGTCTTACAACTTCAGATGATTTTCATAAAATATAAAAACTCCTTGTATTGTTTAACAGAATTTATATGCTTCCGTACTATTTGCATTTTGCAATTGAAACTTTTTGTGTTTTCCATTTTGAATACCTTATCATAAGAAGATTCTTTGAAATATCACGAAACGTATTTAAGAAACGTACAGTAAACGCTTAGTAAACACTGTGTGATAAAAAATAAATAAATTTTAACAGAAAACAGAGTACAAAAAAATCTTTTTTTATTAAAACTTAAATCAAAGCATACACACAGAAACAGAATGAACATAAAAAACAAAATAAAAAATACATTATTTCTTTCAAGTCAGAGAAAAAGAAGAAATCCTTTTTTCATTAAATTTAATAATTTTTTGCTTTTGAAATTGTTTTACTTTCTCCGCTTTTCTCGACGTTTGAATAAACTATTTACTAAAGCCCAAAACTTCAAATCAAATTTTATAAAAAAATACAATTTTGAAAATATTTAAGAAAATAAATTAATCATTTTTTGTATTAACAGAGAATTTCAAAACTTTACACACACATTTATACAAGCACACCAGCTATATGAATTTTTTAGTGAAGAGTTTCTCCTCTTACTCAACTGCTTTCTTTTGCTTCTACATTATATTTGCTTATGAAAGATGAATTACTTAAAGATATTTTCTAAAAGTTGAATCTATCACTTTTAAACTGACATATTTATTTATATCTGATAATAAATTACATAACGGATCTTTAATGATCTATGATCCAATGATTAGAATTTTAAAATTTATAGTGTCCCTATAAAAATATAAACTTGCACCAAAAGTATAAAGTTCATACGACATATTTATTCTTAACTATTTGTCATTCAAATATTATGCGTTGACATATTTACTTTTATAATTTATATTTTGATGTTTATTTTAATGTAAATGCTTTCATTAATTCATAGCCTATTTTAGACCTTTCACAAAAATAATTTTGCGATGAATGCGTTAATTCTAACAAGATAAAATTTCAAATTCAGAAAATTATGTTAGATGCCAAAAATGAATTCAGTTATCCAAAACTTAGAAGCCAAGATGAAGAATTTTTCTTTTTCTCCAAGTTTTTAATAGTCTTGAATAATGGTATAGTACGTTATTATAAGGTTTGATATATCTGAAATTTTCGGAAATTGAGTAAGGTGTGAAAATACCATGCTTTGAAAGCCAGGATTTTAAAATATTACCCCAGTTTCGAGATAAATTGAGAAAGAACCAATGAAGTTGCCTTCAAAAAAACGACAACATTTTGAAATTAGAAAAATAGTTTTATCAAAGATAAAACTGTTACTTTCTTGTACCAAAGAATTCTTAAATTCTATTTTTATATCTTCATTATCTTTAAAGAAAATTTGTAAAATATAAATCTCACTAGAAAGTAAGGAGAACAAATGATGAAGATTCAATTTAGACACTCCCATTCTGGCCAATTTATGAAAGTAAATAAAGCATTACCTTTATAAGCATTTCTTATTGCCGCAAATTACTTGATCATAACGTATGGATATAAAATCATTCAGAAATAACACAAAAATTACATGTAATAATATTCATTTTTATTTAAATTAATTTTCTTGAATCTGTATAAAAGTATAAATTTCAATTTCTATTCGGTCTTTAAGCAATAAACTAAAAGCTCTTTCATAATGAATGAAGTATGCTGTATTTTAATTAGTCAAGTTTTAGAATTGAAAAAAAGTAATGTATAACATTTAACGCTCTTTAGAAATTTCGTAAACTTTCAGTTGGTAACAAAGAAAGTATCATAATTTAATAATTTGTTTGGAAAATATACGTGTATTCATTTGAAAATGAATTCATTCCTCAGATGCAGAAAAGGAAGGAAATAATAAAATCAGTTCTAGAGACTGAGAAAACTGTGCTGAAATTGTTCATTATTGCTCATCCTACACGTGCAAAAGCAATATCGTTTACTCATTATCATCGCTTGTTATGACACGCTGCATCGGAAAATATTATTCTCGGTACAGCGGCAATTAACTAAATATCATCCTGGTTTTGATAGCTGTCTGATACATAGGGATTTGTGAGATAAAATAGAATGAACAGCTTGCCGAGGTAAAAATTAGATTGAGTTTATCATTTGCCTTCACCTCATTAATCTTTTTTTTTAAATTTTCATTTCAGGAAAGATGTAAATTATGAGGGATTCCTGAGGGGCATAATTCATAACCTGTTTTAATACTTCTGTTCACCTTTAAATGAGTGTAGTTTTCTTTTTCTTTCAGTTAAGGAAAATGAGTTGTTTCATTAAATTTCTGTTCCATACTCATAATTTCTAACTTATATGCATATCACTTTTGTTCTCCGATTCTAGTAGCTTGTGGTATGTTTCAAACAATGCAGATATTTTTCTTTAGTAATTAAATTCCACAACGAAATAAATGACAATCTATCGATATAATTTTCATATGTTTCAATTTTTAAAAATCATTTGTTTGATTCTTATACAGAAGTTTCTCAAAGGCGAAATATATTTTATAATCCTTCACATATCTTATTGTATCGAAAAATTAGAATTATATTTGTGATTTATAATTAACAGTTTTAAAAAATTAAGAAAAATATTAATTAAAATGTAATTTTTCTGGTTCAATATCACAATTACAAACTATTTTTTCAAAATAAGAATTATATTGTAATCCCATATTTATGTAATTTCAATAGATTTTGAATTTTTTTATATATTACTTCCATAAAATACTCATTGCATTTTCTCTGTTTAAATTTAATTATATCATATATTATAGAACGTTACTTAAATAAAAAAAAAAATTTCAGAACGGAATTCTACAATAATTCTTATATAATTCATTGCTGGAAAATTTGCAAAAGGTATTTTGATCAAGTATTTTTTTAATCACAATTTCCTCCTGAATAAAATAAAAACTACTTTTCAGCATTTTTTGGTGACATCAAATTGAAAATCTTCAAAAACAGTGGTTAAATAAAATTTAGCTTCATTGAATATATATAGATCTGTATATTATTAGTCATTATTCTAAAATAATTTGTTTGATTTGCTTTCCTGCTTTTAAATTGAATTTTGATTAATTGTTTTATTTTATTTGAATTGCCTTTTCCAGACTATCCAATTCATATATAGGATTCATATTTTAATGTATGCTTGCAGTCAAAGTAATATTGAAGTAGGTTTGAGCACAAAAATTTCAGATTGATATATTTTTAAATATTATCTTTAATTTAATAGCAGGTTCAGTCAATTGGTATTTAATCTGGAAAACGTGGGTACTGCATTGCAGGTTCGAGCCCCGATTCCAGCATACGATAGGTTACAGTTATGCATATATTTAGGATATTTTTGTTTAAGAATCAAAATGTTACTTGAATCAGAAGAAAATTATACGGCATTTGGACACAATAATGTATGAAGAATTAAACAACCATCTTTTTGAAAGGAAGAAACTGTCAACCCTTTATTCGTTTATTTTTTTTGTTAATTTTTTTTATATCCGATGTCAATCAAAGATCAGATAAATCAGATGTCAGATCAAATTATTTAGAGAATATCAAGCTATTTCTTTTAGCTTTTTTCTATATCATATGTCAATCAAAGATCAGATAAATCAGATCAAAATTATTTAGCGAATATCGAGCTATTTCTTTTAGCTTTTTATTAAAAACAAGTTCTTCCGGCTGTAATACATTTTTCAAAGTAATTAATTAATTTTTTGAATGTTTCTTTCAATACATTTATGAAATTTCCTTCAAAGCACGCGTCAGAAAATCACCAAAATAACACTTTTTTTAACTTTGTTTTCAGTTAAGGGAATAAAGGATGTCAATAGGAATAAGTTTGTTGAATTTGAAAGAGGATTTAATACATAAATGACATTTTTTGTCAAAAATTCAAGTACAATTAGCGAACTTGGACTGGATTATTACGTAACAAATACCATCTATTTTTTCCGGTATTCTGAACACCACAATGAAATTGGTCATTGAACGATTCAAAACATTTAAATAATACCCGCTAAAATAATTTACTTACTAGTAATTTTTTGTCAGTCAGAACAAATTCTAAACATTCTTACTATTCCTTACTATCAAATAATGTATTGAACATTGTTTTAATTTTAAATAATTCTCTTTAGCTTATGGTGAGGAGTTTTTACTTTCATCCAACACACATCATTTCGTCATATCATAAGAGTTATTCAAAAGACCATGTAATATCACTGATAAGATCTATTTCGAGAAATTTGTATCATTTTCAAAAGCTGATTTGATACCTCTGCAACGTGATTTTTTATTGATTTTTATTTAGTAATCAAAATATGGGCAACAAATGTAGCATAAACTTTTATTTTGCTAAACTCTTCATGCAAGATGGCCACCTAATCGCTTCATCGTTGATTTTTGAATAATCTCCTATCATTCTCAATGATGAAAAGAGATTTTTTTGAGAAAACCAAGGACCTATTCAATAACCTCAGATGTTCTAGATGAACCAGATTTTCCGGTATGCTCATTAGTTTCCGGAATATTTCTTCGATTTAAAAAAAAGTGTTTGCGTTTGAAAATATTTAATTTACTTGAATAGAATCCACTATAAGCTAGTTTCATCATTTAGTACATTTCCGATGCATTTTTACTAAGTTTTGCATTAAATTAAACTATAGCGTCTATTTAAATTTAGCTCTTACCTCAATCTTAAAATTTCAACATTTTTAATTCTCTAATGAACAGTTGTGTTGTTAACTTATCAAATGCGCTGGACATTTGACAGTACTTTAGCAGAAGGTCTAGTTGTTTGTGAGATTACGCTGATGGCGCCATTATAGCCTGAAATCTAGTCTGAGTCTTAAAACTTCTATGACACAATTTATAGTCTTCTCTTGTTTGTCTTTGTAAGCAGTTTACTATTTACAAATGATGTTCGACATAAAAACTTCACTGTATAATGTACTGCCGAAATCCATCATCTTAGCTCTAAAATTAGATGATTCAAGAGTGGAAACGTTTTATCTTTTCCTGTTGCCACTCATGTCCCACTGACTACTTAAATTTCTGTATCCATCTCGAGCCTGTCAAATTCTTTCAAAAATACATTTTTACTCAACTTTTAAATTCCATCTCTAAAATATTTGTTTTTATTTTCTTCTTTCGTTTTGTTCCACATTCTTGTTGTCCTTGAATAGTACTTAAGTGTCGAAAAAGAAAGTGAATAAAAACAGTCGAAGAAAAATCCTTTTGATGAAACAAGATCAATAAAATATCTTACCCATGAGTTTTTCCTTCCTTCGCCAAAATGACATCGTCTAAAAAATAAGTGAAAGGAGCTTGGGAAAAAAAGCAGAGAAAAAGTCGACAGCAAGAAAAAAAATTCTGCTTTGCATAATTTATATTTCTGTCGAAACGCTGGCTACGTTATCTGTTGCAAGAATGGCTTTTGTATGAGTGAAACTCACTTTCATTTGCAAGTCTACCATATATGGCAAATGTTTGAAATCCCAACTTGGAAATCTTTTCCTTTTTCTTTTGAAAAATTGTGATGTTTTCTTTTACAGTATACCGATGTCGATTTGAGTTATGAATATGATTTACAAGAGTCTAAGCTTCTATTTAAGATCCCTGGGAGAATTTGTCCTTTTGGACACATTTTTCATTTCCTGAAAGCAATTATAATAACTTTCTGAAAACTTTTTTTTTTCATTTAACGATTCATTTTTTTAAACTCATGATTTTTATGAGAATTAATGCAATGCAAGATGGATGATAAGTATTAACACATTTTTTAGAGATAGATGTACCTAAATGTGTAACCAATATACTGGATATTTATTCCCTAGTTCTAAATGGATAAAAAAATGAGGTTGATGTTAATGATATATGACTTATCAAAAGTTATTGGTCAAGCCATTTGGAATATTTATTAACCTCATGTTGTGGCATCATAATTTTCCTCTTTTATAATATGCAGCGCTTCATGATATGCGTAATTCTAAAATCAAACTTCCCATGAGATGTTGGGTTTAACATTTACCAAGCAAATATGGTCATGTGCCATTAAAGCACTAATTTTGTTTATAAATGTTGTGTAGCAGTTATGTTTATCATAATGTTATTATTAATATTTTATCATCATGTTATTATTAATATGTTATCATTATGTTATTATTAATATGTTATCATAATGTTATTATTAATATTTTATCATCATGTTATTATTAATATGTTATCATTATGTTATTAATATATGTTATGTTATTAGCATTATGCTATTATTAATTTCTTTTTCAAGACCCTAGTAAAAATATGGAAGATTATTTTGTTTATAATTACATTATTCTATTTTTTTTATAGTTTAAGCTATTTACATTGATAAGTAAAAACTATTAGAAATAAATTAAATAACTATTTAAGGACTATTGTGTATCAATCGAAGATAAAAAAAAATATTGAATGATGTTATTCTGAAATAAATATGATAAAGTGTTTTAACTGAAAAGTATAAGATTGTTGAAAATATTTAAAATTTGTTTACAAGTATCATTGTAACGTATTGACATGCAATTAAATCGCCAAAATAAAGGCAAAATAAAAAGGAAGAAAAACTATATTTATTGCAACTTCTAAGTGTCACTAAGCTGCCATAAATCAGCTTAGAACATGTTAGAATGGTAATATATCAAAATAATTGATTTAAGTGTTGACAGAACAAGCCTGAATTTTTAAGTAAACACATCATGTCAATCAAAAGTTTTAAATCGATTCTTGTCAAGTTCGCAACATATTTATAAAAAAATGTTTATCATTTTCAGTGTAGTGAAGGGAAGTTAATTGCCTGATATAATTTAGGAACATAAAAATTAATCAATGAAAGGATTCAGTTATAATGCCAAGATGAAAAAAATGCAATTTGATATCATTTATTATTCAAAAACCATTCAATTTAAGTTATTTTTCAAAAAGCAGATTTAAAAAAAATATTCCATCGGAAATATTCACAGTAATCTAAACATTCTATAATGATCTAAATAAATATATGTAGACATTTAATCAGGAAAGTTTTGTCTTTCAAATAACACATTGCTCAAATCAGTAATACTACATAAAGAAATTTTTATTTTCAATAGAGATTTTACATTTAATCAAAAAAATTGATTTCTTATCTTTTTCATTTTGTATTGCATGTCTTCCTCTCTTTATCTGAGAGAGAAATCGAAATTTATACCAAATTAAGTTACTGAAAATAAATTTCAATTCACTTTGACAAAGAAATTATATTAATATTTATAAAAAAAATGCCTGTAATAGAATAATATTTGTTTAACCACCAACTTTATTGTAATGCTTATTTTTCTATGTTACTGTAAAATTGATAACATGAAATTATTTTATTCTGAGATGAAAAAGTTAACCATGAATAATTCTTAAGAAAATCCAATCAGCCTTATATGTGCATCTTTTGAATAAAGTAACAAAGAAAAACATTTTTTTTTTAAATTTCATTATTGTATTCATTTATTTTTCCACTTCGAGGAATTTAATAAGATATTATTTTACCCAATATGCGTATAAACAGTTCTTGTTATGAAATTCCTTCACCTTATTCCTAATTTTACCAAAATACTGTAGAATAAGAAATCATTTTTAGTTAAATTATGTGGTAGCAACTGGATAGTTAAACAGCTCAACAATTTTTATTTTATTGATTGTCAATTATTAATTATCCTTCATGGAAGAAAAATCAGTTTTAACGATCTCGAAGTATTTCAAGCAATATAAGTGATTATTAGTGAGGATAGAATACATTTTGTGTTTTGTGCTTTATTCAATAAAATTTATTAAAATTTTATTGACTGTATAAGCAAATCTTTATAACTTCTTAATTCTATATTGTTGTATGACACAATTGTATGTTGCAGATTTGTTGTATGACTGCAGATTTGAAATTGAATTAGCATCCTAATCCTTCATTTGAATTAGCATCCTAAATGAAGACTTAATTCATTATAATAGCAAAACATATTCTTTTATTGCAGTTAATTGAAAATATAATAACTTGATTATAAATACAATTATAGTATAATTATAAATATAATTGTATAATTGTAGTTTTGTTAATTATTTTTTTATCACTACTGTTACACAAAATCTAATAAAAGTTCAAAGTTACAACAATTTTCTATACAATTTCAAATATTACTCCACATACCATATGAGATTTCTTATTTCGCATCAAGGCTCTTAATAGAAGGGTTAAGACCCCGAGATCACAAATATAAATTTCAGAGTAGCAGAAATATTCATATTGAGTATTCTTTAATAACCATAATTAAATACATTTCAGGAAAATCTATTTAGGTCTAATTTCATAATTTTTTTTATAATGAACTAAATAATAATGTCATCATTAATCATTAACTAATAATTTATTTTCGTATTTTATTTTAAACCAATGTGGGAACATATGTGGAATATAAGACGAGGAAAATTATCATTTAAAATAGCGATAACGAAACCCTTTTGAAGTAGAGTCGAGATTATGTAGATACATATCATAAATTAAGTGATTACATCTTCAACATCTTCCTCGTATTACAAGCTCAATTTCAAATTTATTCCAAATTTAAAACGCAAAATAGCAACGGTCTGTGGAAGATATAATATAATTTAAAATAAGAAATTATGCCTGTGTATCTTTTACGGCGTCTTAAGAAAAGACATTTCATTCCCCCCACTTTTGTTATCGGAAACATTTGCGAAGAAAATTTCCGTAATCCCAGTCCCCCCACTATTTATCACCCCAAAAGTCATAAACCTAAGCCGGTCGTATGAAAGATAACGCTTAAAATTGCATCCAAGATATACGCCTTTTCAATATGCCGAACGGAAAGAGTCCGGTGACAATCACCGAGGCTTACCAGGATATTACCGATTTGTTCGCACTTATCCGCCTTCAGAAGATCCCGTTCACCCTCAAGACCACCCCTCGCACACCGTGGTCAAAGCTGCGGCTGAGATCTGGCCTAACAACTCAAGAGTTAAGATATTTATTGAATCGTTATCTTAAAAGAGAGCGAAAGAGAACTGCAACAACCCGTACCAGCCGACACATTTGATCCAATCGGTAGCTGTTCTGCCCTGAGTGGTGTTTGCAATGACTGTAAGGAACATCGAGGTGTTAGAAGATCACTGATCCGAAATTACGCGACATTAATCTTTAGAATCGCCAGCTTTCTAGACTAAACCCCCAACACTGCCTGCCCAGGATACTGGGCAATCGAACTACCTTTCGTGAACGCAATAATGTCTGGAAACTCATTGCAACCTTATACCAAAGTTTATGGTTTTCAGTAGAGATACTGCTCATATCGGGGCAACGAGAATTGGTGATATTTAGACTTTGAATCAAGGTGGAAAATATTAAAACAATTTGGGAAATTTGTAATCGATTTAGATTTAAACTCGAGTAAATGGGGATCATTGATTAGCAGCATCAGAATCTTTCTAAGGAAGGAAATTCCATTCTAAGATATTCAAAGCAGATTTTGTTAGAGATAAATTTGATTTTGTAAATCAAATGTATTTGGAGCTCAAATGAAATTTGGAGTTAAGATGAAAAGTAACGTAAGTTATTTCTTTATTTTAATCATCGAAAAAATATTTTGCCATCATTAAGGTATCCGATTAAGTTAAAAACACTGGTTTTCGACCACTTTGGCGAATTCTTCTTTTATTATTATTTCTTATAGTTCAGGCTTTCCTCTTTCCAAAATAGTATTTTCTAGGAAAAGGAAGGTCTGATCAATCATCCAGGATAATTTTAAACAATTTTTTAGATAAAATATTTCTTTAATTTTAATTTTCTTAAACTTTAATTTTTATAAAAATTATCCACCGTTAACATAATATCTCAAAAACTAATAGAGGTATTTACATAAAAATTTCAGCGTGTGTTTTAAATACTGTGGGCAATGAAATGGACCAAAATTTTTATTGTTGGTGAAATACTTTTTCATTTATAGGTGTTTTTAGAAAAATTAAGTTGTAAATTTATGGAAAAAATGTATATATACGTACATTTTTACCCATAATTTCTTTGCATCTCAAAATGTTTCTTAGATTTTGGTTCAATTCATTCATCATTATATTCTATAACTTGTGTACAAAGAAAAATAGGATTGCTGCATTACAATTTTGTGTAGCGTGTTAACCATTTAGGTTAAATTTCATTAAAATTTACTACAAATTTTCCTATTTCTCAAAATATATTATATTTCCAAATATTTTTTTGGATATATAGTGTTTATAATTGACAATACATCTAAAAACCATAAATAGTTTTTAAAAAATCCAATTTTTCAAAATTATTGCTTTGAACGTAGTCGGCTACCTTAAACTTGAACTACTAACATACTAACTTGTTTGAATTAAGTCCGTGAAAGGTTTATTCATTTCAGAAACATTAAGGGCAAAGATATTTTTAATACATTAATTTTGTAGGTATTTTTGAAGAAGAAAAATAGCTTACTTCCCCAACATTTCAGCAATTAATTCTACTGAAAGATTTGAATTGACTCTTGGAATTAATATTATATTTATATTTAGCCCATTAATTTTGCAGTAGTTTATGCAGAAAAAAATTGATTGCTTTAGTTTAGTTTATTATATGAACTAAATCTTCAACTGATAATTTTATTTTTGACTAAGAAAGATGAAAATGAAATGTTCAATAAAAGAAATAATTCTTTTAATATTTTCTTTTCTTGTATTTTGTTGTGCAGGGAAAAATTCATCAGATGGACACCAGGGCAATATTGCATGGGTTCTTATTTAATAACAAATTCCATCTATTAGATACAGTTGATATTTGTTTCACATATCTGACACTTGAATATCTCAGAACGTATCATTCTGAACTCTAGTTGAACGTACAGTTGAATCTGCTTGAATATTTTTTGTTTTGTTTTTTATGTATGCAGTTATATATCACCACGAATTTCATCCACCATACTTGATTTAATCCTATTATCGACATTGAAGTATTTGAACGAATGGAAAAAAAGTTAACAATTTTTTTAATTCATTGTAATTGTCATTTCTTGGTATTATAAATTTCTATTCTTCTAAAATTAATCATTTTGTTCTTGCCCATTGAAATTTATCATATTTTATGTATGACAAGTTCTATAAAATTCTACAAAAATATGGTGCTGGTCTTTTGTGAATCAAATTTTGAAAATGCCTTTTTTTTTAAATATACGATTTTTGAAAAATTGATTTTGAAAGCTCTTTTAAAATCTTTTGTACTCTTTCTTGTATTGTTCATTTGATGCTATTTAATAATCTATCAATACTTAAGTTATAAAATTCAATATAAAACAAATTTTCTCATTTATTTTCAAATATAATTCTCCTACTTTTGAAGCATGTTACGTCGTTTTATAACCTTATTTGTTATCTGTAAGGATTTATCAAACAGATGTGTGCAGAGTACGAAAACTTTTATTCTAAATATTTTGGTTGAATAGAGTTAAAAAAAAATTGGAAACAATTGTAGATTAACAAATTGATGTAAAAATAACAAAAAAAGTTAAAAAGACATTAAAATATGAATATAGTTAACAACAGTTATATAGTTAAAGAACTAGGCAAAAATCACTATTTTAGGAAAGTTATTTTTTAGTCTGTAACGTTTTACAATAATTATATAAGAATACATTTTATAACATTAGCTATTCATAAGGTTAAATATAAGTTGTTACTCCATTTTAAGTTAATTATATTTTATCTGTTACAAAAAGAGAGTTGCACATATTTTTAAGATAAAAAGATAGATTTTTCATTACCCATTCAACCAAGTGCATGAACTTTTTAATGAAAGAAGAGTTACGAAGATAAAAGAATGTGGTTAAATTAATTAATCTGACACGTTTCATTTACTTTATGTTAATACACCTCTCTCTTGGATGTACAGTGATTTTCTTTTGCGTAGTATGATTTTCTATGTTTTATTTTAAAGAATCAACCAAAATGTATTTAAAAGAAAATTCTTTAATTTATTCAATCGTACTTCAAAGGGAATTTGTTATTGAAAAAGATAAATCTCTAAGAAAAAAAAATTTAAAAAAGAAGAAATCAGCCCATATGGTAATTAACGTAAAATAATGTTTTCTATTATTATCAAACACAAAGCTGGTGTAATTTTCAATCAAGAAAAAAACATCCATCTAAAAGTGTTAAATATCCAATTCCATACAGTCTACGAATGCAAATTCAATATTCCCTTTAATTTTCTAATAATCAAAAAGGATATTTGAGGAATCATATTTGTAATAAATTATTCAATATTCGTATGGTTTCATCAAGCATAAATGAAGTAATTATTAAAAGTATATTTCACTGATTACAATTTAAAACTAGTTTATTAAAGAAAAAAAATATTTTTAGGTGATTTAGCATCGTGTGAGAATTCTCAAATAATCCTTCCACAGAATACCTTGCACATTTCTAAGCCAACAATTTTAAAAACTCTCTCCTGAATTATTCCAATAAATAATTAACTATTCATGCAAAAAGACTTTAAAATGTTAAATTCTCGATTAGTAGATCTGAAAAAATAATAAGAAGAAAAGTTAATATCAAATATTTCAGTTTCAAAACAAAAAAAAAATCCGATTAAAAATGCAATCTTAAATTTTTAATTCGTATTCTTTTTTCTTTCTTTTTAAAACCAGGAAAACGAAAATTAGAAAAAAAATGATATAAATGTAACTGGTAAAAAGGAAGAAAAGCATATATATTAAACCTTATGTTCATTTTGTATAGTATACCATACGTACAACTTTATAAAAATATAGTACCACTATAAAATAATTTTTATAAAGTTGTATGTATGGTATACTATACAAAATGTATAGCTACCTATATACATTTTTTTTTTTTTTTTTTTTTTTGCTTTTCTTCAAAAAGGCAATCTTGCCACGATAAGGGTTAAGATATTTCCACTTCTTAATCAGAATCGAGTCTGATAGATCTAGAAAACAGCAATGTCTTATTGGTTTCGAAAAATCTTTTTAAAATGTTATTAATTTTTATTATAAATATCCTAGAATTAATACGCATTTAGTAGGAATGTTATACATCTTCATATTAAATTGCCTTATAGGAGAAAAGAATGCTTATTTTTTATATTGTTTATAAATGGTTTTGATCAAATTATACTTTTACTAAAAATACTATATATTCATTTCTAACTATATTATAAAATACATATCTAACAAAATTACCAGATATTTTTTCAATTAGTTTTAGCTTCTTTACTTTTTCTTATACAAGGTACACACACAAAAAAAAAGTGATGCAATCCTCATAAAATCCGAGTTCTAGATTTTGAGGAATCTAGCACTTCAGACTTCCCTGAATCCGAAAAAATAGATTTTTGGAATTATGTCTGTCTTCACTCTGCCTGTCTGCCTATGAACACGATAACTCAAAAACGCTTTGAACTAGACAAATAAAATTAAGTTTAAGTTTTTCATATCAATATTGCAAATTTTGAGAAATCGAGTCAGATGAAGCTTGTCCACCTAGCTATCCAAATATAAATTGATAGGATTATTACAAATCGAAGTTGCTAGATAGTTTAGATTTGATACATGGGTTTACGCTTAAATGGTAGATAATGTATTTGAATTTGGAACCAAATACGATGAGGGGTTGATCTTCTATTGGTTTATAATTTCACAAGCATGTAAACGCAATGATTTAAATATATGAAATAATTTATGGGGTTTATGTAAATAAAATTGTTTTTTTTTCGTCAAACTTTGGCTTCAATTAGTATAAAATACGCATTCAATTTTCTGGTACCTGGTCATTGACCACATCCTAACGATTATCTTAAAAATATCACTGAAGTTCGAAAGCTAATAAGCTATTTCGTAGCCATCATTCACAAATGGATGCTTTGAATAATACTCAAGTACATTTATTAGAAAATAAGCGAGAATGTTTTAGAGTGAACACTCCTACTAATTTTAATCATTATTTTTTATAGTTATGAGATAAAACAATGTTTTATTTCATTTATTAATGCAATTGTTATCTGACCTTCATACCTCTGTTGACGAATAGTAATAAAGGTGCATTTTAATGAACTGATAAATCGTAACACTTTCGGTGTCACATCAATCAATCCATATTAATTCAGATCAGGTTTTCGCTGTTCCATCCCATTTAGTACCTGAAGAGAATTCCTTATCAATGATTGGTTAGTAATAATAGCGAATAAACTGCAATTTAGTAATTTCTCATTGTCTGCATTATTGTCCTCGACCATTAATCCTCTGTAAGAACCAATCAATGCAAGTTTCAGAATGGTGACCTACATAATGGGAATTTCTGTTTGTAACTGTACAGAATTATGTTGTCTTGACTTAGATCAAATATCATTTCAGACTCGAAATCTTAAAATGTACAATACAATTTATGAAGGAATTTAAACCTACAAGTAAATAAAATTGAAGCCGCAAACATTTTTAATAGATCGTATTGGAAAATAAATGTATTTCCCGAAACCCAGGCGCGTCTGAACATTTGGACATTTGAAATAAACATGATTGATTTTTGCAATAATATACAGTAGAAGTTTCATCTATTAATATTCTGAAGTATTTTTTCAGACATAAAAATCTTTTAATATAAGGTGAAATATTTTATTTGCAGTATATTGAATAAGATATTGAAAGTAAAGAACCATTTTTTTTTAACTTAGCGGGTATAGTGAGGAATAATTTGAAATGAAATATGCAGTACTTGATAGTAGCCTTATTCTAACTTAAAAATGACTATCTCATCTTTTATATAAAGAATTTAATGAAAATTCTTTTGAAGTATTTTGAACTAGAGTTTAAATGCAATTTTTAAAAAAGTAAAGCGGATTTAATATAACACTAAATGTTGTTGTTACTTATGGCACTTGCCATAGATAAGCCCGCTGACTAAGTCAGCGGTTTAAGCTGAATTTGTGCAGTAGCTTCTGAGAGTAAGGCCCCTGACCACCCGATGACAGAAGTCTGAATTCTAGCTCATATGAAGATGACACTCACACACTTACTTGCACAGCCTCCTTTTACAAGGGGGGGGGGAGAATCTTTCACACGCCTCACAAATAGAAGAAAAGGTAAAGAACAACCATGCTCGAACCAGGATTCGAACCCCGAGCGACCAGATCACACTGACTATAAAAACAAGAAATCAACTATGAATAAAGCATTAATTTCACATTTTCATTGCATATTTGTATCCTTTATTTTAAGGCAGAAAGAATCTTAGCTTATCTGTTCAGAAAGATGATTTTGAAGAATATTTCTATTTAATATTTCGTACGTTCTAGAAAAAGCATCTTGGCGTCTTTCAAGCTATTTTAAGAAAAGACGAGTCATACTCTTTACAAACCCGCGAAGTAAAAGAGTTCTTCTGTCAACAACAGTTATGTCATTTATTAGTCATATCATGACACCATCAACCTAGAGTGTCATTCTAATTTTGTAGTCTTTAGAGATAAAAAGGTGCGATTAATCTTAATGTTACATATCCCATATTTGAAGCGTATATACATAATATTTTCAGATATTTGCGCAATGGATAAGATACCTACTAATACAGCATCTATATTTTGAGCTTAGAACTAAAGCATAAGCCATTACTGTGTTGCAGTTTTATATAATGGAACTTCGTTAATGCTAAAATATGAGATGAATCCCTATTGATGATCTCAGATGCATCTCTTCTTCTATTGAATGGAATATTTAAAAAAAAGTTCTAAATACGCAATTAAATTAAATTTATCCTCATATTTCGGTATATTAATCAATTTTCAAGCCGAAATCCCTAGCACTATATTAACTGACTGAACATTCTTTGCCAGCACGAAATTCTATGTCCGATGCAAAGCAGTAATAATTAAATTTTCCTATTTCATCGCGACATTCTATTTCCTTTACCGAGATAACATTCATTCTTTCAATTTCCATTTCACCAATATACTTTCACATTTATAAATAAATAATAGAAACATACTTCAGGATCCAATTGAGTACCGTAATTGAAGTGAAAAATAAATTTCAATGCAAGACAAAAATTTAATTGTGTGCTGTTTTTTCATTGCATTACAAGAAAATAAATAGAGTAGTCATACAGCAAGTAATTGATTTTATGGTCTCAGAAAAAATAACCTTCCTCCGTATTTCCTACGTTACTGGGATAATGAAATATTTTATTTCATCGTGCGTGGCTTTTTAATTTAAAGTAAAATAAACCAGGTAATTCAATTCAATTGACACAGAAGCTTGATGGTGATAAATTTTCTATGAGTTTAACTGCGAAAACGCCACGCTTAATTAGAGATGCAAATATTTTTTGACTTTTCGTAGAACGGAAAAAACTTTTTGTACAGTTGTGCTTCACTAAATAAATTTTTAAGAAGTTTCTAAACGTAATAAGCAATAAGGTATTTCTAATATTAATAAAGAAGTCGTTATAAAATAAAAAAGAAAAACGATTTAAATACTATTAAACAAAAATAATGTTTAAGTTTCTATAATATTAGTATAACATTACTGGATTTGTGCCTATTTATAAAATATAATTGAAATAAATTTGTAATTATTAACTTCAATCTAATATTGAGAATAGCACTTGGACGGCAACCTGTTCTACAGATTTTCACACCACACTAGTGAAATTCAGATGATGGTGAGATTATCTTTACCAACATGATAAATGAATGCAATACATTCACAGAGATACACGTAGCATGTATTAATCACACATGCATGGCGCTTAGTTCAGTTATATTAACATGTTGTTTTTAAGCAACACTTGTGCTATTTTAGGACGGACCTCGTAATACTGAACGACGCTCAGAATGACGAGTTTTAGCTGCCCTCTTTTCCAAGTTTCCACTCCACACCAACGGGAGGATAATTAGTCGCACCGAATTTAACATGTTCCAGACGTACTTACATGGGTATCCTTTAAGGAGATCAAGTTTCAAAATTTTGACCTCCGGCACCGAATCCGAAATCCTTAAATGAGGCCACTATGACACAATATATAAAGCAATTCTTCAGTAAAATCAGATAAAGAATTTGAGTGGCAAATTGAATCACAATCAGCATTTAACTTCTAAAAATTCCATTTCAAGTTAAGATCAGGACACAATAAAAATGTAATTGAATATGTCATCTAATTGTCTATTATGTGCTATGATGAAATGTTCCTCATCCAACAGCAAATTAATTTCAAATCGAAATAGAACTAACCCATTTGGCACGATAATGAATTTATTAGAATTTAGTCGATTTTTAAATTTCATAAAGGTTGTATCCCACTAGATCCAACATATCTAGCCAATTCTCTTTGTCAAGGACTCATGATGAAAGGTTGGAATATTCTGCTACTCAAAGCAGGTCACTTTATGGATTTTATAAGTGTTAGAACTAATGAATACTTGTAAAAGAAGTCAGGCTTTGCCGAAAGTAGTCTAGAATAGGTTGTCTTCATGGAGATATTTCAAGAGAATTATTGGATATACATATTTCTGTTTTGCCTGGTGAAAAGTCTTCAACAGCCTACCTAATGGAGACGAACAATTCATTACTAAAGCTAGGACAGCTTTCAATATCTTTGAATAATTAACGGTAAAAGTCAGACACTATCTTAGTTTCTCAGGTAGAATAAGCAATAAAAAGTTGCTTTTATAGCATCGTAAAAGAAAGGAGAAAAAATGAATTCGCCTGACGTCGCAATCACATTCCAAATGTATTTGCGCTCGCATTACAAAACATAATTGCCACCTTGGGTTTAGATATAGTCTGACGTTCTTTTTGAATGTGGATCACTTATACAGGAATGAGAGCCACTCCCAATAAAAGCTATTTAAAAATAACAATATTATAAAACTATTTAAAACAATATAATAAAACTATTTAAAAATAAACAGATAAGAAACAACATCCTTATATAACTATACAAATGATGCCATCTATAGTGCATTGGAAGCATACATTTTACCAAGAACTATTGCAATGCCACATTTTAAAGAAAATTTAGTGATAACTTCAAAATCTTTAGAAGGATAACTGAATCTAATCTTATATATAACCAGCTAAAGTAGTCTTCCTGAAACTATCTTGCATACTGCCTAATAAAGGTGACATTACCCCCCACCTCACACAAGCATAAAATTGTGAACATTTGGCCAGTTCCTGTGCACTATGAGCTTTTCAGAGACCCACACATGAGAGTTTTGTGCTTCGTAGTATAATAATCACAACCTGTACATATGTATTATCAACCATATGCCATTTGGTGAAGAACAATTACGAAAGAGACAGACAGATTATTAAGGGACATATTTTATTTATTAAAGTCATTGCGTTTATGAGGTATAGCGTTTACATGTATGCAAAAGTACAGACGGACAGGCAATTAATGTTTCACAGATTTGATACAAAATTTGATGCAGATTTGTACTTAAGATATTATATTTGTGTATCAAATGTTATCCATTTAGCTTCCTTCGTTTTGAACAGCATGCAGCCGAAGAAGCCTTTTGCTAGTCTATAGTACATATTTAGACAGCCGGATAGACAGACTTTCTAAGAATGGATTTCGGTGAAAATTTCACAGAATTCAATAAATTTGGTCATATAGCAAATTTCAATCGTCTCCTAAAAGCGTTTTTTAGCTATTGTGTTTGCATGCAGATAGACATATTTCCAAAAATTCGTATTCTGGGATATTTGAAACCTGAAGATTCCTCACAATCATCAAAAAACCAAGCTCACGATCATCAAAAAATCACGCTCACGATCATCAAAAAATCACGCTCACGATCATCGAAAAATCACGCTCACGATCATCAAAAAATCACGCTCACGATCATCAAAAAATCACGCTCACGATCATCAAAGAATCACGAGTTTGAATTTTTTGATGATTATAATATTTCATATACAAGAAATTAAAAATGTTCAGATCAACACTGATTACTTGAAATAAGTTCGTATTTTCTGCTTTGTCATATATTTTTTCATTACTTCAGTGCGCAGGATTTTTAAGAGGCTGTTGTCCGACTGAAAATAAATGTTTTTCCGACTAAAAAGTTTTAAATAATACTTTTTCTCTTTTTATAATTTAAATGCCGTGGAAAAACTATCCAATTGTTAAAACGGGGTGAAAATTTACACATTTATATCTAAACTTGCTTTTATAATAAGAAGCAGAAAGGAATTACTGCTTTTTTCCCCTCCGGATTCTTAATTAAAAAAATTTCTGAAAGTAAGAAAAACAATAAAATTTTGATAAATGGGAACTGAAAACAAACCATGAAATAGTGCAAGAAGCGAATTACGAACACACATCTGAAATGTTTTTCGTTTAAAAAAAGCAAAGTAGTATTCTAAACAATTTTTTTTTTTTTTAATTATGAAGTCCAACATGTCTGGCAAACATGAATCACCAATTTCATTTCATTTTAAATGTAAATCAACGGTGATAAATAGTGAAGATTTGGGAACATTAATAACAGAACATTCTAAGAAGACGTACGCCATAGATAAATCATCTTCACGTATAATGTATTTCATAATTCGTTTTAGAGTTATTGCGTGAATTAAGAATACAGTTTTCAGGGAATAAAGAGATCCATTCACATGACTGCAAAATCATTTATCACAATTAATTATAAATCCCTGACATATATTGAAAGCTTCAAAAGAAAAAAAAATGATTTATATAAAAGTAACTTGATATATTGACTGAAAGAACGACAGGGGATGCATTATTTACAAGAAAATGTACACTGAAATTGCTTAAGCAATTTTAGGTTATTAATGCTTTACAAGTTAATATTACTATACTTTTTATATCACCTGAAAAAGTTACAAAAAATAAATAAATTGGAACAATACACAGGATGAATTAAAAGTCAGGAGCTAAATCAGAAATGAAAAAATTCGCAAATGAATGAAGATAAAAGTGAGTCATTTGTACAGGAAGGATGGAAATGAAATTGGAATATATATTTCATGAAGTCAAAATTTGCTGACAGCAAATTTTATTTTGACTACGAGATTTTGTTGTTACTGATAGCACTTGTCACAGACAAGCCCACTGACTAAATCAGCGGTTTTAAGCCGACTTTGGGCAGTAACTTCTGAGAGTAAAGGCCCCAGAATACCCGAGGGAAGAAGTCTGACTTCTAGCTCATATGAAGATGACACTCACACACTCGCTTGCACAATCCTTTTTTACATATGGATCTTTCACACATCTCACAGATAGAACACAGGGAAAGGAACAATCATGCCCGAACCAGGACTCGAACCCGGGACGCCCAGATCACGAGGAAGACGAGTTACCCCTAGGCCAAGACGCCGGCCTATGGCATGTTAATCTATTCATTTATTTTTTCACAAAGCAAGAATTTATAATTGACAATTTAAAAGACTAGATGCTCTGTAAGTACGATATTGATGCACTGCATATGATACGACAATGATAGAAGTAAAAGCTTGTAGATGTTCAGTGTGTCATGTACCATTCAGTAACAGAGCTGTTAAGCGAGAAGACATATTTTTTGAATAATTTCTAATGGTATGATTGAAGCATTGTTTAGCGCAGAAGTTCATAGACTAAAGAGCTGAGGTGTTTAATAACTCAATGAATACTTGTAAATACTTTCTACGATGAATAAATTATAGTATAAATTGCATAGATCCTACAATTGCAGACCTATCTTGCAGTTTAAACTTTAAATACTTTTATCAATTAATTCTGGTTTCATGGCAAATAAAGCGGTTTTATTTTTATTCTTTCTGTGCAAAAGTTATTTTCCTATCTTGATTCATACATCTTGTTTTAAACTATTTATAGAATTCCGTAGGAAAAGATTTAAAGTTATCACTGAAATGTAAGACACACTACCCTTGTTGACTTCCCATGGGGTTACATTTTCACAGTTACAATGAGCCAAAAAAAAAGGGGGGGGAGAGAGAAAAGAAACAGAAACGAAAACCTTTATTTAGAGTATAATAAAAGAATTGAAAAGTTCATTAGTGAATTTCTGACTAGGCAGACGAAGTAACTGCCCAGTCTGTCTAGCATTGGAAGAGAGTTGCAGGTTTGTAGATTATAAACTGTTATTAGTTTAACTGCGAAATGAAAAAGTTTATAAAAAGTACAAAATCCATAAATTATAAAAAAATTAGGTTTACAGTTTGTGTAAAATGTATAAATCTTTCATTAAAGTATAAATAATTATTTTTTGATCGTGCAATGGAATATTGATGGGCTTATTCTACACTTTACACTAATGTTTCTGATAATTTAATGACATACTAGGTGTGATTTAAAGTCAAATCTAACAGGCATCCAAACTTTTATTTAATTAATTAATTGGTAATATGGTATTCCACTTGACAGCTCTTGTAAAAGATCATTAAATAATAATTGTGATTAATTTTGCAAGACTTATGCTGATAGGAATCCTTCCATCCATGATATAATATTCAAAATGAGAAAAATAGATTTAAAAAAATAATTCTGTTTTCACCATATTAAAATGAGAATAAACTAACATAGATCATCAGCATGATGATTAGTTAAAAATATAAAACTAAATAAACCAGCTGTTAAAAGAAGAGCATTATTTAGGGCCTGAGATAACAAATTGCTTAAATAAGTCACTACCATCGTTCGAGTTAAATCTACAAATGGTCAAACGCACTTCTTTTAGCATGGAGTAAACATTCGGGAAAGGTTTGTTGAGATTGTCTGCCTACAGTTCCGAACTACGAGCTGAACCTCAAAATAGCTCTCATGTAGCCTGCAGATGAGATGTTAATCTATATGAACTAAGCTTGCATTTTCATTAAGTATAAAATAGAAAAAATAAATAATCTTATGAGTATTATTCAAATAAAACTTAAAGTAACAGTTATTATAATTATCTTTCAAAGCCAAAGTATTCAATATAAGAATACTTGTGAAGAGGGATAGTTTTTAATGAGACACTTTTGTTGTTTGAAGTCGTAATCATTTTCTAACGCACCCCTAACGTTATTTTTTATGTCTCCTTCGTTAAAAAAGTGTTTAAAAAATCTTGTTATTATTTAAAAACCCAAATTTTCAAAAAAATCCAAATAGGGATTTAAAAAAGCTTAGAAACTAGAGAATAAGGCATGAGAGTAAGTACACCTTTAACTAATCCGAGGTTGAATAATGATAGCATGAGTTTACGCATCTAATTATAATTTATATTAAAAATAATTTCAAAATGGAATTAGGATTATAAATAAAATTAAGTAATTATCGTCCGTGCATAGTAAAAATTAAGAACAAAACTTTGAATGAATTCATGTTTCTAAATTTTATAATGAATTGAATGCTTAAAAGTAAACAAAAGGTATCATTAAAATTTGGAACAAATAATAAAAAAAAAAATGAATCTATCCATTCGGTCACTGGAGCTATATAATTTGCATGGATTCAATCATGCAATTTTTTCATCTTTTTTTAAATTTAAATAATTTTAATACGTAAATTGAATATGTCACTGTAACTACAATGGGTAAGATTTTTTCAGTACATCAACACAGATTTGGTTTAGTTATATTGACGTCCCATTTTAAAGCAACACTAGGGCTATTTTCGGACGGACCTCCTAATTTTGAACCATGGTCAGATAATGAGGATGACATCTGAGCTGGCATGTCCCTCTCCACACTTTCACAACACACTAGCGATAGGACATTTGACCCAAAGGATTTAACGTGCACCAGACCCGCTTACACGACTTACATGACGATTCTTCGGTGGAATCAGGTTTCGAACCTCCAACCATCCGATTCCGAGAACTTACCACCAGGCCACCTTGGCCCACATCAACACAGAAGCTGCAATATTCTGACGATAAAAATATCGCAAATGTTAATTGTTTAGACCTTTGCTTTTTAAAATTCGATGTCTCGCCATATGTTTGACGCATCTTATTAATAAATGGTGCAAATAAACTCCATCGAACCAAACTAAATCAAAATACAATTAAAGCAAATGCTCACAGTTTTATATTATTCGATATAGAAAAGAATAACAAAATGCAAAAAATATGGCACTATTGTACAATAAATGGCAATCGTAAGTATACATTTTAACCTCGTCCGGGGAGGAGGATGTTTCAATTGAACGTGAAAGAAGAAAAAAAGCTTTAAAAGTCTGTATAGTAATGTTGTGGTATGGTTGGAGGACACACGTGTATAATTATCTCTTGGTTAGTGAAGAAGCGATCACATAAGGGCAACCATTGCGCGCAGTATAAGGTCACGCCTACCTCAGGAACATCACGTGATCCCAATGGGACAGTAGCAAATGATTGTCTCATTGGGACAACTATTTGCCATTATCCATTGCAGTCACGTGATCCTTCTGAAGGAGGCGTGACCATCGATTGTCCGCCATAGTTGGCCCCGTGTGAACCCTGCTTTATTCACTGCTTGGATTACTATGTTTTGCTTTGAGGAACAGATGTAAAAATCGTACTTCAAGCTATTAGATGTTCCGAGCCAGATCTGGAAAAGAAATCATCAGTTTGAGAACGTGATTACCCTTAAAAATTGAGATACAATGCTTATGAAACATTAAGTGACAGTTCATTTTTGCTCAATCTAAAAAATTGCAGTTTTGCATCTGTTGTGTGCGAGTCTCTTCAGTATGCTTCTATGACAAGTAGAATTTTGTTTTCTTGGAAAGGTAAAGCCTTTTGATAGAATGGATTAGGCTGGTCCTAAATCTGAAGTTAATAAAGAGAACTTGAAAGAGGTAAGAATCTTTACTATTTTTAAATTGCGTAACATTGTCTTAATTGAGGAAGGCGAATCTAGGCTACCATCGTATCGCAGTGTACCAACATATAACATAGGGATCGAGCATCAGATTTTTACATAACAAATTTTATGTTATCAAATGTTTTAAGAATAAATAAATTTATTAAATGTAAAATTTCTATAAATTATAAAATATTAGAACTTTAATGTATATTTACATAGAATTATTAAAGCCATTTAATAAAAAGTAATTATATTTATTTTATAAATTGGAATATTATTCATGCAACAGATTATTTTCCTGTTCAAATTTCTGTAAAATAAAGATGTAAACTTTATACTTGTTCGAAGTTTATCAGTTTACTGTAGGTTATCTTTAAAAAAATGCTCTTATTTTTTAATGAGGAAATCATCAGCTAAAAATTATGGTTTATTCTTCAAGAATATTATTACTTTAGGTTTTCTTCCCATGATATTTCCGGATAAATTCTATTCCCTGATCAGTTATTAAAAAAGGAGTCTTATGATGTGCTTTGCCTAGGACCGTGAATTTTTTATACTTGACGTTGGGAAAGTTTTATGGAAATGAAAGAAATCCTTCCTACTTAATTGTGGAATTTCTGTACCAGTCCGAATTTGGATTTTTAAAAAATTTCTTAGTACAACATGTGTACTAGCTATTTATGGATAAAAGTTTCACTTGTACACTCTATATACCAGAAGTTTGTAGATAAAAATTTTAGTAATACAACCTCTGTACAAACGGGTGGGCGTATAAAAGTTTTTACTGCTGTGTACTCCTCGTAAGACTTGTTCATGATTAAAAAAAGTATCAACTAATATTAGTTGTGAAAAAAAAAAGAACGTGTTTATTAGAACTAAGAAAAATGACTCAAACAAAATTCAGAACGCTTAAATATCATGAAAGGATCAAAGAAATTTTGAACGAACTTCTATTAATTCACTATTATTTAACAGATCTTTCTTATAAGATAAGTTGTGTACTAATTAAAGGATAACTATTTTACTGAATATTTAAGCGATTTTATCATTATTTATGAATTAATTGTGATCAGAAGGTGCATTGTAAAGAATATTTTTCTTGCGTATTATCTTATTGGAAGAAAAATAGTACGTGTGCAATTTTGAAACACAATTTAGTTAATTAAATTTATAACCGAACAAAACATCCAAAACGGATATTCTTTTTCTGTTGGTTAATAACTTTCAAAGCATTTTAATTCAGCTATTGATAGCATTAAACCTAATTTTTGCTTTCTTTCATAAACGTTTTCCCTTGGGAGATAAATGTTTCTTCTAATTTTCCTTAGCAATTCCCATGCTTTAATAATTTGTATTTTAATGAATGCAGATTTATTTTTCTTAGTAATATTTTAAATCGTGACGGAAATGATAAAGTAATATGTACGAAACTGAGGAGGAAAAGTTATTCTGTTTTTGGATGCAATCATATTTTCTTATAAACAAAACGCAAAGAGGAAAAAGTGAAATAGTCTGAAGTAATTTGAGTTACTTCAACGCCTTAGTCCTATTTAGTCTGAAAAATATCTTTTTGACTAGCTATACTTTTCTTTTGAGGAAAATACTGCAAATGGGCTATACTTTAAAATTTGCCTCTCATTAATACTAGAATTTCCGAATTGTGATAGTCCTAGATATAGAGCACTGCAGTCGCTATTGTATAATTAAATATTAATTTAGAAGAAAGTTTGAGTAGTGTCACTTTAAATAATTCTAATAATTTTCCCGTAATTTAATTATTTTCTTGTTAAATTTTCTGCATTCCTTAATTTTTTATTGCGTTTAATACATTAAATAGTCTTCATAATAAATATATGTATACATGACTCTTCATATATTTAATTATCGCGAAGCTGTAATCTAATTCGATTATAATTCATTCAGTAATTAAATTATTCATAGATGTTATAATTGGATGCAAACATTATGCGAAATCCATAAAGGTTTTGCGCATTCTATGTACTTTTAGATAAAAAGAAAATGACAGAACAGTTTTAAAATAAAAACTATCATTTAATTAAACTTTAGAGAAGTTAAATAATTAACTATTTAGTAAAATTATTTTTATGAGTGATTATTTAATTGTTAATTAAATTTTCACTTGAAGTAGGAAATTTTAGCACATTAAATGGGTCTTATAATTTATTGTCTTTGTTTAAATATTCATAATTAAACGTCATAAAAATTATTTTATTTGCCTAAATATTTTTCATATTCATTCCCTCAAATTATATAGGCTTTTAAAATTTTTTATTAATTACCTTTTTATTTAGTATGAGTCTCATTAACTAACGCATCCATCCGCCAACGAATCCATTCCAAAAATGTGATGTTCTTTGCTAACATAACAGATAGTACAAACTTTCAGACTAGATTAGTTTTACTTTCCCTTGATTCTGCTTAATGACGCTTAAATCTCTTTAGGGTTGAGTCTTTTATTACCTGCTTTCTCGGTTTTCCCATTTTCTTAAGAAAGATAGTGTTCTGAATTGCACTTCATTTTAAAATATAGTTTGCATTATAGAAGAAATTCAAAAACTGACTTGTTGTATTGGTGTTTATAAAAGAGCTGCTATATTATTTTAATTATTTAAGCTTGTAATACAATCACTGAAATAATAAATGTGATCTAAATTTCACTGTCAAGAAATGGATACAACAATTAATTTTTTATAATACTGTTTATTTATGAGTTATATATTTTTTTTAATATATTAGCTTACAATTATCACCGATGATAATATGCATCACATCTACGAGTTTTCATGAAATTAATAAAAGGATTGACTATTTGAGTTATGAAACTTGCATCTATATTTTTATGTGCAGTTTAAAGATTTTGAAATCAACTAAATAATAATACAGCAATTCTTTCTTCACACGTTGACTACCACCCTGAATTTTTTACAATGCTATTTATATGGTCCCGCTAGTCACTGGAGTTAAATAAAATGCTATCTCCAACAAAAATATATATTAAATAAATTAATAGTTTAATAGAATGCCATGTTATATCAAATAACAAATCCGAGATGATTATATCTTTGAAAATCTGACAGTTTACAAATTCAAAAGAAACAAATACATATCAGAAAAAGATGTAATGTAAAAAAGATGCATTTTAATATCAGCCATAGCATTTTAAATTTCTTTTGTTCAACCAAATATTTTGTTTGATTTAATACGTTTAACAGAATCTACTATCACTATTTTATACTGTGATAAATATGTTGACATGTTTGGATTACTTATTTTTGAAAAGACGTAATGGAGAAAAGATTTTAAGATATCAAAAAATTTTTAACTTCGGTTTGAAAAACAATTTGCGGAGATAGGAGAAATTCTATTATTCATGCCGCTTCTAAACCCTGTGTAAGAAAACATACTATCTGTGGGTATTTTCCGAATCATCAATTCACTTTCAGCTTTTGACAAAATACTTCTGGGACTTATCTTACCATATCTCATCTTATCATATCTTTGTTTATCTTACCAAATGTAAGTGCTACTACTAGCAGTAAAAAGAATTTGACTTATAGTTGCATTCTGTCTTTTCAGCGACCGAAATGTTCTGTGCATTCTAAAAAAGAACTATTTTTAACAAACTGCATTTTTCTTTAAAGGAATCAATATTATTTGATTTCAAAAATTTTATTTTTCTTTGCAATATTTACATTTTTTGTGAATTTTCTTGTATAAAGGATTAGAAGATTAAGAAAGAAATTGTTAAACGAAAAAACTTTTTTCTAGAATTAAGATTTATAAAGAGGAAACAATTTCTCTGAGAGAATCAATCGATAGTTGTTCTTTAAATGGAAAACCTTTCCTGATTTAAGTAACGTTATACTTGGGAAGGGGTGCAGGAACATTTTCCATGTATGTTTAAATTACTATTAAAAAATGCCAAAATAATAAACAAAACATGCTTTGCAATTGGGGAAAAACAATTTTTAAAAATCTAAATAAGCTATGAATCAAAAGATTTTGGACTTGAAAGTTAACCTAACTACCTGTTGAATGTCTTACAGGTGTAGCCACAAACATGCAGTATTCAATAATTCATCAGCTGAATGAACGCTGCACTTATCTGTTTCATAAATGATGTATTGCCATTAAATAATTAGATCATATTTTAGATTGTTTCACTTTATAAACATAGTTTGTTTTTCAATAAAATTTTTAATACTTCATAATCTTCAAAACACACTTATAAGGCATTATTTAATATATTTCTTTCAAAAGCATTATGTACAAAGATTTTATCCAGGAATAAAATTTTGTGAGTACATAACTGATAACATGTAATTTCTAATCAAATATGAATTAAACAACATCAAACAATTCTATGATTTACCTAATTATTGGCGAAACTTTGCAAACACTTTCGTGAAGAAGAAATTACAGATAATTAAATTTCGTAAGACTTGGATTAATTTAAAATTAAGTTACGAAATTATTTTTAAGTAATTATTTCGAGAAATTAAGAAATTTAATAAACTTCGAAATAGGTACGAATCATAATATGAAAAATTATATATTATAATATGAGATTTCAGAAAAACGACATTAGAATCCTCGAAAAATTAAGTCTGATATAGCTTTTAATAAGCTGATAGTTTTACAATGGTTTTATTAACATGTCAGGGTTTTTTTTCTTTATTCGCGGTCCATTCGTAATAAATTGGAGGTTCAAAATTTTATTCTAATTAGGTGTTTCGCATCCTAAGTAAATGGAGGAATCAAGCTAAATAATTTGCATGCAATTAAGCTTTTTAATCCATAAAAGCTTCTTTTCACACTCAACACTTTATCCCAATTAAAGAACTTCCATATAATAATTTCCATTATGAATATGCATAATTATATGAACTGTTTTAATGCCATTTTAATTAGGAGTAAATTGCTTTGAAATTATACCAATTTTGGATTATAAAAGTTAAGGAGACTGCGAAAAATCAATACAAAGTTATTTCGTCCACTTATATTTCTGAAAATAATCGATAATTTATTCTTCAGCCATTTTCATTTTTTCTGAATCTTAAATTGCGTTAAAAAGTAACGAGGGGTAAATTTTCCTTAATATGGTTAGATATGTCATTCACTTTCAGCAGAGGGAAATATTAGAAAGAAAATGGAAATGATCGATTTATGCAAAGTATCGAGGATATTACTTTAATCTAAAAAAAAATAGAGGTCCAGTTTCATTTCTTTAATGTATTTTTGTCACATTTTGAAGAATTCTAAAATTTTATTTCACTAAAGGATCACGGTACTCAATAGTTTGATAAGAGGCTAAAATTAATTTTACGAATCATGCGTAATTCTCACTAAGTTTTGTTTTAAAATAAACAAGCCCCAAGTCTTCAAACACTTGTAAGAAAGTAAAGAACAAATATATGTTTATTCTTTACTAATCACTTCAAACGACCAGCTAGTTGACATGGAATATGGGTTATATTTAATTTCGGATAAATCGTGTACATGAACTTTTCTGAGGCAGTTCCGTAACATCATAGTGCTATTAAAAGCATAAAAAAGTCTGTTCATCGAACTTATAAATTTCGCAATATTGTCTTATAAATTACACACATATTAAACAGAATCCTTCTTTTTTTAGCTTTCATTAATGGAAGAAAATCCCGTAATTAAGTAATTGCTGAAAGAATGAAAGCATTTTGAATTTCAGGGCAACCATGTAATCCATGCTTCAAAATTAGATAAATAATATTTTTTTAAAATTACCAAAATTCAACAAAATTTCACGGAGTTTCAAGTTGTCACGGAAAAAACGCCAAAATTCAGGTAAATTTTTAATTAAATTTTTATTAGGTGCATATTCTCATCCTCCAAGTTATATATGTGACAAATTTGGTAGATGTAGGTTAAACGTTCAGGCCTGTAGAGCATCAAAATATATACACATTCACCTTTATTATTGGTATAGATGAAGGAAAAGTTTGATCATAATGGATATTATTACTGAAATTTAAATATTTAATAATTTATTCATTGAATTTGAGGAATAAATGTCTCAGTTTAAAATCACACTTTTTTGTTTTAGCTCATTTAGATTTACACCTCGGCATCACAAGATCTGTTTGACATTTTATCTCAACGGATTCAATGCACTTTAAGTGCACAAACGAATGAATATCACGAATTTGCTATGTTTCGGTCTCTAAGCTAAGATTGTGCTATCAGACCGCCGTGATCAGAAGGCTGAGGTTATAATTTTTAACGATAATTATATAGAGGAACGATAATTAAGACTGTGCCTTTTCTCCAAATTATCAAACCACCAAAACGTGTTGTCCTTTTGATATTTTTAATGCTTAATCAACTACTTGATTAACGTGCACATTCTCATTAAACATAAATCATATTCGGTTATCGAACCTATTTATAAATAAATGTGTCATATCCTTTGTCATAACTCTTCCTACCATTTAAGAAAAATTTACTGAACAATGAAATTTAATTAATTTGTATTATTAGGCGGGGAATTGTAAAATTTTATGGTTTCAGCGTGTTCTCCATGTGAAAGATATTCTATTTGTTTAATTCTCAGCAGGGCAAGTTTTAGAGAATTCTCATTCTACTGTGCTTTTCTAAAAATATCGTAATTTAAAAAATTCTTTTTATTAATTTATTTGAAATTTTGTACAGTTGAAAAAATGATGGTGCATTGTGTAAAATTATTTTATTAAATTTTTTCTTCTATTATATACATAAAATAGATAGTTAATTTTTAATTATCTATTAAATATTTTTTTTTCTTTCTATAGAAAATTGATTTTATGATTCTCTTTAAATTACGCTATTCGTCTTGCTCAAGCAATACATTTCAAAATCCAATCCAACAATACATTTCCAAATATTAAATGAATTTCTAAATTCATCTAAGCAAGATTCCTTCAAATCATGAAACGAGCCCCATGAAAGCGGGTAATTTTAATAAGCCATTAAATATTGAAAAGAAGATTAATCGAAATTCTCATTTGTCATCATATAAAGTGTTTTCCACGCTTTCCTATAGAATCCAATTTCTTTTGAAATTGAAAAATATTAAAATGCATTATGTTCTGAGCAAATTTGAATATCATTACTTCAAACAAATAATTGGATAAATATTTATTCAATACAGTTCAAAGACAAATATTTAATAAATCGACTGTGCTAAGATAGTCTCTTTGCATAAAGGTTTGTAAAGCTTGGCGATTTGCTTATGTATTTAATTTGCTTAAAAAACTTTCTAATTTTTTTAAAAACATTTTTTGTATTTGTGATGTTTAATTTTTTACGCAGGTTATTATTCTTAGACATTCATAGGATTTTTTTATATCATTTACAATATGCATGGTTTTGCTGATTAATTTTTATTTTGTATTTATTTTATATAACGCAATGTTGAATGTAAAAGTTCGCAATTCTAGCATTTTTTTAAAAATTAAAATATTTATGCTGATATAGGATGTTAAGGGAATGCTTGTAAAATTGGTAGAAAGATTTCATTTCTAAAAATGATTTTTTTTTCTTCTGATATTGAAGCTGTAAATCCATGTATATCCAAAAGCCCCAGTTTTAAATATGAAGCGTAGGTAAATATTTAAAGTTATTTTAAGTAACTGCAATTACTATTTGTCCTTATTTAAAAGTTATTACTCATTGCGCTATAGTTGCTATTTTTGCACTGGTACACAGTTTTTAAATCATTTCAACTATCCTACCTCTAAATAATCAGAATAATTTCCCACCTTTTACCTTACATGTATGATCTAATCACCCGCTTAAACAGTTGAGCACACGCATCTGAATATATCATTCTTTGTGTAGTGAATTATGATGGATCAAAAGGAAGAGGGTGGATGTTGCATTACAGGGAATCAAAAAGTTTTCAGTTTTGTTTTTAATTTGATTTAAGAATGATTTCATTTTTTCCAAAATCTTAAATAGAAGATTATTTGATGGTTTTTATACATAATTTAAAGATTAACTAATATTTAAATATATTTAAATTGTATTGATACTTATAGTATTAAAAATTTTTGGGGTTAATTAAAATCAAATTTTTTGTATCATTTCACAAAAAAAACATTATGCTTTTGTTGTTTTTCAAGAGGATTTCAGTGAAAAACAAAGAAAGAATATAATTCTGAAGAGATTCTTTTAAACGGTTTGCCAAAAATTATTTCAGCACTTTACAGCTAAGGATATATTTATTTTCCAAAGTAAAATGTAAGAAATTAGTAGATGCAGCAAATTCATACGCTAAAAGATATGCGGTACAAACTTTGACTATTGTGTAAACCTAAATAGTCATTGCATTAGTAAAAGCCATTTATAAAAACTATTATGCATTACAGACAATATTTTGCTGAAAAAAATATTGAATTATTACACATCTAAAAGCAAACTGCATAAAAAAACGGAAGCGACATAAAAAAAATCAAAATTCTTAGAATTATGTAATTCAGTTAGATTCACACACAGAATTACCGTAAGATATTTTTTAAAAAAGGAAGTATCATTTTGATACCTTTCTCCTTCTTTAAATTTCAAATAAAGCAATTACCATTTTTAGGATATAATCATTTACTTGCAATACGTTTTTATAAGTCATTGTATTATTGAAGATTTAATAGAAAACTATCTAAGAAGTCACAAAAAGTCAAAATCCAGAGAATTAACTATTTCAGTCAAGTTCACTCATAATTACCATCATATTTTTAAAACAAATTAAGTATTATTTAAATCCCTCCACCCCGTCCCCTTTAAGTTAGTTACATTTAAAGTGATTCGCTACCATTTCTAGGATTATGTAAAAAAAAAAAAAAAAAAAAAAGTGGATATCTTGTTTCATTTGTGCATGTAGTTTGAAAAGTTTTCATTTACCAATCCATTAAGGAGTAGAAAGTAACTTCTTTCTACCATCTCTTTTACGTTCTTTCAATTAATTATCCAAAATAGCGGAATATGTTAAAAGCATTCTCAGACATTCCCACGGCATATCATTATTCAGTTCAACTACAGAAGCTCTCCTCTATTATTTTTTTGTCATTTTAAATTTTCAAAGTCATTCGACGTCGTTTTCTTCATTTGCTTGTTTTACGGTTGCAAGTGAAACATGGCACAGAGGATTCGTGTAAAAGTGTGACAAATGACTTCTGTGTTAAATATATGGGTATTATCATCTTGAGTAGTTAAACAAGAAGTCAGATGGGCTTCACAATACTTTGAAGTTTAAAAATCACCCAAATTACTTCTTCCAGTAACCTGAGATTTAATATATACACAATTTAAGCTTTGGAATCATTAATTTAATTTTCTAATTGACAGACAAGGGAATTAATGTAGCTAAATAAATAAATAAATCATGTTTCACGGAAAAGGGAAGTATCCTATAGCGTATAATCATGGGACATTCCGCATTTTGATCTTTGGTTGGACAATGCATCATTTATATTTTAATGAGTGAATCTAATTCCTCAGTTTTAGATTGAAAAGGGATTATTGCTAGTTGCGGTATCTGGAGTATTTTTCTTGATTTATATTATTAGAAATAAACTTCGGTTTTTGTTGGCTTTTTTAATATTTTTCCATCTATTTCAATATGGAATTAAAGTAGCATGTTTATTTCTTGTACTAATTCTAAAACTTCATTGGACAATTTAGGAAGATTACAGATTAGACAACCAAAATATATTTAGCTTTCAGGCCGTTTTTTTATAAAATATTTATGTTGCAAAATTACATGCATTTTTTTCAATTGCACAATGACTTCACAACCTTCGACGTGTAATGTAATGAATCCTTTTTAATTCACTCACTCCTAATATAATTCAGTTTAGGTATCTCAGAATATTGGAATACCCGAGTTTCCATTTCAATGAGAAGATAAATTCCCTCCTCCCTCAAAAACCACAAATACCCCATTTTCTAAAGGAGTTGATATGCAAAGGCGTTGCTTAGTTTGTGTTTATTAAGCAAATGCATGCTCAGACATCCTTTGAGAGTTTTCAGAAAATATTGGTCCCCAAAACCCAATTAGGTGTGCTTCTCTAACGAGCAAAGTACGCACCACGGGTATCAATGAATCATATTTACCGAAAGAGAAATTACATTTCTCCATAATATCCAGGATTCCGGTACCCACCGTAGTTTCATTGAACGGGCCTTTGAACATTTTAGTACCAATAGACTTAAGTGAACTAGACATTAAATAAAACACAAATATTTGCATTATGCCAATTACCTTTAAGTTTCATGAAATAATGCATGTTAAAAGATGTAAAATTTAAAATTGTGGTCAATGACATTCCTGACAGGTGTTATACAACTTGACTTAATTCCTTAATACAACTGGCTTGAATTCAAATTTAACCTGTTAACTGGGTGTGACGAAATATTTCTATGCAAAACAAGTTAAATATAGGTTAGATCTCCGATTAAGATGTTAAATAATTCATCATTCTATTCTCAAAATTCAAATTTCTCGAAAATTTCAATTAGAAAACTTGATATACTGAGCTTGAAGTTATTCTTCTACGGGAATCAAATTTTATAGAAATGCTTAGATTTCATAAGCTACCTACCATGAGCATTTTTTTCTGTATAAAATCACTTTCCATCTTTAAAGTTTTTTATAGGTAATTCTTAGAAATAAATCGAATACATACACAAGCATTGAATTATTATGAGGCATTGATGTTAAATGTGTGAGATGTATGATTTTGGTATATATTTTGAATAAATGTAAAATTCCTTCAAAGTAAATTCTTATTTGGATACTATTTGAATAAAGATTTGAAGCATTTCAATTAAATAATCACTAAAAATCTTAACGAACCCAAATCAAATATTCATAATTGGCTATGCTTTGAGATAAATGCATACTTAAATTTACGTCGCAAAATTATTAAATTTTTCAATTTACATACTAGAATAATCATCCCTGGGAAATAACAATGCATTAAATCTCAATCTTATGCTCTTCGTTCCATACAGTTTTCTGTGATTTTTAGTAAAGGATCCAAATTAACCTCTAGTTACACTGCTAATTTTAAAGAAGGGAACAAAGTATTAAAAGAACCTATTACAGCTCTTGAAATCATAACGCTGAATAAACAGAGCTCAGGAACCAAATCATGTTCGCTAATTGAGCTCATTAGCTTTGCTAGTCTTGCTTATTAAGACTTCATAAAGAGCTGAAAAACATCTCAGGATTTATTTAATTGGCAATTATTCCCCAGTAGAGCTAAATATTTTCTTACTTTAAATCATGGAAAGTAGATCAGAGTTTTGTTCCAGAAGTATTCTTATTTTCAGCTGTTAAACATCGAGTGTTTCTGCCAAATTTTAGATAAATATTAAGAAAATAAATGTTAATTATGAATCAGCGTTTCCATTTAATAGGTACAAGAGCTGTTTCATATTGGAAACTTAGCTTTCTTTAACGTTACTATTTTTAAAACTATAAGGTTACATTCCGAGAAGAATGCTGCAAATTGTATGCAGTGTTCATATAATGTTTACAAATACATCCTAAAACGGCATTACTTTTGTTTATATTTCTATAGCATGACAACTTTAATGTGTTCTATTAACGATTAGCATTTTTTATTCCATTAGATTGTAAATTATTGTAACATCATACTTTCACGTCAAATGCATGCATTTTCCTAAAAAATAATTTATCTGGAATTTAAAAATGCATTGCCTTTAGAGTAGAATTTTAAATTATAATTTAACCAGTTATGAGTTCTATCAATCAGAATATATTGGATGTAGTTCTTTTGGAAATTGCTTCACTTTGACTTCAAATGAAATTTATAAAGAACAATGGGAAAAATTAAAGCATGATTTGTAGAACTGTTGCAATATAATAATTTATTAATCAAATGTGACTTTAAAAATGATTCTGTGGAAAAAATCTAAATTTCTGATCCATACTAATTACTGAAATTTTGAAAACGGTCAGCATTTTAGTAGGGTCAACTTTTATAAAGCTCGTAGATATTTTGTAGTTAATAACGTACAAAAAATGGTCTTAATTTTTCAGTATCCAGCACATACAATGCATTGTAAAAAATTACTTCTTAAATTTTACTCTCCTATAAATATGCAAATTTATGCAAATATGTTTCAGTTCATAGACATGCAAATATGTTTCAGTTCATATAGACAGTTCATTCTCAAGTGTTATGCTAATATAGCTTTCGAATCCCTGGAGAAACATGCAAAATTAGCCGCGTGATGACTCAATAGTACATCATGAGACAAAATGTCGTTAGATGAATTGGTCAGTAACATTTTTCATGTATACATAATGTAAGTATCATTTCAAATGATATTTTGTTTTGTAATTGAAATTAACGTCGAATAAATGTTGAAGAATACGTTTGAGCCTTTCATGCGATAATGTTTCTTATCTGTAGTACATAGTTAACAGATACGGAGACAATGAGCCAAGATGGGAAAAATGTAAAAAAGGAGAAAAAAAAGAACACCAGAAAGTTCTTCTATTGCTTAAGAAAGCATACCAAAAATAATCATGAATACTCTTCTCTTCTATATTCGTTCATACAAAGAATTCATTTAAGAGTGAAAGATAGTTCTTTTTTGCGTTGCGATAAAAGCAAGCTCTGTGCATGACAACAGAGGCAATAAGAGATGAATGAATGAGTATTAAAAGAAGTTTCCGCCGCAAACAAAGAATGAATAAGTTATTGGCGCCTTCGGGGGCTACTGTACATCTTCTTGTTAACACTTAATTAGCTCGTTCAGTTTGCATATCTTATTGGCTTTCGTAATCAAGACAAGTAGGAAAAAAGGGAAGCAAAAAAAAGGCCAGTGTAGTACTACCTATGGATGTAATATAATATAAGCGCCATACTTTTTGCAATTAGCGCATTTGTTAATAAGTAAGGTTTTGTTGATTTACTTGGGATTTTTTACCCGACTTTCGCTATCCTTTTTCTGGGATGTATGTTTTATTAATTTGTTTCAATTTCTTAGAGCACAATAAACTATTCCGCATTTTATTTACTAACAATAATTACCTCATGACTAAATGTGAGAAATCCGATAGCATCTGAAGAAGGTATAATTAAATTTAACATTACAATCGGAAGCATAAGAAATGGTGGTGTTTAAATTAATTTGTCCTTTTTGTTTTGAGATTTGTATCTTAATAATGTACAGTAACTAGTATAATTGGTAAAAGGACTCTTGGAAGGCAAATGAATAAGAATATCAGAGTTGACTCGAATATAATGTCATCATTAAAAAAATGAAGCAAAAAATTCATTATGTATATATAACAACTACAAGCATAGAGTAATTTGTTCAATTTCTTAACAATATAATCTTGTACATAAATTTTTTTAATTATTTCCCATCACTTTGATTATAGTTGACATCATAATATTGCAAAAAGGAAATGCCTGCTATTAACTGCGAAGTTAGAACAATTTTTAGATATAACACACACAATTGTATAAAACAAAAGAAAATTAGTACTGGAATTGATTGGATTATATTATTATAAAATTAGTAATGGATTATTGGATTATTATAAGCAGTTTTTTTCTATTTAATTTAGTATTGCAGAAAATTATAAAAATGATGTTTATTGTGCATAAAAAATGTTACTAATATATTTTTATTAAGGTCTATATAAAAGAATATACTTTTATTCAATTATTTGTGGTAATTTGCACTAATACAATTACGATTTTGTCGTGATATTTTTGTACAAAAGTTCTTGCTGAAAACTGTGAAAATAGTTTAGTTTGACTACATAAAGATTATTTGAATGAGAAAATATTGTAAAGCAAAGTTTTATTTTAAGTATATGATGTTTTTTTTTAAGAAAAATAATTTATACTTTCTATATTTTCTTGAAAATATTAACAACATGAACGAAACAAAAACAAGACAGATTTTTAGAATTAAAAAATACTTCGGAAAAAGTAAAATTAATACTTCTTTATAAAAACTTTTACAAGTAATTGAACAAATCTGTTGTTATATATCTGTTCTTGAATTATCTTTGCATTATTTCACTTCATTACAAAATATATTATATAAATTACAATAATTAAACAATTATAAAATTATTATAATTTATTAATTATTAATAAATAGTTAATTGTTACGATTAATAATTGCACATTAATTGCTATAATTATTATTTGATAATGCAATGAATTATTAAAAAATACATCCGGATTGCAAAAAAATTATTTCATTGAAAAATTGTCGCAAACTAAAGTTCTATTTCAATTTTTTATAGACTATTTCTTAAAAATAATTATAGGTGCAATCTTTATACATTTTTTTCAAGTGATTTTTCTATTTTTATATATTTCTTTTGATAAATTTCTAAATCTTTAGTACTATATCTTCTATTCCTTTGATATTCTTTTGATTTTTAATCAAAACTGGTTTATATTATCAGGGAGAAATCTAGATTTATCACTTTTAAACATTTGCGAGATTTTAACTGGATAAGTTTTCTAAATATTAAGTTTAAATAAGTTTTTGGCATCTGAAAGCATTTGAAATATTGGCGTTGCATGTGCTCCTGCTTTTTCAAAAGTTTGTGGTGCTTTAGCTTTAAACCAATCATTTCATAATCCTTTAGATTTGCTAATTTTTAGCTATTTTTCTGTGCTGACAAATGCTTTCCGAATTTAATCTGTTTTTAAAAGCAAAATTGAAAAAAAAATATCTAAAATATATTATTTAATTCTAAGATTTTTTAAAAATTATATTTATTCGATGTTGAATTTCAGTTAAAAAAAAAGATAGAATTGTGAAGTGATATCAAGTTTTAATTACGCAATTACACCTAGCAAAGATTAACAAAATACTTATAATTTTGACAATGTGTTCAAAAACATTACCTAATACTTCACAACTCCTACAGCTGGCATTGCTGTATCTAATGTTTGGTTTAGACAGAAGTGTAAACACTACCTTCAAGAATATCGAACAAGAATTTTTAGCCCACGATGTTTAACCGAAGAATGATTTCACATTCAGCTCATCTGTATTCTCTATGCAGTATATTGGTTTGACGCATGATCAGAGCGCTGTGAATTTCTGATAATCCATATACATACATAAAATATAATGTTGTCATTACTTTTGTGACCCATCACCTATCATCTTATACACGTCAGATAATTAGCAAGTTCCCGAAGAAAATCAAGCTTGGGACGGTAATTTCACTACTGCGCTGGAAAAAGAGGACGTCTTTATAGCACAATGCAAGACCACGCACGAGCAGTTAGTTATATATTAGATGACCCGCTCGGTAAGGTTTACCATATGTCTTTGATGTAATATAAATCGATCTCGTAAATGCATGTCAATTGCTTTTCAGTTATGGTTATTTCGCTTTGCAACATCTAAAATAACTGATAGTAAATAATATAATTGATGACTTGCAAAAGCAAATAATGTTAAAGTATAATGACGAGAAATAATAATAGACTTGATGTCATTAAATTTAAAATTTTAATTTTATATTTATGGTCTTTTTAACGCTACAAAAATGAATTGACTTTATTATAAGAGAGTGATACATAGAATACTTGATTCTGCAATGAAATCAAGAAGTAAAGCTATTTTAATTTTTATGAAAGCAGAATAAGTAAGTATCTAGTTTGCAAATGATTTAAAATACCAAGCATAGAGCAAAAAACTATTCTTAACAGAAACGAAAGTTTTTAGTTAGAATTAGAAAAGAATTCCTCTATTTTTCAATCCAGAACAGCGATTCATTTTTAATTTACAATTCTTAATCTTTTAATTTAAATAGTTGTTAAAAAGATTATATTTACTGTTCCTCTCCGAAGTATTCAATATCACGTTACACTTCCTGTGAAATATTAGAGTGTGTACTCCATGCTTTGTGAACACTTCTTTCTGAGGGTTTATTGACAAAATTCGAAGAAATAAAAATGACTGGCATAGCTGTATAGGGATTATATAAAAAGGAATTATTGTGCGTTTTAAATAAGATTTAATGAATGGAGTCATTGCATAAATCATTGAAATTAACAATTCAAAAAGGGGATGATAATTCTGAAAACTAAACAGCTATGAAATGCGATAATAATCTGTTATTTATTTTGACCTTCTGCAATCAATGTATTGATATATTCCATACCTTTTGTTTTTTAAATGTAACATATTTAAATATAAAATGAAAACAAGCGATTAAATGGAAAAAAGAATTATCACATGTTCTTCTTTATATCTAAAAAAATAGTCATACATATTTACACAACTGTTATTGGATTCTAGTATTATATAAGTATTGTTTAACCAACTGAAGTGTCATTAAGGTGTCCAAGAATTTCAGTGTTGTGAAAGATCATAATAAAAGCAGTTTTCCCATGATTGATTAAACTATTAATGGAGTAGGAAAAGACCACCAAAATTAATTCACTCTAATTTGTTTTATGCGTCAGATAAGTGTGCTTTTCATACATTGATACACATCCATTCCTATCGACAGCTTCTCAAAGATTATATTCATGAAATTTTTTAAAGTAATCATACATCAAAAAGTGGGACACTTGTCTTTTTGTACAGTTCTACATAAGGAATTTACTTATTTAGGGAAAAAAGTAATTCAGGAAATTGAAAAAAAATCTTTTTCAGTCATAATTTGCCATTGCAAATCATTGATTTTGTAATTTTGTTGCTTCCCGGTCATAAATTATGAAAATAACGATGTTTTCATCTCCTTTTAATTAAAATTAATGCACCATTTCTCTGGTATTGATTAGATATCGGAAATATAAATCTGTTTATAAAAAATTGCAAAAAAATATTTTTTAACATTTTATATCAAATATTATTTATTGTAGGGCGATTGAGTGTAGTTACATGTTTTATTAAATTTTAATAGTGCTTTATTAAAACTATAACAATATTATTATTTATAAGAAATTGAGGGCTTTAGAGACAGCCGGTTCATTCATTTTCATGCATCTTCCAAATCACTGATGTTTTCTTTAAAAAAATGTTTCTTCATTTACTCTTTAAAGAGCTTAAAAACTGCTTCAACCCTTGATTCCCAATCCGACATCAGTTGTTTACCGTTCCTTCAGGAAACTTGATATTGGCTGTTTTCTAACGGTATTTTTAAAAATATTTTCCATCGAACTCAAAGTGAACAGTCACGCCTAATAAACTTTCAGAATAAAGCAAATTTATTGACTGCTACGCCTGCTGTTTGAACAGCACCTTTGCTCTGGCACTCTGAGCGAGAACTAACTACAGTTTCATGAGGGTCCAGATGCCCGCTACAGGTAATCAAGCGTTATTGAAAAAGACTAGTAATGCGTTAAAAAGAGATTCAGGTTCTTTGCTTTAGCGTTTTTTGGGGAGACGTTGAGAGGAATTTTTCTGCATTAAAAGATGTTGTTTATTTGCTTATTTCATTTTCCTTTCCAAGAGCTTGGACTCGTTAAAAAGCTTTTCCGTTGATAAAAATTTAAAAAAAAAGAAACAAAAGACTGTAAACGATTTATTTTATCAAATGTGGCAGATGCGTTCATCGACGAACATGGGTTGCTTTAGACAAAATTTAGGTTTGGATGTTGGCTTTTTAATCTTTTTTAGGCAACCTAATTTCAAGAAAGCTTCCATTTTTCATATGAAAAAATAAAATACTTTTAATGACTAAAATTTATCACATTTTTAATATGATTGTTACAAGTGGATATAGAATATATGAGCTGTTGAATATTAACATAAGAATATTATATAAACTTTTTGCAAGAAATATCTGAATGGAAATCAGTTTACATACGTTTTATAGAGTGTTTCAAGGATTTGTATACTTATAAAATGTGGTATATAACGCATGCCTTCATCAAAATTAAGTCTTTTTGAAAGAGGAATAAAGTAGAGAAAACAGTGAAATATTCGGTGTTTAGCGTTTTGAGGCACAATACTGCTATCACACCTACCATACAAATGCATGTTTTAGAATAAAAGAGTACCATACCACTGTTGCTAACAGTAGCTGTGCACAGTGGATGATTAAAGTTGAAAATACCATCGTCTATTGCAATAAAATGATGCATATCTTCTATTAATATGATTTATCGGACACAAGGATTGTATTTTTTCGCTGCAGATCTGTGTACATTGCTATAGAATTGTCCATCTATTATAAGTGAACGTATAGAATTTTAGCTAAATGAAAATTCGAAATGAATGGAATTTCGAATTCGAGTGTCGAAATTACCTAATAAGGATTTTTCCTCAAAAGACACATTGCTCCTTTCTCAACCAAGGCCTTATGTCATGCAGCTTCTAGACTTCTTTTCTTGCATTATGTTTGAAATAAATGTTTTGGGCAAACATGCCAAGGTTAAAATTCAACAAGAACCAAACACATACAGTTTACATTGATGTGTTAATTTTTTAAGGAACCAGGGTTTTGTTTAAAAAAATTACAGAATACATATTTGATTCACAGCATTCATGGCCATAAAATGTGTTTTGGAGCATTATTTTGCCCATCATTTATCATGTATATTGTCTAGTTTTCGAGACCAGTACACTATGGGGCGATGCAAGAGACTTCATATTCACTGGTCACCATGGCTCATCAGGGTTTACTGATATGTTAGATAACTTTTTTATTTCAAGTGACAGAGTGCAAAAATTAAGTGGGTGAGAAAAGGCTTTAATCTTCATCTCACAATTCAGCAGCTCATGTTTTGCATTTAAAATGATTTACAGTAATGCGTTTCTATTTACTGTTCTTTATTACGACAAGCAAATTTTAAATGTTCATTATATAGTAACAAAAAGAATTTCATCTTAGATCTTTTGTTTTCATTTTGCATTTTTGAATTTGCTTGATTTTTACCTTTATAACAATTAAAGACATTTAATGCGACTATTTTTGTTCCGTTGCTGAGAAGACAGTGTAAAAGCTTGTATACTAAAAAACTGTATCATAATTTATTCGGTATTCGGTAATTAATTCCGTAATTCGGTATTCCGTATTCGGTATCTAATTTCAGTTTAATTTGTTGTAATGATACAATTTAAAACAAAAATTTAGTTGATAAGAATTCCTAGAAACAGAGGTAAATATTATATATACTTCAGCTAAATATAGTTAAATAAAACGAATATAAAAAAGGAGGAAATTTCTCAATATTCCGATAAATAATTATTTTTAAAAATAAAAATTAATATTTTTTTATTTCATTAATATTTAGAGTAAAAATGATCAGTGATGAAAATTTATAAAATTATATTGTTCCATTAATTCATATATTCTATTAAACATCATTGAATTTGAAAATTTTTTGTTATTAATAAAGAAATAATAAAATCTAGCATTGAATGCTTTCAGATATAACTAGAATTTTAAAATTATTTTTTGTAAATTTATTTATAGAGATTATAATTAGGAATTATTAGGAATTAGAGATTATAATTAGGAATTATTAGGAATTAGAGATTATAATTAGGAATTAGTATACAATGTTCTGCATTTGCTACTTTTCAAAAAATAATACATTCTCGATCAATGTACATTCCTGGATAATAACCTTCATTATTTAAGCAGCATATCATTGCAATATCAATTAAAATGAAATGCTTCTCAGAAAAGGGTTCCTTCAAACGACTTTATCTAATAGTCTTGAAAACGATAAATACGAAATAAACTTAATATTTTGATCAAACTAAAACTAAACTGTAAAAACTAGTTTTTCTTTCCTTCTTTGTAATTTTTTTTTTCATTTGATGTTTGATAAATTAAATGAGTATTATCTAAATAAACTCTAGAACTGAAAGCATAGAGGGATGGGGCAGTTTATTTTAATTTAAAATGAATTATTCCCTCTGGGGATTTATAATGTAGAGTGATTTTACGCGGAGTGGTAATCTCGAAACGATATTCTAATTTAAATGTAATTTATTAGAAAAAAAGTTAAGTGCAGTTCAATGTATCTCATTTTTTTAAGTGTTTTTCTTTGCCTGGATAGTTTTTTTTTTTGTTTTTTCACTTTGTATATTCTTTTGTTTTCATTAGAATATCAATTTGAAAGACTATCGGTTGGTCATTATGTTAAAGTTGCTAAGTTATTATAAAACGAATTATTCAGCATATGAGCCAGACAATTTAAAGGGATTTGAAATTGCTTGGGAAAAAAAAGAATTAAGATTTTAAAACTTGTTTCGTACAGAATAGAAAAAGATTAAGATCGGATTATATATATATATATGACAACATAATAGATATTTTGTATAAGTTTATATTGAGCATTTGAATATAATCGTAAAATAAAATACATTTTTTATAAATTGCATAAGAAATAGAGAGGATTTAATAGAGCTACAATTAAAAACTTCAATTTACTTATATTAACGTCCCGTTTTTAAAGCAACACTAAGTCTGTTTGGGATGGACCTCGTAATTTTTAACCACTGACAGATGATGAGGACAACACCTGAGATAACACCCTTGTTTCCACACTTCCACACCACATCAGCTGGAGGGCGTTTGGTCCCGACGGATTTAACATGCACCAGCCCCGCTTACACGACTGTTCTTCAGTGGAATCGGGTTTTGAATATCCTCCGGTTCTGAAACCGAGACCTGACTACCAGGCCACCGCGCCCCACAGTTTAAAACCACTCATGAGTACAAATTCGAATGGCAAACCATTACAAACCAATTCTAACATATAACTGTGTAATATTGATACCTAACAAACAGGACTAAATTATAAAATGCTTTGTCGAAAAAATATCTAAAAAAACGGGTTCTTTTAAATAAAATGTAGAAAATAAGATTTTCGTGCATTTAAAAACGAAAGAATTAAAATGCTGAGTTTGAATAATATGCAACAAGTGCAAAACATTTCAACTAAAATGTGCTAGTTATTGAAACTATTTCAGCAGCGGTTGCCAGACGATAGTGATTGTTCGAAAAGCAAATATGTTTAGGAATTGCAAGGGAATAAATCATATTTAACTGCTTGAATATTATCACATTGATGATTTAAGGAGCAAGACAAGGAAGACATGAAGGACTTCAGAGCATGTACCACGTTATCGGTCTGTAGATCAATAACAGTTATATGGTTATGTATAGGTTAAAGGTCTATTAGAAATACAACTTAATATTACAAAAATAATATGAAATAGCACAAGTTATACAGCCATTTTTTTGCAAATTAGTCTAACATCCTCTTTAGTGGAAAATGAGATTATAATAAATCAATAGCAAGCAGTAAATATTCTTAAAATTACCAAAACCCATTTGTATAAGAGACATTAAGAAAAAAAAATGAAAATTATGGAGAAGTATTATTGGCTTCTATGAAAATACATTTTCATTTTAACTGCAATTTTTTCAGGATGAAAGGAAATATCTAGAATCCACTTCTACTTAACAATTTCTAAGAAATACATCAAAGGTTTCTTTCCCCAGCAGATATGCACTTTAAAATAATAGATAATAAACCTTTAGCGAGCTCACTATGCTGTTTTTCAACTACTAATGAATGTTTCTAGCATTTCGGAGTACATACGTTTTGTTTTCTTACTATCTATCAATAAAAACGAGTTTATTAGAAATTATCAAGAAAGAGATCATAGGTACATATTTAACGAAAAAAATGAAGTTATGGTTATAATCAGAATAATAAATGAGGCTCTTAATGGATTTCATTCATTAATGTGTGATTGTATTTTATTTTTTATCAAAGAAAATAAATATTCATGAGGATCTTTAATGAAAGAAGCAGCCCATCATACTTATTTTCTTCTAAATATTCATTTTCAAACCAATATATTTTCTCGGCAAAGCTGTTTCTGGGTTATGAGTTGCTCCAGAACATATTTCTTTCCCCGGAAATAAGCTTCGGAATTTATTTCTGCCTTAAATCACTATTTTCTTTCCCCAATGAATCTCACCTGATTAACAAATGTGCGAAATGTCGATGATATCCCTTAGTGTAGTACTTAGTAAATAGTGGAAGTAATTTTGGTGTATCTTGCTTTTAAACGGGATAGTTATTGCTCAGAATGAAATTACGCAGTTAAAGATATAAATTAAATTCGAAGGACAATTCCTTTGGAAAAAATTGCTGACTGATTCGGCAGCAGCAAAAGTTTAAGGTAGGAAAAAGAAAATATGAGGTTTTTATAAATGGGAATGCCGGTGTCCAGATCTAGGTAGGGGTCTTCTCCGTGATTTGAGCGTCCAGGGCTCGAGTCCTGGTTCGGGCATCGTTGTTCTTTACCCTGTGTTCTCTCTGTGAGGTGTCTGAAAGAGCCCCCTGTAAAAAGGGGTTGTGCAAGCGAGTGTGTGTCATCTTCATATGAGCTAACGTCAGACTTCTGCCCTCAGGTGCTCAGGGGTCTGCCCTCAGAAGCTACTGCAGCTCCTCTTTCCACGATCTCTTGACTTGGTTTGAATTGGTGTTCAATCCAAAGGGGATAAGCAACAACAGCATATATGTGAATTTAACTCAAAATGAATCATGAAATTATATTTGAATTTTTTATTTAATTCACACTTTCATTGCGATTGACGAGATAATTCGTCTTCCAGGAATGTTCGTTATGCGCGAAGGATGAAATAACTCGTCTTCTACTCAAGGTTTTTCTATATTATTGTAGCGCATCTTAGCATATATATGTTAGTGTAGAGGGTGGGACAAAAGCGCGCCATTGCCGTGTTATTAACGACCTAAGTAATTTCATTCAGCAGATGATGCAAGTTTTAAAACATTAACATTTCTAGCAAATTTTCCACAGCTTTTTTATTTCTTTAAATTTCGATACTAATCACAAAAAAGTAAATGGATATTTATTAGCATTGTACTGCTCAATTTTTTTATTGTAGATATTTAAATTTATATTAAATGGAAGCAAGAAATGCAGGAAATATAATCAATCTAGTTTCAAAAATAATTTTTTCAATTGATTTGAAAAATTTCCTTACTTAATAAAATATTATTGTTGAAAAGCTTTTATTTTTCGAATCAAAAATAAATACTGGATTTTGTGTATTAAAAAAATTATAAAACTGAACAATTATAATTTTTTATAGATAGAAAAAAACCTGAAATTCATCCTATTAATAAGATAATTTTTGAAAAGTAATAAATATATACATACAATATATACAAATATATTGACATGTGTTTTCTTTTTTTGTCATATACCCTTTAAAGCTTTGGATTCAAAAGTCTTCCGAGTTGAGTCGTTTCTTGTACTTTTATCAATACAATTTTTACACCAAAGAGTTCTACGAACCAAAAAAGTTTTCTGTGCTAAAGGAATTTTTTTTTTCAATAAAGGGACCGAGAAAGGAAACTAAAGATAATTAAATTTTATGGTGAGAGAAGTGGTCGAACTGAGACAGATGGCGAAATGTTGACTCAACGAAAAACACTTGCCAACGGCCATTGATCTTCTGCAATGTATTCTCTGTCACTAGAATAAACTACCACATTCTTTCTATAAAAGTAGAACATATTCACTCCATGTCTTTATGCGGCAATTCTATTCACAATATTAAATTTTTTCTGAAATATATTATAGATGAGAGATTTCGTTAAAAACTTGTTATTATAAAGTAGTCAGTAAACGTATATTGTTCTGAAAAATCCCACAGAATTGACTTGGTTAGCAAACTGTTAACTTAAGTGTGTGTTTTTTCTGACGCTGTATTAGAATTTTATTTTCTGAAGAAGAAAAAAGATATTTTTCTTAAATAGAATTCAATAAAATATATATTTTTTCTTAAATAGAATAAAATATATATATTCTTAAATAGAATTAATTGCTATTCTTCCTTAAGAACTAAAGTGTTTGAATTTCTAATTAAAAGATATAAATCTTATTTATAATTCTTATCTCATTAGTTCCTAAAAAAGAAAATTAGTTTTCTTAAATTTCAATTTACTGAGAAAATTAGAAGCAATTAATCTTTTTTAAAATAATTTCTCATTTTTGAAAATGAATATTCTTTTTTCAATGAAATAAAAAAAAATGCCCAAAATGTCACAAAGATTATCCAATGTCTCAATTTTTGAAAGTGAATATTCTTTTTTTTCAAAGAAAAAAAATCCAAAATATCAGATCATACAGTGTCAGACTACAAAAAGCAATCACTTTAAAAATTTAAAAGTAAACATCGATATAATTCACAAAATGCAACAGAAAAATTTTCTTCATATAGCAACAACTCCTTTAGTGCGTAAGTATAATGAACTCTGTATGTGCTATACAGATTGAATGCGATTATATTAATTTTTTAATCTGTGGTCTAATAAAACTGCTTAGAATCTGTTTCTTTAAATTAGACTGCATTCAGATAAAAGACTAATGAAGCATTAATAGCAGAATATTTATAATCAACGTAATAAATCAATTGAAATGGATAACAGAATATTAATTTAATCCCTTTCGTTCAAATATTCTAAACCAAGAAATGCAAAATTTTACGTTAAAAAATATTTACTACATTTCAAAATATTTTAGCTTTAATATTCAATAGTTTCATAATCTGTGCAATAAAACTCAATTTTTAAAATAATTGTTGCTTAATTATATCTTTTTCTTATACTCCTAAACGAGTGGAAATGCGTATTATATCACTTTCTGATTATTCGTTTTCTTCTACATTTCAACACGCTTCTAATTTTAATGGATTTGCAGTAACAGCTATTTTATCGAATACTTTGCTTTAACATATAATTTAGTTTAAGGGTTTTTCTTCAATAAACCATGAGATCTCGGTGACCTCGAAGAGGAGTCTCATGTACAAGATCAAAAGGTTCTGAGCTCATGACTGATCTTATGTAAAATTCACCACGAATGCGGGCCTATTCTGTCTACCCTAATCTACCCAATCTATTCTACCTAAATCTGTCGAGCCTTACAAATTATCCTGTTATTGTACTATGGAAGCTGAGAGAGGGATGTCCAGGTATAGGTATAGTCGTTTTGAAACAGTTTGAAAGCATGAGGTGCTTTCCAATCCAACCCCCTCGTAATTTCAAAGCAGGTTTGCAAATCAAATGGAATCAAGCAAAATAAAATTGTTCCTAGGGAAGTGCATTTTTTTGTCATTCATTAACATTTTAACACTGTATCGGTAAGGAACGTAATTGTAGCTTGGTTTGATTTAAAATAAAATTGCCATTGGAAAAAAGGCCTAAGTGAGATGGAATAGTCAAGATAGTTACTACTGGCTGGAATTTGTATACATCTATCATACAGTAATGACATTCACTGCAAAATAATAATCCGATATTTGAATATTACAACTTTTATGCATTTCCTTGGATATGTCATTTTGGTTTTCTTTTTTTCTAGGTTATTTACACAAAAATTTGATATTCTGTCATAAAATATCGGGTTCAAAACCTAAATATAACAACACGAATTCAAAAGTAAAGTTATTTTCACCATATATACTTATTCAGGAAACATTTCAAGAGGAATGTTTCTATTGAGCTTCAGTGTGATTCCTTTTTCCCGATTCATATTTTTTTTTTTTTTTTGCATACATACATTTTGATAGTTTTCTCGTATCTTCTGTAAAAATATTCAATACATTATCATGCTGAAACTCCTTTTGCATTTAGTCTGGTGGAGTTTTATTATGTTTGAATGTCATAGAGGCTTTATTTCTTTCTCCCAGAGGCTTTCTCAAACTATACGCTACTGAGCTGCGTTGTGACATTTCTTTCAATTCTAAATTTCAATGCTAATATTCTTTTCGTCAATGATCTAAAATATTTCACACTGAAGTTATTTCACAGTTTGCTGTCATACACAGTTTAAAAACTATTTTAATATGCAATAATTCTAAAAAGTGAAATTATAATTTCTCAAATTGTATAGATATACGCATCGATTATATATAGATATACATATATATACAAAATTCTCTCTATATATAATTCTAAATATATGATATTTTCTTAAGTATATATAGGGTGTTCATTAATTATTGTCGGGGTTTCCGTACCTCATAACTTTCGAATAAAAAATATTACGCAAAAACCGATTACGTATTCGTAAATTACAACTCAAAGAATTTTATTAATGATATTAAAGTGTAAAGCTTGCACAGTTTGCACTTTGTAGGCATTCAGCTGAAGGCGATTATGTATTCGTCAATTCGCTGAACAAATTTTGACTCGAATTGAGGATGATGAAAATTACCTTCGGAAATGGTTCTTCAGTGACGAATCCACTTTTCATGTGTCAGAAAAAGTGAATAAACATAATTGTAGAATATGGGGCTCGGAGAACCCGCATGATTATCAAAAGTCAAAATTTGTTCACCGAATTTACTAATACATAATCGCCTTTAGCGGAATGCCTACAAAGTGCAAATTGTGCAAGCTTTACACTTTAATATCATTAATAAAATTCTTTGAGTTGTAATTTACGAATACGTAATCGGTTTTTGCGTAATATTTTTTATTCGAAAGTTATGAGGTACGGAAACCCCGACAATTATTAATGAACACCCTATATTTAATATACGTTAAGGAGACGCATTGTTTTAAAATTTTCTCATGGCCCTTATTTCATTCAGGCATTTCCTTTTTTATTTTAAGATCGTTTTATTTTTGAATATTCCAAATGGGATACTCCTGGATGTCTAAACTATCATTGTTCTTCTCTTTTATGATCTATTGTTAATATATACATGCAATTTTTTCAGTTTATTTTAATATTATCCATTTCCTTCAGAGGGATCCATGGAAAGTAGGTGGTTTCTCACTTCTCTTGGTATAGTAATTATGGGGGGGGGGGGTTGAGTTATTTCCATTACGATGACTAGATGTACTTCTGCGGACGTTGCCTGGCCTTGGCTGAAGATAATTTTTAGGACTATTCTCAATTCCATTATTATGAATATCATTCATATTATCCCGGAGGCCTAGACAGGGCAGGAGTAGCTATCTCAATATTGTGTACAAATATAATTATTCCTATATATTATATATAGTATTTCCAAAAGCAAACATTAAAAGTTCATTAAAAAGAATCTAATGCATATGCAGTAAATTTAATTATGCTTAATTCTTACCCATTAGTTTTACTAATCGTGAATCAGTTTTATTTCCTATTTCATTGTTTACCAAGTTGGTTAATGTAATTGAGCTGGATACCATCTTAATTTGCTTTGCCTAAAGTATGAGTGAAAATCCTAAAATTCATATACATCCAGAAAACCAAAATTTTATTTTACAACTTACATTTTAAACTAGAAACAAATCGCCAACCGTTATAGTAATGATAAAAATTGCAATTAAATATCTTCAATCTTTGAAAGCAGAGTTAAAATTCGAAATACCTGAAATTTGTCAAAAGCTATGCTACTAAATCAAATTTTGGTCATATAAATATCATTAAGTGATTTGCTTACAATTTTTGAAAACAGGTCATCTTGAATTTTCAGAATGTCGAGATGACAGTTTCAAGTAGTTGATGTTTTATTTTAGGTTTTGTTAGGAGGCAAGCACTGTTTGTATCAGAGAAAAATATACAACGAATAATAAATTTCTGCCAATTGGCAGAATTAAGTTCGTTTCCGAGTAATTGAAGAAAATGCAAAGTGATGCAACCTTAAGTAGATATTTTTCATAAAAGGGTTTGTAACATACTTTTCTACTGTGATGTAATTATCAAGATGGAAAAAGCCTTTTTATTCCAAAGAACAAGTAAAAAACTAATATCGTATGACATGACTTTATTATAAAGCTTTTAAAAAGGCTTAATTTAAATTTTCTTGTTGATTTTTGTGTTTCCAACTTATATAATAATGCACCATGCTTAATCTAAATACGAAAATGAAACATTCATAATCCTATAATAAGATGAAATAGTTCTAGGTAACTTTCAGAGAGCACCAGCACTTATTTTAAACGCTAGTACTCCAAAAGCAAACAATGAAAACTTACAGTTTCACTGGTTGCTAGTAACTTCCTACACACGGACGTCTGATACTTAGTGTTAGAATACTATGTGCACAAATTTGGAAAGCACGTTTCGTTACATTCTCGTTCTGTCCACAATATTCTAGATATATTCTATCTTATTTAAATCAATTGCCAGCCTGCTTTCCTTTGAAATCAAATTTTAAAAAATGTAGAAAATAAATTTTATTCAAATTCAGCTTAGAATTCACTCACTTGTTTTTTAAAAAAAATATTTAAAGTGTTTTGTAAGGCTTATGTAAAAATTCTACTTGTGATAATTTGATTTCTACTTCATTATTTTCTAATAGAGCATCTCACTTCTATAGTAAGATTTTGAACAAATAGATTCATTACTGAACTGATAGAACAAGGAATGTCTTCTGAGAGAGGCATCCAATCAAAATCGTTATGTTATTACAATACTCCTTTCCGAAATCTCTTGTCTATAAGATCTTAAGACTATCTTATCAATAAGAACAATGCCATATTGTCTCAAGAGATATATATAGGATTAGAGCCAAAGAGGTTTGGGCCTCCCATTAAAAAACAATGGAATTCATGTTGTAAGGAAGTTATTGTAATATCTCAGCCTATATTATAGTGGGAAACATGGAATTACATCTACTACATTATATTATAGAAAATATTCCCTCGCCTATTATTGTTTGTGATATAAACACTTTTAATGATTGCCATATTAAGAGGGACCATGCATATCTTTGCTTTACCAATGATGTGATTTTATTTTGAATTTTTTTAAAATCTAAATGAGGACACTTCGTTTTCTTTTTTAATGAAATTCTTAAAAGGAAAAGGTGCGAGATACATGTTTTTTTTCTTTATATTTTCCTAATATTTTAACTGAAAATTTGTCATCGTCTTTACGATAAAAAAAAGTAAATACGAAGAAAAAAATTAGCGATTAACAGCTATATAAAAAGAGCTTTTTTAAAATGAAACATGAAAGTATAAATTCTGATTTCCCTTAACTATGGCGACAACAAATGATAAATATTCAAACTTTGTTTTATAAAATTTATTAATTGAATATAAATGTAATTCACATTTTACATAATGTAATCTATTCAATAGATGATTTTCATATGTCAGGAAATCGTTAATCATTATCAAAAAATTATTTAACTAGTTTTTAGTAAATTTTATTTTAACAATTAAATTAAGAGAAAATACGTCAAACTTGTGGTCTGCTTTTGGGTTGCCAAGTGAATGCTGAAACTTAGATACTTAACCCAGAGACATATCTTATTACTGCCATAGAACAATAATTTTGAATATTCTGTCATAAAATTTAGTTTTATTTAAAATTTATTAAAATTTAAAAAAAAATCCAACTATTGAGCATCGCACTCTCGAAAATCGTCATATCGGTAAGGAATATCCAGCCATTGAAAGGAAATAAATTTAAGCATTTTTCCATAAAATTTTACAATGGCAATTTTATGAAAAGAGAAAAAAAATTGTAATATAATAAAGGGTTCACAGTATGACAGTACAACAAATATTATAATTAAGAATTTTTTTTTGATTTGTCTAAAGATACTGAGATCAAAGAGTGTTAAAATTCTTGATTCGAAACGAATTCAATAGTCTGGAAAGTCATTTTCAACCATTAAGGAACAATCTATCGTTAAAAAATACATATATTCTTTAAAAAATCCTGACAATAATTACAATTGACCAATTAAATGAATTAGTACCATGAAAGTAATTGCAAAATATGAATTAGCCTATTATTTAACATAGGGATGGCCTATATTTCAAAACAGTTAATACTTCATTGCCACGGAAATTGAAGTCAAGATAATGAAACTTCTATTCCTTCTTAAGAGACTCTTGGATCCGCCTGGAAACATGATGATAAAATTGGCAATCCCAGATGCTTCACGGTAGAGTAAGTTTCAAAAAGGGGCTCCACTAACTCTGAAAGAGCATGGAAAGATTACAGGAGCTAGGATTTTAATCACGCTAATCACAGGGAATAATTTCCTTACCCATGAACAGGATTTTCCATTTCATGCTTGTGTGAGTCTCAGTGATAAAAGCTTTTCTGATAATTTTTTGATACGACAAACAGGATACATTTCTATGCATCAGATGGACGATGAAATGCGCATTACTTAAATCTGATTTTAAATTTCACCGAACTGCATTCATGATAATTTTAATTTATAAAATACAAAAAAAAAATCGTTATCCAATCTGAAAAAGGAATTTTCCATTAAATGAGGTAATTTTCTTTGGATTAAAATAAGGAAAAGAGTTATGGGCTTTCTTTTCGATTCTGAAATCTGCGGAAATTGGATAGAAAATTTCAACATTAAAATTTAGTTTCAAACTGAAGTTTCACCTAAAATTTCCATATCGACTTAAATTGCGTAAGTTTAAATTTCGTTGGAGTTGATTAGGCGTTATGTAATAAATTGTGGCTTATAAATAAATCCAAAAATATTTGACCAAGTTCAAAAGACAGGTAAAAGGAACCGAATTGATAATTTTATGTCTTGGAATACGAGTACGAAAATGTCACAATTAAGTCTATAGAGTGAAGTTAAGGTTAGCATAAAGTTCTCAAGTTATTTGATTTTTAAGGTGCATTTCTACCTTTCTTATCCTGATCAATAAAATTTATACTGCTTTAATTACAAAGTACTTCAAAATCACCCTATAACTTTACCAGATATCTATAAATGAAGTAAAATGCCTTTAAATAATATATATAGATATATTTTCACCAGAATCTGTAGCAGCAAATAACGTAGGGAGAACCAAAAACACGACAATCTACGAAGATCCATGCAATTGCGATGCTTATAATACTGAAAATTTTGTGAGAATCCGATTGCAAAATAAGGATTCATAGATATTTAATTGCTTGATATTTTGTTTGTTTCTAATTTCATTTTTAAAATATTTCTTGGGGACAAGTATTTAAATGCAACATTTTCCGGACAAATGTACTAAGGGCATCTAATTTGATTTTGTTATTCACCCCTATTTGGCCGTATATTTTCGAGGTATATTAACGTTGAAGTTACTAAAAGCATTTTAACTAAAAAAAACTAATAAAAAATTATGAGAGAAAAAAAATCTGAAATTTTGCAAGATTTACAATTTTACTCTTTGTCCCTTTTTTAAAATTAAAAAAAAAAATACTTTGAAGATGTAATTATTTAATTCATTAAAAAAAACAACATCAGAAATTGAATTCAGAAAAATGAATCCATAGAATTTCGATCTCGTTGAAATTAATTTAAAATATTGCGTTTTCAAATCTAAATTGGAAAGTATTTCTATTAGAAATTTTATGAATGATATCAAGAAATAAATAAAAATCAGTTGTTGTCTGTTCATCGTAATTTAATATATATATTATTTATTACTCTATCTCACCGTGTTTGCAACTATTATATATTTTTAAAGTTTTACTCACCTAACATTGCATCTTCTTAAGAAAGCTTATATCAGTTTTTATGAAATTTGAAAAATGATTTTCCATTTCAATTCGTTAAATGGTAATTATATGTTTACCTTTCAATTTCCCGTAAGATTAATATTTTGCTATGCCTCATTAACATTCAATCAAACCGTCAACATGCTGTAAAAAACATAGAGCAAGGGAATACAATTTTCTAAATGATGGTCACACGAAAACAATAGTGAAATTCTATTGGTATATTGTACTATGTTTCTAAATTTGCATCTTCTTTTATTGAACAGTTATTTTTTATACTACTATTGAACTACTACTAATCATAATTTTTTTAAATGTTCACTTTAATGTCTATGATTATGTAGAAAGGCACTAATATATTTGTACTGATTTTTAACAGCTTGAAAAGCGCAAGCTTAATTTGTCAAATTGCTTATAGAATTCAGACAAATTGTGGACAATCTTTCCAATCAAGCTCATAAACTGTTTCCATATAAATGCGCTCATTAAAATTTTCATTTAAATAAAAAGAAAAATGCATTTGTTTTTATTTCTCTATTGTGCATATTTTTTAATTAATGTCATATATGAGTTAAATAAAACTCATATATGACATTAATTAAAAAATATGCACAATAGAGAAATAAAAACAAATGCATTTTTCTTGGGATAAAAAACAAACAAACATTTATTCTTGATTTTGAGTTCATAAATCATACATTGAAACTTTTATTATTTATAATAAAATTTATTATTTATGTACTTATTATTATATATTAGCACTAATATTTATTAAATCATCTGTGAAAAATCTCAAATATTTTATACATCAAAATAAAAAAAAGTTTATCTAGTTACTAATTATAAATTATATGAAAAAAAAACGAAAATTAAATTGTTCCAACGCAACAATGCATACTTTTCTTACAATCATACATATATTAATTGCATTTGTCTATTTACATAATGAAATAATTTTCGTTTATCTGATTCTAGATCTTCAACTCATAAAGAGTAAATCGTGGAAGTATGTTAATATTTTCTGACGTCGGGGAATAAAACAGGAGAAATAATACAGTCCTTTCTAACTTAACGTAATAAGTGAATTCTAAATAATGCTATCCTGTCGTTCGAAAGAACAACATTCAATAAATATAAAAAGTGCTTTCAACTTTTAATTCATCATAAAATAGAATGAAGCCGTTGATCACAGAATGCTTTCTTTTCTTTTAAGAAAAATGCCCTCCACATTTCCTAACCACACGCTTCTTTCACATTGCATACACTCTTAAAATTCAACTGCAACAACGGGAATCGTATGAAATCCACAATGGCGATTCATTTTTGTTACAAAGTATATTTAAAGAAATCGTATATTAGTGAGGCGCAGCCTATTAATGTTTCAGACCAGAACAAATGCGATAATTAGATATCGCTGCCTAACCATCGTTTCAATTTGCATAATCATGGATAACGCATTATACTAATTGAGTTCGCTTTGAAATATTTAATGTTCTACACAGCGAACTGAACTCCAAGGCATCGTACATTAAAATTATATGGGATTTGCATTTAATCCATTTGGCGTACAACCTGCCGTTTTAAGTCCCCCTTCCTCCTCGTTTATCTAGGCAAAGACCACACGTAGAATATACGTAGATGGCCTGGTGTCATGTCGCCACTCCCCAGCTGACTAGTGGCTTAATGGCACAGGAAATTGTATCCCAGTAATTTAGGATGGTTCTGAGTACCTCAGCGTCTTGCCCCTTCATCGTATTCCACTAATGTGTATGCTTAGAAACACTATTCAATCACTAGTCTTCATTTGATGTAAAGGTGGCCGGAGAATTAACGAGAGAATGCTGGTCCTCTGATTTCTCCTTCCAAATCACGTGTTAAGAAATGGAATGTTTGTAGCTGAAGTAGACATCACTTCGTCTGGGTCGAAACATTGTTGCCATCGGTAGTATAATAAGCGCAACCAAATGCACATCCCTCATGACTTTAAAACTGTGTAAGTTAATGATATGATGCGTGCAATAAATTGAATCCATAAAACAATGAAATGTTTTTAGCCGAAGAAAAATTCACTCCAAATCTTTCGAAACATTGTTGACGTCTAAAAAGTTCAATGGCATAGATTCTAAAGTGTCACAAAAAAATTCAAATAAGCTTGAAGTATGACATTTCAGAACAGTGTTGTGGGAAGTTTCATGCTGTAAAAATATTTTTAATTATATTAATTGTTCAGCTTATGAGCTTTAGTAATATTTTCAAGACGGACCTCAGGATGTCTACCTGAAAGAGATGCTACTTCGGTTGGATTTAAACTTCCTTTTACTTTGCAGTGTGATAGGAAATAAAAGTAAAAATACATTTATCATGATTTAAAATTTTAAATTCAAAGAGTTTCGAAAACTTTGATATAAGGAATGGAATGAGATAGAAAGTTTCATGTCACACACATACATGTTCACTGTAATATTAGTTTTTCAGTTGATGCATTTCGGTGATTTTAACGAGAAACTTTTGCCGATTCTTTTCGGCCTTCTTTCCATTCATTGATAAATGGAAATAAATTTGAATATTGATGACATATTGTCACCATCAGTAGTAAGATTAGTCGAATCAAACAGCATAAGCATCACGAGTTTACTGTTTTATTTCTGAATAGACTTTAAATGCAAGGCTGCATGGATTATTTTAACAAAACTTTGTGCTTATATAAATAAGTAAAATAATAATAAATGAGCTTTTGAGTGTCCTTTTAATTTAAAATGAATGAATAAAAGTATTGTTTGCTTATTTAAAATTTATTTGCGAATTTTTAATTAAAAATCTTTATACATATAATTTTATTAACTAACTCAAGATGAAATAAGAAAAATATAAAAAGATTAACATGATGCAAACATGTCTGCAGATTAGGATGAACATAAATAGTAGCTTAACTATCCTACGACAAATGGTGCACAGAAGTACATCTAACTACAGTGTTCGCTAAAAGATTAGGAATGCAGGTTCATGCCTTAGATGATCCACTTCTATTACACATGTATTTAACATCTATATAACACATTGATATTTTCCGTTTAGCGAATACATATCATCACTGAAACTCAAATACATATGCCATCATTTATTAAAGGTGTAGGAGATTTATATATAATAAGTACTCATCTTCATATCTCTAGCAATAATCAGTAAATTATAATAATTCTCACTTTATTATAAACTGATGAATAACAATTGTGAAAGCTGGGAATTTTTTAATTATTTCATACTTGTAATTAATTTTTAAATTTATATCTTGAATTTAAATAATTGAACAGAAAAAAATGCACACATTTTTATATCAATCAAAAGAGAAAAAGCTGAAACACTGTAGGGTAAAATTAAAGTCGTATATCACAACAATTCGAAGATATTCACCAAAATTCTAAAGCGTTAAGAATACCGCCATTATCACTCTTTTTGGGAATTACCTTAGCTTAAAATATAAATTAACTGGGAGAAAAAGGGGAAATAATAGAACGAAAACAAGTCTTGAAACAGAAAAGAAAACAGTCTTTGGATGTTAGTTTAGATTAATAATTAGGTATTATTTTAACATTTTTCTTAACAAAAAATTCTAATGCAAAAAGAAGAGAAAGGTATAATCAATTCAGAAAGAATTTCAATTTAATCAGCATTCGAAAGAAATTATTTTTTGCAAGAAATAAGGAAAGATGACAACTTTTTAGAATTGAAAAGTCCTTGATTTATAAACTAAACTAATATAGAAAATTTGTTTTATTCAAAAATTCGTTCAAGGAAGTAAAAATGAAAGTAGTTGTAAAAATCTAATTAAATGAAAATTTGATCAAATCATGCAAAATAATAAATCAGTGAAAGAAATACATTTTTATTTTGATATAAGATCATCTTTCAAAACGAAATAGAAATTTAAAGATGCATGGATTCCTTTTTAATTTAAGGTTATTTTTAATAAAAACACATAATTGTAATTGCTATATTAGACTGATTTTCATTTTCGTTCCTTTAAGAACTAGATCATGAGTTGCATTACATGGATAAAAGAGCTTTTAAATATTGCCTTTATTATTTTACGTAGCATAATTAATAATTACATTTCAGATTTCTAAACTATAATTTTAGGATATATCTATCCAAAATTAATTGCGTAGGTTTTTCATGACATTCGATTCTATTTCAAAAGCAAAACTTCATAAAAAATCAAATTAACTTTTCTTGGAACGGAGATCATTAATTTGATTTTGTTTTTTGACTTTTGAAATAGTATCGAATGTCATGAAAAATTTAGGCTAATCAGATAAATAATTTAGAAAAAATTTAGTTTTATGTTTCAGCCTTAAAAAGTGGCGAACCAAAAGGAAGTCAGATATATTTATGAATAAGGGAATGAATATAAATAGCTTTGGCTACTATTGAATTTTTTCCTTGTTTTTTTTTTTTTCGATTATCTTTGTGTAATTGAATAAAAAGAATTAAATTGGATTTTTTCATTTATTCATTGAAAAAAATTCTTATATTTTTACAGAGAACATATTTTTAAAAAGAGCTAAGAGTCAGTGTAAAATTATCGAATTAATTTATTTAAAGAAGCGCACAACACATATGACTCCATTTACAGAGTGCATGAAACTAAACAGCAAAGATAACTGTTATCAGGAAAACTTATTTTCCATATTTGTATTTATTGAATCAACTCTAAGTCTTTTTTCTCATATACAGGGTGATCAAGGAATAACAGGATGTGTTCGGTGCGCTGTAGCATGTTAAATACTGGGCGAAATATAATAAAATTTGGCCACCATACACATTAAAGTATGTTGTTTTGATTTGTCAAGAAAGAAATTAGTACCAAAAAGCGCCGAAAAGGAAAATTCTGGCGTTGTGATCGAAAACTTTATTATATTATTTGCTTATACGGATACTTTGTGACATGATATCGAAGTTAAAACGAAGGACTGCTGGAATTTGTCATTCTACAAGAATTCTTCCGTCGATGGCCTTGTCACTAAGTGAACGTGCCATATGAGTCAAGTTATTTTATCTGCGGAATGAAAATGCTAGCGCTGCTCTTCGTGAATACAGGCGGTTAAAACAGTTACGTACAGGACACATGACCGTAACTCACTTACAAAAAATGGTTGAAAGATTTGAAACAATAGGAATTATCGGTATGCAACCCAGGCCAAGGACTTAAAGGTATCAAGCAGGAACTAGTTGAAGAAGTTGCAACTGCCATTATGGATCAGGCGATAGCTAATAAGCAGGGTACCAGCAGTGCACGTTCAACATCACGACAAACAGATATCCCGTTCTCGATGGCGTAGAAGATATTGCGTAAGATCCTGAAATTTTATACGTATAAGATAACACCCATTCACTGATAACACTAATCTGAATCTGGGCTATTTCTGATTGTGGGGCTACTTGAAAGGAATTATTTATAAAGGGCATGTTCCTAACATTCCAATTTTAAAAGATCAAGTAACGTTACATGTCAGACGAATAAATGACGATATGCTGCTATTTTTTAGGTTCTAAATAAATAAAAATAAAAATAAAAAAAACGAAGGGGCTAATTGTAAACTGGAAATGATAAATAAATGAAAAAAGATTGTCCTTTCATCAAATGCGATTTATAGCTATTTAAACAGAACACACCTTTAAATCAAATGTTATATTATACTTTATTTCAAATTTTATTAATTACGAATAAGAAGTGGTCAGATATTTATTGTCCAACTTTTCAAAATGGTACAATCATTTCAATTCTATCTTATTTCTAGAATAGTTTTTAACTTATTTTCAAAACTCAGGAAAGAATTTGAATTAAAACAAAGTAAGAAAGATAATTTCTTATAGTTAATCAATTTATGAACACTTAATTGAAAAGATGAACTTAACTTGGAAGCGAAGCAAAAATATTTCTTTTCGACTAAAAAGCAGCTTTATGGGCACATGGGTAAAAATGAAAACTAAAGAACTTCTCAGTATATGAATTTATTTTGATATATGATCATATTTAAAGACACGTGTATTGTGTAATAAACATAAAAAATAAGGTTATCAAAAATCATTGTGAAATTTTTCAGAGAATTTAATTGAAGATTCGGAACTTAATAATTTTAAAGATATATTTAAATTTAAAATTCAAATCGATTAAATAAAATTTAATCGGTTTAGGAGTATCATGTCCTCTTTATTTAAATGTCTAAGCAAAATATATCACCATCACATAACCTCGATATGCGGTGGTGCATATTAATTCTCCCTAAGTATTTTTCATCTTCCACATAATTCAAAAAAGTTTTATTCTTTGCCAAGAGCACTTAAATTTTTTTTGAAACAGCGCAGGAACTCTGTCAGAAAACATAAAATTTCATTACGGAAAGCCTCCAGGTTTTTAATACTATTCAAGTGAGCAGATAAATAATTCAAGTGCAGACAAAAAATCTGTTTATTTAAGCAGTTGCATATTCTTGTAAAGCATTTTGAAGTTTCATATTCTTGAAAGCGCATTTAGTACTGAGTTTTTGTGAATAATTCTTGTTTGATTTCTGTTTTTTCCGAATAAACTACTTTCTAGAACATTTACAGCGTTTCAATTAAGAATTTAAAAATTGAATTTCAAAAAATAATAAGTAAAAAAAAAACTTAGAGAATTTTACTTACATTTCATTCATTTTAAAATTTTATTAAAAAAACTATTAACTATTTACATTTTTTTATTATAAATAAGCAAATCTTAGAAGAATATAGAAATCGCAATTGTATTATGTAAGAATCGCCGACATTCAGGGAGTCAAAAGGCTCCTATGAGTTTCATGGACTTCATGTTATTCCACTCTCGTATTTATAAACACGCTTGAAAAGAACGTTGTAAAAACAGGATTCCAGTTCATTAGAACTATAAAATGCCAATCTAAAATCTGAAAGATTCCAAAATTCCAATATGCAGATGAGCTTTAATAAACCTCCTATCTCGGTCCAACAACTCATTCTGACCATAGTTTCTAGAATCTAAGAACCTTGATCATTCAGCCTCGAAATTTAGGAATTGAATTTAAAGGAATTGACGCATGACATGCGAATAGGTGGTGAATAAATTATGCACGCCTTTTGGGTGGAATCTATTTGCATATAAAGTCGTGCCTTCATATCTGCTTACACAAATATGCCGTCAGACCGCTTATCTGCAAATAGCACTGGACTTAAATACAACTGAGCGTACGACTGGCTTATCCCCTCATGCTGGATATATCCTTATTGCTTTAATTCCTGAAATTTCGAATGCTCTGAGATGTAGTCTAGTTCAGATAGCAGACTAGGTTTGCAAAGTTTTGACTTCTAGCAGCGATCCGTGAAGGCAGCGGATTTAGAAAGTCTTACGGCGCGTTGGTTTTAAAACTAATGACCATTCGCAATGGGAGAAATAATTATTGTGTGCCAGAGCCTACATTTCATTTCATAGGTGAATTCTTGCTTTTATTCTAAAAATTTACGTCGCACTGACTTCCTATTTCTGTTTTGGAACAGATAATATAGCACTGAAAAGAAAGACTTCCGGGTTTAAATTTTAATGTTGGGTTATATTTGAGGTGAGTGACGTGAGAAAATTTCAGACAATCGAGATTCCTCCTTCTGGAAAAGGTGACTTTCTGACCTCATCAGTTTAAATAGTTTACTTATATAAATTCTACTAGTGGAATAATTTTGTCACTTCGTTTTTAATGCAGATATTTGTATTAAATTAAACAGAAAAAAGATTAAAGAACTTTACAAACTTAAAGCAGTGCTAATTAAAAACCATTTAGAATTGTCTTGAATAATGTTCCATTTGAAAGCGATTAGGAACCTTGAACCAAATCGAATAATTTGAAAAGATTTGAGCTACCATCCTTCTCAGGATGCTTTAACGTTACATCTACAAGAGATAGTTTGGTCTTCTAGTCCTCATTAACATTGTGTCTAGGCCATGCACGAACAATATTGTCATTGGAATAGAGTTTAGAAACAAGTATCTTTCAGTTTCAAGGCCGCTACTCAATCAAGTGAACATTGCAACCTCCTTTTATCAAATGGAAAATAATTATTATATTATTCAAATTGGAATATTACTTCGTAGATAAATAAGGGAATTTATTTTCAAATTTTAGGTCACAATAATTTTGAATTTTTTTAAGATAAGAAATATGGCAGTATAGAATAAAATACAAAAATAGAATATATGCATAGATGCTGGCTTAGAATGTGACTTTGAAATGAAGAACATAATGCTGAAGAGACCGATACAAAGATTCCTCAATTCATTAAAAAAGAAAAACTCAATTTTCCCACTTTTTATGGCAATTTATGCATCTCGCGTAATTTGTAGCTGTTGAATAATTTATCAATTTTTAACTTTTTGCTCTATAATATGTATATTTACAAGTATTCAGCTATGAAAAAAAATAAATTAAGGAAAATTCATAAGAGATAGTAGAGACAAATCACAGCGAAAAAAAAATCTTGTGTGACGGAGAGACATTTTATAGTTAATCGTGTCTTTTGTTCTTAAAATTTATTTCGATGGACTTTGCATTTTTTTTTATTTAAGCTCATTTAATGTAGGATTGGTAAATTATGTTATAAATTTGATGAAAACTAAAAGAGTGCTATGGAAGCTAAATATGATTTAGAGACAATTTCACGGGAAAGATGAGATTTTTATTGCTACAAAAATTCATACTGCTCAACTATTACATATATTCTATTTGTTGAACAATTCATCAAAGTTTCATTTTATTTATTGCAAATATTTACATTGGAACAAATATTTACGAAAACATCATAGTTTAAAATTTAAAGGATAGATTTTTAAAGTAAAGAACTTGGCTCAGAAATAATCTTCTTGAGAAGGGAGCATTCTAAGTATTTTATTTGCTATTAAAATATGATTTTAAATTCATATATTAATACTTCATTTCAAATATTCAAATCAAATTGTATATAGAATCAAATAAATAGAGAAAACACAAAGTGTAAAATTATACAGAAACTTGTTACTTTCGTGCGAGATTTCAGTAAAATTAATTTTTTTTTCTTTTATATAAAATCAAACAATGTCATAAACACATGTTTAAAATTATACCTCTACCTGCTTAATTTCATTTGAAAAGCGTGTTCTAAGAAAAAAAATGGAAAAAATCTACAAAATTTCATTTAAATTACAAAATATTTCCAATCTGGAAAAAAGTTCTTGAACAATAGTCATTACTAATAACCTTCATAAACGGATTATCATTTATATTATTAACAATTCACTCGTATCTTTTTTAAATTTCTTTGTTTTTCTGACATAATATTCTCATAAATTTAAATATAAAAAGATTAATATCAAATGCTTCTAAAGTTTTCTATAGTCATATACGTACATCTGCTTTTTTAAATTGTAGTTTTACTTCCAAGTATCATACGTATCAAGTATTAAAATAAAAGCTACGCTTTCATTAGTGTAAAACTTATTAAAGATGTCTTAAAAGAATGTTTTGGAAATTTTCCCCATTCATTAGTTAAAAATTTATTATTAGTTTTCCAATAAAATGAATGATTTATCAAAATTCATAATAAAACAGTTCATGCATGTAATATTTCAACTGAAAACATATTATAACATCATTTTGAAATGCATCTTACTTCTTGGATTGCTGCCAAGGAAGCATACTGCATACGCCATGGGTTATTATAAAGAAACGATAAGTAATTCGAAGTTTTTGAAAGACTGGATTGAAATAGTTTTCTCAAAATTGTTAGCCAAACTACCTTGCAACAAATCATAAAAACATGCAATACATCCTACCGAGAGCGGACTATTAACCGCTTTTTTTTTAACTTGGAGTCGGTACATTTCGAATTGATGTTTATTTCAAGAAACACAAACATATTAATCATAAAGTACATTCTGAAATGAATAATCCGTAACTCTCGTATCGACTTCTTTCGTACAAGGAAAAAAAAAAAAAAAAAAAAAAAACTTTTCTCTAAAACTTATTTACTGGAATATCTGAAGAATATTTGTTGAAAACAGTCATATTTCAACTCAACTCGCTTTCAAACGATAAAAACAGCTGTTTTGATAACGATTGTTAAGCAGTAAAAAGAATTGCCTACGACTGGAATGATCTGGTATATCTGCTTTCGCTAAATTGTAATGCAAGTGTCTGTGGGTGAATGGAGCCATTATTCCACTGTGATTGATTGATTGTAAAATGAAAGCCTTCAAACAATCCTTTTCGAAAATTGTTAAGCATTTGATCATTTAAAAGAAAGACTAATTAAGGAAAAAAATTACAATTCGTTTTTCCCCAGAAAAATATTTTATACTAAGTGACTTTATTTTCAAAAATGTTATTCCTTTGTTGATCCGCTTTATCCTTTTGAGACTTGAACATTTAATAATCTTAAAAATAATTTTGTCATGAATTATTGCCTTATTTGTTATTTTTTTTCTAAAAGTAGGTTTAAGTGAAGTATAGCAGTTGAAAAAGTGGGGAGTTGCCAAAAAATAATAAGATTTTTAAAAATAATTTAAAATTTTAATAATAAAAAAATTAATTCAATAAAACTTTAATGAAAATAACCTTAAAAACAGAAATAGAATTATAGAGTATAATTTTTTGTAGCGTTTACATCATATAAAAATGTTGGAAATCTTTTAGATTCTTTTTTAGTTTAAAATATATTATTACTGTTTGAACAATACATAACTGAAAGGAGTGACAATCATGCTTGCATAAAAAGCATATAGCGTCATTTCAATGCTTTGTTTTCCAGCTTCTAATTTTTCTAATATACCATTAAAATGAATTTCTACTATATCATTAAAAGGATTTTCAAAAATGTAATATTCTACAAAATATTCAAATAAAAGCTTTAAATCATTGAATTCATAATATTTTTTTTTATAAATATGAAACTTTTATCCGATGTTTTGATTTTTTTTATAAATATCAATAACCTTTTTCTGATTTTCTGAAAAATAAACAAACTTGTAGGTAAAAGCTTAGACCCTGCACTTTCTCACAATTTATAAGACTGGCCAGATTCTTAAGAAATTCGTGGGTTTTAAATATTTGATTAAATTATTTCAATGAATTAAACCATAAATAAGCAAATAATATAAATTCAACCATGTATAATAAAATCTGAAAACTATTACAGCTGCTTAAATATAATTACTCGCCTGCAATTTCCAAATGACGTGTGATTACCCATGCACATAAAATTTCAATTTCAGTCCCTTAAAAGGATTCAGTTAAATCCAGAAATTCCTTCTAGGATTTGCGTTTCGTCAGCAAATTCAATTACGCAAACGCTTGACTCTGTTCACACTATGGGAGAATACTTTCCGTGATGCAGGGAATTTAGAGACGTTCCTTTCAACTATTTGGAAATTACCTAAGTATTTCCTTTGTGTCATTCTAAAGCACTATAATCACACAAAGAATTGCTTGTTCAAAAGAATAGACATAAAGTTTGTTAGGATTTTTCCCAGCGAAAAAAGTAAGAATTGTAGAAGCCTTAAAACAGATTATTCTAAAATTAATATTGAAAATCACAAATTTATATTTATGCTTTTTGCAAACTTCTGTTAGTATGTTGTCTTGTGTAGATTCGCATTAAACCTAGAATACAAATTTGATACCTATGATTTCTTTTAGTTTCAAAACAATGCATTTAGACATTAGCTCATATAAATTACAATGTTTTATAATAGCATTAATAATTTTCGAATCGATTCTTTGCATAATTTTTAAGATAAAGCGTAAAATAAAAAGTAGCTAGGAAGGTAAATGTATTGAAAATATTTCTATTATTTTAATATGAAATTATCAATTATTTCAAAACCTTCATATTAAGAGAAATAAACATGAAAATTTAATAGGAAATGAATATTTATTATTTAAAAATCTCTTGACCTTAAAATTAAACGTCACAAAATTGAAAGGTGAAGCAAAGAATTCAAGGTAAAAGTTTTCATGATAAATCGACAAAAAGCATGAAGTGAATAATAATCGGAAAATGAAAAGCATGAAGTGACAAATAATCGGTTGTAAAAAGCATGAAGTGAATTCATTTTCAAATGATTAACGCAGAATGTGCCGTTCCAATTAAAATTTAGAATCCATTGTAATCCAAAAGGAAAAGAAAGTACTTCATTTTATACACCATAAAGTAATGTTTAGCTGAATGATAGATTACAGGTGCAGTTAAACTTATCAAGTGGACGTGTCGTTACCTAAATTGACTCCATTCACACAAGCTCCTTTATTTGTAACACCGAACTAGATTTTACTCCTTTTCCTGCTATTTTGCTTCTCTTGCTCTATTTAATCATATTACAGTCCAATTTTCGATTTTTATGGTTCCTTAGATTCTTATGTTGGGTTGAAGGGTACAAAATTGCTCAAATAAAACTTCATGATCTGAGAAAAATGTGACTGTGTTGTTTTATTTGTCCAAATATCACAAAAAGGTCTCAATAAGTACTTTAGATGATATGCTAGATATACAATGAATGAAAAAATACTGTATTTTTTACTTAGTTGGGGCTTCCTTATTTGCACAGGATATTATCAATATCGTTACGATATGGTTCTATATTCTTAATTCTATATAATATCGTGTAATATAATAAGAATTTTGAAAGATATTGTTGGGTACTTTAGTCTAATAGGTTATACATTACGAAATTTGAAAAAGTGAAAATAACATTACTTTAATCCTACAGCACAAACTTAAATGAGAACTTGAAATATAACAGAGGACGGAGAGTTCTGTAAGAATTTTTTTTAAAAAAGTCGTTCTTATTTATTGGAAGGCGATTTCTACTTTAAGAATTTTACAATCTCACGCACTTAGGACATGATATTTATGCAAACTGGTGCACCCCCACACGCCCATTTAGCCGAAATTGTTAGATATTTGTTATGGCAAATTTTCATAAATGAATGAGTAATCAGCCATCAATTTGCAATATCTTGCCTTTATACTTACCTGATCTCACTCCCTGTGATGGTAGTTAAGGAGCTCCTTTAAAAATGACATATATCGAGGAAATTCAGCTTCTCTTTATGTATTTATTCTTTATAATAGTTTTGAATTTTGGGATTTTTTTTCCTTTAATAAAAGGCAAGCATAATATTGTTCACCATTTAATAAATTTGAAATGCTTTTTGAATTCCGGATCATTTTGATAGTTAAATCGCTTTCCACAGCCATTCTAAGTTGGTGATGTACAATCTGAACAACTCTGTACAAGTGCAATTACAATTTATTAAACTAGCAGGAAAACTCTGCTCAGAGCAGAGAATAGTACTGCGAAATATTTACAATTTCTTTCAAAATATTCATTTTGATAGCATAAGAAATGATCATCATGTAGTGTAGTAAAGTTTATTGGAAACTACGGCGGCAATCTATTTGAAGGAGCATGGACATTTTTATAAGAGCCCTGAAAGATCGCGCGCTTCTACCGGGCCCATTCTTCTTTAAAAAATGACAGTTCCTTGATGCTTACTTACACCAGATGATGGAATAAGCTTAGGTAGAATATCCTTTACAATTTCCAAGGTAACATTTTCTGGGGTACTTTATTTTCTTCGATAAACGTAAATCCCTTAGGGGTTGCAAAATATCCTCCTTTAGTAGGTCCCATTCGGAGATCTAATCACCATCTGATGTTAGTCTATTTTTTCCCCACATATCTCTTCAAAGATAACGCTTCTGTAAACAGAAGACTGCAGAACTAAAATATTAGATTAAAAGTAGCGTTTTGTTGTTAAATATGAAAACAAGCAGTAAATCGATGCTACATATTCGCCGAGGGTGGTCTTAAAGGAAATATATTTTTGAAAAGGATCAATGAACTACAAAATATTTTACCAGGAAGTTTTTTTTACTTTTTTGTAAATTACTGTAGAAAAAATTTATTCAATTTTTTATTGTGGAGGGGGGAAGGGGAGGGGAGCGGAGCTTATTGCTAAGAAGACAATGATTCGATATTTCTATCAAAGCAAACATAAAATATAATTTTCCTCCGAAATGAACCTTCAACAGGAAGTTCATTAGCAAGGATGAAGAGTAAGAAAATTCGACTTCTTTCATTAGATTTTCTTTGACTAAAATTAATCGTACACAGTATACAACTCTTAAGCATTTGAAGAAAAGACCAAATATTGAAATAATAAAATTTAATGATTACAGAAGTACTCCAAGCATTTGATAATAATCAAAGTTATAAAAACTAATCTTGAAAGATAAAATTGCCTCTTGAACTTCATAGAAAAGTTTGTGATTCTATAAATTCTTTACCCGAATTAATCATATTCCTTTGGAATGAAACATTTTATTTTAATCAAATCTCGAAACTGATCTATGATCAAATTGTTCTTTGCTCAGGAATTGGATTTGAATATTTGCTTGCATTTGTACGAAAATGCCGGTGCTATATAGCCATGTTTTTAATATTTTTCAAGATGGCAGAGTTGTGTAAATCTAATGAAGAAATCTTCGCATAATTAGCAAGGATAAATTTTGCTGCCGAATTCTTCTGAAGATTGTCTCTTGGAGAAGGGGCACCAGATACGGATTCAAGGGTTGAGGGGTGCAGATAATGAATTAAGGATAACACGGTCATATGCCACGACCAAGTTCTGGAAATGGGGTGTCAATTCAGTAAAACTCCCAAGTAGCACAGCTGGTACCTTAGTGTTATGCGATACACTATATAATTCAATATTCAACAATATTATATAATAATAAGCATTATACAATATTCTTTAATATCATAAAATATTGTGCAATATATGTCTACTACTAGGGCCATGGGGAAGAGATTTTGGTTAAAATTCAAATAGGTTCAAGAAACGCAAAATAAGCGTACCATGTCATCTGTAATCGAAAGCCATTATGTATCTCATAAGAGAAAAGGGAACATCTTTACTTATCACAGCTTAAAAAGATAAAGAATATGCATTACTACGTTTGTCATATGTCTTTGGCGTCACTTCACCTGATCCCGTTAAGTCTAATACATGAGCTGTGAGCTCATAGAAATGTCTTGGCTTGAGGGTACACGGAATTGTTACCCGTTAAATTAGCGGAGTGCCAGACCTACCTCCGTTGTTAGAAAACTTTGGATACAAGGTCTAGGTCCTGTAACGACATCCTTATCTGTTCAACATTATGAGGCTCTTTGAAGAAGTATTCGTATAGCTTGATAAAACCAACATTAATCTGAGCTAAACAGCTTATTTTATTGCAATTTTTTGAAATCAACCTATAGAAAAACATTGAAAATATTTATGCTGAAAACTCACACTAAAATGCAAAATTAATTGGGATGTTATATGAAGAACGTTTCTACTCGTCAGTCCTTTCCAAAACCGTATCATGAGTGCATAATTATCTGCTATGTAAATTGTGCTATGTACTTCATAATGCTTAGTTACCTTTTTCAGCTAATTTAGGTATGAAGTATATACGTATTTAAAAATTATTTAGCTCATTTCATATATATATATATATATATAATAAAGAAAAATATATCTGCCAGAATCCAAGAACTGCGAAACTGTTTTTGTAGGGGAATTATGAATTAGTGATAGTTCCAAAATTGAAAAAAAATATATATACTTCTCTGAGAAGCTGACATTTTATGCAAGCGATTTGTATAAAAAAAAAAGTTATAATATATTTCGAATAAAGAACATTTTTATATGAATTTCACAGAATGATTGATCTTTTGGAAAGAAAGATGGATCTCATTTAAAATACCACAGCGTGGCGGAAAATAACTGAGGGAAGAAGGAAAAAGTTTTTGTGAAGTTGCTTTGAAAAGAAATACATTTTTCGTAAATGAATTTTTTCAGACAAATTTTGAAAAGTTTTTTTCTATAAAGCGCTTAGTTTAATAATGAAAATTGCAGTAGTCAATATATTATGGGCACTAAAAATTATTTACTGTTCTTGAGGCATTTATCATCTGTAACATTTTGTATTTTTGAATATCAAACATGTATTCCTACTTAAATGGGTGCAAGGAACATACCAAAAATAATTTTTTCAATAATTTAAATGTGTAACTTTTAAAGCAGAAACTTTTACCGATATTTTCTAATAAAGGCGTTTTTATCCACCTCCCACATAAAATTGTGGATGATCATGAGTGCTCAGATTTTTATTTTCACACATGAGAACTATGTACTTCGTAATATAGTAAGGAAAACTTGTGTATTAACTGCACGTCACTGGCGAACAATAACTACAAAAAATCAGATGGATCGCTGAGTCTGGCGTTTTTACTGAATTTAAATAGATGTTATCGACAAATAATCGCTGGCACCACAAGTACAATAACATGTATTTTCGATTGAATAGAATCAAAATTTGACGTAGGACTACTATTGTAGTTAGAAAATCAAATATCATATTTCGTTTATCTAATTATCGCGTTTACAATCTGCAAAATATGGACTTTATTGGATTCAATTCAAAATTATATAAGTATTTACCATTTAGATGATGCATAAGTGCACCAAATTTTATCCATCTAGCTGTTTCCGCTTTGTAATAATTTTCACTTATACTCGCACAGTCATAAAGACAGTCTTTGAATGGCTTCGTTCAAAATTTGTTAGAAATCTACAAATTTCGTGTTAAGACCATATACATGTACATAAATTTTAAGGCCATATTTGAACCATCGTATACGCAGGAATAACAGACATAATTCCAAATACTTTTTTTTCGAACATAGAGATTTCTGAAACGCGAAGATTTGTCAGAATTTCGTGTTAATTATTTTTTAAGAATGTAATACATTCTCTTTGTATACTTCGCATGCGGGAAAGTAAAAACAAGTACATGTTTTATTTTTATATGACCAAACAAATAACAAAGTCATAAACATAAATGATGTACTATTGCAAGGAATCAAACTTGTAAAAAGACCAAATAAAATTAAACTAAGACATAACTTTTATTTTATATTTGTTTCTACATTATTTATTTTTGTACAAAACTGCATCGTTACTGCTCAAGAAGGACTAATATATATATTATGCACTTTCAGACTCAATGATATGTCACTTAATTAAATATCATACGTTATGAATGAAAACTTAATATATGTAAAAATCGTTTGCATTTCGAATTTAAAAGAAGATTTCCACTGGTAAATTTTATATTCATATATATATGCATATTTGAGTTAACCTCTAGATTATAAATGATTGGCATTTTTAACTTTCCTTTGAAACGTTTTAAATCAAAGATAAACAAAGTCTTTTTTTTTTTTTTTTTTACCTGCTGTCTCCTTTTTTGAAGGGGGAGGCAAGGTTTACTTATATTTCATCGCTTCTTATCAGGAAAACAAACTATCAAACACGTGGGACAGCGAAACTAAGATGATTATCGAACATATCAATTAGTTAAGCGAATAAAAAAAATACATTTTATTTTTTCACATTTGTACCACATAAAGGGAAATACTTTTATTATAGCAGCTATTAAAACATTGGTAAGGAAATGCTAAACGTTATGCACCCTATCATGAGCATACTATAATTTTATTTAAACAATTTAAACCGAAAATACTTGCTCTGCACCACGAAACAAAGAATAATTTCTTATCATATCCTCGTAAATAATTGACTACAGATGAAATATCCTTTACTGTTACATATGACAGAAAAGATAAGAGTTTTCCAACATTTTCAATCTCTCGGAAACAACAAAACACATCGATTTGAATCGGGCAACTTTCCAGAAGAAAAGTGCAGACTTTTCGAGACTAATTCTTTGTTTTGAGGCGCGTTTTACTTATTATTCATGGAATTGCTTTCGGGTGAGAAAATGTTTTACCGTTCATTTCTAGAATGGTGTGTTTCAGATATAAGATGCACTTAGAAAGAGAAGATTGCTAATTTGACGTTGTTTCTCTTTCTACTTCACAGGAATTCCTATGCAAATGTTACAGCTGAGTCGTTATAACTTCTGGGGTTAGTTTACATTGCGGCGTTATTTCTTTAAAGTGATAAAAGTTTGGTTCGTAGCGGGAATCAAAGTAAGCCGACATATTTTTGCGTATATTTTTCTTCATTTTCATCTTTCGCTTTTGTACAAATCAAAAATTTAAAAATTGCGAAAAATTTACAATGAGCCCTAAAAAAACACCATTATAAGCAATCAAAAACTTAATATTAGCACAACCATTTGTTTTTATTTTATTAATACTGAGTAAAATATAAAAGCTTCCTTTTGATTTTCGTTTAAAAAAAGGGTCGATTTCTAAGAATTGTAGAATTTATTCAACGGAACAAACTTTAAAAAAATAAATATTTAACAATTATTCACCAAAATAGTATTTTTAAATTTTCATTTAAATTTAACAAAAATTATTTCGGGAAATTGTGACATTCGTGGTTGAAAATTGCACCCTATGGAGCGTTGCATTAATACTGCATGAAGCTTATTATATAGTACATATATAATTGAAAAAATATAATTTCTTTATAAATGCATTTAGAATTTTTTAAATATTAATAGAAAATTGAATTTGTAAAGTCATTTCAAAGTAATAATCTGAAAAATTTTCATATAACATTTTCCAATCAGTTATGATATAATTTTCCATGCATTCTTAATTCAACAAACATCATGAATTCGCTCTAGGTTTTCTCGATAATGTCAAGCGCGAAAATTAAGAACTAATTAGTAGAAAATTGTTGATCCCCCGAAAATAAATAGGTAAAAAAGAGATTAGATCTTATGAGAAATATTGGAAGTGCATTTTATCTGCAGTGTAAAGTACTACGGAAGGGTATATCTTCCAAAAATGAATTATTATTCAAAATTCAAATTCCAATTATTCAATTATTCAAAAACTAGAAAATGAATGTTGTAAAACGTTTTTTTTTTAATCCTTTTATTTACATTTTGAAGGTACATTCTAGACATTTCGTTTTATGTTATACAGTTACAATTTTTTTATATTTTGTTTTAATAGATTTTTGAGACAAAAATAAGACGCATTTTTAATATGCGAATGGGTTTCTTCTTAAACTCGGAAATGTACATTTTTTTAAATATTTTAATTGAATAAATAGAGTTATGAAATTTATCGAAAATAATTTATTTATTATTTCGGGATATGCTCTTATATGAGGAATACAATACTCTCAATATTTTAATTCTATTTTCATATTTATGTAAAAAATATTTCAGAAAATACATCTTGAGAAATATGTTTGACATTTTTCTATCAACAAATAAACTTCAGTTAATAAAGATTATCTTTGGCTTCTTTTTATGCTTTATACCACGCCAACCCATTCTAACTATATAATCAAATTTATCATTAGTCTTGATAAATTTCTAAATTATATATGTTGGACAGAAAAAAAAATATATACTTTTTTTTACATTTTTATAAAAGAAAAAAATCGGCTTAGCATTTGCGATTGCATAATATTATCATCTGAGCAAAACTTGTAAAAAAATTTTACTATTTACTTTATGAATTCTAAAAATACTCATCTTAAAAAAAATGTAGAGAAAATATTCAGATCGTTTCTTTCATTTTTATAACTGGAAAAATTCAATTTAAATGTTGTCGATTTTTATAATGTCATCTTCTGTGCAGAACTTTGCAAAGAGATTTGATTCTACATTTCTGATAGTAATATCACAAACTATTTATAGTTTTAACAAGCTCCGATCACAAACATCATCCATGGTTTCACGATCGGCAGCTATCTCAATTTCACAGCGAGAAACGCATTTACATTTTGAAGGAAAAAGCATTCGATATTTTTTTCTAGAAAGAAACAATTTTCCTTTTTCAAAATCTTTGAAACCTTTTCGGCATTTTATGAACATTTCATATTTCTCAGATTCATGATGCAAGAAGGCTGTTATCTCCCATCCAATTTTTTTTGATTGCTTGGAGTAAAAATATTTGAAATGCAGAAATGGAGTAAACATCGAGTAGCTCAACATTTATATTACGTGAAATCAAAGCTTTTATAAAAACTGAAAGAACTAAATTGAAAAATTTCCAAATTCTATATTCTGAATGTTTTACTTGTTTTTAAGTATCATGCTTTCATCTTATACTATTACATTAAATTTTAATCTTCACATTCAAAGCATATATTTTGATATCGGATCTAATCATCAATTTAAAAATACTTTAACGAATTTTTTTTATATATAAATTTGTGCAATTTACTTTTGAGTATTATTATCTGATGGTATATAATTTAAGCTTAAAAATAAAGATTTTTAAATTAATAAAATTTCCTAGTATAAAAGATCATGTATGGGATAATATATGTCTTTAAAAATTTAAGAGTGACGTATTTTAAATTACTTTATTACTCGGAGAGAATGCAGATAATTCTTAAAATAATCACAATGTGTATACCACTTTTGGTAGATATAATAACACGATTTTCTTTTCATTTTCATTTGCATGTATTTTAACTTGCACACATATACAAAACACATATACACTTGCACACATGTCCCTAAATCTTGTTTACGAACATAAAGTACCCGTCCGACAGACATACAAGCGGTTTTTAAGAGAAGAACATGAGTTTGGAAAAAAGGAGAGTGCGTGTTACAGGGCAGTTTCTAATAAGTAAACAACAAGGACACGCTGTATCGAATATTCATAACAGATTTAAAGAAATTTGAATTCACTCTAACATAAGAATTAAGTTTACGAATAATCAGAAAAGTGCGATTCCCTGCAGGACTCGTTTAACACTTACCTTAAGTACAAGTGTTTGTTTTTGATATTTTGTTCCATCTGTCGTTAGCAACTTGTCATACAGTTCACAATATCTGATGCTGTTATCCATGCAGTTTTTTGTTGTACTATCATAAATTTATATTCGTTTAATCTGTATCAATCTAATTTTTTTTATCTTGTACACTCTTTTCTGTTGCTAATTTCACTGTCAAAAAGCCCCCGCTACAGCGACCTCCACTTTGTATCTCAGACTGCATATTCTATTGCAAAATGGATTTGCTTCCGTATGAAGTCTTCAAATAATCTTCTGTAACACATAATACATATACCTTCCTTCTTATAAATGTAGAAAGTTATCAGTAGTAGGGTCTACTAGATTACTGCTCCAAACAAGATTTTAAAGCATTTTTATGCACATAAAATCCCGCCTTTACTCATTTCTAATTAAAAATCTCACTCACCAGAGAAAGCATAAAATTTCATGAAATGAAATACAGATATATGGCCATAAAATATTTAATCTTTTCCGCTATGATTCAAATCAGATTCAAAATCCATTCCAAATTAAGGATTGGTAATTTTCGCTTAATTCAAACACCTATTTCATTCATTGAAGAATAAACAAAACTCATTAACAGCCTAAACTAAAATTCGATGGATATTCATTTAATTCTAACATCTTCTATTCAGCATTATGTTTCTCTCAAGACGAAACGTTCTTTTAGCGCACATTTATTTTCCTTTCATTGTGTATCACTGATTAAGGTTTGTTTTCCACGGCATTAATTTCCTTACAACGAAGTACTTCTTGCTTTCTGAGAAAAGTAAGAAAGAAACTAATGCATTAGTAGGGAGCAGAACCATCAGTCACTTGTGTCGCGTCCACTATCCAATTAATAATTGCGGATATCCAATACAACGTAATGTAATCGAAAGAAAACACGGTCCGGAAACCGTGATATCCTTTGATCAAGTAATTCAAATACGAGATTTCTTTACCGTGTATCATTCGTTTATTTGCGGATCTCCTGAATATAATTTTCAAATATTGCCATCATAACTAGTTGTTTTAATAAACATTTTATGTAATCATATTTTAAATAAGATTTAGAATTTTCGAAACCAAGAAAGAAGCTAAAGTATGAATAGAAAAAGGAAATGTGGAGGATTTGTGTTGCATCGAATATCTAATGATTAATTGCAGATATCCGATACTGCAATGTTATGAGGAATAAAGCAATGACCAGAAACTTTCTCATTCTTATATATATATTGTGTTTTGTTGGTAGAATCTCACTAAAATGATTTCAATTAATAGTGATTATAAAGTAGTTGCCGAAAAATGTTTTACAAAATCCTGGTGCAATCAAATCTTATTGTATTTTTTAGCATAAGATTGATTAAAAGTTCAATAAATAAGAAATACGAGATTTTTAAATATTTTAAATATGTACTTTCTTCAGAATTTTGTGAAATCTGAAAAGATTAGCATAATGTAAGTAAATTAGCTGAGAACTGTCAGTTAGCTGTGTTGTGTTCAGTATCTAATAAATGATTGTGGCTATTCAATGCAACTTAATGTAATCAAAATAATGCACGCACTGTAAATTCTGATGTCATTTGATCTAGTAATTAAAATGGGGATCAACCTGCATCAACCGAAAAATGCGTGACATCTGTTCATTTAAAGTACCATAAGGTAGAAAGACACCTCGCTTGAATGCATCAGTTGTCTTCTGAAATCTAGATAAATTCACGTATGTCTTAAATAATTGGAGAAATTCTGATGAATTGAAGATTTACTATGGAGGAAAAGAAAACTGAAAACATGAAATGAAAATCGATTTAATTCACTAAACTTTGCATTTATTTACTTCTAGCTATCATATTGAATATTAAATACTAATTGATAAAAAATCTAGCAATTTTCAATATAAATTTATCATTTTCATAAGTTACCCTCTGCATAACTTGGCCATCCGTTTCTATCAGCGTGAAAGCATTTGAAAGCAATATTAGGGATTTACTCTCTTCTGGTTCGTTGTCTCTAAAGAGATCTAGAAGCTTCTTTTCATGCGTTTAAGGGGTGTTTCAAAAGTGTTCATTCCATTTCTTTCAGTTGATTCGCTTTTCTTCACATAGTTGCTTCTTTGACATATTGATTGATGTGCTAGAGTAAATAACCACGAAGGACAGGACTGTGAGACACTGAAAGTTTATTTGCTTAGATCAATAACGTTGTAAAGCAGCAAAAGCTGAAAATCATTGACTGATGAAAAATATTTTCAGCTTAAAATATATTTCTCCTTATTTTTTTTTTTTAGATTTTTTTTTTTTTTTTTTTTTTTTGCATTAACACTTCTTTGTAATTAGGATTTTGAGTTTTACTTATGTTTCAAATGTTGTGTATAGCAAAATAAGTTACAGAAATTACCATTTAAGACATTTCTCTTAGAAACATTTGTAGCTAGTATTGCAATACTAAGCATTCCTTCAAAATAATATTATGTTACTGTTGTGATATGTTTACATGAGTAGACTTGAAACAAATAAGGGACCTTCCATTCAAATTAAATAGAAGGAATCAACCCTACATTTCCAAGTGTTTCTAAAATTTGAAACAATCTTAGCCACATTTTCCATTTCCTTCCGCTTTTAGTATCTTATCTAAGCGGAACTACATTGTTATATAAGGGATGTTAGAACTAATTGAATGAAATGGAAGACACTAGCTGCGAGGAAGTAATTAGTAATTGACCTTTATAGATGAAAGAGGAATATAACCAGTTTAAGCATCATTTGATATATAACAATATCTTTTGGATTATTTTGCAATAAATTTAATATTGAGTCAGTTTCGTGAAGAATTCGGTGGTAACTCTCAAATATTTCGACTAAATGTAAAAAAAGTATTAATTCCTAACGAAGTAATTGAAAATGACTATTTCGCAAGAAATTGGGAACAATGCAAAGAAGGTTTTGAAAATATGTTGACACTTGATATTTGATTTGAACAATAATTAACATTTGATACGGAAGCGCATTTCTTTGAAGTAGAATACTGTAATTGTGCAAGAAAGCTTATGGAGTGAATCCATTTGACATAATTGTTGACATAGCAACCTATAAAAGCATAAGTGATGGAAGCATTAATATATGGTATCACGTGATTCATGCAGATGTGACACACATCAAATGCAGCATTTCAATTTAATTTCGGAATACATTTCTCATTACGAGGAGTGAAATCATGACGTTAAAGAACAGCGTAAGAGAACGTGCAGTTAAATGTCAAGAAACATGCACAGCTGCATTTACTATGCAACTCTGACGTCACATGAATCGCCTTGAGAGAAATATTAAAAAAACCGCTTTAGTAAATAGTTAAAGAAAAATAAAATAACAAAATATGTAATCTCATATTTTGACAACATTACATTACACTTAAACTGTAGTTAATAATATAACATAAATTTCATTTTTCTCTTTAAGAATTCACGTCGGCAAGTGTGTTCATCAAGAAACATAACACAACAAAATTAACTAAATTTACAAGAAGTATTCTGAAGTATATATTTGAACAATAACTTGTAGTATTTTGTGTTCAACAGAAACGAAGGGTCCCATAAGACGTTGACAGAGATTGTTGATTTTGTAAGTATATATTTGAACAATAACTTGTAGTATTTTGTGTTCAACAGAAACGAAGGGTCCCATAAGACGTTGACAGAGATTGTTGATTCTAAGTAGCAAATGACATATCACTCATTTCTGAAGTGTCTTCTCACCCATTCCCTCTTTTAATTATTTTAGCTTTCTTCAAAAATTCTTCTCATTAACAGATGGGAACTTTACTTCGTTCATTCTGCATTACAACAATTAGTGACAAAACTTTTGTAACATCAATAAGAATTTAAGTCAAGTGCAGTAAGGAATCTTGCACAAATAGTTATTATGTGAATTTTTGAGACGTATCCTGTTCTCGTTGTTGACATGTGGAGGGAAAAAAGTGTTCAAATATATGTAAGCAATAAAATTATTTCAAGGGGAACGCGTTCAGTTTCCTGACGCATTTCACTTCAATTTTGTTAAAACAAAATAACTTTCAAAATGTAACATGATAATTAGGATTTTCCAATGAGTTTAGATTCAGGGCTCTGTTTAAAAATTTGGAAACAGAATTAAACTGCAACGAATCGCTTAAACAATTCAATGCTCAATAGAATTGATAAATTTTTAACAACTAATTATGATTAATAATTATTATGTTGAGATGTCGCACGTATTTTTAATTAATGTGGAGATATCTCGATAAACATAAAAAATTAAAGCATAGGAAAACAAGACTTTTCAGGATAATTAGGGTGAATTTTGATATTTCTATCAACTTAAAGTGAAAGATAAATCATCATTATTAAACATTTATTTTTTAGAAGTTTCTTTATTTAATTTAAGTTTAAGAAATATTTCTTTAGAAGTTTCAATTAATTATTATATCTTAGTACGAATTCTCTTATCGAAATAAAGCGATTAGATAATTTCATAATTATGTAACAGCAAAATCAAAGCTAATTTGGAAGAAGCGTAAGAAAACTGGGAAAAAAAACATCCTCTAGAGTTTTTTCACTTCAAAAGTTAAGACGCTGTTAATTAGAAAGAATATGATACTTGAACTATAGATAAGAAATAAATAAATACATACATTTTTCATTCCAATCAACATAAATTACTTATACATTGCGCTATTACAGCTTTTGCCATATTAGGACGTATATTTTGAGAATCATCTTCAATGTTTATCATATCAATGTCGAATATCTAACCACATACGTGAAAAACAATTATAACTCTAATTTCAAACCTTACCCTCAATTCAAGTAAGTGACTTTGAGTTAAAATCTCAGTATTCAGCGTTAAATTTCCATGTCTTGCCTTTATCTAATATTTTCTAAAGAAACAACTTCTGAACATGAGGTGCCATTACGGTAGTCCAATTAGAGCTGTGTCAGGAAACAGCTGATCATTGTGCTAAGTTGCGGCTAATAATCATTGGACAACATAGGCTGACCACGCCCATACTATTGAACATCTTGTTGAAGACAGATTGACATGTATACAAGATGCACTCTGTCATATCTAATAAACTTTGATTGCGGATCTGTAATATTTATACAGTATGTTTCGCAATTTTTTTCAATTAATGGATAAGACAAACACAATCCTTATGAATCTCATATATATTGGCATGATCTTATAAATATCCTTTTTCCTGGTTTACAAATTATTTAAACTTCTTTGTTAATGTACTCGTAACGTTCGATGGTAATCAGAACCAACTAGGAAAAAAAATCGATTTTCTTTGTGATTTTATCTTGCAAGCTTTCTTAATGTTAATAATCATAAATAGTTAACAAGAAAATAACATTTTTATAAGAAGAAACACTTTTCCCTTATATTGAAAAATTGAAATGTAAATTATCGTTAAATTATAAATAATCGTAATTTAAATTACAATTACTAAAGAACAAAATACATGACAAAAGGGTATTATTGTGTATACTTGTAAACTACTAACTAATTATATTTCAAATTGATATTAATTTATGCTAAGTAGTTACATGGCTAAAAAACCTATATATTTCTATATATTCTATATATATATATATATTATTTTGTTAATTAAAGATGGATTTCAAGTTATTTTCATTCATTCATTTTCATTCATTTAAAAAGATATGACTTTCTATAAGGAAAACAAATGTTTTTAAATGTAGATGGTGTCGGTTTGAAGAACTTGCTGCAGTCCCAACGTTTTCAGGCTGGAACTATGTCCATCTTTAAATAGGGGAATACACTTTGAGTGTCAGCCCACCAGGTTCTTTTGGAGTCTGACACAGTTAATTAGAAACCTATGAAAAAAGTTTTATAATCAACATCGTAGATAGAGAAGCAGCAGATCGAAAAGAGAATGGAAAATTTTATATAAAATAAATATGTATGGAAATGACTAAAAACGATCAAAACCAGTATTTGAAAGTTTTCTTCATGAGATTGTATTAAAGTTACCTAAATTTACAAATTGTCAATTTTTTTGAAATATTTAAATTTATCAAGTAGCATTGGCCATACTATAAAAAACACAATGTTTGAAACAATTTTTTTAGTAGAAATGAATATATTATGCTTTTGTAGCCACATTACTATTTTAGAAAGAGTTTTGTTTTACTTTTCCAGTGATATTTTATAAGTTCTTTAACTTTGAATAATTTTAATAATAGTAAAACCCGAAATCATTGGCTATAAAACCCTTCAACCAATAGCTTATTAAATTCAGGATAGAATATAAAGCTTGTTGGTTGAGATATCCAATAACTATATTCTGGATCCTTTTTAACAAAACTGTGTAAAACTCTTTGCCAAATTTAGTAGTTGCTTTTTAAATCGACGCATCACATTTAACCATTCTACAAGGTCATAAGCAAACTTTATTTTCGTTATTGATAAAAGAGTTAATCATGGATACAAATTTCTGAAAAAAAGTTTTACTCACTTTGTCTCATATCTCTCTTCAGAAGTTGTTTTCAACTACCCCATGAAATGATCATTGAAAACAACTTTTATTATTCTTATTGTACATTTATAAGCACATGACAATGACCTTATGTCAGTCATTTTGTTATTCGAGACATTTTGAAAATGCAAGCTTCGTATCATCCTCAAACTGCTTATCTTGACCTTTGCTTCCATAATTCTTATTTAACTTTGTATTCCTTTAATAAACTGAAACTTATATTTTAATCATACGGTTCATATAGCCCGATACGACATGTCCCATACTATAAGTTAAGCATAGAAAAGAAAAATATGATGGAGATTAAAGTCGATTGAAGAATGTGAAATGAAACTTTCTCGGCTAAATCTAAATTAGACAAGGTTAATAATAACATAAATTTTATAAATTTAGTCTTACCTCTATCAGTATAAGGAACATTCAAAAGTTATGCGAAACAATCACTTGCAGGTTCACAAAGTTTACTGGGATAAGACATACAGAGCAGTTACGTTAAATGACTATCTGCACACGATGGACTGATGATAGGACTGCACTTTAGATATCTTAATGGGTTGCTATCTATCAGTAGACCCTCAGAAACACAAGGTGGCCCATACTATCAGCGTTTCCCTTACGTAGTCTAATCTCAAGGCTTTGGCGTAACAAAGATATAGAGGTGCCTTGGGCATCGTATTTTTTCTGTCGTTACATCTGGTGTTATAGAATCAAGTAAATATATTATTTTGTCTTCCTAACACTCCTAGTAACTTCATGTGTCCTCTCTTCTTTTCATCGCTCGTAGATGTTTAGATGTGTAACTATGGTTACAAATAAGTGGATTAGGAAAAGAATTTATAATCTAAATCCAGTGATTCACATTTAAGGGTATTGTTGACAAACTAATTCTTTTTAATACTGAAATATGTTGTTCATAGTAATCTAATCCTTACGTGTTTCAGATATCTGTCTTTTAAAAATTTCTTTGCCGAGCAACTGGTTACAGAAGTAATATATTTTTGTGAAAACTGAACTTGATTAATTATTGGTCGAGTCATCTTCATATGCTTTTTCAAGCAACGGTAAATATCAGCATGCGATTCAAAGGGAATTTAAAATCGAATTATCTAAGTCTTAATTTAAATTTCATTGGACAGATTTTCATGTAAATTCGAAATATTTAACTTATTTATGAAGAAAATGGAAAAAATCAAAAAAATTTTTTTTAAATATCCTTTATCTTATAATTTCGAAATTTAGCTTTTCTATTCCACAACTAAACAGTTTATTCCCTAAACTTTCAAGACTTCTACTGTTTTCTGATATAAAAAATAGACATGGTTAATAATCTCCAAATCTAAAAACTTTCCCACAAATATGTGAAAGATCAAGTTGATGTTATATGTATGGAAAATATAATCCTCCTTATGGTGTTTTGGAAAGTAATGATAAAATTTGTATATTACGCCGATAAAAATGTTTTCTTCAAAAAAAAAAAAAAAAAAAAAAAGAAAGAAAGAAAAGAAAAAAAAAGAATTTCAGTCGCATGATATTTCTTCTATACATTAAGTAAAAACATTAATTTATTTAACATAATATGCAGGGTTTTTTGTTTTATTTTCTATTTATCAAATTAAATTCTTGTTTGAATCCTGAGCTCACAAAGAATTTAACATTGGTGGTAAATATAAATGGATAATTTCTGTATTTAAAAATCCAATATCAAGTATTCAAGTGAAATCCTAACCTAACGGAACAACAGTTTACACTTTTTTATGGAAAAATCATCATTTTCTCAAAATTAGTCTGTTTAGTAGCCTTTTGAATTAAAATCGATGAATGAATATAAGCAGGTTTCCAAAAAACTGTTAAATATTATTAGTGTTCTACGAGGACGAGTTAAAAAATGGAAAATTTCCCTCTCGGGAAAACCTTTTTTGAATGAAAAACCTGATAAAACCTTTTACTTATCAGAGTTTTTATTTCTAAATCATTAAATCAAATTCAACGCAATTCTTTTCTGAATGCCTATTTTTTTTATAACTTCATTGTTTAAAATCTATTTTTTTATCCGAGATACGCTTACTATAATAGTTTTTATTAGTTTTGTCGTCTTTAACACTTTGACTACACATTTATTTGAAGAGACTTTTGTATTTGAAGTGCATTTAATTTTTTGAGCATGTGAAAGTAGTAGCTTTTTACGTAAGAATTCATTTATTTCTTTTTATTCAAAATATATACTACATGATGTGGAGATAACTTAAGCTAATTAGAATTACTAAAAAAAAACATGGAAACAAATTCAAACAAATATGGTACATTCTATTACGTCAAATGTACCCAAAGAGTTAAAGATATTTATGTTCTGCTTGTCTACAAAATTCAAATTCTAAAGCATTTCTTCGGTCTAAATACTGAAAATATGTTACCTATGATAAGCACGTATCTTCTTCCAGAACTTCAGCTTGCATTGTGAAGTTTAATTTCTTTGCCGTCACAAATTTTTTTATCTCATTTATTGTAGTAAAGTGCTGACAGTACTCACAATGGCTTTGTTGACAGGAATTTAGTTCCAAATTCAGATGGGTGCAAGTTCAAGATACCATTTCATCATAGATCCGATGTGTCTGGATCTGGTATCTTTTAAATTTGTCAAGGGTCAAAACTTCGCGATACGGATCGTTGGTGAGTTGGATCATATGTTACCTTCGGAACATAAACCGTACATTCTTCTGAAAATTATCTCGCGTCTTCCAAATGAGAGGCTAATTTTGTAATTTTTATTCAGTCGAATTGGGTTAGAAATAATATATTTTGACGTTTTCACTGAGTAAAATGTCTTCATATCACGATTCATTTCAAGTTTTAAATAATAATGTCTAATAAATAATAATAATTTAATTGTAATAATAATAATTTATTGCACTAGATCTTATAAAAATGAATTGAATTTACCCTTTTCAATTTTATTTTACTCATTTTTATTTTCAGAATTTTTTATAACGATTTAAAAAAATGACTAGCTGATAATCCATGATAATTCCCTAATGTTTTTATTAGGATAAGATTTCCTTGACTTTAGCAATAATAATGAAAATATTCTATATTAAATTTGTCTGATAAAAAAAGACAGAAAAAATATTTTTTAATTTTAAATTTAATCCCAAATTTGAAATTAACTTAATTATTATGAAATTATGCTTCTGAAATGAATAGAGATCGACACATTAAAATTTGCAATATTAATCTCTAAATATTATAAAACAGCTTCCATGTAATTTGTTACATTATGCTTACACAATTAAAATGATTTTATTAATTATAGATGCATATCACTAGATTATATTTAAAAAAATTGATTTTTAAAATTCAAAATCGAAAAAAATGCTGTCACATTGAAAAAAAAGATTGAATATGGCGTAAAAGTTCTAAAATCTAGATATATATTTTAACATTACTTCGTTGATTACGTTAAAGGGAATACTTTGTCTACGTATTGAAATATCGGGCTTAATTCTTGATGTCTATTCGCTATTTACAATTGGAGGCTAAATCAAAAAATAAACTGTTTGTAAATTCTAAGCGTGATATTAATGTAACAAATAAAGTCTTGTTCGTCCAATTTATGGTTAAAAAATGTCTTTCATTTACTATCCTGTGGTATGAATAATTTTCCAAAGAGTGAAGATAAAAAAAAAAATAGGCACATCGAGCTGTACTACTCTTTAATAAATTATGAGTAGTAAAGTATTATTTTGTTTAGCTTTATTCTTCGAATATACAAAGTGAAAATTTCATTTTCAAAACTTAACGCGCCTGAGAGAAAGATACTTTTCCAAACAAGCCCATCTTGGAAAAAATGTTTTATCAACTTTTTGTATCAATTTCAAAAAAACCATGTAGTTATATTTTATTACTTCTTCCTTCGTAGTTCCCTTCGATTTCATTTCAAACCCGTGAAGCGTTAAATCAATTTGCCTACATTTTGACGGTATACTGCTTCTAAATTTATAAACATATATTTAAGCAATAAAAAAAGGAAGGGCGCTTTATTTTCCATGGCAAGGGAAAAAAAATACAACTTCAAGTTCACACCAGGAATTCATTTTGTGAAAATAAGTAAAATTATTTACATACCAATTCTTGGAATCGCAGTTTTTGCTCGCAAAAGCGTTTATGGGTTTACTTTCCACCACTCGGGCCGTCAAACAAACACTTCACTTTTATTAGAACGTAAAAAAATTTTACGATCACTGGGAAAGAAGACGAACGTGCGAGTAACGGCTTTTAGCTCACCGTCTTCTATAAAGTCAGAACTGAGTATTTTGAGGGAGGGCTGAATGTGATGCTTGTCCGCATGCTTAGGATCATTTTGATGGTTTTTCTAACAATATTGTGAACAGCCTTTATTTATTTTGAAGAAAACATGTCTTTTTTTTAATACCCCATTGGTTTGTTCGTTATAGACTCCAGACCACTTCGCTTGTCTTCTGAATTCTATTTTATACAACGTATTGTTGTTTAGATTTAAATTAGATGATTGGAATGCAAGTTACCTTTTGGGTTAGAGGTCTAGGCATACAGATACAAGGAAGCGTCCCATGCTTAAAAATCATTCTTTCACATTGTTGATATCATTTGTGCAAGTTTAAAATTTATAAAAAAAAAAGCTTTACTTACTTGAAAAGAAGACCGTCACCGGTTCTACAGAAGAGTACTGGTCTGAATTAGTTCAATAACCTTTTCTGTGAATTAAAAAGTTGAAGTTTGTTTGCTTTCAAGAGCGATTGCTTTTATTATGTTTCGTAATTTTCTACTTATTATGGGTAGAGATTTAATTAAAGAAATATTATGTATTATCGAACCCTATAGGATTTTATTCGCTGTTTAATAAATTAATGTGATGATTTTGATTAAAATATTTCTTGCTTAAAACATTACAAGAATCATAAGAGATTAAAAAAAAAAAAAAAAAAAAAAAAAAAAACTTAACGGAATAGAAACATAGTCACTATTCTTTATAGCCCTTGCGTGAATCCTTTTAAAATTCAAGAGCTATTTCTGTAAATACTAGTTGATTTTATCTGATATTTTAGTAATATTAGGGATTTTTTTATTTTTAAAATATTTTTCATTTGCATCCATATTACTTCGAACAGAAATTAAGAAATTCTCGTAAGAAAAATAACAAAGTTTTGCCTTTTTATCTTTGCTTTTTGCTTAGCTACGATAAAATTCATTTGTAATGAATTCATTGGAAAAATTGAAAAGTAGCTAAATTACTTCCTCCAGTAATATTATATCTAAAAAAATATCTTGGGAAATTTCAAATTTTAAATTGAAATTAAAAAATAAACATTTTTAAAATACTATATATATATACATTTTACTATACTAATAAAAATTTAGGATACTTACTGCATCCTAAATAGATCGAGTCTGTAATTATATTTTAGGATAGGACTGAACAGTTATATAGTGATAATAAAACCACATTTTTATTATTACTACATTGGATAATACATCGATAAATATATCGAATGTAAGAATTGCATCTTTTACCTCACCTATTCCTGCGAAGTCAAGAATGAGTATTTTGTGGCAGAGATAAACACGATGCTTTTCCAAAAGCTTAGAATTGTTTTTAATTACTCTTTGTAACGTTTCCCTTTTTTTTTACTTTTAACATCCAATTAGTTGGTCTTAATGGATTTATGTTACTTAGTTTGTCACCGAATTTTCTACCAAATAATCAACAAATTATGAAGCAGAAAATATAATACAGTCGAACTCTATTGGCTTGTTTATTACAGACTGCAAACATATTAGTGCTTCTTCAGTGCCATTTTTCGCATTTTTGAGTAGTAAAGATACAGAGCGTTGTTTGTGTTCCAACGGAAAGTGCATGGAATAATTAAGTAAAATAAGGTTTCCAAAACTAATTTTATAATTTAGTCATCTATAACTTTTGTTGATGAGGCTGTGGTTGAGCATTATGGTGTAAAAACTATAAGCATACAGCTTAATTAGCTTACGAATTTCGATAATTACAGACCTAAGTAATTAAATGAAGGATATGCACATTCGGAAGTTTAGGATAAATTTGCTGACTTTTCAACGAAACTGTAAACAACTTTTATTTACTTCAAAGGAAAATCACGAGATTTAATTTCTTTAATTATCTTTTGTACTATTTGTTATGAAGCATTTTGTTTGTCCACTGTCTCTTTTGATTCACTCAGAGCAGAAAGTTATTGTTTCTGAATAAATAAAAAAATTGTAATGATTTGGTTTTTATCCAAGAATCGTGTAGTTCTGATCAAATTGCTATGGATTTCGGTTACCAAATTATTTTTCATGTAATGATAATAAGGTATTGACTGTTGTTTGAAACAAAACTTTAAATGTAGATATTTTTTATAGATCAACTAATTATGTTGTTGGGAAATTTAATTCGATTATTTACCCCCCCCCCTTTCGCCTTACATGGAGATATTGATTAACAATTGGACAGCTGTGATAAGATCAATAATTTTAATAAAAAATATGCATTGTTTCTTAGAAACTTTAATTCCTGACTTCAAAATAAATAAGAACTAAAGAGTTCTGCTTCATATTTGTACTTGAAAATAAGGCAATAAAATATAATTTTTCATTGGAATGAATTCTGAACTATTTCTGTAACTTATCGTAGAGGTTTTTAATTTTTATCTTCCCCGGATCTTGAGGCAACTATTTTTAATAATTTCCTAATATAGTTTATTACCTGTCATTGGTCTTTTATTTCTCATTTTCAACTTTTTAAGCTAGCTAACATTTCACTATGTATTTATAAGTATTTGGAAGAGCAATCGCCTTATTTCAAAGACTGTTATTCACCAAAATTTGAGATTTTCCAGAAATTATTTTTATTATTTTAGAATGTTGATAATGTTCTGGTAGTCGGCCCCTTTTTTAGTTGGTTTCGTCTAATGTGTGGTTATTGCTTTTTTTTGTTTCTCTCACAATTTTTATACTAGTTAGAATTTTAATATAATAAAAATATGTGTTGAATTGTCTTTGATATCTATTGACTTATTTTCTTGATTAAACTGATTGGTTGTTAAATCTCTAAGTTGACTGTACTATTTATTTTCTTTGTTATTCTTTCTTCTCTTTCAAGTGTTCATTTTCCTTTTTTATTTGTTTCTTTTATGATCATTTAGCATATTTTAAGGTATGTAAAAATAATTTGATATGTTACTTTCTAAAAATAATTCATTCATTCTTCATTTAATGTGCTTTTCTGGTTGGGCTGTACTCAGCCGAGAGCCTCACTATGCTCTGTAATGTTTTGGATTAAGTGGGCTCTATTTTGGAAATGGGGAAAATTCGCAAGGTATGCATAATTGTAATTAAAAATGGATTACATAAATCATCAATGTATATTTTTAAACAAAATTATTTATCAATGGCATTGAAACAAAATAGGGTTTTGGCATCCCTATTCAAAAACTATTAGTATCAATCAATGGAAATTAATAAACATCTAATTGATTCATAACTCATTTTTTTTAAAATATCGATTTTTTTTTAAATTGAGAAAATCAAAGAAATGGCTTTCAGTTCACCGTCTTCTTCAAACACAATTTTATTATAACAGATCGTCACTACATTTTATGTTATAAAGCTATACTAAGCTATTTAATGATGGCAGTGTAATTCTGAAATGCGGTCAAATATCAACGCCAACCAAGTTAGCATTCCATAGTTTTACAATACATTCGCATGGAGATTTTTGAAAGTAATTATGAATTCTGTATTTGCCAGCATATTAAGGATCATTCTGAAAAATAATTGTACAATAGTTTTTGTATTTTTATATGCCTGTTTTAAGTACTTCACTGAAAATATTCAGATTTCTTATTATCTGTTTAGTTCATTCGTTTTCCATATTTTCTTTTTTTTCTGTGCATTTTTATTTTTTTCTAATTAATACCTTTTTAGTTCCAATGATGCATACTTTTCGTTGTTCCGCGTTTTCTAATAAATAATGCACAAAATTATTAAGAAAATGAAAGTCTCAATTATTTTTAAAATAAATGGCGTAAGTATTTCTTAGATAATGCAGTTTTGAAATTATAATGCAGAAAATAAGAATGACGATGAAGAATTATTAATGAGTAAAGTCACTCCTTTGAAAACAATAATACATAATTCATTGTCCTGATTGTGCGCTCCTTCATTTCATTAATATTTTAAGATCAAAAGAATAAATTATTTAATAGCAATTTCACATTTTAGGTTCAGGAAAATATATTCTGTATAGAGAGCGGTGTTTCAATTTCAAAGTGAAGAATGAAATTGCAATATTATGATGTGGAATTCATAATACAAAATCTAAATTCAATCATTATGAAATGCAAATGATTCGCATTATCTTTATCCTTTGTTAATCAAGATTTTATTTACCACTTGTAAATAATATAAGATATTAGATAAGAATATCTAATATTCATATACTAGATTAAAGACTAGAATTTCTTATGCAATTACTCGCAACTGTTTTTTTTTTCTTTTACACACATCGAAGACATAATTACATATATTTCCTCTTAGATTGCTTAACAAATTAAAATGGGCCAATTTGAAGCTTTAAAAATTGGGTTGATTTATGGGATATCATAAAAACATATGTTTGCTCTCACTTTTTTGTAAAAAGCTAAATTATTTTTTTCTCCGAGTAATTATATGAACAGTTTTATCTTGGGTGGAAATGCATTAAATCCAGAAATAAGAAATATATCTTTAAGAGCACAGCAAATATTGACACTGTGCAAATATTGAAATTTCAAAACTCCTTTTTAAAGGCGTGTTTTTTTTGTTTTTTTTTTAAATTATGAAGGTAAATAATTCCTTTGCATCTCATTGACTTTCATTTGCAAACATTCTATTCTAAAATTGAATAACTATAATATTTAATAAGTCTTTATCCACCTTGTTACTATGATAAGAAAAATGTTATCATAGTTTTTTGGAGACTATAAAAATACATATTCTCTTAAATCACAATTTTTTTTTCTGAAATAATATTAAATACATTAATCAAACATAAATTGTCAACAAGTTTGTTAATGTCGTTTTAAAAAATATATATACATTGCTAAAAACAAATTCCTTTTCAATAATTGTATAATTTACTAATCACGGGTATATAAATGATTTTTCCCTACCATTTGATCTTATGGTTAAAGGCACCAATGATTAAAATTAATTTAAGGTTAAACTTCAAGTTAGGGATTCAAATCTGTCTATAAACAGAGGCCTTAGTTTTGAAACTAATAACTATAAATAAAAATTGACATAACAAGTATAGCAGCTTGTTATACAATAACAAATATAAAAAGCATTTCATGACAAGCAAGGAGGAACTTCCTTGTCTTTTCTATCGAAATCTAAGGCAAAAATATTGCCTTTATTCAATAACAATAAGACAATTGCTATAAATCATGATTGAAATTAATAAATCTTGATAATAACTACAAACCTTTCTAACTTTGAATCTTAACAAATATACTTTACATACATTGAATAACGTAAAAAAGAACAAAAATTGTTAATTTTCATTTTATCAGCGATAAAAGGTATGAATATTGTAATAACAAAGTAGCTATAACAGTTAAAATCATTATAAAAATAACCAGAAAAGTCATTTTTTTAAGAGTTCAGTCATTTCTTCAGGATGAATCTCAGGGATGCTGTTTGATCAGCAAGAGTAATGAAATAAAAATTGATCTTCGAACTATTATACTAATTATTCATGTAGGCTTTAGAAAGTCAGGTGAATGTTAATCAAATATTGGAAACCGATTTGAATTATTAGCATTCAACTTCATATCCTTCTCATGATAAAGTTAATTTTAAGTTGTTTTTCTATTGTGCAGTAACATTTACATTTGAAAATAATTGCACTTCTTTATTTTCTGTTTTTTACATTTGAAAATTATAATTTTATTAATTATAAAAAAAAGAATATTTTTCATTCAAAAATTTTATAAACACGGATTAGTTTATTTAGAATCAAAGTTTTTATATATAATTTTAATCATAAGTTTCTTTATATGCTTAATATGCGAATACAGAAAATAATTTTAAAAATATTCAAAAATGCTAATAGTCACGTTAAGATACAAGATAATATAGCTGAAATTTAGAAAATATAATGTGAAAGAAATATATAGATAACTTCATATTAAATAGGAATTGCTTCAATTAAATTAAATTAAATGATTAAACAATTTAAAACATTGTAAAAACTTCATTGCTAAGCAGCTTTTATTTGCTAAACATCAAAGTAGTTTGATACATTGAATATTAAACAAGACAAAAAAAATATGGGCCAAATTTGTAGGCTTTTGTTTTAAAGTTTATTATTATCAATACTATTTTAATAATGACAGATTAACGTTTTGAAGTTGCTGATTTCCATGAAATTCTAGAATTACGAAATACAAACTTTTCGCCCAGTAAACTTTTCCAAATGCACTGGGAGAGTCGTCATCATTATTACTGGCAAAGTCATAATCTGTGAATTCAAGACATTTCTAACGGATGAAAAGAAAAGAATACATGTATTAAAGCAAGCGCTCATTTGCTTACTCTTATTAATTGAAAAATACTTTAAAATCTTTGCAGAATGTCATGTTGAGAAATACGCTGCACTTTTTAAAAATGACAGATGACAGAAGAAAAAAAATTTGGCGCAGCCAAGCTCATACAACTTTTTTTTTCTGGTGGAATTAGTTACCATAACAGGAGAATATAAAATCACTGAAGAAAATGTCACCAAAAAAATTTTCAACGTGACTTTTTCGTCCTATCCGATTACAAATCCATCTGTGATAATACCATGAATCACTAAGCATGCCGGGCACACTGTTTTCATTATCCGCCTTCTTTGCTATTAAGAATATGATCTTTTTTTAAACCTAATACCCCGACTCCAACTCTAGCGGTTGTTCAGCCGCTTAAGGCATTTTTTCGCTGCGGTGTCCTTTTGAAAATGCAGCTCTTCATTTTGGGACAGTGCCAGATCCTTTCATCCAGATGGAAATCAGTTGAATCATAGGACTATTGAGAAAGATTAATAGTGCTTTTCCTCGGATCTATTTGTGACAGACTCTGAATAGCGACGGGATGGTCCAAAATCTGAGTTTTCAACTGAAGATGGAGAATCCCTCCCTGCCTTAGAAGAAATTTCCCTTTCTTCATAGAAGAATTTTTCTCTCTTGCCTTAAGAAGGCACGTCTAAGTACCATCTGGTACTCACTTGAGTAGTTCTTGTGCTAAGACGCATACTAACTTTCCTTCCTTTCGTTTTTACCCAACACCCATTTCTGAAGAAACTGAATGTTTTAAAGGTTTGAATCCATCTAAAAGTTTTTACTGAATAGTTAAGTCTTCTTCTTTGGTTTAAGAATAATTCCATTTTGCAAAGAAAGCCAAAAGATTCACAGTTCTTCCTTTTGTTTGATCTTTGAATGCAATGTCCCGAACAAAATGCCGAGCACATTCCATCTCTTAAACTCTTATCAGGCTTTTATTCCATCCAAGGCATTCAGTTATAAAGGCATTCAATCAGATGAACTAATTGAAAACAATTTAATATATACTGGTAATAAAGCATCACGACCATATTTCAAGTGATAACCGCATTCAAATCAATTTCCGGAAACAGTATTAAATATAATATTAGCAAATTTAGAAAATATCTAATTCAATTTGATTTTATAATGAATATTTAAGGGTTCTACTCAGAACATTGACTGGCTGTACGTCTTAATACCATACCACACAATCGTACTTTCAATTAACACTAAGAATAGTGTTTCAAGGAGGATTTCTTAATTTATAAGATATTCTCTGTATTTTGTAGGGAAGCTTAGTCCCCTTTCCCAGTCCCCCCCCCCTTTCTTACTTTTACGCTAAAAGGTTGAGTTGGCAGTTCTGTGTGATGAGGTTTATATCTTTTCTACTATTTTGTAACAAGTGTTATTAATAATCCAGTTTTAACATTAACCCCTCAATGTATGGTTTCTCAATGGCATCCTTTCCCTCAGATATTGAATGTCCTGATGATTGGAAACCAAGATTAATTTAGTTCTGTATATTTCGATGCTGAAGTTTTAAAAAAAATCATTTTTGACTCTTTCTAAAAAAAGAAGATTGCTTAATTCTTATAATATCCAGCTTGTAATAAAACGTGAATTTTATTTCAGCTCTTGGTATATATTAATTTTGTAGGCGTTCAATCCGATTGTATGAAATTTATATGCATCCCTAGTTGTGAATTCGTCCCTTTTATTGAACTCTGCTCAAAATTAAATACTATAACGATGAAATTAAGCTTTAAAATTTTGAAAAGACTGTAATCATGGGATTGACTTCATATTTAAGTGGCACAGGATATATGATAGAATAAGCTTCAAATTCAAGTGACACAGGATATATGATAGAATTAGCTTCAAATTCAAGTGACACAGGATATATGATAGAATTAGCTTCAAATTCAAGTGACACAGGATATATGATAGAATTAGCTTCAAATTCAAGTGACACAGGATATATGATAGAATTAGCTTCAAATTCAAGTGACACAGGATATATCACTGGATTGGATTCAGATTCAAGTAATATAAAAATAAAGTTTTCAATGTGGGGGGGGGGATTTTCATATGAAAATTCTTCTCTCTTTGTCTAACACCATCTGGTACTCACTAGACCAATTCTTATACAGAAACGTAAACTAACGCTTCTTCCTTTCGTTTCTCTTCAGCACCCTTTTTTTAAGAATCTGAATATCTCGAAGGTTCGAATCCAACGGAAACTTCTTTCTACATGTTTCCTTATTGAGTCGTTAAAAAATTCCTTTCCATTCGTACAGGAACAATTCTCTTTCAGAAAAACAGAAAAATGCTCAATGCTTCCTTTTATTTAATATATGCAATACCAGACTTGGAATAAGAATTTCAATCCCTGCAACTTTGCATACGCATTGTTTTCCTTCCCGATTTGTATTGTGTACAGAGATTTTACGGCGAATGTTTTTTCCGCTTTATTTGGATAGACTGAGAAGTTAAATCCGTGACTTGAGGTGAAATATTGCGGAAATATTCTTTTATTATTTCTAAATATAAAAAGAAATGTTTCTGTGGTCTTTCTCCTTAAGCTTTCTAGTTGGCTGATTAATGATGACTGTATGCTGTTAGACAAATATTTAAGTTTTCACCAAAGTAACAGGTGCTGAAAATCTACGTATCACCGTATCAGCTGCTGTGAACATTGAAAACTTATGTATGCGCATATAAAATATGTACTCATGTTTTAAATCGTATATTTTAACATTTTGTCCTGAAATGATGTATTATGTATAGTGTGCAATGTAAAATAATTGTGCTTCTCGCTGAAAGCGTTTAGATTGCATAGGTTAATACACTTTTTCATATAATAGTTAATGCACAAGATTTGAGATATTGGAGATATTATACAATCTCCCTGCTTAATGGGGTTATTCCTACCATCCAGGCTCCCTGCGCTAATGAATAAACAAAAAAAAAATTAAAAAAAAAAAAAAAACGTTCTCTATACAGAAATTATTTCTAAAAAAGGATACATTTTTCGTACATCTAATTAGGCATATAAAGGCATATAAAAAGTAATTTTATTTTAATATGTAACTACTTTATGTAGATTTTATATGAAAACACAAATCCATTTAATAAAATTTATATATATTTAAATCAATGCTTTCAAATTTATTTATTTAAAGCAATCAATCATGCTCATTTGATATAAGACAAGCTCAGAAAACCATTTATGAATCTATTGCACATTTTGGAAAAGAGAAAAATCCAGATTCAATATGCAGTTAAATTCCAAAGAAAATGCTAATTGTGGTGCAGCTTGGATTAGCTACATTTTAAAAATTAGATCAAATGATATTGAACTCGAAATTAAAAAAGTATCCAAAATTTCCTCCTAAATTTAAGTCACCTCCGAATATATATATATAACTTCCTAATAAGAATACGCATAGTATTTCGGATAATTTCATTCCATACAAGAAATAACGGAACTTTGAGATATTAATGAAAGTTCAAGTGACATTTTCTTTAAAATTAATTGCAATTTTTGACATGCGAATTTATAAATCAAAATTATGTAATGCGAAGCACGAATTAGAAATATAATTGTATGTAAATGGGTTGCGTTTTCAATAAAAAAAATGTTTTTCAAATTCAACTTTTATATGGGATAAACGTTATTTTAAACTAAAAATTCATCTAAAATTTTTATCTTAATGCTTTCAAACTCAGCTCAAATATATTTCTAATTCGAAAATGTGTTAAAAACTATTTTGAAAACTAATTAAAACTTCGTGCATATTCTTATAAAACTTTGTTGAGATCAATCCGAGTATTTAATATTACATTACGAATTCATTTATTTGATATGCGTGAGTAAAGATTATAAATTGAAAATTTAAATGTTTCATTAACTTAAACAAATTAAAATGATAAATTAACATTTGCCGTTAGCATGTAAACCACATCTGATAACTATTGGGAAAAGCCTCAAAACACAAAAGAAAGTTGTAATCTGTTCTGAATAAGTTTAATTTCAAGGCATATTTAAATACCAGTTGAGGGAGAAACATACCAATCCTTCAAGGGAGTTTGGTCTCCCTATTCCAACCCATCTACTACAGACAGTGAGCCTATTTACCATCTAATCCCCTTTCGGTGTCTTGAAAACGTAATTAATCACTTACAAAATCTGAGCTGAAAGATGATATCAAATCACAATCTTTTAGTCAGCAATCTTGTGTCTCATGTGTCTTTAAGAGAAAGAGAGGAATGTATTAGTTTTGACTGCTGTCAGTGGCTGTCACCCTCGGCAAGAGCGAATCGACGAAGATAGGATAACTCAAACTTCTGGATATGAGGAAGAATTATTCCTTTGGGAAAAATCACAGAACCTCAATTCCTTAAAGACACAACTGAAATGGGAAACTTGCGAATAAATTCTATTAATTGGTCTTAAATAAAATAATGCAAGATGTGAACTCATTAATAATATTCCTTTAAATTGCCCGAAATTAATCAAGCAAGGCAATGAAAATTTAAAATACTTTATTTTCTGCATATACAACACTTTCTTTTGATAAATAAGATTTTTAAAACTTTCATGTATTTAAAACTGAATAATTTCATTAATTGAAAGATTTCCATTACTCTTTCTATCTCAATATTAATAAAGCATGAATGATTTAAATTAGGTAGTAATGCACACTATAAAAGATATCTAGGTAGCGACGGTATGTCAAAGTTTCCAAGTTCGAATCCCTATTTCGCCGAGAAACCGAACCGTGATTGGATCTGGCGCACGCTAAATGCATCAGGGCCAAATGCATTTTCGCTTGTGTGGTAGGGTGCGGATGTTGGAGAGGGGACAGCTCAGGTGCTATCACTGTCATTAAACCGTGATTCAAAATTTCAAAATCCGTTCCAAAACAGCCTTATTGTTGCTTCAAAAAAGGACTTTAGTGAATCTGAAACTAAACCTAACACAATAAATAAGTTCCCTATAAAGATTGTCCGAATGGTTTTGGTTAGTTATGTTTTACTTTAAAGGAAAAGTTTAAGCTTATTAGCTAAAAAAAGTGAAATGAAGTTACAAAATGTTACAGCAATATAACTGCATATTAAATAATTGTCAACTAACCGCAGGCTGTCATGTGCTGTGCTCAGAAAGTAATTCCTTTTTCCCCCAATCTACAAAACGACAGATGGATTTCGAAATCAATATGGCACGTTCCTTTCGTCATATATCGCATCAGCAGAAATTGAATTTATTGCAATTGAACTAAATAAAATGTGCAATATTCGGTTAATTTATTTGATTCTTTATGCTATTTAATATTGATTATGTCATTTATTTTTTGTGCAATTAGGAATAAAGAATAAAAAGTATTTGTATTTCCTTTTAAAATTTGAAAAATATTTTTTTCTTTTATAAAAAATTAGTTCATTACTTTGAAAAATATATAAGAAAGGAAATGTATATTAATTAACAATGGAATGGAAATGCCTCATAAATTAAAGAACGGAATCTAAATGGCATGTTTATTTGAAAAATAAATAAGCTTACACTTTATTTACATAGCTAGGAATTAGTTTAGATATATTTCAATCAAATAAAGCGTCCAAACAAGATAATCAAATAAACTTTTAAAGAGCAGGCAGAATAAACAAGAAGTTTAAAGAAATAACGGATAGTCTTGTTTTCACAATAAATTTATCATGCTTGTCAAATGGATCTTGTAACAATCTTTTTTAATTTATTAACATGTTACCAGATATGGGTTTGTTTATAATCACAGAAATTTGAATAAAAAAAAGTGCAGTTCTAAAAATAGAAAATACAAGTGTAGCAAAATGTCTGACTCCTAGCTTTGTTTATTATTTCGTGATTAATGGCTGAACGGGAAGGAAATATTCAAAGCAAAGATCTGAAAAATTTAAGAATTAATCTAATTAAAAAGCAATGAGGTTCATTCATAAAATTTATGTTAGCAATCTGTTATTATTAATCGTCACAGAGATGAAACCTAAGCATTGTAAAAGTTTCAAAAATAGTCATTACTTTTCATTTATTCATTAATTTTAATTTCATTTCTCGCTTATGAAATCGGGATATTCAATTGCTCATTGCTTTAAAATTTGCTTCCGCATTGTGAGTTGACATTTGGTTTTGAGCGCAGAAATATTTTTACTGCGAATGATTAACTCAATAACCTACTTCCATGCCACAAGTATGTTTTTACAGGATGTATTTTCGCTTGTAGATCTTTTTAAGTTAAATGTTACATCTCAACTTTAGATTTATACCTCTTATATTTATTAAAAAAATTAATGATATATTATTTTTTTTCTTTGTTATTTGATACACAGACTGAAATAAATTATAATTTTTACACATGGTACAATCATGTTTGTACATCGCTTTGAAACTTCATTGAGTGAAACAATTATAAAACCTTAATTACATATTGGTTTTAATGCTCTTTTAATGTTTCTGTTTCCTATTTTTTTGTGTATCTTTATATTTCATATTCTGGTCCTCAGTTTTGAATACATTTTCGCATTTTTAATAAGCTATTACATTATTATTTTCGTTTTGGTTGTTGTATAGACAGTTTCAAGCCAATTTTCATTTTGATAGATGGAATTTTTGGTTGGATGTCATTCATTTATATACATGGGTTTAAATTGATTCTCCTAAAAAGAAAATTTTTTAAATTTACTATAGATTTGCAAAAATGGTCTATTTCTAAAAAATTATTTGTTCAATTATTTTACTTATTCCATTGTTCCTTCATTTTTTGACTCGGTTACCAATGATATTTCTTTTAACTCTTGGAAATTTCTCGAAACTATATTTCACAATATCTTCGAAATAATTGACAGAAAAAATGTTTTCCCTCGCTCCGTTTCATACCTTGTCAATTTTATGTACCCAACAGCAGCAGTCTTCTCTTGCTTTGACCAGAATTGCACGATTATTCTCTATTTTCTATGATTTGTGAGTAATCTATAAACATGATAGTAATATACATGAATAAATCTATCTGCAGGAGAGTAATATACAAAATTAAAACTATATAATGTAAAGAAGGCTAAATATTTTAATTTTGAACAGTTTTGATTTAAATAAATTCTTTAAGGTATAATTTAATATAATGATAAGGCATATAAGAAATATAATAATAAGGTATATAAGGTATATAAAAAATAATTTCTTTTTAAAACTATTTCTTTCTTATACTAGCTTAATACTATATTTTTGACTAGCTTTCTTATATTAGCTTATACTTTCTTCTCATAGCTTTCTTATACTTTACTTTCTTATACTAGCTTTTGCTAATTAATTCAAAATAAACAGAAAACAAGCAGCGTGTAATTGTTAGGGATACAAACATAAATCAATAAGAGCATATAATTTTATATTGTTAAGGAGAAAAATCAGGGATAAATAATTTTTGATAAAGCTGAATTGAGTGGTAAAATCAGTTTTAATACCACATCGTCTCTACCGAAATTATACTTCGACTAGAAGTTGAACAATAATAGTGCCCGAATAGAAAGTTTCCCTGCAAAGTTCTACTTCTCCCAAGAATAATGACTTGGTTCGATGAACTCAATAGAAGATATCGATCATTTACTAGGATTTTGAGCCTGAAGTCAGGCCACTTATCGCGAATGAGAAGAATTGTCAGTGTTTGGAAGATACTACAAGACAACTGTGAGCCGCGTTAAAAAGATCTGAAAAGAGTGGATATTCACTGAATTCAATAGAGCTGTCTTCAAGAAAGATGAATTGGTTTCGACAGAAATTTTTCTTTACAAAAGTTTACTCACTGTTGGTCAAACCATTATGTATTTTTATTAGTTCAACGTTTTGACTGCCTAGATGTTTAGATTTGTCTATTAAGCTGCTCTGAGTTTGAAGCGAGAGAATCGATATTATTTCAGAAAATTAACGATCCTATGTAAGATTAAAAGAGAGCGTATAAAATGTTCTATTGAAAAGTAAAAAATAAATATTGTAGAAAATTGATGAATGTTATATTTGTAAAAGGTAAAAAAAGTAAGTCGTTATAAATATTTTGGCTTCCAAAAAATATTTGATTTTTTTAAAATTGCAGCTGAGATGCATATAATCTGATATCAGATATAACAAATTTATAATAATATTCATTATTTTAATTCATTTAATGTTTAGAATATTATTTCATTTCCTCTTGTTTATAACAATGAAATTTATTAATATTGTTTATAACGATGAAAAAAATATATTAACTATGTTTGCGTATGAAATTAATTGTGACATTTAAATATAATTATTAATAAATTAAATGAAAAAGTAAGCATAAATCAGCCGAATACTTTGTTGACATTTTTGTTATTCTTCTTGAACTGGTATCGTTTTTATTCATTTAAACTATTAAGTTTTCCCGACAAAGACTAAATATTATTTCTCTGGGTAAAATATGCATGCCATTTTTCCATAAACGGGCATTTATTTTAGATTTATGTAACATTATTGATGCATGTTTGATCTACCTATAGCTATAAATAAGTTTTATAACTTTTCGATGTTATTAAAATGTGCAGTACAAGATCTATTTTATCAAATATACTTCTATTATAAAATGCAAAATAATTTTTGATAGCATTTAAAGTATGAACAAGCATATTGTTTCCATACGCCCAAAATATTTCATTTTGTTTTCTGTTAAGGAATCCGATAATGCTCTGTTAAATTACGACAGATATATCTAGACGAAATAATTATTAATTACCTAATAGATTCGCAGTCTTTCTGATGAAGCCGTCGAACAATAAAAATAATGCAAAAACCGTATCGACATCAACTAAGTCCCCAATTTTTGTTCTTTGGTTCAATCTGGCTGGTAGCTTATCTTTCTCTCTAAGGAATAAGCGAACCCCGTTAGAGTTGTTATACGCCACTGACTCCGGGGTCGTTTCTATAAATTGCAAAAGAAAACGTCTTCACAAATCGTAGCAAGCGTCCCAGTGGAATGACAGAAGGAATGCTTTGTGAATTGGTATTCCAAGGAAGGGAACGTGTGTTATTGGAGAAAATGGATCTGTTTAGCCGAGTGATAAGGACTGAGTTATGACATTGTTTGCTAGATTTTTCTTCATTTTCTTCCACTGGATGAGCAACTTGACGAGACGAGTTTTATCAATTTCACAGAAACACTGTTTCTTTAGACAAGTGAACCAGAATTCAAATATGTGTATCTGTAAAATATCCGAGTTCTTTTTTAAAAAACATGTCATCGTCTTAATTCAATCTAAATTGTCAATTTATGATAAAGTATTTAACAAATGAGTGTTTTTATAATATCCGATAAGAATTTAGCGGTTATGACAGCGTAAAAATGTTGATTTTTCTTAATGTTATTTAAATTTTAGTTTTCAAGCTTATTAAAAGGCGGATAATGTATTAAGACATATTTTATGTGTATAATCTAACTAAAAATATATTTTTTTAATTTCTTTTAAGTGATCGAATATAAATTTATTAAATAATTTCGAAAGGTGCACAATTAAAATGTTTCTAAAAATATAAGCATCATTATAGTCGCCATTAAATTACCAATATTACCTGTTTACCAATCGGTTTAAGTGGAATTCTTTTTCACATTTTTGATTTATCGATTTGATTTATAAAACGCTCCCTACTGAAGTCAAGTTTTGGGAAATTATGCTGATCAGTAGGAAACCAAGAAAATATCTTGAACATTTTTAATAATCTGGACTTTATTTATTAAATTAACCTTCTATTTAAATTGCTTAGTTGCTATTTGAAATGTGCCCATTAATTATGTTCTAAAGTTAAAGAAAAATGCATAGAAAGCCAGATAACTGTTGAAAAGGATACTTTATTTCCAGACTTAATTATCTCTATGCCAAAGCGGAAACAAAATTTTTCCAATGAACTATTTGTCCTTTAAATATTTTAAAGCTATTGTAAAAATAAGTTGTATAGTAAAAGGGTTATTTACTATGTAATGCATTTTTCTTGCGAGCTCTAACAATGTAATAACAAAACTTGAATGCATGCAAGACATTCTTCTTCAATTCTGCCCACACAGAATTGAAGAATGTATTCATAGTTCAGCATATTATAGGCGTTTTTTTTTATTTAGTTCTGTGCAGACCGCAACAAATGTGTTAGGATATTACACTTTCCTTAAAGTTTTAAATGCATAATCTTTACATAATCTCCCTCTTTATCTTATTGGATGAAAAATATTCTTACCGTAACTTTTTCATTGTGATGACAGAGCAAAAATCATTCAAATGAGACTTCATGCAACACACATTTACATAAAAATTTGAATTTTTTTCTTCCTTTCTTGAACTATTTCTGTATAGTGTTTATGTGAGAAGTTGATGTAATATGAAAAGTAATTTTGCATCAATTATTGGTGGCGTTTCATAAAATGCTGCACTGTAATAAAATATTCAAAAATACGATTATTTGCTCGTTATTTCTTATCCTTATCTGATAAGTGAAAATAATGATAAAATGTAATAAAATTTTCAAAAATACGATTATTTTTGTTCCTTATTTCTTATCCTTATCTGGTAAGTGAAAATAGTAAAAAAATCTAATAAAATCCCCTAAATTTACCGCTTTAGCCCAAAGTTGAATATTTACATCAACATATATCGTGCAATAATATCACATTGGTGTTACATTTTTGTCACGTGATAGGAAAATTTTTAATGAAGAAAGTTTTTGCCAATTATCTTTTAATCAAGAGCGTGAGTTAAAAATTAATTCTTTCAATTATTTTTCTCTATCTATTCAGTTTTGCGCAACTGAGAGCAAATTGAAAAGCAATTCATTGCTAACAAATATACCTATATTTAACTATATTTTATATTATATAAAACCACAACATTAAATTTTGTAATTTCTATTTATTTTTCAAAGAAAAAAAATGCTTTACATTCTCTGATATTGAAATACATTTTAAAAAGTTCCATATTATATTTGAGCTCTATGGCATGCAGAAGAGCTGCAATATTCTTAATTTGTAAACGTTTTTCTGGATTCACAAATTGTCGAGTGACTGAGTCAACTGATAAAGTCTACACAAATTTGACATGAAATATTTATTACAATTACTAGAATATCCCATGGAATTTGTGTCTCAAAAACCTGACAATTTTGGAAGACTAATCAAAAATGGCAGAAAAATAATTCAAAAAAATTATGTTAACAAACATATAAACAGATAGTTTGCCAACTGTTCATAAAACAATTTTCACTTTTCATTTTTATTTTTTGCTTTTTCATCATATCTCATTAAATTGATAATAGGTATTATTCTTAAATTCGAAGAATGTGCTTTATTTTGATTTTGCTTTAAAGCATTTATTATCGTTGTATCAAAATACCGAAATTAATGATATCTTCCAATATTATATTTTTAACTATATAATTTTATAAATCCTTATGGCTAATTTATGTTTCTCTAGCAGTATGCTTTATCAGTTCTAATTATCAATCATATTCATAAAAAAATATATTTTTAAGATTTAGTATTTAAATCTTGTCTTTAATTAATAAGTCTCATTAATAAGTCATCAAATCCTTATAATTCAGATTTGAAATATTGTTTTCGATATTCGAAAAAAACCTGCTTTTAAGTGGCTTGGGAAAAAGTGTAAATTCTAAATTAAGATTAAAATTTTCATACTTTTTTCGTTCTGCCATTGATTTAAAAAAGAAGCAAAATTTAAAATTAACTCCGCTTGATTATTCATAATAATATTTATAATATTATTCTACTACTTTTTACTATTATCATTGTGTTACTATTATAAAATCATTTACATTTCTTGTTAAAGTGAGTAAAACAATAACTCCCAACTGCATAAATCATATGAATTCATGTCAAAGTGAAACATAAATTCTCTTTAAATTAATGCAATTGGAATTGACAATGTCTGTTTAAACCGGAAGTTGAAATTTATGCGATCATTTTCTTTTAATTTTTACTTCAAAATACGGTGTTCATAACTATTTCTTTCTTGATTTTGCTTCGAAGTCACTCTTCATGAAAAATTATTAATGCCTAATTAAATAAACTGAAATATTGAAAATGTTGAATAAAGATGATTTTCGCAATAGTCTAAGAAAGGAATATGATACAAATTTTGACACTATTAATTTTACAAGTAACGGCGTTTGAAAAATATATATTTAATCATAGAATTTCCAGTTTATATGAAAAAATGACAATTTTTACAATCTAATTATAAATTAAAATGAAAAACGCTTTTTGAAGCAGGAAAATATGATGTACGTGTATCGTAAACAGTTTTGATTCCCATAATAAATGTGCTATGAATAAATATTTTTATTATGTATGAATGAACAATTTTATTACCCAAGAATTATTTCTATTTTCTATTCTAGTTTCTCCTCATAAAGAATTTTTCTTTTTAGAAAACAGAAAACTAGAATTGTTAATGAAACGTTGTACTCATAGAAAATATAATAGTTGTTAAAAGTTCATAGAAATTTAATGTGAATAAATTAAACAATTCTCTTTAACAGAGAAATATCAAATATATCAGAATACTTATTGATTTTCTTTTGTTATATAACAAATTATGGAATAAATAAACACATTCTTTTCTCCTAAAAGTTTCAAACTTGCTTCGGAGTTATTCCTCATAAAGAAGCATTCATGGCAATTTAATAAAGAAACAGAATTACGTCTTGAAGATGTTGCTCTGAGAAAGGTATATTACAGAAGTCTAAAAGGGGGAAGTGATGCGAGGTCTAGAAACATTTATCTTAACGTGATATTTAACTTCTACAGCTATTTATCTTCTCATGGGCGATTTAGGAAGAACAAGGCTGCACTTTAGATGAGATTTTCGGTAGAAGATCGCTTACAAAAGTTTCTGTGCTACTATTAGAAGTTTCTGAAGAAGAGTTCATTTCAAGGGAATAATTATAAACCACCTTTAGTGGTGTTTTGACGAAAGGTACACATTATCCACGAACCAGTGGACACAAAATGCATTTCCAATAATCAGAGTTCTACAAGGAAAAAAAGGAAAAAATAAGTATGTTCGAAAAAATAAAGATTAGTGTTGTGTCCTCAAAGTCAGGGGGTCCTTAGAAATCAATAATGCGCTTTGTGGGGCATTCAGTTTTATTTTGTTTGCAATATGTTGGTTTTTTACTGTTATTTGTTTCTCATATTAAACCTCTAAAGGAGTCTGGCGAACTATTAACAACGTCAGAGTTTCTTTAGTAATTTTTTTTCTTTTATTTATTTTTTTTCCTTGCTAAAACCATACTGCGTGTTGGCAAAATGTAGGTCTCAGAAAAAAAAAACTTAATTTATGACAGGAAAAAAACTTATGTTCCTCTCGTCCGGAAGCCACAATTTTTGCCTTGTTTTCGACACATAAAAATGGGAAATAAGCCAAGATTTTTCTTAGTTTTCTTAAAGCTTACCTTATTTTATCTAGAAACATATACTTTTAATAAAAATCTTTGGTTGCAAACATACTTTTTAAAGCAAAAGAATCGTGTCAGATAAACTAAGTTGCAACTGTAATATGTTTTGATCAAGTAAAACTATAAAGAAAAATTAATGTTTTCTTAATTTATGTTTTGGATTAAGAAAAATATTCAATATATCAATTTCATACAAAAGAATTGATTTTCATAAATCATGTAAATATTTATAAAAATAATTTTCCATATATTTTTGCAACAATTGGCCACCAGATCCCCTATATATACTTAGAAATTTTGAAAAAAAAATACACTATCATTGCCTTAAATACATCTGATACATTATTCTGGGTATATATTCTAATAAGGAGCTGTTTGTTTCTAAAATACTTTTTTTCGGATATTTAATGTATTCATTTTCTCGTATAAAAGAATTAAAAAAATGTTTTATAATCACAAAAAAAAATGTTTGTTTCAGGCATCATTTCACAAGAAAATAATAAAATTTCAAGAAGAATGAGTCTCATAGACTATCCGTAAATACATATTCAAATTTTGGTTAATTTATTATATTTTCCTTCATGCCAAACAAAAACATTTGGCTGCGTATCATCTTATCTGGATGTTATAAGAATATTTGTTTTCAGGTACATGTTGAAGTAATATCTTAAATAGGTAATGCATTGTAATATCTATCTATAAAACCAATTTTGTGAAGTATTTAATCGTGAGAGGATAAGAACTAGCGAAAATTTAAATTCCTCTAATATTTCATGGTGACATTTAAAAAGAATCAGATTCGGTGTTGGTTTAAAATTAATTCCTCTGAAATTTTCTTTTTCACTCAGTCTTTAAAAGAATCGCAGACTAGAGGAAGTTTTGTTTCATTGTCGGATTTGATTGAAATTCAGATCTTTTTTTCGTAGAAATCGTTCTAAATTCTTTTTAAAAGTTTCTGGAAATTTTATTTCTAGAATTATATTTAATTAATAAAGTAATCTTGATTAAAAAGTAAAAAAGGATTACTTTCAGATTTTGCGCAGTAATTGAAAAGAACAAAAAGGTATTTCCAGATTAATCTCAAACCAATCAGTTTAGCATTAATTTTTTTAAAAAAAATTATAACGCATGCAGATAAATTGACTTTTATTAAATAGATTATTTATAATCATATTTAATATATAATTAATAAACAAATTATTATTTGATATTAAATTAATTTTTATAGGTATTTACTGTTTCTTTTCCAATTTTTAAGAAACTTTAAGGTAATTCAAAGTAAGAATCCAATTAAGGTACAAATTCTCCCAAATTAAGAAGAAAGACTTAAGAAATAAAGACATAATTAGGACTAAGAAAAGTATTTTTACCACTTATAATTTCATTATTATGTTTAATTTTGACCAACTATTTATGTTTTAAGAATTTAGATCTTATTTATAAAATATTAAGTATTTTAAGTTCTTTAAAGTTATTTGAATTTAAATAGGTATCCGTTAAAGGGAGATAAGATATACTTCAAGCAAATTTCTTGAAAATATAAAGCAAATGATACTCAAATTTCTGAGATCACTATGATATTAACTCTTCTAGAAATTCTCAGTTTACATTTTGGTTCAGCTTGCATCACTAGAGTTCCATTAAATCCCTTTACATACGCTTCGACACCCATTTAAAGAATTTTCTTTCCTGTAAACATGGCACGCAATAAGCAAATATTCTTTATATCACGCATTTTCTTCCCGAAAAGCAGTCAAAAAGTTATTTATTTAATCGCATGAAAAAAAGAAGCAAAAAACGAACGAATATACAAAAGAGGAATTTTAAATGGCTGCTTGCTTGCGAACTATTTGAGCTTTCATGACTTGCAAGTCATTTGCGTAACTTCTGCAATTCAAATAGGATCGGGAGAAGTAACAAAGTTTCGGGTAGAGCTAACTTCTATAAAATCTGATTACTTAGTTCAGGTAGTTCACAGGAAAAAAATAAAAGAGCGCAGAAGCTTCGGATAGTTAGCAAAACTGCATATAATCACAAGCCTTTAAAAATCAAAGTAAACTAAGATGCTTAAGGCTTCAGTGTCTTGTAATCAGGGAAGAAAAGAATAAATTGAAGGAAAGAGAATGCTTTTTATGCCTTTAAGCATTTGGTAAATAACGAATGGTACCTAATGAAAAAAAATACTAAATTTATTCAGAAGGCTTTCGTTTAAAGTGCTTAAATTTAATTATAAAGGGATGGGATAGGGTTTAGTTTTAAAAATATTGAATTTAAATGTAATTTTCAGGAGCTCATTT